>NC_044034.1:214253541-214879890 GCF_901765095.1 Microcaecilia unicolor
CAGCACTTCCAAACGGCAGCCGGCAGCCAGCAGCACTTGCCTCAAACTGATGCTGCTACCAGCAGGCCGTGCATGCTCAGTGCTTTTGTATGTGCAAAAAACTGAGCATGTGCAGAGGGGCCGGGCCGGTCTCAGCATCAGCTCAAGGCAAGTGCTGTTAGCTGACATTGGAAGAGTGAGGGCTGCCCAAGGAGAAAAATATTCAGCTGGCAAGGTCTGGGGATCCCCACCAGCCACAGCAAGAATGTCACAATTTTGGGTGGGCCTGAGTCCAAAGTGGGTGGGCCCTGGCCCACCCAGGCCACGCCACTGCACCCATACATTCCAATGGGTGTCTTTAGTGTTAGTGCGTGCTAATTTTTAGCATGTGCTAAAAATGCTAGCTTACCTTATTAAACAGGGCCCTGAAACGTTTGCCAAGAAGGAGATCTGGTAGTTGGTTGATAATTGGAGCAGAAGTCAGTTGATTTTGTTGTATCCTTTATAATAGGTGTCAAAATAATTGTTTCTAATTCCTTAGGGAAGCAGCCTTCCTTCAAAATCTGATTGAAAAAAGACAGCAGCCAGTTTATACCTTCAGATGGCAGAAGTCTTAACATGGCAGCAAGGCAAGTGTCAAGATACAAAAAACCTTAGAAAAAATGTTTTAATGTAATCAGTCAACAGTCATTATTACTTTTTTATTTTTTTTTTTTGCAGTCGTCTATACCTTTAGGTATGGTGCAACAATGTTATTGAGACTTGGATATGAAACTATCAGTTAAAGTTATACAAGGAAAAACAAAATTTTTACTGATAGGAAGACAAGGTAGTGACTCAGTTAAGTCTCTTAAAATAGAGAGTACTGAATACACGTTATCATCTATAAATACTTGGTGTTATTTTAGATCAGACATTTTCTCTGGAATCGTAGTTAAATAATTTGGTTAAAAAAAATCATTCTTTCAGATGAGAAAGATGAGACAGATCCATACATTTTTAAGGAATGTACTTATAGGCCCCTGTTTACAAAGCGGCGCTAGCGGCTGGCAGTTCAGTACTGCTGACACAGCCTCTTCACTTTGAATGGACTGTGTTGGCAATGCCACGTGGCAGCCGCTAGCACGGCTTTATAAACAGGAGGGGTTAGATTGTTGACTCAGTCTTTATTATTGTCAGTGTTTGATTATTGTAATATTATTTTTTGGATTGCCAAACTATTCAAAACAAAGCTCTTCATCTGGTCTTTTCTCTTTCTAAATCTACTTATCTTTCCCAATTACATTGGCTTCCTATGGATCTGTTTTTAAATTTTATTGTTTGTTTTTTAAACTTTGAAATGGTCAGGCTCTAAATTATGGGGCACTTTTACAAAGGCGTGCTAATGTTTTTAGCACGTGCTAAAAATAAGCATGTGCTAAATGCTAGAGACACTCATATATGCCTATAAGTGTTTAGCAGATGATAATAATTAGCGCACTCTAAAACTGCTAGTGTGCCTTTGTAAAAGACCCTCTATATGTATAAGAGTATTACATGTTTAAGCCAGGGGCGTAGACAGACCTTGGCGGGAGGGGGAGGCCAGAGCCCGAGGTGGGGGGGCACTGTTTTGCCGCCGACCCCCTGTCACTTTGGACTGCAACCCCCCCGCCACCACTGCCCGCCCCCTACCCCGCCGCCACATCAGGTACCTTGTTTGCTGGCAGGGGTCCCCAATCCCCACCAGCTGAAGAGTCTTCTTCAGCGCCGGTTGACTCCGGCACCTTCGTGGTGTGATCATCTGTTTCTGACGCCTTACATCCTGCAAGGGGCTACGTGCACGGTGCAGGACATAAGGCATCAGAAACAGATGATCACACCACGAAAGCGCCGGAGTTGACCGGTGCTGAAGAAGACTCTTTGGCTGGCGGGGATTGGGGACCCACGCCAGCAAACAAGGTACCTGATCTGGTGGCAGGGCGGGCGGCGGCGGCGGCGGCAGGGGTTCAAATGTAGAGGGGGCCAGGGTGTAATCTGTGGTGGCCCATGCCCCCATGAACCCACTTAGCTATGCCCCTGGTAGAAACACTAATGCTCTATATTCACTTCGTGACTTTATTATTTTATTTTATTGCTTACCATAATCCTAAAGGGATAAGATTTAAAACATTGTTTAACCGATTATTTTCCTATCAGGGCGCAATTCATTGGAACAAATTACCTCTGTCCTTGTGATCTACTATCCGCCTTATAATCGAAAGAGAAAGATGCCCATATTGCGACCCAAATTGGGAGATGGGCGTCCGTTTCCCGTGGGCACCCAAATCAGTATAATCGAAACCCGATTTTTGGCATCCTCAACTGCAGTCCGTCATGGAGACAAACAAAGATCACTGGGGCATGTTGGAGGCGTGGCGAAGGTGGGACTGGGGCGTGGTTATCGGCCGAGGAGAGATGGGCGTCTTTAGCTGATAATCAAAACAAGAAGGGCGTTTTTGACGAGAATTTGGTCCGCTTTATTTGGACCCTATTTTTTCAGGTCCAAGTCCCAAAAAAGTGCCCCAACTGACCAGATGACCACCGAAGGGAATTGGGATGACCTCCCCTGACTCCCCCAGTGGTCACTAACCCCCTCCCACCAAAAAAAAAAAACACTTTACAAACTTTTTTTTGCCAGCCTGTATGCCAGCCTCAATGCCGTACCCACCTCCATGACAGCAGAATGTGTTCTATCCTCTGACAGCCTTTCCCTGGTTCTGATGTGGGTCTCAGGTGAGTGTGACACCTTTTCTGTTAAGGGCACTGCAGAGTCACATCAGCAATGAATTGTGGTGGGTGTAGGGTATTGGGCTCTGTGATTCCACTAGCTTGTGTTAGATGCTCACGATGTTGGTAGTTGGTAGGCTCTACTCCCATGGTGCTTTTCCCTCTGCTTACTGGGTCAGAGTGTGCCCTGTTTTGTTTCCGGTAGTCCATGAGGTAGTGGCCATTGTGTAAGACACTTTTAGATCCCTTTCATGTGGTAGCCACAATTAACAGCACTTAGGTCTTACCTGAATGTTGCTGAAAGAGGGCATTGTACACCCATTCTGCCAGCTCGGACCTACTGCTAATCTCAGTACCAGCGAGACTCGTGCCAGTGGGGCACACCTCTGATCTGCAGTTAACTGTGAGTAAAGGTGATTATTCAAATAAAGGACGTTTCAGCGAGATTAGTCTTCAGGTGTCAACTGCTGTGCCAGGTTATACACAGCAACAAGTCCTGTCCCTGGAGCACTTTTAGTGGGTACTGCAGTGCACTTCAGGCAGGCAGACCCAGCCCCCCCCCCACCCCCACCCGTAACACTTGTGGTGGTAAATGGGAGGCCCTCTAAAACCACTGGACCCCTTCACCCCTAAGAGCTATGGTAGTGTTGTACATTTTGTCCTCCCACGACCAAATGGCTTGGATTTGAGATGTTCTGAGCTGGGCAATTTTTAGTTTCCATTATCACAAAAAAAAAAAAAAACATCGAGAAGGGACCAGATCCTATGGCATTTGGTCCATCCAAACCATATGTTCCGAAAAACCGAACGATGGACGTCCCATCTGTTTCGATAATACGGTCTGCCCGCCTCTTCACATACCCGTTTTTCGGACATAGAAGCACCACGTTCGATTATGCCCCTCCATGAATTACACTCATTTTAAAACAGATTTTGAAGACTTTTTGTTTCAGAAATTTCTGTTGAATCATTAGAGTATTTTTTATTTATTTTCTTTGTAATTAATAATGTACAGTTTTTACTTGTTTTATCAGGCACTTACTGTTTATTCTGAACCATTCTTTTGTCTGTAGGTCCACATGAACGTCATTGAGGTAATTGCAAAATATAAGAATGGACTGTTATGTTATGTCATGTTATATTCCACATTGACAGGATTAAAATGAATCCAAAAACAATGGCCTGGGATATCAGTGGAATCATTATGGATAGAAACATTTTTGTTTCCAGATCTTCTCCCAAGAAATAATAGTTGGTCTTCAATGATCTTAATATTTTCCTGAAAAAATTCACATAATTCAACAGCAGTTGAGCCAGATATTGAATACTGAGTACTTTTGTGAACAGTGTTTGTTTTTTGTAAAAATAAGTTGCAGGACTCATTTCTCTCCCTTGAGTGATTTTATTTTAATAGTGTAATAAGATAATTTTTTTGCTAATAAAATCTTAATCTTGTATTGCTGATATTATCTTTCCATATTAATCTATCCGCCTCAAGGCGTATTTTGCATCAAACCCTTTCAGATTTTTACATTAACATTTCTGAAACAATAGAGCAGAAGTATAATGGGGGATGGGAATATTCTAGCTCTTGTTCGTTCTAAAGGGGCTGTTTCATCAACTAAGCACACTAAGGACCAGATTCTATATGTGGCACCAAAAGAAAGTCAGTGCTGAAAAAACACGCTTAGCGCTATTCTATAAACCCCACCTAAAGTTAGGCATAGTTTATAGAATATATGTGGTGGCCGTTCCCATGACTAAAATTTAGGCGTAACCATTTATGCCAACTGAAACCTGGTGCAAATGCCCACGCCTTATTTAGGTGTGGATCAGGCATCTCTTCTGTAACAGTGCATGTAATTTTCAGGAACACCCATGACTCACACAAGGCCATGCCCCTTTGTGATCCACTCATTAGAATTTGCACATATCACTTTTCAGAATATACTTAGGGCCCTGTTTACTAAGCCATGGTATAGGTGCACTAGCACCTATGGGTGTCTAGCATTTACCTGGGGATTCTTTATAGTGTGCCTAGAGATTCACACCAAAATCCAGGCGCATTCTATTCTATAACTAGGCACGCAAGTTAATTGGCTTAATAAGCCCATCGACACTTTTAACAGCACTTAACAAGCAATAATGAGCAATAATTGGCAATAATTACAATTTACGTACACAACTCACTAAGGGACCCTTTGCTGAGGCGCGCCTAAAAGTGGCCTGCGCTGGTGTAGGCATGTGTTTTGGATGTGCACAGGTCAACTTTTCAGCGTGCCTGAAAAAAAGGCTTTTTTTGTGGTTGAAACTGGATGTGTGGCAAAATTAAAACCAGTGCATGTGTACTGCATGTGTGTAGAACCTAGGGCCCCTATGTGCTGGAATTTTGCAGTTTAAATGGCTATTGAAGACTGCATTATTTGTGGAGGCATTTATAGAAATCTTGCATGTATGGGTACAGTTTTTGCTGCAATGAAATAATGATGTATGCATTTTATTGGTGATTGTGTATTTATTTTGTATGTTTTTACAGTAAATCACTTAAGCAATCTATAAATGTGAAAAATAAGGTAATAAATAAGTACACACAATAATAATTTTGGCAGAATTTTTTTTTAATTAAGGGGCCTTTTTACCTGCGGCAAAAAGTGGTCTTTCCTCACCCTAACATGAGCCTTTCCCAAGCACTAAGGACAATTTTTGCCATGCCCAGGAAATGACTGATTTTCTATTTTCTGCATCAATGTTGTTATTAGCATTTGGCCATTACCATGTGGGCCCTTACCAGCACCCACTTTGTTGGCAGTAAGGGTTCCAACACTAATTAGCTAGGGTGCGGCAATATGGCTGAGTTAACTGATTATTTATTTATTACATTTGTATCCCGCGCTTTCCCGCTCATCGCAGGCTCGATGCGGCTTACATAGTAACAAGAAAATACAATCTGTAGTATCAGAATCAACACAGGAGGTATGTGATAGGACAAATGAACAAGAAGTAAATGGAATAGAAGAGATGTGAGAGAAAGGATAAGGGTAGGTAAGGAAGTGGGTGATAAAGGAGAAGTTGGTAAGAGCATGGAGGATAAGAAGGTTGGTAGGAGATATTTTCTGAGTCGTTGTTGTTAATGATTAGTTGAACCGGGAAATAGATGGATTGCATTCGGGTAAACCTGTTTGAATAGATGGGTTTTCAATAGTTTCCTAAAGGGAAGATATTCACTAATTGACCGAATGTATCTGGGCAGAGCATTCCAGAGTTGGGATCCCAGGTAGGGAAAGTTAGATACATGGTAGGTTTTGTACTTTAGTCCTTTGCAGTTGGGAAGGTGCAGTTTAAGGTATGATCGTGAAGATGTTGACATGTTTCTGGTCGGAAGGTTTAATAGATTGATGATGTAACTTGGTGATACTCCATGGATAATCTGTGGATTAATGTGATGGCCTTAAAGTTGACTCGTTCTTTAATTGGGAGTCAATGGAGTTTCATACACAGACATGCCTGCTCTCCACTCCAAACACACACACACCCCCATGGGATAAATACATTTATTTTTTAACATGCCAGTGGCACATTAGTGCTTACTGCGCTTTGTAAAAGACCCTTAAGCGATTTTCTGAGATAAAAAATGGACCTATGAGGAATATGGTGATTGGCCAACACTGTATCTTTGATTGAGCTCACCGTCTGGGGATCCAATTAAAAAAACTTTTTGGTGAGAGTTTGATATAATGTTTTGTTTGAAAAGGAGATTATCCGCCTTATTTTTGAAAGTGATGGGCGCCCAGATTTCGACCCAAATCGGGAGATGGGCGTCTTTCTCCCATGGGCGCCCAAATCAGTGTAATCGAAAGCCGATTTTGGGCGTCTTCAACTGCAATCTGTCGCGGAAACGGCCAAAGTTGACGGGGGCATGTCGGAGGCATGATGAAGGCGGGACTGGGGTGTGTTTATCGGCCGAGGAGAGATGGGCGTCCTTGGCCGATAATCGAAAAAAGAAAGGTGTTTTTAGCGCGAATTTGGGTCACTTTTTTGGTAAAAAAAAATTTTTTCCAGCCTGTATGCCAGCCTCAAATGTCATATCCAGCTCTATCACAGCAGTATGCAGGTCCCTGGAGCAGTTGTTAGTGGGTGCAATGGACTTCAGCCAGGTGGACCCAGGTCATCCCCCCCTACCTATTACACTTGTGGTGGTAAATGGGAGCCCTCCAAACCGCCCCCAAAACCCACTGTACCCACATCTAGGTGCCCCCCTTCAGCCAAAAGTGCTATGGTGATGGTGTAGAGTTGTAGGGAGTGGGTTTTGGGGGGGGATTTGGGGGGCTCAGCACCCAAGGGAAGGGAGCTATGGACTTTAGATGTAGTTAACTTAATTTTTTTAATTGTTACAAGTGCCCCCTAGGGTGCCCGGTTGGTGTCCTGGCATGTGAGGGGGACCAGTGCACTACGAATCCGGCCCCTCCCATGACCCAATGCCTTGGATTTGGTCATTTTTGAACTGGGCGCCTTCGGTTTCCATTATTACTGGAAAACAATACCACCCAGCTCAAATCCGTACAAATCCGATGCATTTGGCTGGCACAAACCGTAGGATCGGAAAAAAGATGGACGCCCATTTTCTTCCAAAATACGGTTTGCCCCGCCCCTTCATGTACCCGTTCTAGGAGATAGACGCCCATGGAGATGGGCGTTCACGTTCGATTATGCCCCTCTATATCTTGTATAGAACTACAATCTACAGATGAAAAAATATGACTAGCCTTAGTTGAAAAAGCTCTTTATCAAGGTTTTCCCTTGTCCATTTCCCCTGTTGTGTTTTATAGATTTTAGTAGGCTGTATTTTTAAATGAAAAGTGAATTCATTCATATAGTTATCAGACTAAATTAGTGGAGTTGCTATAAAATCATCAATTAAAGTAATAAAATTCAGTGTGGGAGAGACAGATAGACCAGTGCTTCTCAACCCTGTCCTTGAGGCTCTCCTAGTCCCATCAGGTTTTCAGGATATCCACAATGAATATGCATGAGATAGATTTGCATGCACTGTCTCCATGTATGTAAATCTACCTCATGCACATTCACTGTGGATATCCTGAAAACCTGACGGGCCTACGTGTGCCTCAATGATTGGGTTGAGAAGCACTGAAATAGAGCACTGAAGGCAAGGCCAGCTTAAGAGTAGCAAGAGTTGGTACCAATACATGTTTATAGATAACATAAAATCTTTAAAATAATTTGTATTCATATCATGGGGACCTTCAAAATGTAAATTAACATCACCTAAGCAAGATTGGTAATGAATGTAAACAGTGTTGATGAATAATTTCCAAAACTAGATGTAGTGAATTTCTAGAGGTTTCTGGTGAATCACAAATCAGTAGACAACCAATTTGCTCGTGACTTTCAACAGAGCTCAGACCTAAGGAAATATATTCTATTCCTTCTTCTGAATGACTCTGAAGTATCCTAACTGATAACCAGGCTTAAAGTATACTAGTATCCCTCCACCTTTTTGAGGTGTTTTAGAATAATAAGAAATTTTGTATCCCAGTGGACATAGAAGGTTTAGTCTGGGACCTTTATGGATAGTGAGCCAAGTCTCAGTAACAAAAACATTCCATAGTTAAGAGTCTTCTACTAAATCTCATATGATGACCAATTTGTTTCCAACTTTTCTAACATTAAAAATGGTGCAGGGCATGGGAGTAGAAGGGGTCTCAGAGATCTGAAGAGAAGATTTAATATGAATTAATGTTCTAGGTCTTACAACTTTACTTCTCTTAATAATTATATTATTCCTATACTTACCAAGCCCTAAGATAGTAGGAACTGATTTGTTTTGGACTAATACACCACAGTCAATTAGGTTAGTTGTACACCGTGGTCCTGTATAAAAACAATGAGTAGGAATTAAATATAATGATCTAAAAATATGGTCATCTATGCTAAAACTACCTGATTTAGTACATGTTAGAGCAACTGAAAAAAAGTCCCAAAATTATAAAAGTTTCAAACCTCATAGCAGTATCTAAACAGAAAAATTAACAAGATGGCTAAAAGCTTAAAATAAAAAATGATGAAATTAAAAAGTAAGATTAAAAGTTATCCCACAAGTGTCCCAAAAAGGTACATTAGGGGGCAGGTCTCACCCCTTAGGCATGCCCCTTTAGCAGCACAGCTGAGGTAGCATGTCTCAGAACTTGGCATATTTAAATCAAGGGACGCCATTAGTGATTATGTCACCATGGGGAGTGAAGCTAGTGGTACACCGCCAATCTCACAGCACCAAGGTTTCTCCTCATACACAGTACAGCAGATGGTGTTCTGAGATGGAATTGAGGTGCCAAGATAGTTCTAATAGATGAACCTTTATACACAGTAAGGTTGCAGTTTCCTTGATTTTCTAGTGTTATGACATAATAGAGAATACTGTACAAGATCATCATTACAACATACTTAGTGTACTTCATAATTGATCAAGGTGGGTGGCCAATTGAATTCAACCTCTTGTTTAACACAAGAACATAATAAATACCATATTGGGTCAGACCAAAGGTCGATCAAGTTCAGTATCCTGTTTCTAACCAATCCAAGTCAAATGCACCTAGCAATATCCCAAAGAATCAACCTTTCCCAAGACTATCTGGCTAATTAAATCTTTTTCAGAGGGACCTTTTCTCCAGAAACTTATTTAACCCCTTTTTAAACCTACCTATGTTAACTTCTTTCACCGTATCTTCTGGCAACAATTCCACAACATAGTCATGTGTTGGGTGAACTTGTACTTCCTCCAATTAATTATAAAAGTGTTATCTATTACCATTTCAAATGATGAACAATTTTCTCTACTTATCCACTCCACCTCACTCGTGATTTTATAGAACTTTATTATGTCTCCTTTCAGTTATGTTCTGTAAACTGAAGAACCCTAACTTCTTTAACCTTTCTCCAAACAGGAGCTGTTCCATCCCCTTAATGATTTTATTACCTTTTTCTAGTTCCATTTTGATTTCTTGAGATAAAGCTACCAAAACTGCACATGCAAGAGGCAGTTGCTCCATGGTTTGACACAATATTAAAGTGATCGAAATGCAGGGGGCCTGGGGGGATAAAAGAAGCAATATGGATCATCATCTGACAAAAACAGAGAAGCTTTGACAAAGATATTTTCATAGATATCCACAAGTTAGAAATGAAAGGGAAGGTGCTGTTGCTGGGATATTTCAACCTGCCAGATGCAGATTGGAAAGTCCCATCTGCATAATTGGAAAGAAGTCAAGAGATTGAGGATGGCTTTCAAAATGCTCTGCTCAGACAAATGGTGACAGAACCCACAAGAGAAAGGGTAAAACTGGATCTGGTGTTCACAAATTGGGAAAAGTGAATGCCCACTTGGGCAGTAGTGATCATCACATAGTGTGATTTGATATATTATCTAAAGTGGAGTGCACCCACACAAAACTCAAAAGTCCTGGATTTCAAACAAAGAGCTGACGGACACACATATATATACAGAGGTGTCACTTCCTGCTATCCTATTTGCTGTCCCTGTGGTGTATTGGCTAAGGTTCCTCCGTGTTTTTTTTTCTCTCTCTGTATTCCCAGAAGGAAGGGTGTGCCCATAACCTTTGATTGGCATTTGATCCACCACAAGATCTGCATGCTGGAAGAAATATGGTGTATGACATTTCCAAATGAGAAGTACTGCAGTGATGTAATGCAGTAGTATATAACTCCTGATAAGGAGGAGTTAAGGGTCTACTGAGGGCAACTAGGACTCATGGAGTAAGCGGTTGCTAAGCTGAAGTGTGCCAGAGACAAAAGATGGAAATCCTGGGAGGAGTCCTCTATTGTTGGTGAGCAGCCTGAGCCAAAGGAGGGCACCTGGATCTCATAGTGATGGTTCACTGGGCTGGAAGTTGCTTGCAATTGAGAATAGGAGTATGAGAGAACTCCAGTGAGGAAGGAGAACAGGGATTATGCATTACAGATCCCAAGAAAAGGGAACCAGAAGGAGTAGAAGATCAAGGAAGGAGATGGCTAGACTTGGAAATCAGTTAAGAAAAATTAGAAGATTTTGTTCGTGTTCCACTCTTGTATGGTGGCATTTTTACTTTGAAGAAATCACCACAGTTGTATTTTTTATTCAAAGACATGTGGACAATGAAACTGCAGTGTGCCTAAGGTATGAACGAATTAGTTCAGCCAGAGGAGGAAGACAACACCCCACAGACGTAGGGCCTTGAAAGTTAACTCTCCCTGTTCCCACTGTATACCCTGGAGTAAGAAGCCTGGATTTTTACCTTACCCTACCCTGTATGCCTGAAGTCTTTTTCTCTGCATCTTTCAAATCAAACAAAACATACAATTTATCTTTCTTTTTTTTTTTTTTGTCACATCAAGAAATGTAAACAAGACACAAAGCTCTCGGTGTTTTGAGGTTGAGGAATAATAGAGGGTTTCCCTCATAATGGTTTTCTTAAAGGCCATGTTTACATCAGTTTGGTTGTTAATTTGAGAGTCTTGTTTTTTTTTATTTTATTCCTTTGCAGGCAAATGGAAGAGGAGGAGGGAATGTGACCTTTCAAGATTGTTTATACCAATCAACAAACTTAACACTACCTGGATTCCAAGAAACAGCAAACATTTGACAATTGAAAAATTTGGGGGTAGGGGATGTGTATATATAGAGAGAGCAATTAGGGTCAGGAGCTCACAGAAAGAATGAAATAGAAAAATAAAGATGGAAGAGGAGAAGCAGAACACACAGACAGAAAGACAATTTGGGAAAGACAAATGGGCTAATTCTATAAACTGGAGCCCAGAGGTATACGCCACTTACATGCATCAAAAGCACCATTGATTGATAGGCACCTATGTGCAGTAGGTGCTATGCTATAAAAGTAGTGCCTAAGTGCCATAGTGCCTAGCTGCAAGGGGGAACATATAGATAATGGGCGGGCCATGGATATACCTCCCAATTGATGGTGCTGCTATAAATTATGCATGTCACTTGGTGTACGTACACCAACTTACACCTGCCTATAACATGGTGCAAGAGAACGCACCTAAATATGAGCACACCAATGCCAACATACATTAGTATTCTATAATAGAATCTTGGTACAAAGAATCCATTATATAACTGGCGCTATGGAGGAGATTCTATATATGGCACCTAAAAAATTGGTGGTGAAATCAGTGCCAACTAAGTGTATTTTAAAATCGGCACCTAGATTTAGGCTCCGATTATAGAATATGCTTAGTTTATATTTCAGCATCGATATCTGCGTGCATGCATTTGCACCAATGAAAACCTGGTGTAAATCTCAGCACGTAAATTTAGGCGCACTGGGCCATATTCTATAACTAGGTGCCTAAAGTTTGGAATGCCCATGAAACACCCATTTCCCCGCCTATAACCATGCCCATTTTTGCCTCTGCACATTAGAAGTTTGGCACATATCATTACAGAATATGCTTAGTGAGTTATGTGCCTAAATTCTAATCAGTGCCAATTAGTGCTGATTATTGCTTGTTAAGTGCTGTTATCAGAGCTTATTAGCTTGTTAAAGTCAATTATGTTACACGCAGTGTTATAGAATCCACGCTGATTTCTAAATCTAAGCGCACTGTATGGAATCCAGGGTTATGTGTATGGCATTGGAGCACATAAACTGAAGTGCCATTCTAGAGAATTTCCCTAAAAGAGCTTTATTAAGCTAAGATTATTTTTATAGGTATAAAATGGAAAACATCCTACTCAATAAAGTTCAAAAACAGAGACTAATAAAGATCAAGTCAAAAAGGAAGGCAGAGAGAGAAAGAAAGAAAGAAAGAAAGAAAGAAAGAAAGAAAGAAAGAAAGAAAGAAAGAAAGAAAGAAGTCTAGAGGTAGACTTGATACAATCAGCTGAGATCTTATCCAGCCTGATTGGCACAGACAGGATTTAATTCAACCCAAATTAGTCCATTGATAACAGGGCCCCGTGCTACCTGATTTCTTATTATTTTAGCCTGGTTTTAATTGTTCCATAAAACAAAAGCACACAATGGTTGGCTGCCCAAACGCCACTTTTTCATCAGTCATGAGTGAGGAAGCTTCACAGAGTGATTCATAAATTCAAAATAATTTCAAGGAAGATTCCTCTATCTGTATCATTCCAGACAAATGCTCGTTGAACCTACTGTTGAAAACATCCAATGTGTAGAATCTACCATCGTCCAAGTTAACAGTTCCAGTGCTTGACCACCTTACATTTAGAAAGATTTTTCTAAAATCTGATCTAAATCTCCCATGCTGTAATTTAAGACCACTTCTTATTCTCAAATAAAGAAACAGTCAGTCCTTTTCCATATTACACTTTTTTGGATTTAGCTCACACCTTTTTCACTTGCAGCTTAAAATGAGTTATACTCAGGTACAGTAGGTATTTTCCTTTCCCTAGAGAGCTTGTAATCTAAGAGGTGTAGTTATCAATGTGGGCTACCGTTAACATATATTATTTTACCACTAACTCATAGTATTTTACCACAGGTCCCATTTTATGTAATGAGAAATAAAAGTTGGGGTTACTATTTAGCACAGTTTAACAGGGCTGGAAAGGCTCCTGCCCACGAGCCATGTTGATTGGGCCGGGAGCAGATATTCAATTACATTTAATTGGAGAGTTTGCTGCTCTGCTCTCTGGTTAGTGCCCGGGTGGTCTGTGGGTGGAGTTGGGTCCGTGGGTGGAGCTGGAGCTGAGCCAGTGATAATCAGCAATAGTACCTAGATAGCTACCAAGTCAACAACACAAGGAGTGGATGAGTGGCCTACTGGTTAGAGCACTGGTCTTGACATCCAGAGGTGGCCAATTCAAATCCCATTGCTGCTCCTTGTGATCTTGGGCAAGTTACTTAACCCTCTGTTGCCTTAGGTACAAACTTAGATTGTGAGCCCTCCAGGGACAGGGAAATACCCAGTATACCTGAATGTAACTCACCTTGATCTACTACTGAAAAAGGTGTGAGCAAAATCTAAATAAACTTAGGACAGCCTTTATATTAAATACTGGCAGTATCTAGGTACTTCCCAGTGACCACTCATATCCAGGTCTAATTCAGCTGGCAGCAGCCAGTGTTTAAAAAAAATGCTAATCACTGCCACCTGAATACTGTTATATTTCACAGTTAATGAAGAAAGCCTGCCTTCAGTTTGAGTCTCTGCAATCTCTAGTACCCATTTAGACTGTGAGATCTCTGGGGAATGAACTCATTGAACCCCTATGCAGCTTCTTGTAGGGATTTTAGTACCAAGCAAGCAAGAGTCCATACTCCACCCACAGCAAACAGACAATGAACAACAGTGGATGTGATGAAAGTGGCTGGAAATCTTTAATAACAATTCCCTAATCTGACTCGACACGGTCATGTTTCGGTGATAGGGCCTGTGTCAGGAGTCTGCTACTCTCACAAGGAGAATCTAGGTTTAGGATCAAAAAAGTCCATTATCAACTGAGTTGTGAACCTGCCAACACTAGATATCAATTGTCAATTGGAAGCCACAGCTGCCACAATAAGTTAATCGCTGTCACAGCAAATATAAACAACATGCCAAGTGATTCTTCTGGATTTTAGTACTCCATAACAGTTGTCAAACTAGCAGACAAGAAGGAAGGCACAGTGCCGTAGCGAGGGTGCCTAACACCTGCAGGGCACGGCGCACCCCCCCTCCGGAGCGCCCCCCCCCCCCCGAAACGCACCCTCCCCCCCTGAAACGCACCCTTACCTTGCAGCGGAGGGCAGGCGGGAGGGCCGATCCGCCCCCAGTGCACGTCACTGGGAGCTGCGTCGGCTCAGCTGCTTCCCTGCTTTCTTTGCCTCTGAACAGGAAGTAGCCTGTTCCAGGGCAGAAAGAGCAGGGAACCAGCGAGCCGACACCCCCCCAGCGGCGTGCACCCGGGGCGGACCGCCCCACCCCACCCCTTCCTACGCCACTGGGAAGGAAACTTGCTGCTAAGTCTGATTGGCTGCCTTTTTCTGCATACCTAATTAAACACATAGGGGTTGCTAGTCAAAAGGGTTCAACCAGGCAGGAGATGCTTCTACCTGGTTAAACCTCACTGAACTGGCTATTCCTAGGATATTCAGCAGCAGTTAACTGGATAGTACTTCCAGGAATGGCTCAAGCATTAGGCCATCTGAGGCGGGCGCCTCAGGCAACACTGTTTCAGGAGTGGCATCTCCCCCTTTCCTTCCTCTATCCCGTTCCCTGATTTTACTTTCTTTTTAAGTTTTTTAAAAGACGGTGGCGGCAGAGATTCCCATATGATGCCCTGCTGTTGGCACCCCCCTCTTCCCTTTACTGTGGCTGCCTCTCTGTTGTAACTTCCTGTTTCCCCAGAGGAGGCTGCAGTAGAAAAGAGGCCAGTGCCAGCCAGCAGGGCAGTGTATGGAAATCACTGCCACTGCCATCTTTTTAAAAAATGTAAAAAGAGGGTAAAATCGGGGAATGGGGGCGGAGGAAGAAAAGGGGAAGACACCAGAAGTTGGCCCGGGGGGGGGGGGGGGGGGGGAAGCAGCATCTTGCCTCAGGCATCATCTTGCCTTGGGGTGCCCCTGAATACTGCTGATTATTCCCTCTGTCCACCAAAGCACTCACCAACTTGGTTAGGGGCAGTCTGGTAATAGTGTATGGGCATAGCCAGCTCTTAACCAGGTTGTATTCAGGGCCAAATGCACAAAACCTAATGAGCCAGCATTATGGGTTTTACACTGGTTCTAGCTGGTTTAGCGAGCATGGAGTTCAGGGAGACATACACAAAAGGGTTCTATGAGCTCTTTTCCTGTCACGGTAGCAGCTAATGAAAATTGTATGCAAAGCTATTAGAATGAGCTAATTACCATACAAATGTGCATGCAAAGCGATACACAGACGTTTTCCCAGTGATGCATAGAAGCAGCCCTACCTTTACCATGGAAAATTTTACGCAAGGTCTGGACCTGTCGGTTTCTGAAAGTTATTCATTGTCTTTACCTACTGTCACGTCCGCAGCTCCCTCCGGCTCCTCCGCCGCGGGGGACGGGAGCCGGCGTCCACTTTGGCGAGGGTCGATGATCTGGAAGCCACAGTGGGGAGCCGGGGCCTGCCGCGGTGATGGCCGCCCAATCCGGGGCCGAGGCCAGAGGCCGTCGATTGCGGCCGCCGGTCTCGCGGTCGCTGGCTGTGGGGGCGGTGTTTGCGCTGCGGGAGGAGGCGGTGCCGAGGCGCGATGGCCGGCGTCCTCGTCTCTCCCGGGCGTGGGGGTCCGGAGCTCCGCTTCTGAGGTGCTGGATTGGGCAGACAGAGCCAATCAGAAGGGCTTTGTCAATAGCCAGGTTCGGGTTGGTCGGCTATACCTGCGGGGGCGGGGCGGCTGATGCTGAACAGTACTTAAGGAAGAGAACTGAGTTAGAACTTTGCTTCAGGTTCTGTTCCCGAGGCCCGTTTCCATTTTGTTCCTATGTTCCTCTGTGTTTCGTGTTCCTCTGGTTTTGACCTCTGGATTGTTCCTGGGTTTTTCCCTGCTCACTGCCTGCCTCGACCTCTTGTCGGATCTTACATAAGTACATAAGTAATGCCACACTGGGAAAAGACCAAGGGTCCATCGAGCCCAGCATCCTGTCCACGACAGCGGCCAATCCAGGCCAAGGGCACCTGGCAAGCTTCCCAAACGTACAAACATTCCACACATGTTATTCCTGGAATCTTGGATCTTTCCAAGTCCGTTTAGTAGCGGTTTATGGACTTGTCCTTTAGGAAACCGTCCAACCCCTTTTTAAACTCTGCTAAGCTAACCGCCTTCACCACTTTCTCCGGCAACGAATTCCAGAGTTTAATTACACGTTGGGTGAAGAAAAATTTTCTCCGATTTGTTTTAAATTTACTACACTGTAGTTTCATCGCATGCCCCCTAGTCCTAGTATTTTTGGAAAGTGTGAACAGAAGCTTCACATCCACCTGTTCCACTCCACTCATTATTTTATATACCTCTATCATGTCTCCCCTCAGCCGTCTCTTCTCCAAGCTGTATAGCCCTAGCCTCCTTAGTCTTTCTTCATAGGGAAGTCGTCCCATCCCCGCTATCATTTTAGTCGCCCTTCGCTGCACCTTTTCCAATTCTACTATATCTTTCTTGAGATGCGGCGACCAGAATTGAACACAATACTCAAGGTGCGGTCGCACCATGGAGCGATACAATGGCATTATAACATCCTCACACCTGTTTTCCATACCTTTCCTTCGTTGTCTGCTGCCTGCCCTGAACTTTGACTGTTATTGGATGTTCTCGTTCTCCATCTGCCCTCTGCTTTCCTGGTCCCTGTCCGGGTCAGCTTGGCACCCCGCGGTTCCTGAAGTCCCGTTGACCGCCTGCAGCTGGGGGCTCAACCCTTGGTGAACGGCGGTCGCCGCGGGTGAAGACTTGGGGTTGCACGGCTGTTCTTTAAGGTCCCTTGGGGCCTTACGGGACCTAAGGGCTCACCGTCCTTGCACACAAGACAGGAACCTGAAGCCATGGGCAAATGCATTTCAACTAAAACTCAATAAAGAAAAAACTCATTGTCTCATCCTCTCATCCCAACACAGCGCGGACATCCCCACAAGTATCAGCACCCCAGATCACACCCTTCCTATCTCAGACAGCTTGAAAATCCTCGGCGTTACAATGGACTGTAACTTAACACTAGAGAGCCAAGTGGCATTCACAACAAAGAAAATGTTCCACTCAATGTGGAAACTCAAACGCGTGAAGCAATTCTTCCAGAGGGAAACATTTCACAACCTGATACAATCAATGGTACTAAGCCACTTAGACTACTGCAATGGAATTTATGCGGGATGTAAAGAACAAACCTTAAAGAAACTTCAGACCACTCAAAACACGGCAGCTAGGCTTATATTTGGAAAAACGCGATTTGAAAGCACAAAACCCTTCTGTGAAAAACTACACTGGCTCCCAATCAAAGAATGCATCGCCTTCAAAATCTGCATCCTGGTTCACATAATCATCTACGGAGAAGCCCCGAGTTACATGACAGAAATGATCAACTTACCAATTAGAAATACATCCGAATCAACACGATCTTATCTAAATCTGCACTACCCAAGCTGCAAAGGACTTAAATATAAAACAACTTACGCATCTAGTTTTTCCTACATAAGCACACAACGGTGGAATGCATTACCAAAAGCCTTGAAAATGACGTACGACCACCTAAAATTCCGGAAATCACTAAAAACCAACCTGTTTAAAAAGGCATACCCTACCGACCCAACTTAAATGTCTAATCTCTGCAACACAACCAAACTAAAGCACGTAATGGACATAACACAACTCTTCCCTAATGTGGCTGTGCCACATGAACTTGATCTTACCACAACATCACCCTATATTTGTTCACACCGGAGCCTGCAAAGGCCTCTCCGGTACTATCCACATTGAGCCTACAAATAGGTGGGAAAATGTGGGATACAAATGTAACAAATAAATAAATAAAATAAATATATCCCACGGTAACTTAAACTAACATGCATTATTGCTATTGAGTGCATGGAAATTGCTGATAGTAAAAGCCAGAACCCAACTAGACTCAGATCTTGAACTCATGTAGACAGAGGTGCACACTGGAACTTGCATATGGGAAGAAGTGGTATGGGAATAGAATTGGAATCAGATCCAAGCTGCAGGTTTTGAACTGGAGTTAGCAGGTAACTCATAAGGCTAAAACAGGCAGCAGAGTCAAATCAGAACAGCAGGCCTGCAACTTGGGGTCAGAAGCAGGTAATAGAGTGAAGCAGAAAAACTTGGCAGTGAGAATACTATAACACAGAGGTTTGACAACAAATCACCTTAATATCTACCCGTCTAGGAGGCAGAATTGTCAGTAGAGTGGTGGGGAAGTCACCGCAAAAAAATCTGTGCCACAAGGTCTTTAAAAACTGCAGCGCATGAAAAAAAGAGAGGTGTCTGGTAGAAGAAAGACCATGGCAAAAGAAGAAGAACAGAAATGCCAAACGCATCAAGAAGTGTCCCGTGCAAAGGAAGATGTTCTCCAAGGAGTAGGGAAGGGACGTGGGGCAACCAATCCAGGCGGGACACCAAAAGCTGAGTAGATAAAATCTTTATTGCCAATGACCAGATATAAAACACTGTTTCATGTTTCATTATACTAGTAGTGTTTTAATTCATTTTTATGCTACATATGCATCACATATTCTTTTAAGTGCACTCCAAGCATTTCTAATTTCTATTGTTGTACATGTGTGTTTTTGCATGACATGTATCATTTTATGTGTCCATTCATGGCCATTATGTATGTAATCTTTACATAGCAGATCATTAGTGGAAATCACAATCTTTATTAATATAGTTGCAGATAATAAATACTGCCCAACGCAGGCCGTGTTTCGCCCAGCAGGGATACATCAGGGGCTATTTAGTAATCCTTACTACTAAATACTCGTAGAAGGTTGTGTGTTCTAACAACTGTTATTGCAGTGTAGACTTTCTTCTTCATCAAACATTCACCCAAATTCCTCTCCTTAGTGTAAGCCACTATTGGGAACTGGATAAAATGAAGTAGAGAGGACAACATAGGCCAAAATGTCTTCAGTATTTTCACTGTTCTAGTGGCAGTAGAACACTCTCTCTGAGTATTTAAGCCCACTCCCTGCTATCCCACTTTGTTTCAGGTCTGTCTCTGCCTCTGACCTTGCAAGTACCGGTTCATACTTTCATAAGTTGGCTATTAAAGGCACTTGCAAGATGAGCAAGGATTCAAGAAGGATCAGGGACAAGAAACAACTGAAACAGTTGCTGGCTTGTTTTAGTGGACAGGAATGGGGAACCTGTCCACCCCTACTAAATCCCAAAAGAAAGGAGATGGATGTCAGTTTGTGTTTCTGCTACAACAACCACACTTTGCCATATATACAGGACTAAAGGGTATAACAATCTACTATTTATTATCATCTTGTACTGGAGCCACCTATCAACAACTGGAGATTGGGAATAATAACTGAGCACTGATATATGTTTTACCTCTGTCAATATAAACAGCATATATCCTAAATTATGTGCTTGAAAAACCCTCACCAGTAAAGGCTCATTAAACAATTGATTTGCATGCACATCTTCAATCCGTGTCAAAAGTTTGATGCTGAAATCTCAGCACCATTTATAGAATCTAGTGCATAATGTATAGGACAATAAGTAGAGGAAAAACAATTTAAACTTTCTTTAACATAACTTTCTATTTTTGCTATAAGTGCCTGATTTTTGAGATTTCGCCTGCAGTGAACTCTGAGTTCTTTGGAGGATTTTAGTGTGCTGTAATTCCTTTTTAAGGGACTCTTTTACAAAGTGTGCATAAGGGCCTACACGCATCCAGCGTGTGCCAAATTGGCATTACCACCCAGCTACTGCATGCCCGGGTGGTAATTCTGAATTTGGAGCGCACCAAAAGCACACGGTAGAAAATATTTTCTATTGTGTGGCACTTACCCAGTGGGCATGTGCTGCATGCCTGCCACCCGGGTAGTGAGTGAGAACTAAGTCAATGGGTGGTAGTAAGGTCTGAGGCCAAAAATGTACGCGTGCTGGTTTTTATTTTGCTGCACATCCATTTTCCAGCCCCTTAAAAAAGGTCCTTTTTCCAGGATGCGGTATCAACTGGCTTGGTGCATGCCCAAAAGAGGTGCTCGCACTGCTGCAGACTAGTAAAGGTCTTGGGGCATCTGCTTTCCTCCATCCATTAGAACCTGTAAAATTATGATTTTTTTTCTACTATTTCTGAACATTCTCTAGGACAAATCCTCACCCCACTGATAGAGGAGCTACATATATAACATTAAGAACACATAAGAACATAAGAGTAGCCATACTGGTCAAACCAAAGGTCCATCTAGCACAGTATCCTGTTTTCCAAACAGTGGCCAAGCCAGGTCACAAGTACTTAGTAGAAACCCAAATCATGGCAACATCCCATGCTATAAATCCCATGGCAAACAGTTGCTTCCCCATGTCTATCTCAATAGAAGACTATGAACTGTTCCTCCAGGAATTTGTCCATACCTTTTTTAAACCCAGATACGCTAACCGCTGTTACTACATCCTCCGGCAAAGAGTTCCAGAGATTAGAAAAATATTTCCTCCTATTTGTTTTAAAAGTATTTCCATGTAACTTTCCTCAAGTGCCCCCTAGTCTTTGTACTTTTGGAATGAGTAAAAAATAGATTTACTTCTACACGTTCTACACCACTCAGGATTTTGTAGACCTCAATTATATCTCTCCTCATACATCTCTTTTCCAAGCTGAAGAGTCCTAACCTCTTTAGCCTTTCCAAATATGAGAGAAGTTCCATCCCCTTTATCATTTTGGTCGCTCTTCTTTGAATCTTTTCTAATTCCGCTATATCTTTTTTTGAGATACGGCGACCAGAACTGAACGCAATACTCAAGGTGCGGACTCACCATGGAGCAATACAAAGGCATTATAGTATTTTCATTCTTATTCACCATCCCTTTCCTAATAATTCGTAGCATCCTGTTTGCTTTTTTGGCTGCCGACGCACACTGAGCAGAAGATTTCAGTGTATTATCTACAACTACAACCAGATCTTTTTCTTGAGTGATGACCCCCAAGATGAGGATACAAAATAAATCTCCCCTACCCATAATTTTTTGACCTTCATATGCTCTGCTTCAGTTAACCACATCTCCTGGAGACATGCGATGCCAGCCCCATGCCTCCTCAATTTCATTAGGATTTTTGTCCTTTTTATGGGGGCGGTAATACCCCCTAAATTCCAACTTATTCTGTTACATGGGGTCAGCATCCCACATCCACAGGAGAAAGATGATATTTATATCGCATCTCTTTGACTGTTGGTCTGGGCGCCCAGCCCTCACCCAGTCTATAGGATATTCTCTGTGCCCACACTACATAGCCACATCCATTGGGGGGAGCCACTCCAAAAATGTTTCAACTCAAATCTTCCCAGTCCCATAACACAAACGCAATAACATCACCATCAACCCATCCAGAACATTCCTTCCCTTTATTGTGCTTAGACCACTCCGTCTCCCCCCTCCCCCATCCTCCCCTACAACCCCTGGTTTCTGCCCTATACTCTGTAAGGACAGAATGAAGTCACAAACTAAGCAAGGGGTCCCGCTACCTCCTGCCTCTGCAGTTACAAAGATCCCCGGTCAGCACCCACAAACAATTTTATACCCTGTGGCACTGAAGACTCGCAGGTCTTGTTCTTTTTACCAGTCACAAAGGTGATGATATTCCATTATGATAGTGCTGTGCTGCTGTAGAGGAATCAAAAGTATGCCTCTGGCCCTCAGTGTTGATTTTTAGGAATACCGGGTATAATAACATGAAACACAGTCCTTTAGTGTGACATGTGGAGCAAACCTGATGACATTTCTGGTGCCTCTCCTGAAGCGCCATTGAATAATCCTGAAAAATCAGGATGAACTCCTCTTCATATTTGAGCGATTCTCTTTTCTGTTTGAATCCTCTCAGGATCTCTCTTGTTAAGTGGCAATTATTGGCACTGATTGGCTTGTTAATTAATTAAGGGAAATGGAAATGGGACTTGATATACCACCTTTCTGAGGTTTTTGCAACTACATTCAAAGCGGTTTACATATATTCAGGTACTTATTTTGTACCAGGGGCAATGGAGCGTGAGGTGACTTGCCCAGAGTCCCAAGGAGCTGCAGTGGGAATTGAACTCAGTTCCCCAGAATCAAAGTCCACTGCACTAACCACTAGGCTACTCCTCCACTCCAGAACAGGGGCGTAGCCACGGGTGGGCCTGGATGGGCCCAGGCCCACCCACTTTGCCTTAAGGCCCGCCCATCCACCTTCTTCTTCGCTGGCTGCCTTTTCTCCCCAGCTCCGCTTCGCTGCATCGCTCTGCATTCTTCTTCTCGCCTGTCACGCTGCACGCAGCGCTGCCATTCACACATGCAGCTGCGCTCCCCCCTACCGCATCTATCCGGTCCTAACAGGAAGTGCATCAGAGGACCGGATGGACGCGGCAAAGGAGAGTGCAGCTGCCTGTATGAATGGCAGCGCTGCGTGCAACGTGACTTGCGAGAAGAAGAATGCAGGGAGCAACGATCGTGCAGCGAAGTGGAGCCCGGGAAGAAGTGCGCATAGCTAAAAGTTTGGGCTCAGCCAAGGTACCGGGCAGGCAGCGGAGCAGAGGGAGAAATCAGTTGTATATAGCGGAGGAGAGGGAGAAATGCTGCCTGGAGGGAGAGGGGGATAGGGACAAGAGATAATGGGGTGGATGGAGAAGGAGAAATGTTGCACGGAGGGGGAGGGAGAACACAGGGAGAAATGTTGGACACAGAGGTGAAGGGGAGGGATAGATGGTGCATGAGGGTGGAGGGGAGGAAGGGAGAGAGAGACAAAGGGGTAGAGGGGGGCAATAAAGGAAGAAATCTTGTATATGGGGGTAGAGGGGAGGGAGAGATGGTGCCCAGAGAAGAAAGGGAGAAATGATGGACATGACAGTGGATGGGAGGAAGGGAGAGATGCTGTATGGGAGGAGGAGAAAGAGATATTGACCTCTGGGGCACAAGGGAGGGGGGAGACAGAGATGGTGGACAGTGGGAGAGAGGCAGAAATGTTGGACATGGTGGAGGAAGGAAGAGAATGCTGCATGGGATGGCGGGGGAAGACAGATATTGGATCTGGGGTACAAGGGAGGGGGAAAGAAGGATGTGGATAATGGGGGAGATGTAGGACATGGGGTTGGATGAGAGGCAGGGGAGATTCATAGGAGAGGGGAGAGAGGGAGATATTGGATCCAGGAGCAAATGAGAATGATGGAGAGATGCCAGACAATGGGAGTGAAGGAAGAGAGAGGGAGAAATGCTGGACCATGGGGGACAGGGGAGGAGAGAAGAGAAAGGACAGGGAGATGTTGGGCTACGAGAGCAGGGAGGGAAGAAAGAGGGAGTAGATACTGAGCTAGAAGGGTGGATGGAGGAAGATGCTGGGAATGGTGGAACCATGTGGAAGAAGGTGGCAAGAAAATGGATGAGAGGATAGTGATTACAGAGGATAGAAATTTAGTAATGGGGAGTAGATTAAAGATGAAAGGGAATGGCTGGAGAAGGAGTGAGTTGGGTAATGGGAGAGGTAGTGGGTGAGAGAAGAAGATGGCGATCTGATAGGCAGCTGTAAAGTAAAAAGAAGGAGAAAGAGAGTAAAATTTGAGTTGACAGGCAAAAAATAAAAAAAAAGAGGAAAGAGCTAAAAAGGAATGATCAGTATGTCAGAGGTAGATGTAGTGAGGGAATAGACAGTAGAGAGGAGAAAAGACAAATGGACAGCAGTCACTTGAAGGAGAATTAGTAGACGACAGACAGGAAATTAGAAGCAACATAATGGAAAAATAAAATGTCCAGACATCAAAGGTAGAAAAAAGCATTTTATTTTGAATGTTTAAATGGAATATGTTAGCTTTGTGAAGCCCCAGCCTACATGTCTGAGTTAATAGACTTACCACCCAGAATCGCTAAAAGATCATTCCGAACTTTCCTCAACCTCCACTTCCCTAATTGCAAGGGCTTGAAATACAAGGCGCTGCACGCATCAACCTTTTCTTACATGAGCACGCAGTTCTGGAACACACTGCCGCGCAACCTGTAAACGATCTACGAGCAAACCACCTTCCGCAAAATACTGAAGACCCATCTTTTTGAGAAAATTTACGGAAAGAACCAAAACACATAAAGCCCACACTCACTGTTCAGTAATGCATCAATACAGCCACTTCTGAACTCTCATCCCCCGAAATCTCACCACACTCATACCTTTACTCACAGAAAATGTATACCAAATGTTTTCCTGTTATTATATATTGCCCCTTTTTGTCTCCCTTGTTTCCTTCCAATGTTTCAGTGCTTTTTCCATTATTATATTCCTTAACGATACTTTGACTTTGACTCAAATAACTCATCACAATGTAATCCATAACCGAGTTGTAACAAATTGTATTTCCATGATTCATAATGTATTGTAAGCCACACTGAGCCCACAAAAAGGTGGGAAAATGTGGGATACAAATGCAATAAATAAATAAATAAATGTCTTTGCATTGTGTTCAGTAGAAAGGAAATGCACTTTTGGTTTTTATTTCTCCAGGGTTGTAGTACATGTTAAGTTTAACTTCTTGGGGTTCTCACTTCAATTTTTGTGTAAATATTTTTATTTCTAACTTGTGATCCCTTGTTCTGTTTTTGGTGAGGGTCTGTCAGTGTGATAGTAATGGCAGGTACAGAAATCGGAAGGGAGGCAGGGAAGAGAGGGGATTGGAGAGAGTGCCCTCCTTTATTTTCTGACCTGGGCCAGAGCATGTCTAACACTGGCCCTTACCCTTGCTTTATAGCTGGTGGGGCTCCCCAAGCATCCCAGCTGAGGACCTCCTCCAAAGGCAGTCAGAACTTGCTTCTACCAAGCTCTGCAGTTGACAACAGCATCTATGAGTTACTGACAACTAAGGATGCAAGGGGTGCCAGCTTCGGTCGCTTAGGGATGTTGCTACTGCCTGCCAAGCTTGGTAAATGGAAGTTCTGGCCACTTTCAGAGGAAGTCTTCAGCTGACAGAGTTTGAGGATCCTCATCAGCTAAAGTATTTATATTTTGAGGTGAAGGTAGGGCGAGGAAGAGAAACTTTTGTGCCACCCACTTTGGGCTCAGGCCCACCCAAAATTGGTTTTCTGGCTACGCCACTGCTCCAGAATATGACTGGATTTGTGCATACAACTTAAGTTGCTCTATATAGAATCCCGGGGACAATCTCATCACAAATTTGTATTGTAATTCTCACAATCGTACATTATCAGTAACTTCCCTCACTCCTACTACACACAATTTCAATTTTGCACCTTGGAGCTCTACTTGTAGTTCCTCCATCTACAGAGTAACCAAACAGGCATAATCTATCTCCAGCATCATCTCTTGTAAATATTTGTGATGATATGCCAACAGCACTTCCAATTGGGAGCCAAGGGTATACACTATAGACAACATTTCCAGCAGAAAAGCCTTATAAAACTACCCCTCACATATCATATTTTATGTTTCTCTGAGCTCAGAGCTACTACTAGTTCTGAGCACAGTGTGAACTACTACTAGCTCTGTCTGCTTCTCTGGTTGTCTCACTTCTCAAACTATTTCTCATTTCCCCACTTTTCTCTTAGACTGTGACATCTGGTCCCACACATTTACTTTTGAAAGACTACCTTGTATATTGGGAAGTGGAGCCAACTGGACGTTTGATAGTATCATGGAGATATACATAAGTACATAAGTATTGCCATACTGGAACAGACCAAAGATCCATCAAGCCCAGCATCCTGTTTCCAACAGGGGCCAATCCAGGTCACAAGTACCTAACAAGATCCTGAAAAAGTTGAATACATTTTATGCTGCTTATCCTAGAAATAAGCAATGGATTTTCCCCAAGTAATTTTAATAATGGCTTATGGACTTTTCTTTTAGGAAGCCATGCAAACCTTTTTTAAACTCCACTAAGCAAACTGCTTTTACTACACTATCTGGCAAAGAATCCAGAGTTTAATTACACATTGACAGGAGGATGATCAGAGTGAAGAAATATTTTCTCCGATTTGTTTTAAATGTACTACTTTGTAGATTCATTGCGTGCCCCCTAGTCCTAGTATTTTTGGAAAGAGTAAATAAGCGATTCACCTCTACCCATTCCATTCCACTCATTATTTTATAGACCTCTACCATATCTCCCCTCAGACACCTCTTCTCTAAGCTGAAGAGCCCAAGCCACTTTAGCCTTTCCTCATAGGGAAGTCATCCTATTCTCTTTATCATTTTCGTCACCCTTCTCTGTACCTTTTCTAATTCCACTATATATCTACTATGGACACAAGAATATAGTACAATGGGCCCAGATGGGATAAGGAAGACAGCAGAGCCTCAAACTGGAGGAAGCAAAGTTTATTAAAAGACCCAATAAGACCTGTGTTTTTGCTGATTGCCTGAATCAGGGGTCGTATATAATTGTTTCCTTAAGTGAAACAATATGAAGTCATCCATTTAGGCCCACTACACACTATTCTTCTGTGACTTGGTTTGTGTTGCTGTTTCTCTCTGATTTGGGTATTTTAATATATCTACTGTGGCAATGACAAAGTTGGGAGGAACAGTAATATTATCCAACTGCATTTAGACCTACTAAGGAATAAGGAGATAAAGGGAGTTGCCTTAGGTCATAGTCAGTTCAAGAGTGTTGTCTTGAGTCCTGAATGGATGGCAACACAGTGCTCTGACCACTAGATTATATGGCTTCCTATTGTTGATTGAAGGCTCTTTATAGTCAGGCTTTGCTCATTTTATGACTATGGCAGGGGTCCATAGTGAATAGACCTCACTATGCTAGGTTGTTGCTTTTTCCTATTTTGTGCCAGACATAGAAACAATGGAGGGAGGAGGAGGGAGCAAAAGCCTTCATGCAAGCCAGGAAGGGTGTGATTGTGACCAGATATCCTGTGCCAGATCTACGACATGCCAGCAGATGGAATGTGCAGACAGAGAGACTGAGAAAATGAGAAATGCTTTGTCAGCACCTCCTGGCCTCATCAGTACCCTGCCATGAAACTTTGTACCCCACTTATTTTTCTTCCCTGTTATTGTCTGGGCATTTCGAAGCTGGGACTTTTTTTTTTTTAACATTTTCCTTTCAATGCTAAATAATGAAATGGTGCTAAGAATAGGGCAGGGAGAGTTGAATGGAGAAGGTTTGTGTCTCGATCTGAATTGATGCCTGATTGCTATATGCAAACGCTTGAAGTGGTTGCCGAGTGAGTCTTGAATCTAGGAGCTGAAGCCTGGGGTGTAGGTCAATGGAGTTGGCAATGCCCTTGGAGGATAACATTCCATGGGCAGCACATTGGAAACCAAGGGAGATTACAGTTGGGGTTGAAGGTGTCCCAGAAAGGAGATCAAATAGCTATTTAAAAATGAAAGTAAATAGAAAAAGGAGAACAAAGATGGCAGGATACCAACCAGTGCACTTGAATACAGAATAGTAATGATTTGCTAATAAGCAAACAGCCGAGTTTAACTGAGCCACGCACACTTGGGAAGATAGGATATGCAATTAAAACATAAATACATCTTTTTCTTCCCTGAATTTTATTTTCTCTTTCTCTCTCTTTCATTCTTATTTTCCCTTATTGCCTTTTTTCACCTTTTATTCCTCTTTTTCAAATTCTTTCTTTCTTTCATCTTTTCCTATTTGTTTTTTTCTTCTTTTTCCTTTGCTCTGTATTGTCTTTCTTTGATTTTGTTTCTTCCCTCTTCTATTCTAGTTCATTTTCTATTTTTTGCTTCTCCTGTGATTTCTCTCACCCTATTTTTCTTTTCCCATTTGCATCTCTAGTGCACCAGGTTCCCAATGAGATTGCGATCAGATGTAATATATCAATGGCTTTATGTCATTTTGTAATCATGGGTTTAGAATAGAGTTTGGGTAAAGGAAGACCATTGGGTTGATATTCAGCCCATGGCAGTAAGTAGCCTGTAAACCATTCACAGCTGCAGGCTGAATTAACTCCAGAGATTCAGTGCTAGGGCATGTGCGGCCTCCAGAATTGACTACCTGAGTTAGTGCACCAACTCGGAAGCTATTTGCATACCATCTAATATTCAGACTGGTGTGCAGTTATCTTGGCAGATAAAGTTAGGACAGCCTTTGTCCACTCACTTAACCAGTTAGTGGACTGAGAGCCAGATGCACTAAGGTCATCGTAAAGAATCTCTCTGTATTTCCATCTTGGTAAAATTTACCGATTTTTGAAATGCAGAGGGATCCCAAAGCGAATTACATGCAAATGAGCTGCTCACTGCTTTTGTGAACAGTTCATTTGCATGTGATGGGGGGAAGCCAGTTGGTCAGCTGAGCATGTGCAGAACAGCCAATCGTAAAGCGTGGCTGCT
This sequence comes from Microcaecilia unicolor, assembly GCF_901765095.1. Lineage (NCBI taxonomy): Eukaryota > Metazoa > Chordata > Amphibia > Gymnophiona > Siphonopidae > Microcaecilia > Microcaecilia unicolor. The sequence goes on from NC_044034.1 coordinate 214,282,296, forward strand.
CTGCACATGCTATAGATGGCTTTCATACATGCAGACAAGCTACTTGTATGAAAGCAATTTGGTAGCCTTTTTTGCTAGCATCTCATGGACAGCCATAATAACAAACCAAGCAGTTCTGGAATGTATCAAACAAAAAATCTCACTGTAGGACAAGGTAGCAAAACAAAAGTTCTCCTATTTTGGTCACTGTCATGAAATGCCTAGCTACCCACCTGGGGTTGCCCTGCAGCCACTTAGAAGGTCTATCCTTAGCACAGCTCAGGTCCACCTGCACCTGCCGCTCATGCTCTACACTAGCACCCTCCTCCCACCGATTGGGTCACAACCGCCTCTGGGTTGAGTCTCCCACTCTCAAATTATCCCCATTGATTTCTAGGTTACTGAAGCCACACTCCCAGTGGTCCCACAGTTCCCAGAAAAAACTCACAGACCCAACACACAAACCACCAGGATTATTTATCAGTCCAGACAGGTAGAACAAACAAACAAATGTATTTATTCTCAGAACTTGGAACAGTGGACAAAAAGCTGCAATTAGCAAACAGTAACAAGTAACTGAAAAATGGATCAATTAGAAAACTAACTAAACATTTGCATATTTCCTAGAAAGTACCTGGGGAGATCAGGACATAGCTGTTCACCAGTTATCAAATATAACTGGTTTTTACAGGGCTTCAGCAAAGAGCTCTCTCTCTCTCTCTCTCTCTCTCTCTCTCTCTTCTCCTGGGCTGAAACTAAAGCAACAACCAGGAACAACTGCTAGGTAATTTCAAACTCCAGGCCAATCAGAGCCCAGTCAACAAGTTTTAAAGGTATACTGCTGCTTGCTTCCTGCTTGTGTTAAAGAAAAAGAACATTCAGTTCTCTATAACAGCTTTACAGCAAAGAAACACCACCTAATACATTTTACAGGCTTAAAACACACTGTTTCTTCACAGTCACATCATGCGAAGCAAGTCCCTTGAAAAAGACATCATTCTTGGAATGGCTAGTGTCAAAAGAAAAAAAGGCTTCCCAAGAATTCACTGGGTATATACTATCAAGAAAGATACTGGAATGAATGTAGCAGAACTGAAAAAAGCTGCGAGAGATCGGAAGGCATGGAGAACACTGATCCATAGAGTGACTGAAGCCGTATTCGACTGAATGGATAAGAAGGAGCCTTTGTGTTTTTATTTTTCTTTTGCATACATATATTTTGTAATGATCTTTTCAGCCACAGCTGGCTTGAGAATCCGTAGAAGATTAAACTGCTTTAAACATGAACAGAAATGTTTCCACTACAGCTGATGATTTCTTTTTGCAGCGGCACAGTTAAATTTTGCTGCCCTCGAGGAGGGTTGATGAAATGGCACTTCCTTCTTCAGTTTTCCTTCTGCTTGGTAGGGAGAGAGCTGGCTACACTCCCCGAGAGTGGAGGAAATTAATATGTCATCGCTGCTAGAGATGGGTTGCCAACTCTGGGAGGCATATCTAGTAGGTGTCTTGTGTGCAAGGACGGTGAGCCCTTAGGTCCCGTAAGGCCCCGAGGGACCTTAAAGAACAGCCGTGCAACCCCAAGTCTTCACCCGCGGCGACCGCCGTTCACCAAGGGTTGAGCCCCCAGCTGCAGGCGGTCAACGGGACTTCAGGAACAGCGGGGTGCCAAGCTGACCCGAACAGGGACCAGGAAAGCAGAGGGCAGATGGAGAACGAGAACATCCAATAACAGTCAAAGTTCAGGGCAGGCAGCTTGATTTCATTGGTGATTTCTGTCAGTTTGGTTTTGTAAGGAATTGTGACATCGTCTGCATATATAAAAGGGTTAAGGCCATGGTTGGATAAGGATTTGACAAGTGGGGTCATCATTAAGTTGAACAGGATCGGTGATAGCGGTGATCCTTGCAGTACTCCACAGTCTGCTTTCCACGGTGATGATGTTTGAATTTGATACTGTGGAGGGGGTGAAAGCCTGACTGTGATTCGTGTAATATTGAGAATTTGTTTATGTAATCTGTAAGTTGTTTGGTTACCATGCTTTCCATCAGTTTGACCACCAACGGGATAGATGCTACTGGATGGTAGTTAGTGATTTTGTTTGTTTTTTTCTTGGTATCTTAATAATAATGAGATGCATTTAAATGCATGCAAAAATCTCATTATTATGAATATTGAATGATGTAGCTTGTGGTGAATACTACAAACTGTGTTATTCCCAGAAAAATGATACCACCATCTTCTGAAGTGATTTTTGCTTTTATATTCATAGGGCTGCTCCCTGATGCAGTAACCAAAACATGGCCCATGTCGACAGTTGGTCTGATAATGATAAGTATTTACTTCAGCAAATTTGACTTGTCAGTAGATTTAAGTGATAAGAGAGTAATATAAATTATTATAGCAATAAATACAATTTAAATAGGCTGGAAGTAACAAAACCACTATTAGTTCTGAACTGATGACGAAAAGAGGCGAGCCATGAGTATGTTGCTCATGTGAAAAGTCCCCAATGATGGTTCAGCTGTGGTTTCGTCAATACAGTTACTAAGTTAAGGACAATTTAGCAAGTGTTAGGATTTGGCAATAGCCAGCAATAAGCTGGCATCATTTTTCCTGCCCAGGAGCATTCGATCACTAACATGTAGCCTGATGCTCCTGGGTGCCATATTAATGGGGCCAAAGCAAACTCTGTTTCTCCTGTCTCCTCATCAAAGACAGTTCCCCTGAACACAACCCACAGAAGATACACTATCTGAGCAGAACTCCTACCGATGAGCCCCTCTTACCCCTGACAGACACCTACTTTCCTGTAGTTCCCCTCAACCCCCTCCCGGCTTACAGTAATGTATCCATGGGGCCTAGGGATTTCCAGAGGCCTATGTATACCTAGTATACCTGAATGTAACTCACCTTGAGCTACTACTGAAAAAGGTGTGAGCAAAGTCTAAGTAAATAAATAATGTGTACCCCTACCTGTAAAATATGGCTGCTAGGCGCCATTTTGTGAATAGTACAGTGGTGGAGAGCGATAAAACTGCAGACACTGCGAGAGGGCAACAATAGCGGGGGTTCAGCTCCTAATGAAGCGAATGCGAAACAGGAGCTTGCTTAGAGCGAACCTACTAGAAAACGCCCAAAAGGATAAGTGCTAATAGCTGCAATTAAAATTTAAAAAGTGTATGCGAATTAGCAACATAAAGAGGATTTTAGACTGATGAGGATGCCCACCTGTAACCACACTGGTAAATCAATGAACCAGCGGCAGAGCGGAGCGGTGCTTTTCAATACAGAATGAATTTGCACCAGGTTATCTGAAGTCTCTTACCTCTTAACAAAAGACTGTGTGGTACTTTGTAGTTTGCAATAGAGATATTAGATAGAGAATAATACATAGGCCAATTTTTGCCATTAACCTGTGCAAATATTTCTGTTGTTGATCCTGGTGCCTAATCTCTTCCTTCCATTCTCCCCATTATGCTTTATTATTGCAGTAGAGGCAGTGCATGCAAATCTCTCTCATGAATATTCATTGCGAATATCCTGAAAAGCTGATTGGCTGGTTTGGGAATCACTGTGCTTAGCTATAGTGATAGTGGCTATATATTGCCACTATCTGTAGAGCTGGTGGAAATCAGCAATCTCTATCTACACTCAGTGCAGATGCATCCACAGATAGCAGAGTTGACTATACATTATGGACTAAATTCAGTAAATGGTGCCTGAATATGGGGCGTGATAAAAATGTGTGCTGAGCAGAATTGCGAGTTGGATGATATTTATAAACTAGCGCGTAGTGTTGGGATCTGCACCCAACATTTTGGCCCACCTCTCTGCCGCCGCCCTCCCATCCCCCCGCGGCCACTATCGCCTCCCTGCTGCCACCCTCCTGCCACCCCCTCACCACCACTGAAAAGGTATCTTGGCTGGTGGGGGTCCCCAACCCGCCAGCTAAAGCGTTTGTCCCGCACTGGTCTCACAGTGCCTGGCGCTCTGTTCTGTTTTCAGTCACGGGACAAAAAGTAGCACATATGAGTTTATCTTGTTGGGCAGACTGGATGGACCGTGCAGGTCTTTTTCTGCCGTCATCTACTATGTTTGCTTTAGCTGGCGGAGGTTAGGGACCCCCACCAGCCAAACCGGGAACCCCAGAGCCAATTTGGGGGGCCCAGGCCCCCATGGGCCCCCATAGCTACGCCACTGCTTGTTACTCAATTAAATTGTGTATACAAATTGGGCATGTAACTTTAAGTGCTGTTCACAGAATTTCTTTGTATATATATATATATAAACACTGTTGCCACAATTAAAAAAAATATGCTGATTTAAATATTGACCCCCACAGGTTTTTACCCCATTATATGAAAAATTTGGTAAAGGTAGAGGAGAGGGAAGATACCAACCCACAGTATCTGAGTTACCTCCCTGTCTGCAGACAGAATGAGCAAAGCGAAACTAATTTTGGCTCCACTGTGTTCATGCCAGGTTCATGCTCAGTGGGATGTGACAGTTTTCATGACATGTGACAACAAAGACGGTTTGGGCGGAGGCAGTGTCAGGGCAGTATCCAAAGGGGACATAAAATTGGGTCATTCCCAGAGTTCAGGATGGAATACTTAGCCTTAAGATCAGCCAGGAACCTGAAGTAAGTAGAAACAGCTGAGAATAAGACTGTTTCAGGGAGCTTCCAAAGCTACACCTCTAGCCATAAGGGATTGGCTAGGGTTTAGGCAAAAATCCAGTGGCTGACCACCTTAACTTGCTGTCAAGCCTCTGGTTTGAGAAATCCTTGCTGTCAAGTCTTTCTGCTTCAGTCTAACCTATTACCTGCTTCTGACCTCAAGTTGCAGGCCTGCTGTTCCAGTTCACTTCCAATCATTATTCCAGCCTTGTTACCTGCTTTCTGAATCCAGATTCAGGCCTGGGGTCCTGGTTTGCCTGCTAACTCCAGTTCAAAACTTGCAGCCTAGATCTGTCTCCAGTTCTGTTACCAAATTATTTCTTCTTATTTGCAGGTTCCTGTCTGTGCCTCTGTCTGTGTGAGTTCACACACTGATTCCACTTGAGTTCCTGCTGGTAAAGTTCCAGATCAGACCTTGGTCTAACAGGTGCAGCTTCTAATTCCTGAGCACATTTTAGCCTAGGCCTGTCTCAGCTTGCATACCACACCTGGGCAGTAACCTGATAGGCAGATAGGGTAGTTATGGTGAGGTGACCTGCTGCACTCATTAGAAGAGGGGATTACTGTGTGTAGAGTGAAAATCTCTTCAATTAAATGAATCTCAAAGCAGCCCCTGTCATGCAAGGAGTCCCCCCAAAAAGCAAGGGCCTAGTTGTATCCATTTCCTGATCTCCTAACATTTCCAGTGTTCTTTCCCAAATTATCACTTGAGGGCCCTTAATTTTAGCATATGCCACTCAGTCATTTGATTGGTTGAATAATGTTATGACTTATAACCTACATTTATTATGTGAGTTGTGCATTTGTGCCAAGCAGACCTTGGTCAGTTCACAAGGCCATCCCGTATATATTTCTTTGAGTTCTTTCTCTTTTACACAATGCATCTGTTCCCCTCCCCCAACATGTGTTTGCTGTTATATCCAGATGTCCACAGCTTGTATAAAATAAATATTTAGAATCAGACTTCTGGTGAACTCCCATTCCACTCCAATCCAATGTTTGTCCTGTGCCAATTCCTGAAAAGACCAGCAGGCCAACTGTCTAGTTAGAACAAATGGGGATACCTATGTGAGGGAGAGAAGGGGAAAGGTTGAGCTTTCAGTGTTTAATGGCAGTGGTATATCAACAAATTGCACAATCTTAATGCACTGACCCAACTATTTCAATATGCTCTGCCACTGCTGTATTATCCAGATTCTTAATATTATGTTTCAAGGGATGTGTTTCATCAAATGGTCATACATTAATATGAAAAGGTTACACAATAATTTGAAGCCGGTGAATGAACTCAGTGCATCCATTGCTCTAATAGACTCACATCTACTGCTGCACCAACCTTCAACACAACCACTTGCAAATCATCTAAATACAGTCATGTTAGTGGCCACAAAATGAACAGATTGATCTTTTTAATGACTTGCTATGAGGAAATCATCCTCAGTACTTCTAGTGGCCAAGATAAGGGCTTCTCAAAACTCTCCGATGGACCTTTAACCAATCAGATTTAAAGGATATCCACAATCAATATGCATGAGGGATTAGCATGCAGTAGCTCCAGTTTATGTGTAACTCCTTTGGTCTCCGGATTCCATTCAGGGCCTCTAGCCTGAAGTGAGATTGGTTGCACACATTTCAGGGGCTGCAGCTCACAACACAACTAGGAATATAACTGCTGGTATCAGGGGTCCTGAGATGGAACCAGTTGTCACTGGGAGGCCATTGGCCAAGGGGTCTCTTAATCTAAGTACATAAGTATTGCCATACTGGGACAGACTGAAAGTCCATCAAGCCCAGCATCCTGTTTCCAACAGTGGCCAGGTTACAAGTACCTGGCAAGATCCCAAAACAGTATAATGCTACCTATCCTAGAAATAAGCAGTGGATTTCCCCAAGTCCATTTTAATAAAAACTAACTGCTTTTACTATATTCTCTGGCAATGAATACCAGAGTTTAATTACACATTGAGTTAAGAAATATTTTGTCTGATTCATTTTTAATTTACTACTTTGTAGCTTCATTGTCCTAGTTTTTTTGGAAAGAGTAAACAAGCAATTCACATCTACCTGTTCCACGCCACTCAGTTGTCTTTTCTCCAACCTGAATAACCCTAGCCGCTTTACCCTTTCCTCATAGGGAAGTCATCCCATCCCCTTTATCATTTTTTTCGACCTTCTCTGTACCTTTTCCAACAAAATTCACAGTCTAGTCCAAAAGAGTATTCTGAACCATAAATGCTTACAGAAAGTTAATTAAATAATTGGAAAGGTTAGGTCAGTTACACTGCAATTATCTTGTTTCATTTTCTTAGTTAGTCCAACTTCTTCTGGTAGAATGGGTTGGATTCCCTCCCCATATGTGGTCTATTCTAGTTTGATTATTTTTTTTGTACATTCCTAAGACTAATGATGACATTGCCTTTGTTTTCTTATAATCATATTTCATGTGTTTCAAGGTTTTCTTAATGGATATTGAAAGGTTGTAAAAGTAGTAAAAGGTGCACAGTTGAAGAAAAAAACCACACCAAGGTAGAAAATCATAAGATTTCAAATTTGTTGGATGTTCTTAAAGAAACTTTTAGCTTTCCAATGCTTTCCTCATTCTTCCTTCATTCCCCAAAATGATCTACTTTCTTTCTTCCTCAAAGACAAAGGAGCTTATATTCAAAGCGATTTAAGACAGTAGGAGAGGCTCCTGCCGCATAAATCACTTGTTACAGCCTGCCCCCTGATATTCAGTGGCACTAAAGTGTGCAGTGTCAGTCAATATCACCTCTGACCACTGTCAAAAAAGGGGGCAGTGTTAGGGAAGAGCCTAGGGTTATATGACTGCTAGTAATATTCAGTGCCAGCAACCGCATAGATAAGTGGCCAGATTTAGGACAGCTCAGAAGCTGTCCTAACTTTGGCCTGCCTAGCTATGCAGGTGTGTGCTGGGTAAAATGTTAGAGAAACTATTATAAACAACCAGTGGCGTAATGAGGGCAGGGCAGTGGGGACGGTCTGCCCCATGTGCACGCTGCAGTGGGGTGCAGGGAGCAGCAGCATGGCTGTCAGCCCCGCTGGTTCCCTGCTTCCAAACCAGGGCAGGGAACTGGCGGAGCCAACAGCCACGCGACTGCTCCCAGCACCCCCAGGAGGTGATGCGCCGGGAAAGGTGATGCATGGGGGGGATGTGATGCACTGAGGGGGGTGATGCAGCGGGGGGGGGGGGGGGGGGGGTTGATGTGCCAGGGGGACAAGCAGCAGCAATCTGCCCTAAGTGCCAGCCAACCTAAGAACGCCACTGTTTGTTTATAATAGTTTCTCTAACGTTTTACACAGCACACACATCACGCTCACTAATCTGTAATTTCTTTGGTCATCCCAGGAACTCTTTTTGAAAACTGGTATTACATTGACCACCCTCCAATTTTCAGGTACTATAGATGATTTTAATGATATGTTACAGATTACATATAGTAGATGTGTACCTATTAAATGTATGCTTTGTAAGATACATGTGTATTTACAAAATAGTGCTTAGGCAGAAGTTTTGCATTTATGCACACATATACATGTATATGACATTATTTTAATAATTTACTACTACTACTATAAATCATTTGCATATCGCTACCAGTCGTACGCAGCGCGCATTGATAATCAGTATATAACAGTCAACATGTACTTTATAGGATTACCCTCCACATGATCAATAACAAGCTAGATCAGGCTTTTTTTTATTTTGCTGTGTTTCTACCCAGTAGTGTGTGGCTTACAAGGTAAACTCTCTTATTCCCTTCCAAGTCTGCCACCACTATCACTGTGGACTTTCTGAAGGATCTTTCCACCTGCTACTACTAATATTGTGCCTGTATGATAGTCTTCACTAAGGAACGGTCCCAATAATATAATCAGTTTGTAAGGTCAGAGTGCATTCATTCGTAAGTTTCATCATGGACTCACTCTATTCATTTGTGTCCTACCTCACTCATTACTGGCAAAATAACGTAGGGATAGAAGACATGCCATATCTCCACACTGACCTTTGGATATAGTGTTCAATTTGGGACTAGGCTTGTTCTTCATCTTCCTGGGCATAAAAGGCTCTATCCTGGTTCAGCTTTGCTTCTACACTCATCCTGTTATTTTTCCAAGTGAAAACATGGTCTACTGCTTTGGCCACCCCATTCAATTCAGGGTTCAAGACCATCTTGAGGATACTCCCAAGGAAGGTTCATCAACAAGCAACCCCAAGGCTAAGCAGACAAAATCTAGCTTGGTCTCCAAAACAGGCAATCTGTGCTCTTGTCCTTCTTGATGAACCACAGACATGTACTAGACATAGAAACAGTCTCTAATCCAGGCATTCTCTAACTTTCGCACTCTTCAACACGGTTGGCCTAGGTGAGTGGTGACATGGATAATAACCACCTTTCAAGTGGTGGGACCTCTCCTGACATCTCTTCATATATGCATTGAATGGTAACCCTTCCCTGACCCTGGACCTTTGGAACATCTTCCTCTTCTGTGCTTGGTCATATAGAAGACCTTAATTGAAGGTTTCTGCTTCTTCATCTACTGCCATTTTCACATATGGGGGAAAGTGCTGGTGGTGGATCTCCTTCAGCTCCCAACTCCTAGCAGACCCAGGGCACAAATGAATTTTGGGGGAAAGGCATCCCCCTCCCCAATACTCACCCCTTTCACAGCAGCTGATTGGGTCTCAGCACTCCTTAGAGTAGCACCTTCATTTACTCTGCTTTTAGTGCCCAACAGCACAGATGAACACTGATTGGCACTCAGCTCCACTGAGCTTTCTACACCAGTAGCTGGTGACTTAGTCCAAGGGCCATGCTTTGAATCTTGTTTCCTCCTGGGTCCTCTGGCTATTGACTGGCAGCGTGTCCAAGGAATTCTAAGACTTATAAATGGCATGACTGCAGAATACACATTTGAGAACCACAGGCTAAACCTCATGGTCACTGTGACAACTCTGGCATTTGGACGGGTCTCGGTAGTCTTTCCTTCCGTGGTTCACTTTGCATTGGTCCTTGGAATCTTCTGACTCCTTACACTCTCTTCAGAACCTCAGAGGAGTTCCTTTTCTTTCTACTTCAAAGGCCTCCTCTGGCCTTCCACTCCTTACTCAAAAACATGGTAGTGTAATGGCTTTAATAAGCCAGAAACAACAAACCTCTGTGGTATAGTGACTTAGCCAGCCAAAAACAATAACTTTGTCCAAGGCTTTGCTATTTATACGATCATAATTCCTTCCATTTTTGGTCCAAACTCCTACTCTTTTAGATACTTTCCAGGTCTTGGAAGGTTCTGTAAGTATTGACAATAGCACTCCTTTTGACTGGTAAATACACTAGAGGTCTCTTTATATGCAAATTTTCTCTTGCATATTCATTGTGCATATCCTGAAAACCTGACTGTGGGGTCCCCATGACAGCTCTGGCTTAGATATTGTATCCCACTGGCCCTTAGTTGTAACATCAATAAATGGTGCCCTGTGGCCCTTAACTACCAAATAATGTCTTGCCAAGGGGCTCTTTCCTGCCGTGTTCCACTTATGGATGCATGTTTTGTTTTCATAAAGTAATTGAGAAAGGGGCATCTTACAGCCCCAAGCATCTCTTTCCAGCACATTATTGCTTGCTAGCATTTTTGGCATGAAGACAATCTACAATTAGAAACAGATTTATAGCAAAGCTGTAAAACACTGCAGATGAACAGGAACTGACTAGGTTGAAATGGTCTCTGTAGGTGCATAGCATTAAAATGTATCACTCTGCACTTTTTTGCAGGAGAAAATAATTCTGTAAGTCTGTGACCAAGTATACACAAGACGGAGAGGTAGAAAAAATCAATCAGGCAGCTGGTATTAACCCAAGCACAAAAGATATCAAATAAAGTTGAGCAGTAAGAAAAACAGCCAGGGACTTCTGGCAAGGAAGAGAAAAAGAAATCCCTGGGTGGACTTCACAACCCTTATCACCTTACAGGGCAAACTAGAAGGCCATTTAGGTGCCCTTTTACAAAGGTGCACTGAAAAATGGCCTGCAGTAGTGTAGACGCGTGTTTTGGGCATGTGCAGAATCATCTTTCAGCGCACCTGTAAAAAATGCCTTTTTAAAATTTTTTCAGAAAATGGACATGCGGCAAAATGAAAATTGCCGTGCATCCATTTTGGGTCTGAGACCTTACCGCCAGCCATTGACCTAGCAGTAAAGTCTCACACAGTAACTGGGTAGTAATGACCTACGAGCGTCAAATGCCACTTGGCATACGCCCAATACGCGTGTCCGAAAATAAAATGCATTTTTCAGATGCACGTATCGGACGCGTACGAAAAATGAAGTTACCACAAGAGGCACATGGTAGCCAGGCGGTAACTCCATTTTGGCGGGTGTGCGTAGACACTTACGCGGCTTAGTAAAAGGTCTCATTAAGTCTTTATCTGCTGTCATCTATTATGTTATTATGAGCTCAGAAAGCAAGAGCAATTGAGTTCTAACCATGCTCCCTCAGAAGGGTAGAAAAATACAAACAGAATAAGAAATTAGAGAAGGAGGGGAAAGAGCAGATAGCAAGAAAGACTGGGCAAAATCAAGGCCTGGAGAGCCACCAAATAGCTGGACCCATATAATGAATTTCAAGAGCAGACCCAGTAAATTCATTACATATACTGTAGTAAGGCTGAAGTACAGAGAGGAGACTCAGAACAAATTGCAGTGGGAGCATTGAGCAAAAATGGTGAATAAGCTCAGCTTTTCCCTCAGCAGAGTATCAATAGTTTTTTTTCTTTTTCTTTATTGAAATTTTCAATATTAAAGTCCGCTAACAGGAAAGCATCAAGAAAAGAAAAGAAAAACATTCCAGTAGCAATATAAGAAAGAAATTTAAATATCAATAGTTCTGCGTAGTTAGTACTATACTCAGAGTAGGTTTTTTGTTTTGTTGAATATTGCAAATAAGATTGTCAATCCTTAAGTATTTTTTAAAAAATCCCATTGATTGCTTTTTGTTTTGTTTTGTTGAGAAATCAAACAAAAATAGACAAAAATGTCTGTGCACACCCCTACAAAGACATTTCCTTTGGGTAATGAGGGTAATGAGGGTTTATAACTGTGCACAGTGGTGAATACAGATGTGTACATTTCACTCCACAAACTTTGCAAATATAGACCCCATTTTACATAAAATGTAGAGATGATAATTGAGACATCAGGTCAGCAGTTTTGATGTTATTTTAGAAAAGGCTTAGGGGCCCTTTTATTAAGCCACTGTAGGGCTACTGCGCACTACCACCGGGGTAGAATGGGCATCCAGCAGTAATTCCAAAGTTGGCATGCGCTGTTTCCTGCATAGAAAATAATTTTATATTTTCAACCATGGGGGCATTCCTGGCAGTAATTGGCAGCACAGCCATATTGCCGTACTCTGCCTGTTTACCACATGAGTAGCACGTGAGTCCTTATTTTCAAATAAATAGGTGGTGGTAAGGGCTCAGGCAGTAAATAGCCACGTGATACTTTTAATATTAGCACACGACCATTTACTGCCCCATTTATAAAAGGCCTTTTTACCCGCTGTGGTAACAAATGGCCCAGCTCACACCAATTTCATGCACCCACACTAGCACAGGCCACTTTTTACCACAGTTTAGTAAACGGGCCCTCGATTACACACACTGCCTGGTTACTGCTGGGTTAGCGCGGGAGCCCTTACTTCCACTTCAATGGGTGTCAGTAAGGGCTCCGGTCACATGACCATGTGTACTGGGGGCTTTTTTTCCCGCAGTGGTAAAAAGGTCCCTTGTGTACGGGAAAAACGTCCCCCGCCACCAGCGCAGGGCCCTTTTTCCCGCAGCTTGGTAAAATGTAACATGTAATAGATTTGGCAGCCACACTGCCAGGAACTTCAGGACACCGGTTAGGGTAAAAGGAAGGAGGATGGTGAACATGGAGCTTGATTGGGCATGCTCACTAGGCACAGGGTGATAATTGTATTTTTTTAAGCAGCATGTTGCTAAGGTTATTGTTAACAGGTTGTATCAGGCTTATAGTTTCCAGAATGTGGGTCTAGTAAGAGGTCACCCATGGGATACTAAAAAGCCCTTCCTTGCTCACACCAGAATCCTGAAGAAGCTAAACCTCAGAATAATGCTTTTGAAGACAGGTTAAAGAGACAGGTACAGCTTTTGATTTAAAAGTCCTGTCCTAGAACATTAGGGGATTGAACAATCCAATCAAGAACATGAAAATATTAGCTTATGCATGTGCAATCTATATATAAGAGGCATATTTAAATTTCAAAGACTCTGAATGGCTAGGTGGTATGACATGGTGAAAAAATGTAGCATGGCAGTACTGATACATAAGTTTTGTAATATACGGTTGTCTCCCAGTGTGCTGACAAGGATAGCAGATGGATTTATAATCATATAGTCCTAAGAGGCCAGAGCTTTGGGTTGTTCAAAATCTATGCCCCAATAGCAGAGCACTCTCCTTTTTTAAGACTCTGGTAGAGATAATAATCAAACAAGAAGACACACCACTAGTGGTGGGAAGTGATTTCAATATGATCTTAGGCATTTTATCTGAACAAGAAGTCAGGATCACCATTGAAAGCCTCTAAGCCAGACAAGTTTTGCAATAATGGGAGCTATGGGTTTAGAGGATGTCTAGAGAATTTATCATCCCAGTGAGAAGGATTACACTTTTTATTCCACCACCTCATAACACATATTCACAAATGGATTTCTTTCTGGTCACCAAGCAATTATTATTCAATGTAGTTGTCTGAGATTTACTCAATTGTGATTTCAGACCAGCCACAATTTCTTGCATGCTAAGTAGCTTTGTGGAGTTGGATTACTCATGACGGTGGAATTTTAACTGTGGTCTGCTCAAAGTGCAGGGGTTTCAGCAGTATATGGAAAAAGTAATACAAGCTTATTTGAGTGAGTGTGGCTGCCAATATCCCCTTAGCAATATGCCTTCAAAGCTACAATTAGAGGTACCGTAATTGCATTTTATGCAGGGTTTCCACAAACAGCAGCAGGGCCAACTCCAGTAACTGGAGGCTGAGACGATCTTCATAAAGAATTCCAAGTACACTTAAAACTTCAGGTGTCAATACAACCAGCTTTATAGTACGCAATCCAGTAATTCTGTCTTCCAGCAAAAGGCATATTACTATGAAGAGGGCAATTGAGCAAGCTAAGCATAACATAGTAACACAATAACATAGTAGATGATCGCAGATAAAGACCTGTAAGGTCCATCCAGACTGCCCAACAAGATAAACTCATAGTATAAAGTATAATGTGATATTACATATGTATACTGGATCTTGATTTGTCCTTGCCATTTTCAGGGCACAGACGGTTGAAATCTGCCCAGCACTGACCTTGTTCTCCAAATACTGAAGTTGTCATCAAAGACCCACTTCAGTTCATCCAAATCTGTCCAGCCATGATCAGGGCACAGACTGTAGAAGTCTACCTAGCACTAGCCTTGTTTCCCAATTACTAGAGTTGCCATGGCCACTGCTTTGTCGCATTGTTTTGTTACCTTAAGATCCTTAACACCATCACCCCAGGGTTCCTCTGCTGAGCTCTGCTGATCAATCTCTCTCCTATCATACATCTCCTGTGTTACTATTTTACTTTTTAACTCTATGGGTGTAAGGGAGGATCCCTGCTTTAACAATAGAGCAAAGTCAACAAGTTTTCACTCATGAAGAGATATTATCAACATTTATCAGTTATTATATGCATTGCACACTGTGAACACAAGAGGAGGTTCAGGACATAATTACCTGATGTTTGAGTGAAATTCCTCACCTTAGATTGGACAAGAGGACAGAGGGAGACACTTGAAGTGCCCAAAATAGCACAGACGATCCTCTATGCTATGCAAACTTTTCTACCACATAAATCACTTGGCCATGATGGGTTTTCCATGGAGTTCTACAGGATGTTATTGGGAAGTTGGCATATTATTTTAATGCTCTAGTGGTATTAGAAGTATGAGTCCAAAATGGTACAAAATGGTATCACCCAATCTCATTGATTAATACAGACTGTAAGATATATCTGGCCACAGTGCTGGAGTAGGGTGCTGTCAACAGGTTTGGAGAGGAGCAAACTGGGTTTATGATTGGGAGATCCTCTACTGATAAACATATGGTTTTTGTGTGACCTCCTTCAAATTGCCTTACACCAGGAGGACTTGGAGGTTAGCAATGTCACTGAATGTGAAGAAGGCTTTGATAACATGGAATGGGAGTAATTTTTTCATACTATTCAAAAATGGGATCAAACTGGTACATTACCACTAGACTTTCTCAAAAGCCAGTTTGTATTTGGACCATTTCACTCATAGATACATAAAGAACCTTTTTTTACCAAATACAAGGACCTCAAAGCTTCCTAGTGAGACTGTTCATTCCTGAACGATTCCTCCCTGTTGATTATGTCCCCACTGTATCAGGAGCAAAGTTATATCATGGTCCATATGTTATTCTATATAGGGTAAAAAACAAACCAATGAAAAAAACTCCCGTTATGGAGAAAAATCATTAGTTCCTCCAAAAAACCTTATGATCAAATAATGAATATCTGTGAGAAAAAGTGTCCCGAATCTCTCAAAACTACAGTACTACAAAAATATATAATCTAATTCTAACTATTTGAACCCGACCACTGTATTTAAGCAAGCAGGGACTATTTAACACCAACCATCCCACAAGTGGTGCACCACTTCACTTAGCTGCAAAAGAACAGATCCTTCTTAAGTTCTTTTTCCGCTTCTGTTTATGGCTTTCACTTCTCCCCACTGCTGCTGATTCCTTCACCATTCACTATTTACCGGTTTTCAGCAGACTCCAGGATTCTTCCGGTTTCCCCGTGCTCAACGTTGATCTCCTTCTATATAAAACATGGTCAAAGTTAAGTCACTCTTAGATTCCTCATTCTTCTACAAGACGCGCTTGTGTTTATGCTAAAAACTCGCTGCTTCAGGAAGACAAGTTGAATATCCATGTCCTGTTGCTTGTCCCCCTTGTCAATGTGCTTCTCTTGACACTAATATACCTCTTTAAGGGGACTAGGCAGGGATGCCCTCTTTCTCCCTGGTTAATTAACATTGCCATTGAACCTTTAATATTAGGGATTAAAAAACAATCTGGTTATTATGAGCATTGTTTTCTGAGTTATGGAAGAGCTGTATGGTGAGTGGATCTAGTCACTGCAGACTTCCAATTTTTAAACTATTAAACTCCATCAGTTTAAGAGAAATATGGTGTGGACAAACTATGGGAAAATAATTGGGAAAAGCTATGGATGACACAGGGTGGAGAAAAGTATGGCAGTCAGTTCTCTCTGTTTCACCCTGTCACTACTACAATCCACTTATTTAATATGCATAGAAAGGGCATTTTGAAAGGACGGCCAATTCAGAACATCCAAAATGGACTTTCACTTCTCATATGTATTTCGAACAGGATTATATAGCCTGTTCAAAAATAAGTGAGATGGACGTCCATGCACTAAAAACATCCACCATGAACATCCATTTTACAAACTAAAATGCTTAAGTTTGAATGGAAGAAAACAAGGCGTATGGATGTCTGTATAGCAGCATTCTTAGAAAATGGCCACATAGACATCCATGCAGAGCAGAAGGTCAGTAGGTATTCTGTTTCTGGAGGGCTCACAATTAAAAACAAAAAAAGAGTTAAAGTTGGATTTAAATCTGGGTCCCTTGGTTTATAGTCCACTGCATTAACCACTAGCCTACCCCTCAGATCTGCTTCCTATTCTGTTAAGGAAGAGTGGAGGAGTGGCCTAATGGTTAGGGTACCCATCTTGGACTAGTCAGAGGTGGCCAGTTCAAATCCCACTGCTGCTCCTTATGAATTTGGGCAAGTCACTGACTAACTCTCCATTGCCTCAGGTACAAACTTAGATTGTGAGCCCTCCAGGGACAGAGAATACCCACTGTACCTGAATGTAACTCACCTTGCGCTCTAGTGAAAAGGTATGAGCAAAATCCAAATAAATAAATAATACCTGAAGCTGTCATGGAGCCTGGATGTTCTGCTGGTTTCACTTTCAGGGGACAGGAAGGGGGACAACAACCACTGGGGGAATTAAGGAGGTGTCACAGTGGAGAAGACATACTGTGCTGTAACTCAGCTCTGTGTTTGTATGTGTATAGCATGCAATTTTATTTTAGTTGTATTGTTTTTTAATTGTTGTATTTTTATTTATGCAGACCCTTAAACCAGGCATTTGCCGAAAACATGGGCTATATCGGGTCTTACAATAAATTGCTTCCTCTGAATTCTGGCTCTGCCCTTACTGTTCCATCTGTGGCTCTATGCACTGTCGCCGTTCCACAATTATTTGTGTTGCTGTTTCCCTCTGATTGCTTGGTTTAATACCTCCCACTGCATAATTGCTCAATCAGAGCTCCTTTCTGTAACCTGGGTATTCCTGAAACAGGTTTAAATAAGACATCCCTTCTTTTTAGACATGGATGTTTCTTCTCCTTCAGGTAATTGCTCGTCCCATCCGAAACATACCCAGAACCCCCCCCCCCCCCCCACCACCACCACCACCACCACCACCCCATGCTATTTGGATATACTGCAGTGTTGGACGTCCTTATTTTGCCTTTACAAAATCAGGATTTTGACATTTGAAGTACATGGACATCCGTTTTGGCCTTTGACACATCTATATGCTTTGAAAATGAGCATAGTAGAGTAATATGTAGGGCCTGATTTCAAAGTGATTTAAGCAGGCAGGCGAGGCTTCTGCCCATTTAAAATCATGCTTCATAGGCCGATCACTGGTATTCAGCAGCACTTAACCAGGCAGTGCAGCTGAATGTTGGCACCAACTAGCCAAGTCAAAACCAAGCCGGAGAGACGTTCATGAACAGAGTCAGGGAGAAGTTATGTAGATGCTGACACTGAATATTGGCCGACTCCTGAATACCTTCTGGGTTGATGAGCCAATGCCCCACTTTCCATGCTCCCCCAATCGCTCTGCACTGTTTATCCACACACCCTAGTTCCAATGGTCCCCCCATGTTGGATCACCCCAATCCGCTTACCATGACCCCCCTCTGATCTCTGACTCCCCCTAAATTCATCTTTAAATTAGAAGCCCCTCCATAGTCTGAAGCTCCACTCCTCCCTCCCTTCCCCAGGCTCAGACCTCCCAAAACCCCCAAACTAGGGATGTTGCCATTTTTAGACCAAGAAGTGATGGGGCAGGAGCGAAAAAAGGATTGCTCCAGCCCCATCCTACTAGCACCACGGAGCTCCCCCAGGTAAGTCCCAGGAATGAAGAGGGGGTCTATGGATGTCCAGGGGGATAGGGAGGGGTGCAGCTTCAGACTATAGAGGAGCTTCTGATTTAAAAAACAAATTAAGGGGCTGGAGAGCAGTAAGGGGCTCATGATATGGAGATTGGTCTAGTAAAAGAAATTACAACCAGCAAAGAGTCCAGTTTACTTAGGGACCACTATAGCGCTAGAGCTCTATGCTTTATTACATGGGAAGGACAAGTTTCATACTCTCCCTGGGACTATATCTCATGTTCCAAGGAAACACCTTTTGAAAATGTAACTGGCCCAAACAATGGGAGTCTGTGTACTTCCCGTCTGCATGAAAACAAGTCCAAAGTATGGACAGGTACACACAGAAATTTGAAAATGAAGTCTCTATGTATATTCAAATGGCATTTTTATGCAGATAAATGCATGCTTGCCCTCATAAAACCTTTTGAGTATTGTCCCCAAAGAGACTGCAATGCCAGCCACCAATGTTGGAGTCAAACAATGGTAACAAAAGCAGCCAAACTGGACTAATGTACTTTTCTTACACCCACTGACATCTCTTCCATTTACTGCATGTTATTGATTGTTCCGCCTTACTTTTTTTTTCATCCGTTTTTTTTCTTCTCATAAATGGTATTTTAATTTGTCTTCCAGGAGGAAATGCCAGCATGCTTCACATCTGGAAATGGATTTGTCAGCATCTGGAACAAAGAGCTGCCCTGACTGAAACTGGGGTCTCAGACTAAGGAGGTTGAGACCACCAACAGGGAAAAAAGAGTGAAGGGATGTACTGCTGGGGGAAAGGTCTTCATGTTATAGCTTCTCAGGGTAGTATCCTGCATGCCCACTGATTGTTGATAAGAACATGAATTTCTAATGGTGCTGCATTAACATGCTCATGCTTATCCACTTCCTTACAGTATAGAGGGATTAATCAAAACTGTTGCAATGTGAGCTAGAAAGCATGCAATGAATTCTTAACAAATATGAAATGACCTATAAATGACAGGAGACCACTATCTGTAAAACATGAATTTGATTAATAAACAGCTGGTGTGCTAAACTCAGTAATGCTTTAATTGATGGCACGGCCCATCTCTGTCTGGGCCCATGCTATCTTTGTGCTTGCTGGCGTTAGACACACAGACTCAATATAACAGCAATATCATTGTGTGCACAATGAATTTATTTCAATAAGAAAACCTCAGATCTGAGTATACTAACTACCAGGGCCTCAGAGTCTCTCTATGCTTTACCCCTCTGCTATTTACTCGGGACTACTTGTTTTGTAAAACTTTAGCCTTTTGTAAGAAGAAGTGAATATGGTATGATTCTTAAAGGGAAAAGACTTAGACTGGACTCGTTTTCAGTTTGCACAACAAACAAAATTACTCATTTTCAAATTAAATATTAGGGTCTTAAAATTTCATAGGTGTCAATATTCAAGAATTACATGTTCCAAATCAGGAGTAGACTAATGGTAGAGGAACAGGCTGAGAACCAAGGAAAGTCAGTCTCAATACCACTGCTGCTCTTAGTAATCTGGGGCAAGTTACTCAACCTTCCATTGCCTCAGGTACAAATTTACTCCTTGATATTCAACTCCTAACAATCAGCAATTTTAAAGCCACTGATGTGCTAAATTAACCTTGATTGTCGATGCAGGGCCTAATCTGGGCACCAGCTTTGAATATTTCAGTCATGTATGGCTGCCGGGCAGTTATCCAAGAGCAGGTCAATATTTAGATCAGTGCTCGGATAACTAAGGAGTATACTTATCAATATGGGCTACTATTAAGACATGTTATTTTCCATGGACTCATACTATTTTAGCAAAGGTCCCATTTGAAACAATGGGACCTAGTTACTAATAACCCAGGTTAAAAGTAAAATAACACATATAACAGTAGCCCATACTGATAATTTCCCCTCCTAATTAAAGAAAAAAAGAAATATCTCTAGAAATTGAAATCACTTCTATATGTAATAAATATGAGCCAAGTATAGGGCAATTGAGCCACTGTGACATCACTGAAGTGGTTGGCTCTTAGACATTGGTGGAATGAGTCATTATGACATCACAATATCAGCTCTGGTTATCATAGAAACAGAGGAACATAGAAAAATGTAGGCAGATAAAGACCACATGGCCTATCCAGTCTGCTCATCTATGCCATTTACTCTCACTCTCTTAGAGATCCTCTGTACTTGTTCCAAACTCTTTTGAATTCAGACATTGTTTTCGTCTCCAGCACTTCCACAAGGAGGCCGTTCGATGAATTCACCACCCTATCCATGAGGAAGTATTTCCTCAGATTACTTCAGAGTCTATCCCCTTTCACCTTAATCCTATGCCCCTTCATTCCAGAGCTTCCTTTCTGCTGAAAGAGAATCGCCTCCTGTGCATTTAGGCTCTGTAGGTATTTAAATGTCTCTATCATATGTCCCCTCTCCTGCCTTTCTTCCAAAGTATATTGATTGAGATTTTTAAGTCTAAAGGAGTCATATTAGCCTGGGTATTTAACATGACATAACATCAGTATTTCTCAGTTATATCGTAAGTATATAAGCCTTGCCATACTGGAACAGACCAAAGGTCCATCAAGCCCAGTATCCTATTTCCAACAGTGACCAGTCCAGGTCACAAGTACCTGACAATATACCAAAGAGTAAACAGATTTATGCTGCTTATCCTATAAAAAAGTTGTGGATTTTCCAAGTAATCTTCATAATGGCTTTACAGACATTTGTTTTAGGAACTTATCCAAATCTCTTTAAACCCTGCCAAGGTAACTGCTTTTGCCACATTCTCTGGCAACAAACTCCAGAGTTTAATTATATGTTGAGAGAAGGAATATTTTCTCCCGTTTGTTCTATACTCACACTGCACATAAATGGAACATTTTAGAAGCTATTATCAGGTTAACTAATCATAAATAAGTAGGAAATATTTATCTTAAGAATATTGCATATCCAAATATCCAAATTCAATCCTACTCTGATAAAAGTTCATAGATGAAATAAATATTGATATTGTGGTATGGAATAAATGTTCATTACTTTGATCAAGACTGTAGTCTGTTGATATTGTCAACCCCCTAGGTGGCGGAGTAAAAAATTACAATAAATAAATAGTTTGATAGAAATGTCACGGTTTCTAGTAGGGTTCCCAATAAACTCCATGCAACCAAAGGATTTGAGAAAAACTTTTTTTTAGATATTTTATTACGTAGTAATAATAAATGGAAACACTTGGATATGCTTCTTAAGTTGGTACCAATTGTTAAAGTTAGATGGTACTAAAGAGAATGGCACAAGGTGTTAAATACTTTGTAATAAATTACAAAGGCAGTAAGATGCTTAAGTTTTGCAATTAAAGTTACCGACATTTCAATTTAACTTCTGTAATAACACAAAATTGTTCTCAAATCTTAATTTTACTTTATAGGTTTTAGCGGATTCACACACATCCTGACTTCCCTCAGGTAAATATTTTACAGCGGGTGTGTACCAGTAGTTAGGAGGACCACCGAGAGTTGGGCAAGGGGGGCAAAATTCCCTGGGCCTGACCTCCAAGGGGAGTCCCGGGCCCAGCGCCGGCAAGCTTCTTCTTGCCGCCTGCTTCTGGGTCTGTCCTCCCCTGCTCTGTGTGTCGCCCAGGACCCAGATGATTGCATTAGCGCGATATTGCATTAATGCAATCATCCGGTTTCTGACTCCGGGTTCAGACAGGAGCAGGAGAGGATAGATCATGGGAGTAGGCACGCAAAAAGTGGCTTGCCGGTCAGGTCTGGGCCCCCTCCCCTTGGAGGCAAAGACAGAAAGGTAAGGGGGGTGGGCAGCTATGGCAGTACGAGTGTGGGGGCAGCAAAGTGAGTATGGGGAGGGCGGCGGCGCGAGTGGGGGGGCTGTGGCAGTCCGCTCTAACCCGGGCCTGGCTATGTCTGTTGGCGGCCCTGGTAGTTAGTATACTCAGATCTGAGGTTTTCTTATTGAAATAAATTCATGTGCACACAATGATATTGCTGTAATATAAGTCTTTTCTAGCGTTGGCAGCGTCTTGTAGTGGGTACTTTTGGCGTCTCCACATCCACATCTCCTCAGGTGTCAGTGTCAGCTCACTGACTCAAGAACTCCAGGTTACCTACAAGCCTGACTCAAACAAACTCAAAAAAGGGAAAACCTTGACTCCCTATCCTCGGTCTATGCATCTTAACCTTTGTCAGTATCTTCCTTGGCAACAGAGCCTTGTGAACTAACTGAATTTAAATTAAAGGATAAGCAAAGGGAATTTCTATCTAACTCTCCCAGCACATATCCCCTTTCTTGTTTTCTTTTTCCACCTGTTTATACCCACTACTTGAACTGACAGGCAGTTAAACTAACCTCCTAGAGGCAGGCCTCTAGTTGAAGGCACTCACAGAGGCATGCTTTCTGATGAGAGCACTCACGTCAGATTTCCTTCTCAGACATTCATGATTGCAGGCTTTTCTCTTCAGGACAGGCACTTAAATTGGTAGGCTTCTTCTGGTGCAGATAGACACTTAGGGGGGTCTTTTAATAAAGTTTAGCTTGAATTATCTGCAGCAGGTCCATAGGAATACAATGGGCCCCTGCTGCAGGTAACTCGAGCTAAGCTTTAGTAAAAGATACCCCTCACAGGTATAGAAGCTAAGACTAGACTGCTTCTTCTCAGGGCAGGCTCTTTTGTTCAAGACAGGGCACTTGAAATGGTAGGCCCTCACACTAAATCCACTCAGATTATAGATCTCTTTCCCATTAGGTGCAGGTAGGACACTCACAGTGGGCCATCAGGTGCAGGCATTTGCACAGCAGGCTTCATCTTCTCAGGACAAGCACTCATGCTGACAGACACTCAGCTTCTCACTGTTTTGGGGCTCCAGCCACGCAGCTCCCTCCAGCTTCTTGCTCTTTCCCAGCTCTCTTAAGCTCTGCTCGGGACTGCACTGCTTTTTACTGCCCAACAATGCTCCCAGTACAACTCTGCACTGTTCCCAGTACAGATTTGGCCTATTCCCAGCATAGTACAGCTCCACAGTACAGTACTACTTTCTGCCCAGCCATTCTCAGTGCTCACCAGCACGGCCTTGTGAGGGTTCTGTTACCAGGTGCTCTCCTCATACTTCTGACGCATTGCATCCCTTGCCAAGCCTGTTTTCTGTCCTTTTCTTCTCAGCTCAACCACCGTCCAGTACTGTCCAGGGCTCTGCAGCTCTGCCCAGATATTTTCTGCCCTGCCCCACTTCCTCAGGACTCACCTTTGTTCACAAGGGCTCTCTCTCTCTCTCGCCCTTCCCCCTCCAGGGGATTCAATCTGCAGCTCCCTCTCTCCTCTTCTGGGCTGGCCCGGGCTTGTCTCTGCTGCTGTTGTGCCTTTCTCTGCTTGTGCCTTCTCTGTAGCCCAGCTGTCTCTCTCTCTTCTCTTCTCTCTCTCTTTCTTTCTCTCTCCTGCAACTCTCTGGCATACTCCCTCTAGGTATTGCCCACTTCTGGGATTGCTCTTCCTTTCTTCTCCTCCAATTGACTCTGATTTCACACCAGTCCTCCTTTTTGGCTGCCTCTGCTCCTCTCCCTGCAACTGCCTTGCACCAGTGGCCCTCTTCTGGGTGCTGTGGCTCTCTTCCCAGCGTACCCCCTCTTTGCCATATCACCAGTGAGTGTGGTGGCTAACTCGGCTGCTCTGCCTGCCTCTTCCCTTTCCCATGGCCCAGAGTGTAGCCGTAAGTCATGATCTGCAGCACTTCTGGGTTCGCGGGTGTTGCTGTCCTGTCTCCCTATCTTCACTGCTGGTTCCTCCCAGAGCCAGCAGCCTGCCTAACGATGCTCCACTTCCCTCTTCCATCTGAATCCCTCCCCTGGGGACTTCCCCAATGCTGGCAACCACCCAAAGAGGGGACACAAGGTAACTTTTTTTTCCCCTGTATTGCATTATCTGTCGATATTTAAAACCATTTAACCAGCCAGAAACCGCTCCAGGCTGGTTAAACGGCACTTAACCAGCTATCTGGCAATATTCAGCAGGAGATAGCTGGCTATCTCCTGCTGAATATTGCCGGTTAGTGCTTAGCAGATAGCTGGTTGTATCACTTGATATAACCAGCCATCCGTCGATATTCAGCGCATTGCCAGTTAAGTTTGGTGGCCAAATTAGTCTGCTAACATAGTAGGTATATCTTGAAAGGTTTAAACATAACCAAGCAGTGCTGAATATTAGCTGGTTAAATTTAAACCAGCCAAAAAACACCGGGATATTCAATGCCAGTCACTGGAAATGGCCCAGCACTGAATATCCAGGCTCAATGCTGACCGCAGGAGGCATCCTGGCAACTTTCTGCAGTCTGAAAATCGGATCCTATATATTTGGGTTTTGGTTCCTACCCTTTTTGTGGAATCATTTTTCCTCATAAGTGCTTCTAGGAACAGGAGTGGGGAGAGGATAACCCCTCCAGAGATGAGAGAATTCCCCTCCAAAGATATGTAGCAGTGATAGGATGCCTCTTCCTCAGGATCTGTAGCTATTTCTCCGAGCACTGCTAAATCTGAGTGGCACATCCCAGGTCCACCCTCCTAAAGGTATAGCAGCAGACTCATGGCAACTGGCCCTCCTTCCCCTTTATGGCTTATAGTAACATAGTAGATAGCAGCAGATACAGACCTGTACAGTCCATCCAGTCTGCCCAACAAGATAAACTCATAGCATAAGGTATGATGTAATACTTGATGCTGATTTCTCCTTGCCATTATCAGGTGCAGACCGTAGACCTCTGCCTGGCACTGTCTTGTTCTCCAGTTACAGAAGATGAATCTGTCCAACCACGATCAGGGCACAGATCTTAGAAGTCTGCCTAGCACTGGCTTCACTTCCCAATTACTGGTGTTGCCATCTAATTACCACTAAGCTTATTTGGTTCCATGCCTTCTATACAGGATTCCTTTATGTTTATCCCAAGCATTTTTGAATTCTGTTACCATTTCATCTCTACCACCTCCCGCGGGAGGGCATTCTAGGTATGTACCAACCTCTCCGTGAAAAAGTGCTTCCTGACATTATTCCTGAGTTGGCACCCCCTGCAACCTTAATTCATGTCCTCTAGTTCTACCAATTTCCGGTCTCTGGAAAAGGTTTATTTGTAAATTAATACCTTTCAAATATTTGTATGCCTGTACCATATCAACCCCTGTCTCTCCTTTTCTCCAGGGTATACATTTTCAGGTCCTCAAGTCTCTCCTCATACGTCTCGTAATGCAATCCACCATACCATTATGGTCTCTTTCTCTGAACTGCTTCAAGACTTTTTATGTCCTTAGCAAGATGCAGCCTCAAAAACTCAATACTCCATGTGTGTCCTCACCAACAACTTTTAGAGGGGCATCAAAACACCTCCTTTCTTCTGCTGGGTTATACCCCCTCTCGCAGCCTAGCATCCTTCTGGCCACCACCTTGTTGCATTGTTGTCACCTTGAGATCCTCAGACACTATCACCCTAAGGTCCCTCTCCTGAGCTGTGTTTATCAATCTTTCTCCACCTATCTGGTGCATCTCCTTTGGATTTCTGCACCCCAAGAGCATTAAATTTGAACTGTCAGACCTTTGACAATTCTCTAATTTTTGGAAATCTCTTCTCATGGTTTCTACTCCCTCCGGGATTTCTACCTCTATTTGCTATCTTTGTGTCATCCACAAAAAGGCAAACTTTCACCTCTAACCCTTCACAATGTCTCTTACAAATTTATTAAACAGAATCACTCCGATTGATATTTGGTTTAGGAAAATTCAGTGAAGTCAATCCTCTTTTGGACAATTTACATTGGTTAAGATTAGAATCCTCGAATACATTTTAAAATAGCTTGTCAGATTATAAATGTGTTTACGGCAATGAATTCTGTTATGGCAGGAAATTAATATCATCTTTCAGGTCTTAGGGGGACATCCTGAGGAGTTCAAAAAATCTGACCCTTGACATTCCTTCCATAAGAAAAATGAAATTGAAATCTGGCTAGGAACATTCTTTTGTATTTTCAGGGCTCAAAAATATGGAATAGTTTACTAGTGTCTATCAATTATATCTAATTATATCTTTTTCAGAACATTTTAAATCATATTTGCACTCCTATAATATTAGATCTTTTTTTTAAAGAACTAACTATATATAGCAACTTATATATTATATCTGAATGAGATATTTATTCTTGCTGTGAACTGCTTTGAAGTTTTGTTAAAAGTGGTATAAAAGTCATAGGATAGAATAGAATAGACTAGCACCCAAGTACCAACCCCTGAGACACTCCACTACTTACATCTCTTTCCTTTGGCATGGAGGAGTAGCCTAGTGGTAGTGTAGTGGACTTTGTTCATAGAGAACTGGGTTTGATTCTCAATTGCAGCTTCTTGTGACTCTGTGCAAGTCACTCAACCCTCCATTACCACCAGGTACAAATAAGTACCTGTATATACTATGTAAACCACCTTGAATGTAGTTGCAAAAACCACAGAAAGGTTGTAGAAACCATATCAAAGGCTTTGTTGAAATCCAAATAGATTACATCTAGTGCATGTCCTTCATCCACTTGTTTGATTACTCAGTCAAAGAAATCAGACAGATTCTTTGGCAGGATTTTCCTTTGGAAAAGCCATATTGCCTCAGATCCTGCAACCCGTTGGATTATAGAAAGCTAACTATCCTTGCCTTCAACTGTGACTCCATTATTTTTTTCTGCCATAACCATGAGGCTTACTGGCCTTGTAGTTTCCCACTTCTTCCCTTTTCCCGCTCATCGGCCAATCCCGCAGAACGTCTCCATCTCTAAAGATCTGTTATACAAATCCTTAAGAGATCCTGCTAGGATTTCTCTGAGCGCCCTCAGTATCCTTGGATAGCCCATCTGACTCCATTGCTTTGTCCACTTTCAAATTTCCAGTTGTTTATAAACGCTTTCTTCTGTAAACGATGCAATATCCACTCCATTCCCAGATATACCCTCAGCAGCCGACCACAGTCCTTCTCTAGGATGTTCTTCTCTGATCACCGAAGTATTTGTTTAGTACGTTCATTTTATCTTCATCACTCTCCAACATGTTCTCAGCATCTTCAGTCTTCCCAATGCACTTTTAATGGGATGGGTCTAATAAGATTCTGTTGCATAGGTGGTTTCTGTATTGGTACAGAGGATAGTGGGAATTGTGTGCGGGGGTGCCTCGTTCACTGCAGGACCCTAGGGCATGTGCCTTCTCTGCTTAAGTTGAAACCTGGAGGCTGTTTGTTTGGCAATGCCATGCAGAGGCATACACAGGTTTGGCCTTAGGGGGGAACAGACTTTGTCAAACTGGTGGCGAAGTGGGAGCTGAGGGGCCAGATGAGAGGGAAGTGCTACAAGCTATGCAGGGTTGTATGGGAGGGAGGCAAAGGACACAGCCATGATGCTGTGACAGTTTTTGAAGCAATTCGAACAAGTGGATCTAGTGGAAGTCCTATCAGGTGGAAATCTTTGGAAACACCAGAAAACAGTACCATATTTCTAAATCCACAGAGGCGCATTTCCATCCAAAATCCATTTCAGGGAGCAATCGCTCCCTTTGCATTCCCCCCCCCCCCCCCCTTGCTACGCCGCTGGTGCAAAGGACCATGAGCGCCTATAATACTCAGCTTACTATTTAAAGCCTTCAAAATATTACATTTTAGTGCTGAAGAACCAAATTTTAAATACTGAAGATTTAATGGCTTACAGATGATGACAAATTCTGTTTTGTCAGATGCAATGGGAAAATGTCTTTTTGAATGGAGACATTCATTAAAAGCCAAGCTGCTCCAGGAGATATTGTCTGAGTAGTTGCATTGACGGTTCTGTTTCCTTTTGGAATTCCCTTCCCGGCAAAGAGCAAAGATTCTTGGAAAGCTCTGCATGCTCTGTACCCTGAGGGAAACCTAGTGGGCATTATTTTCACTGGCTTGAGGTAGAAGAGAAGGGAGGAAAAACTGTTAGCAGCCTTACAGCTAACTCACAGGGGACAGGAGAAGAGAAGGGAGGGTAGGAGCAGAGGCAGGGAAGCCTTAGTCATGTAAATTTCCAGTTACAGAGCTATAAGCTTTCTCATAAGTGTTTCAAAGAAGGGAAAACAGGGAACTCAACGAACAGGCTCTTCTCCTATCCAGAGATGAAATCAACGTGCACACACACACAAACCACACAATCCCAAGACCAGATGTTTTGTCCTTAATTTACCCACATCTGTCACTGAAATTGCACAAACCATGCAAGTTACGGGCATGGGGGTCACACTGAAAGAAATGGTTTGTGTTAGCATGAAATGTGTCCTATTACGCATGGATCGCTTTTTATGAGGGTAAAGCATATCCAGAATTACTTTCAGAGAAGTTTAATGTATGCTTTTCACAATCTGCTGGCAAGAATGGATTTTCCTCTGGACAAGGATTTGAGTTCATGGGCATAGATCAACTATTAACCTCTTGCAAAGCATAAAAATATATACTCTGGAAAGAACAAAAAAGTAAAATGTCCACATACATTGGAAAGTAACGAAAAAGAAAGTCTCAAACAGTGTTTTGTCATTGGCCCTAAGGCCATCTCATTTCCTTTGCAGAATTCATTCATGGCATCTCATAGGCCCTGCACTTCTCCCCCACTCACTTTCTAAAAAATAATCACCAGAGACCACTTCCAATTGAAATATTGACTGTACTGAAATCACAGCCTTTGTCATGGGAATTGATTTAGGTAAACCTTCCCAGCAAGCTTTCTATGCCATTCCTTTGAATCCAGTTTCACAGTCTGAGAAACTCAGGTACAAGAGATAAATATCTTCCCAAAGGTTCAGGAAAGCCTCCTGTTTAGAAAACATTTGGGCCAATATTCAGCAATGGTGGCCATCACATTCCCTTAAATGCTGGTGCTGGCATTTACATTAATAAAAAAATTCAGGCACAGCTACACATATAGTCAACAGCATTGACTAAACATGTGAGGGTAATCTTATAACAGGCCACCTGATTAAGAGACCAAGTAGTTACTTTATTGAAGATGGACCCAATTTGGTCAAGTTGGCTCCTTCTCAGTAAAAGTATGTTGCTTGCATCATTGGTTGTTCCTCCTTCCTGGACCACCTTTGCTGTTCTTGTGCCTCCTGCTATTTTGTAGGATCCATTTTATATGCCATGTGAAGGGCAATTTCTATAACTAGGTAATTGAGACTGATTGCCCCTTTGTCCACATCTATGTTGTGAAAAAGTAGCACTTACCTATTTAAGCACCTTAGGCAACAGAGGCACCATTAATTAGGGTGCCATGGTAAAACTACTGAGATCGCACACGCGACTGATGCACAAAGGGGGATTGCATGCAAATGAATGCATGGTCCTTTTTGGTGCATCGGTCGCTGTTTCTGGCTCGAAGTTGTGAGATGCATCTGACAGCTTGCCCAAGCACAAATCCCTGGTGGTTTGATGGACCCAACACCCTGGCACCCCTTCCCACCATCCCTGCACCCCCAACCACAAATCCTTGTGGTCTGGTGGACCCCGCCACCCCCCGCCCTCCATGCAATAAATCCCTGGTGATCCAGTGGACTCTGACACCCCCCAGCAAAAATCTTGCTGGTGGTCTAGTGACCCCCCCCCCTCCGGTACCTTAAAAAGTATGAGGCAGGAGGGTAGGAACAATACCTCCTCCCTAATACCTCTTTAGAAGAGTAGATAGTGGGGTTCCCCAGGGGTCTGTGCTGAGATTGCTGCTTTTAACATATTTATAAATGATCTAGAGATGGGAGTAACTAATGAGGTAATTAAATTTTCTGATGACACAAAGTTATTCAAGGTCTTAATCGCAAGAAGATTGTGAAAAATTACAGAGACATTACAAGACTGAGAGACTGGCATGCAAATGGCAGATGATGTTAATGTGAACAAGTGTAAAGTGATGCTTGGGAAAGGAGGAACCCCAACTATAGCTACATAATGCAAGGTTCCCAATAGGAGTCACCGACGAGGAAATGGATCTAGGTGTCATCGTTGATGGTACATTGAAACCCTCTGCTCAATGTGTTGCAGCGGCAAAGAAAGCAAATAGAATGTTAGGTATTATTAGGAAAGGAATAAAAAACAAAAATGAGGACGTTATAATGCCGTTGTATCTCTCCATGGTGCGACCGCACCTCTAATATTGTGTTCAATTCTGTTACTGCATCTCAAAAAGATATAGTGGAATTAGAAAAGGTACAGAGAAGGGCAATGAAAATAATAAAGGAGATGGAATGACTTCCCTATGAGGAAAGGCTAAAGTGGCTAGGGCTCTTCAGCTTGGAGAAAAGAGGCTGAGGCAAGATATGATAGTGGTCTATAAAATAAATGAGTGGAAGTGGAACAGGTAGACGTGAATTGCTTGTTTACTCTTTCCAATAATACCAGACTAGGGGCATTCAATGAAACTACAAAGTACTACAAGTAATACATTTCAAATGAATCAGATAAAATATTTCTTTACTCAACTTGTAATTAAACTTGGAATTCTTTGTCAGAGAATGTAGTCAATGCAGTTCGCTTAGTGAGGTTTAAAAAAGTTTGGATAGCTTCCTAAAGAAAGTCCAAGCCATTATTAAAGTGGACGTGGGGAAAATCCACTGCTTATTTCTAGGATAAAAAAGCGCAAACAAAATATACACAAAGTGTATGAATGCAAATATAATGAACGTAGAGACTAAGTATTTGTTGTAAAGTGAGGTAGAGTCTCATATATTCAACACGGTAATATTTCTCACTCAATAGGTGAATAACTACTCGTGTTCATAGCTTAATCATTGACTCAGCCTCCACCATCCTATTTCTATCATTAATTCATGACTATAAGCTTGTACAACATTCTTAATTCAAAAAAATACACACAACGCTTATCTTAGGCAGGTTGGTGCACTCTAGGATAAGCAGCATAAGATGTACTGTTTTGGGATTTTGCCAGGTACTTGTAACCTGAAGTGGCAACTGATGGAAACAGGATGCTGGGCTTGATGGACCTTCAGTCTGTCCCAGTATGGGTAATACTTATGCTCTTATCTTTAAAGTGAGTTTCTCTAAACAAAAAGGAGACTTTGGGTTCCATTTCACATGGTGACTTTCAAGTATTTCCATAGGTTCCAACAAATGTATTTTCTGCACTGTTTCTTCCTAGTAAAGACCCTCTCATGAAAAAAAAGTTGGATTCTGATTTTTGGCAGCATTACAAAGGATCAACAATTATCTAATGGGTGGGAAGCACAGCTAGTGGTTTCATAGAGTAAACCATACTTCCTTCTCTCTGTCTCTCTCTTTCTCTCTCTCTTAAGACAACAATTTTCCATGAAGAAACTGAGAAAATGTGCCTTGGAAGTTGCAGAGAATGCTTACAAGTTAAAGGTCCCATGTTTACATGAACTTTCTGGGTTCCAAAAGCCCAAAACTTAGCCACAGAAACTTATTAATTGAAATATGCTTGACTGGGGTTGCAATGGGTTACCTGTTTTGGTTAGGATGTGAGTCAGGGATACATAAATCTAGTCATAGATGTGGAGAATGAACCCACAGAGAGGAAACATATTTCAACAAAGTCTCTAAGGGCACACAGTATTTAAAACTGAGAGGTGTGCATTGTCATTCACATAGCAGTAGGTACCAAAGCACAAACTTGAGCTCATCATATAGACAAACAAAATCTTAATCTTTACTCCCTTTTTGAGTCCATGGTACAGGGGTTATTACAAGGGCCTATTCTCTCACTTCACTACGCTTGAATTGGGTTTCTGGTTTGGGCAGCCCTTCATTCTCAGAGGTTGTGTTGGGTCTCTGAGGAGAACATTTTTAGTAATTTCTTATTCTATAGAAATCACATTAAAAATGCAAGAGACTGATACTCAAAAGAGTGTTAACAGGCCAGGAGAGGCTCCTGCCCCGTTAACCCAGATGAGCTGGCTATCCGCCACTTAAGCAGGTAGTGCTGATAAATATTGCATGTGACCATGTCTAGTTAATGTTGGGGGACTCTAGAACTGGCACTTAGTAATGAGATTCAATCTGCTAACTGGTTAAGCAAGGGCATACAGTTAGGACAGCTAAAGGGTTTCCTAACTTTATCCATCATGCTTGTCTTGACTCTACTACTAATATTTCTATAGTGCTACTAGACATATGCAGTGCTGTACACATTATATGCAGGTACTTCCTCTGTCCCAAGTGGGCTCACAATCTAAGTTTTTGCACCTGGAGCAATAGATGATCAACTGACGCCCCAGGTCACAGAGAGCTGCACTAACCATTAGGCTACTTCTCCACTCTGCACCCTGTCCTACCCTCCTTCTTTATTCCATTTCCCCCAATTTTCAGCAGGCTGATTGTCGCCGGCTAAACTGTCTCCCGATATTCAGTGCCAGTCCATGTCCGGGCACCAGCACTGAATATCAGGGGATAATTTGGGGCAAGTAGGCCCGAGGTTATGCAGGCCTGACCAATATTCAGCTGGAGCCGCATAAGGGTTATATGGCCCCGGTTGAATATCAGGCAGGAGCAACATAACTTTTTGTTTTGTTTTTATTAAAAAAAAAAAAAAAAAGCACCTGAGCACTGTCTCACCCCCCCCCCCATTCCAATGTCTCCTCTTTCCCTCCTTCCCTCCCCCAAGCCTGCTTTAAGAGTCCCCAGCTAGACCCTTGCCCCCCCCAACCATACATCTCTGGAGGTCCAGCAGGGTTGTTGGGGCCAGAGCGCAGCCCCCTCATTCCTGCCCCTTACGGTGCTCTGTAAATGGCTGCCAGGAGAGGTCACGGCAGCCATTATGCAGAGGCACTGCAAGGGGCAGGAGCAAGGGGGATTTGCTCCTGCCCCTAACAACTCTGCTGAACCACCAGGGGTGTAGCCAAGCCTGGGGGCTTACCTTCATGGTTGGGGGCAGGGGTACTTGCAGGGTGGTCTTGATGTGGGCTGGGGGGAAGGGGGAGGGATGGGAGGGGGCCTTTAAAATAAAACAGAAAAAGTTATGTGGATGCTGGCCTGATATTCAGAGATGGCACCCACATAGCTAAGTGGTCTTATTTAGGAGAGCTGTCCTAAATGAAGCTGCTTACTATGCAGGAAACAGCACTGAATTTGCCAGCACCCGCATAACCTGGGGCTCCTCCCCAGTGCCGCTCCTGACCTGCTCAGTTTTTGTTTGGGCAGACTCATTTTATCTTTTAGCCATGACTGTTACTAAATGGCAATTTTTCACTGCTGCAGGTATTGTTTTTATATGCTAGCTACCTCTCTTCTATCTGATCACTTCTCACTGATGCAGTCTCCATTGAATAACTTTAAATGTTATTGAGAATAGTTTTTCACTGCTACAGATACTAGATTGTATTTTGGCCATTCCTTTCTCTTATGACTCCTCAAGTCTGTAATACTGTATTTTGACTTTTAACCTTGTCTGTTATTCCACGGAACTTATTTATTTATTTATTGCATTTGTATCCCACATTTTCCCACCTATTTGCAGGTTCAATGTGGCTTACATTGCTCTGCCCTGGCTATTGCCAAGGCTGAATAGAAATACAATTGATAATAATAACACAAGAATATGAGTAACGTGGAGGGGAATAATCGAATGGCGCCGGCGAAATAGATGGCCGGCGATGTATTTTGGCTGGCACCGCAAACAGCTGCCAGAACCCGTATTTCAAAAAGATGGCCGGACATCTTTTGTTTCGATAATACGGTTCTGGCCAGCCAATGCATTGGATTTGGCCGGGTTTGAGATGGCCGGCTTCGTTTTTTAGCGATAATGGAAAGTTATGTCGACCATCTCAAACCCCAGCCAAATTCAAGGCATTTGGCCGTGGGAGGAGCCAGCATTTTAGTGCACTGGCCCCCCTGACATGCCAGGACACCAACCGGGCTCCTAGGGGTCCTGCGTGGACTTCAGAAAAGCTCCCACGTGCATAGCTCCCTTACTTTGGGAGCTGAGCCCCCCAACCCCCCCCAAAACCCACTACCTACAAATGTACTGCACCCACTAAAACTGCTCCAGGGACCTGCATACAGCCTCTAGGACTTACAGTATTGCTGCTGTATAGCTTTGGCACACCAGTTCATACCTGAAGACTAATCTCTCTGAACAAGTCCTTATTTGAATAAGCACGTTTATTCACAGTTAACTGCAGATCAGAGGTTGTGCCCACTGGCAAATAGTCTCCCTGGTACTGAGATTAGCAGTAGGTCAGAGCTGGCAGAATAGTGTACAATGCCCTCTTCCAGCCATATTCAAGGTAATAACGTTTCTAACATGGGTGACACATGCAAGGGATCTACAACTGGCTTACAAAAATGGCCACTACCTCATGGACTACCAGAAACAAAACAGGGCACACTCTGATCCCAGTTAGCAGGGGGGGAAAAGCTCCATGGGAGTAGAGCCCAGTACCCTACACCCACCACAATGCATTGCTGATGTGACTCTGCAGTGCAAATAACAGAAACGGTGCCACACTCACCCCAGAGCCACATCACAAGCAGGCAAAGGCTGTCAGAGGACAGAACACATTCTGCTGTCATGGAGGTGGGTACGGCATTTGAGGCTGGCATAGAGGCTGGCAAAAAAGTATTTGTAACCTGTTTTTTATGCTAGGAGGGGGTTGGTGGCCACTGGGGGAGTACGGGGAGGTCATCCCCGATTCCTTCCGGTGGTCGTGTGGTCAGTTCAGCCACCTTTTTGAAGCTTGGCGTTGGACCCAGGGTATGGAGGGAGGGGACAGAGATACTGGATGGGAGGGCAGTTGGGAAGAGAAAGGAAAAGATGATAGACCTGGGGGTGGTGTGAAGGGGGGGAGAGATACTAGATTGGAGGGCAGTTGCAAAGAGAAAGTGGGAGATGGTGGACCCGGGTTGGTGTGGAAGGAATGAGAGATGCTGAATGGGAGGGTATTCTGAAAGAAAGAGAAAGAAGCTGGAACTGGGGATAGGAGGGAGGGAAGAGAAGGAGAAATGTTGAATCTAGGGGTGGAAGGAAGGGATAGATGCTGAACAATGGGACTGGGGGAGGAAAGAGATGCAACATCAAGAGGGGAGGGAAGAAGAACATAAAAGAGAGGGAATAATGTTGCACCGTGTAGTGGGGGAGAGAGAGAGGAGGAGAGATGGACCATGGGGAGGGGCAGGAGGGAAAGATGCTTAGGGACACTGGAAAAGGGGCAGGGAGATATCAGGCAATGAGACTGGGGTAGGCTACAAAAGTGGAGAGAGGGAGAGGAGATTCTGGAAATGGTGGAACCATGTGGTAGAAGTCAAAGGGAGGTGGAAAGAAGATGAGTGAGAGGTGAATAGTCAGTACAGAGGTAGAAATGTGATAATAGGAAGTAGATGGAAGGAAACAGAAGGATGGGGAAAGAGTGAGAAAATGAGAGAGCTAGGAACTGAGAGGAGATGGCAAATTGTTAGGTAGCTGAAAATTAAAAAGAAGAAGGGTGAGCTAGAGAGAGTGAAATTTGAGTGGACAGAGGCAGAAAAGGAAAAAAGGGAAGAAATAGCTGAAAGAGAAAAATCAATATATTAGAGACAGGTGTAGTGAGGGAATGGAACAAGAAAGGAGAAAATAAAAATGGACAGCAGACACTGGAAAGAGAATTAGCAGAAGACAGACAAGAAAGCAGAAAAAGATAAACTGGGACTAAGATGGAAACACAAAATGACCAGAGAACAAAGGTAGAAAAAGATGTTTTATTTTGAATTTATTAACTGGAATATGTTAACTTTGGGATATGTGCATCACAGCTGTTTTTTGTATTGTATTTTGTGGCGTAGCCAGATGGCTGATTTGGAGGAGAGAGGGGGCTTGAGCCCAAAATGGGTGGGCACCAAAGTTTCTCCCATCAGAATGCAAAATATAAATACTTGAGTTGGCAGGGATCTCCAAGCCCACCAACTGAAACGTCTTCTTCCAATCTGGCAGCCAGAAATCTCCAAGCTCTGCAGTTGAGGGCAGTATCCCCAAATCACCGCTACCTTCCCCACCACACCACCACGCATGTTCAGATTTCATGAATATGTGAAAGATGAACATGTTGGGGGGGGGGGGGGGGGAATACTGCTGCTAGCTACAGAGCTTCAAGAGTTTTTGTCACTGAACCTGAGGAGGGGAAGGAGGTGATCATCAACTGGTGAGGCTTGGGGAGCCCCACCAGCCACAGCAAGAGAGATGTAAATTTTTTTGGGGGAGGGGGCTAAGTTCTCTGCCCCCATTCATGGTTATGCCACTGATTGCAATCAGAAGAAAATGAAATGCATTTCTACTTTTATTTCTCTAGTGTTGAAGTACTTGCTGAGTTTAACTTCTTGGGGTTCCCAGTTCTTTTGGTGTTCATATTTCTAATCTGTGATCCTTTGTTCCATATTTGGTGAAGGTCTGTCTGTGTTTTGGTTGTGAAGAAGTCATATAAGGTTGCTTTATATATGGTAGTAATGATGGGTAGGGAAATTAAGGGAGGGGGCAGGGAAGATAGGGGATTGGGGGCCCCTTCCTTAATTTCTGCCCTGAGCCCCAGCATGTCTAACACTGGCCCTGCAGACAGATGTCTTCAGCAGCGGACAAAATATACCAATTCTGATAACACAAGAGCCTGTCCATGAAAAACAACAGTGTTAGGCCTCCTTGCTAATACCCAACACAGAACAACCACTACCAACTGAAAAGCTCACTAGACATGATAATAATGGGTCCAAAATATCAGCTAGTCTGAATAGAATGCGTGAAACAGCATACCAATTCCACACAACCAATACTCATTGGATACATCAAAGCAAGGTCCACAGTAAACAAAACAGAAACCATCAGAGACTGGCTAGAGGAGGAACAACTGGCTGGGCCTACATAACCGAAACATGGATAAGATTGCCCGATGACCTGGTTATCAGAGACATATGCCCACCAGGACACAAAATCTCACACAAAACCTGGACCGCTAAGAGAGGGGGTGGAATTGCCATTATCTACAAATCTTTCTTCAACCTTGAATGCACATCTGACCTCATAACCCTTTATCTGGAAATCATGACTTGTAAACTCAATGACCACTCACTCCAGGGAAATATCTGCTTTACCCTATTCTATCACCCATCTGGAAACTGGACAAATGCACAGGATGATTTTGTGAAGTTTATCAAAAACACCTGTACTTACAATGACAGCATGGTTATTCTTGGTGACACTAATTTACACCTAGACTGTCAGAATGATAGGAACACCCAAGACCTAATGGACTTCCTGGGCATGTGGAACTTCCAATGTACAACAACCAACATCACCCAAAGGAGAGAACACCAGCTAGACATGCTAGACTAAAGACCAGATCAACACAACGTACCTACAGCACATCTGTTGAACCATAGCACAACACACCAGAACCTTAGCCCGGAATATGCTGCCTTCAGTTCTGAATCCACATGAGTGGTTAGCACCAATACAGACTCCTCCCCTGTGCCAAACAAAAGGACAGGAAGACAGGTTACTCCCATGCATCACTACTCCTAGACACGGCCACCAGACCAGAGCCGTAGCAAGACCAGCAATGGGACACCTGACAACAAAACACAGGACACAGTCAACAGGACCAGAAAGGTGGTAAGTAACTGTAGAAGAACCTAACTTGCATGTCTAGGGTGCTAAATCTGACATAAATTTTGGCTTAACTAGATACATCTCTCTCCAAGCAAAAATGAAAGTGTCAATACCATCACTTTACAAAGAACCCAAAACTGATAATTGTATGCAATAGCTACAGTCTACAGAAACCAAACTACATGACTGATAAGATTGTAAACTAATTGGTCTGACATACTTCATGATATACAGAAGAAATCAAAGTAATTCATACCACTAACCCCCCCCCCCCCCCAAAAAAAAAAAAAATCTATACTACACAAAAAGAAGACACAATGCACACCATAAAACTCCTCCTAGGTCTCTAAATCTTAACAGTAACTACCACAACAGGAGCTCTACCTCCAGATGACCACAACATTATACCCATACTATGCAACATACACCACACACCCAGACACACCACCTTCCATCATGTAAAAAAATGATCAATCAAAAGAAGAGATTCATCCACAAACCAAACACAGCAGATGACAAAAAAAGGGACCAAACCAACTCAAGACAAACAGATGATAACTGGTAAAAATTCCCAAAATCACAATAGAAGAAAACTACCTACTAATTTGAGTGGGATACATAAACACCAAATCAGCTGTGAACAAAACAAAAACTATAAAGGACTGGATTATGGAGGAAGACCTCGGACTAGTTTTCCTTAACGAAACATGGATTCACAACAAAGAAGACCCTGTAATCTTGGACCTCTGTCCTCCAGGATATAAAATTCTATACTGGACCAGAAAGGGAAAGAGGGAGGCGGCATTGCATTAATAAACAGATCCCTCTTCCAACAGAAACCACTGCTGAATCCTTGACACTGCAAATTGAAATCACCTCCGATCAGGATAAAAGACAAGTCTCTACTTAACCATCCGTGCTGCATCATATTCTGCAGACCCCCGGGAAACTGGAGAAAAGCCCAGACAAACCTTATGGACTTTATATAAAACACATGTATAGCAAACCCAAATGTGTTACTAATAGGAGACAATAACCTATATCTAGAAGATCAAAAGACAAACTGCACAAGAGAGTTCAATGAATTTCTTCAACTATAGGAATTCCAATGGGTACAAGTGTACTCAACCCATGTAAAAGGTCACACACTAGACCTACTAGCGTACAAATTCTCAACAGACCAGATCTTCCAAAAAGAACCAAAAATGGACAGAAACTCCTTGGTCTGATCACCTCAGACTAAATATAACCCTCTACTGGAAAGAGAAGGGAGCTCGCCAAACACAAAGCCGAACCTCATACAAAACAAGAGGGAAAGTTGACTCAACAGCATTCTGGCAATCCATGTATGAAAATTAATGGTCATCACCAATCAACTCCATAGAATTTCTCATGGAATGGGACAAAAGATGCACTACCATCCTAGATAAAATAGCACCCATGCGAACCAAAACCTCACAAAAATGCAACACAATCCCATGGTACAATGAAGAATTGGAAGAACTAAAAACACAATGCAGGAGACAAGAACGAGAGCATGGAGAAAAAATAAAAATGAATATTCAATAACCACATGGAAGGAAACCCAAAAGAGGTACAAACACAAAATAAGACAAGCCAAAAGAAAATTCTATAAAGAACAAATAATTTCCGACTATAAAGACACAAAGAAACTATACAAGTTTGTAAACTTGTACAAGTAAACTTGTTTGTAAACTATACAAGTTTGTAAACAATCTACTAGACATCAAAAGTGACAACAATGAGTGAAGACCTCCCACCAGCAGAGGAACTAGCCAAATATTTCAAAGAAAAGATAATCAACTTAAGAAAAAATCAACCTCAGGTAGACACCAACCTTGACACCTTCATAGACGACGAACTAGATCCACCCCTAGAGGAAACACCTGTGGACTGGACCTAGACAAAATTTGCTCAACTTTCCTCTGAGACTAGCCCAAGTGATTAGAAAAATTTCTTCTGCTCACTGCTTACTACATACATGTCCCTACTAAATTATGAAAACACCCCCTAACCATTTCATTGAAGAACTCACATCCCATCTAAACTGTGAAACGGCTTCTACCTCCAGTAGCATCATGGTATACAAGATTTCAAATGTCAAAGTTAAAAGAAGGCACCCCTTTCCCTATCTCACAGGCATTAGGCAGCTTTGTATCATGATCATGTTTGTATAGTTATAGAAATTCTAAAACACACACAATCATATCTTAGACCAATGGTTCCCAAACCTGGTCCTGGAGGCTAGTCAGGTTTTCAGGATACCCACAATGAATATTCATTGTGGATATCAGGTTTTCAGAATATCATTCTGCACTTTTTGTCCTTTAGATTGTAAGCTCCTTTGAGCAGGGACTATCTTTCTTTGTTAATTGTACAGTGCTGCGCAACCCTGGTAGTGCTTTAGAAATGTTAAATAGTAGTAGTAGTAATCCTGAAAACCTGACTGGCTGGGGTGCTTTCAGGATCAGATTTCAGAACCACTGGCTTAGACTGTACCATAATTAGGGAGACCCTAGACAATATCTCAAGGGGTATAGGCTGAATCAGTTGATTGAGCTAGAATGCTTTTTCTCCATTGCATGCATGGAGATGTCCTTTTGAGTTTTAAACTCATTTATCCCCCCCCCCCCCAAAAAAAAAAAACAAACAATCAACAGAGAATCTCCAGCTACTCTATGCAGTGGTTAAGCTTATCCCCTCGACATGGAGTTCTATGCTGAACCTAACCATAATCAAGTGAAAAATTTGTTACAAATTTCAAACAATTGTTATTTTGTTGTTCAGTTAGTTTTGAAATGTGAATGTTGCCTTCGTGATTTTATTACCTTCCTATTTTTAATTACTTCTCACTAAGTACACAAGGTCAAAGGACATGAGAGCAATTAGAGAAAAACACCTTGAGCTTTGATGTTTCTTTTCACTGAGCAGTGACTACACATGTAAAAAGAACTAACAAATAATCAGTAAACTAATGGGGAGAAAAAAAGCTGTGTCAGGATCCTCTAAGGCTGGTCAGACAGGAATGGAAAGAATTCATCTAGCTTTGAAGTCATCATGCATATTTTCTCTATTATTGTTATTCCAAGTAAGTGCATGAGTTGGTATCCCTTGGGCCTACTGGCCGCCGCTGAGCTGTGAGTTGTAATCCCAGTGACTCACAAGAAAAGATATCTACAGACAAATGGTCTGATAGAAGTGCTAGACCACATAGAAAACTACAAACAATACCCACCCATTTTAATGAGTCACTCAAAGTCAGAATGGAAAGGGAAAGTTGTATCTGTTCAACCAAACATCAAGTCTGCACGACAATAGAATATGTGGGAGAGAAAGTGACTGGACTGTGGAATAGATGATACTCCACTTGAAAGAACAGCAATGAGTCAAGACTTACGAGGTATAAAAGAAAGAAACATAAGTTTAGGTATAGCATAGACTTTTTGAAAAATATACCCCCTGGTACTAAGCTCATGGTGGTCAGCTTATTATTTAAACATTGGCCACCATTCAGTGACAGTATCCAGATAACTGAATATCTAGATTGGTGTGCTGGTGACATATTTAGCTTCTATCCAGATAGCTTATCTGAAAGCACTGTGAAGGAGTGAGTAGTACAGCGGCAGGTGCCCCTAGGAACACTCTCTTACTGAAGTTCCAGTTTAGCCACCTTACTAGGGTTGCCAACTAGATCCCAATTCACTCAACAAGGTTGATCCACTCCTGGCCTTACTCCATTATATGCAGGGATTTGTGGTTCTGGTTTCCCCATTGGAATCTGTAAGAGAAGCTAGGCTACAAGTCCCTGCATGCATTGGGGTAAGCCCAGGACTGGATCAACCCTGTAGGGTGAATCTGGAACTATTTGGCAACCCTACAGTTTATAGGAGGTGGCACTAAACCTGTCATCTCACAGGCTGCGTCAGAGGGGCGGGGATCAGACGTGGAAGTTGTTAAATGC
Organism: Microcaecilia unicolor; assembly: GCF_901765095.1. Taxonomy (NCBI): domain Eukaryota; kingdom Metazoa; phylum Chordata; class Amphibia; order Gymnophiona; family Siphonopidae; genus Microcaecilia; species Microcaecilia unicolor. The sequence continues at coordinate 214,323,922 of NC_044034.1, forward strand.
CCTGGAGGAGAGCGGATCAGGGTGGCCCCAAGGCAAGAGGTCTCCAGGAGAGATCCTGAGGGCAAGAATCCTCATAAGGTGATATGGCTTAGGCTATAGTACCAGGTGGAGTTCCAGGGAAGAAGTGTGGCCCTGGACAGACCTTGTATGTTGAATGAGAAGTCTGAAGCTTATGTGTGAAGGAATTCCAGGGCTGAGTGCTTGTAAGAGAGAAGACTTCCAAGGTACATACGTTCATAAGGGTTGCCATACTGGGACAGACTGAAGTTCCATCAAGCCCAGCATCCTGTTTCCAACAGTGGGCAATCTAGGTTACAAGTACTTGGCAAGATCTCAAAACAGTACAATACATTTTATGCTGCTTATCCTAGAAATAAGCAGTGGATTATTCCCAAGTCCATCTTAATAATGGCTCATGAACTGTTCTTTTAGGAAGCTATCCAAACCTTTTTTTAACCCCGCTAAGCTAACTGCTTTTGCCACATTCTCTGGCAATGAATTCGAGAGTTTAATTACACGTTGAGTGAAGAAATATTTTCTCTGATTTGTTTTAAATTTACTACTTTGTAGCTTCATTGCGTGCCCCCTAGTCCTAGTATTTTTGGAAAGAGTAAACAAGCAATTCATGTCTACCCGTTCCATTCCATTCAGTATTTTATAGACCTCTATCATATCTCCCCTCAGCCATCTTTTCTCCAAACTGAAGATCCCAAATAATATCAAGATTCAGGAATCCCAAAAAGTAGCAAGATTACAGAATCCCAAAGACTATTACTACTACTACTTATCATTCCTATAGTGCTACTAGATGTATGCAGCACTGTACACTTGAACGTGAAGAGACAGTTCCTGTTTGACAGAGCTTACAAACTAATCAGGACAGACAGGCAAGACAAACAAGGGATAAGGGAATTACTTAAGGTGAGAATGATAAAACAGACATGGGTACTGAACAAGTGAATAGAGGTTAGGAGATAAAAGCAGCCTCAAAAAGGTGGACTTTTAGCCTAGATTTGAAAATGGCCAGAGATAGTGCTTGATGTACTGGCTCAAGAAGTCTATTCCAGGTGTATGGTGCAGCAAGATAAAAGGAATGGAGTCTGGAGTTTGCAGTAGAGGAGAAGAATACATATAAGAGAGACTTATCCAATGAACAGAATTCCCGGGAAGGAGTGTAGGAAGAGATAAGAGTGGAGAGGTACTGAGGAGCTGCAGAGTGAATGCACTTGTAAGCAGGGGTGTAGCCAGACCTCAGCGGGAGGGGGGTCCAGAGTCCAAGGTGGGGGGGGCACATTTTAGCCCGCCTCCCCTAGCCACTGACCTCCCCCACCACATTCGACCCCCCTCCTGCCAACTTCTCCCACCACTTTCGACCCCCCCCTCCCACCGTGGTTGCAAGGTACCTTTGCTGACGGGGATCCCCAACCCCCGCCAGCCTTAGTCTTCTTCAGCGCCAGTCTCTGGCCCATTTGCTCACTTCGCTGATCTGTGCTGTGAATCCTAACGTCCAGCACGTCCTGCACATTCCTTTAAGAGGTTGAAAGTGGCGAGGGAGGGTCGAAAGTGGAGGGGGCCCAGACTAAATCTGAGGGGGCCCATGCCCCCGTGGCCACACCTAGCTACGCCCCTGCTTGTAAGTCAATAAGAGGAGTTTGAACTGTATGAGGAAATGAATAGGGAGCCAATGAAGTGACTTGAGGAGAGGGCTAATATGAGCCAGGGGCATAGCCACGGGTGGGCCTGGATGGGCCCAGGCCCACCCATTTTCCCTCCAGGCCTGCCCATCCTTCGCACGCTGTCGCTGCCCTTTTGTCCCGCGGAGGCAGCGTTCAGCGTTTCCTTCCTACCCTGTCTTTTCCCCAAGCTCCGCTGCATCGTCCCTGCAAATGGAATCCTTCTTCTTTTCAGCCGTCACGCTGCGCTGCCGTTCACACAGGCAGCTTCGCTCCTCCCCCGTGTCCATTCTGGCCCTCTCTGATGCACTTCCTGTTAGGGCCGGATGAACGCGGTGGGGGAGGAGCGAAGCTGCCTGTGTGAACGTCAGCGCAGCGTGACGGCCGAAAAGAAGAAGGATTCCACTTGGGGCGATGCAGCGGAGCTTGGGGAAAAGACAGGGCAGGAAGGAAACGCTGCCTCCGCGGGACAAAAGGGCAGCGGGAAGGTTGTGGATGGGCGGGCTGGAGGGAAAATGGCTGAGCTGCTGGGACATGGGAGGGAGAGGAGGAAGGGAGAGAGCTACTGGGACATGGGAGGGAGAGGAAGAAGGGAATGGAGAGAAGGGAGAGAGCTGCTGGACATGGGATGGAGAGGAGGAGGGGATTGGATGGGAGAGAGCTACTGGACATGGGAGGGAGAGGAAGAAGGGACTGGAGGGAAGGGAGAGAGCTGCTGGGACATGGGAGGGAGAGGAAGAAGGGACTGACGGGAAGGGAGAGCTGCTGGGACATGGGAGGGACTGGCGGGAAGGGAAAGAGCTACTGGACATGGGAGGGAGAGGAGGAAGGGGCTGGAGAGCTGCTGGACAAGGAAGGAAGAGGAAGAAGGGACTAGAGGGAAGAGAGCTGCTGGACATGGGAGGATAGGGAGAGAAAGAGGGGAGATGGATGATAGGATGCAGAGAGAAAGGGGAGAAACTAGAAGGATGTGGAGAGAGGGAGGAGACTGAACAGAAAAGGGTAGAGCGATAGACACTGGATAGAAGGAGAGGGGAGATAGAGACACTAGATGGAAGGATCAGGAGAGAGGGTAGATGAGTGGAAGGATAAGGAGAGAAAGAGGGAAGACACTGGATGGAAGGGTAGGGAGAAAAAGGAGACGCTGGATGCAAAAGAAAGAGGGGAGACACTGGAAGGATGGGGAGAGAAAGAGGGGAGCTGCTGGATGGAAGAGGGAGAGGACAGAGTAGGGAAAGACTGGAGAATAAGAGGAAGGGGCATGTGGAGAACAAGGGTGAGGAAAAGATGAAAAGCCATAGGTGATGAACGGACAGGAAAACCCTGGCAAGAGAAAGACGAAGGAAAGCAGAATCTAGAGACTGGGAGCAACACAATGAGAAAAAGTAAATGGCCATACAACAAAGGTAAAGAAAATAATTTTATTTTTAATTTAGGATAAAGTAATATGGTACCTGTGTTAATAAAGTTTCAGAGACCAATACTTCCTTCCTTAGGTCAGGAGAGGATATCGTAACAGCATTATACTGACCTGAGGCAGGAGGTTTTGGCCTCTGAAAGCTCACTGAAAAGTGTGACTACATTTTGCTGGGGGAGGGGGGTAGAGAGAAAATTTTGTGCCCACCCACTTTGGGTTCAGGCCCACCCAAAATTGGCAGTCTGGCTACGCCACTGATATGAGCATAGTGGCACTGGTGGAATATAACTCCTGCAGCAGAATTTTGAACAGAATGAAGGGGAGAGAGATGGCTTAGTGGGAGACCTGTTAGAAACAAGTTGCAATAGCCTATGTGAGAGGAGATAAGAGTGTGAATAAGGGTTTTGATACTGTGCTTATCCACATCCATATTCAGAATACAAAGAAGAAGAGTAATTAAGGCAGAATTGATGTCAAAATCTAAGTATCAAATAGCATTGTGAACATCACAGAGCTCCATCCTGACAATTCACTTTACCTCCTTGTTCATAATATTTTTGTTTACTAAATGTTACAGATTTCTCAATTTTAGATGTCTGTAATGCTTTAAGCTCATTGTGTGCCAAGTTCAAAGTTCTTAGTCTTAGAGCAATCTTTTTATGCCTTTCCTCTAATTCAGTTATTTTCCTCTCAAGCTCTGCCACATTGCACAATGTTTTCTTGTTGAAGTGCTATAACTAGAAGAGAAAATAATAATTCTCCTCAATATGGTCATCAGCTTCTCCCATCTTAACACAAGCTTGAAATCAGAAGTAGAACTGTAATTATTAATGTCTTTAATGTCTTTTGCAACAAGGGTTTCAGAGATTTTCAAGTATTTTTCCCCAACAGATAGGTTGATCCTAAAAGTATGACAATAATTAATGATAATTAAAAGAGAATAATTACACAATAGGTTAAAATACCAAATTTCTATGCTAACAGATATTAATAAAGAGTCTACCTCAGAAATATATTAAACCCCAATACCAATATCACAATTATAAGTTTCAACATAATCATGATGTATAGATAGTAAACAAATATGTTCAGGTAAATGATAACAACAAATAATATTTCTATCTTAGATTCATAAGAACATAAGAGTAGCCACACTGGGTCAGACCAGTGGTCCATCTAGCCCAGTATCCTGTTTTCCAAACAGTGGCCAAGCCAGGTCACAAGTACCTGGCAGAAACCCAAATAGTGGCAACACTCCATACTACAAATCTCAGAGCATGAAGTTGCTTCCCATGTCTGTCCTAATAGCTGACTATGGACTTTTCCTCCAGGAATTTGTCCAAACCTTTTTTAAACCCAGATACGCTAACAGCTGTTAACACATCCTCTGGCAAAGAGTTCCAGATCATAACTATTCATTGAGTGAAAAAAATATTTCCGCCTACCTGTTTTAAAAGTATTTCCATGTAACTTCCTTGAGTGTCCCCTAGTCTTTGTACTTTTGGAACGAGTAAAAAATCGATTTACTTCTACTCATTCTACACCACACAGAATTTTGTAGATCTCAATCATATCTCCTCTCATCCGTCTCTTTTCTAAGCAGACGAGCCCTAACCTCTTTATCCTTTCCTCATATGAGAGGAGTTCCATCCCCTTTATCATTTTGGTTGCTCTTCTTTGAATCTTTTCTAATTCCGCTATATCTTTTTTGAGATACAGTGATCAGAACTGAACACAATACTTAAGGTGCAGATGCACCATGGAATGATACAAAGGCATTATAGTATTTTCATTCTTATTCACCATCCCTTTCCTAATCGTAGCATCCTGTTTGCTTTTTTGGCCACCACCACACACTGGACAGAAGATTTCAACGTATTATCTACAACGACATCCAGTTCTTTTTCTTGAGCCCTGACCCCCAAGGTGAACCCTAGCATCAGGTAACTATGATTCAGATTATTCTTTCCAATATGCATCACCTAGCATTTGTCCACATTACATTTCATCTGCCATTTGGATGCCCAGTCTTCCAATTTCCTAAGCTCTTCATGCAATATTTCACAGTCTACACGTGTTTTAACAACCTTGAATAGTTTTGTATCATCTGCAAATTTGATCACCTCATTCATCATTCCGATTACCATATCATTTATAATGATATTGTATAATAAAAGAAAAGAGAACAGAAAACAATACATACAAAAATCAAATAAATATCTCAAAGAGATGTCTGTAAATTAATATGTCCTAGTGATGTAAAAGAATTCAGTTCAATTCCATTTCAGTTTATTGGATTTGTACCCCACATTAATCCAAGTTGTGTACTCAGTTCTATGTGACTTACATAAATTACAGCAGATGCTGAACTACAGATCAACAATACATATAGTGAGGCAGAGATCTGTATAGTTAAAATTACAAGAAGGGGGAGGTATCAAATGGGGTGTACTGCTGGAGGTGTGTGGCCCATATGCAGTGAATGAGAAAATTGAATAAATGAATGTCGGTGTGCCTTGCAAATATGATTCTATGTTATATCTGTTAGCAAGAATTTCTTGTATAGGAATGTTTTCAGTATTTAATGGAAATTTTCGTACTTGTTGTCATGTCGTATGTCGTTGGACAGTGTATTCCACCATTTCACCGCGCTGTATGGTAAGCCTGCAGTGTAGACCGATTTATAGATGACCCCTTTACAGCTCGGGAGGTAGACAGTTGGCCTCTCAACTTCTCCTTGAGATTTGGTGGTGGTAGCTCAACTAGTAACATCATATAGCTGGGTGCATTGCCGTGGACAATCTGCTATATGAAAGAGCATATTTTGAAAATCACTCTCACTCTTATTGGTAGCCAATGTAAGGACTGCAATAGTGGTGTGGCATGGTCAATTTAGATTCGCCGTAGATCAGACATGTGGCGGTGTTTTGTATTGTTTGTAGTTTTCTGAGGCTGTATGCTTTGCAGCCTGCATAGACTACGTTACAGTAATCTATCTGGGATATAACATAGCTTTGGATCAAGATGCGATAGGTGTGTTAGTCGTTGTAGTTGCCATAGCGATCTGAATATTTTTGATGTTAGGGCTGACATTTGTGGTTCTAACGTTAGGTGTTGGTCAAGTGTTATTCCCAACACTTTGGTGTTGGTGTCTAAAGAGTATTTGGTTTGATTGTGTGTTGTTGGTTTGAATGGGCTGGTTATTGTCATAAATGTTCTCTTTTCTTTGTTGAGTTTTAGTTTAAATGTTGTGGCCCAAGTTTCCATCAGATCAAGCACTCGTTTGGTGTCTCCTATTGCATCCATAATGTTGTTTACAAAGGGGGTGCATATGGTTACGTCATCTGCATAAATGTAAGTATTGAAGCTGCTTGCCACCAGTTTATTTCTTTTGTTTGCATATTTTTATTAGGAGATTTATCAATTACAAATAAAGTAGATCACAACTTAACGTGTAAGAAGATAAACAATTAACAATGGCTTCAATAATAATCAACATGTACAAACACATCACCCTGTATAGTATCTTGGAAAAGAGAAGACTATATAAGAAATTCAAAATTCAACCTTGATACTCAATTTGAGTTTGAAGACAAAAAGAGTGAAGAGGAGCCCAGATCTTAGATGCCATTTTGACCCTATAAAGTTTATAGGCTAATAATGTTTCATATTTTCTGATTATACATATATAGCTCCACCATTCATTAAAGCATAAATTAGAGTTATTTTTCCAATTACAAATTATAAGATGAGTAGCTACAGCTAACATTGAATCAAATAGTTTCATTTCAGAGATTGGGAGATTAATGTCAGGGCGAGATGAACGCAAGATTACAATTTTATAAGTGATGGTGAGGTTCATAGGTAAATGGAATATAAGGAGAATACGAGACCATATTAGATTCCAATAAGCTCTTACATTTTTACAATGGAAAATCATATGAGACAAGTCACCATTATTAGCAAGACATGACCAGCAATTCGAGGAGGATGATTTCTTGGTAATCTTAGCCAAATGTGAAGGGGTCCAATAAGCATGATGCATAATAAAAAAGGAGGATTGAGATATGGCTGCAGACTTTGTAGGGCGAAGAGTTTTAGTCCAGAAAGCACACCAATCAAAATTTGATGATGATATGTCAAGTTCACGTTCCCAGGCTAGTTCTGTTGGAGTTTCATTTGTATTGTTCGCTTCTTGTAGTTTTTTGTAGATCGTTGAGGCTTTTTTCCCCCAAGATTATGCTTTGACAAAGGGATAAAAATGTAGAAGAGGTTGGAGAAAGAGAGTTGGATGCTTGGAATGAGGAGATGTAAGAGGAGATACGTTTCCATAACTCAGAGTCTATAATAGAGATGTGGTATAATAATGAGATAGCTCACATAGACAGTAAATTACTAGATAAATATAATTGAGATAAAGACCGTATACCCTTTTTTCCACTCATATTCATAGTGAGATAATGGAGTAAAATTAAAAATTGAGTTATACCATATTGGCGTATCTTCTAAAGTATCAGTCTTATGGTTAAGACCTGTTTTAAACTCATTAATAACACATGCTGAAGCCTTTAATAAAAGGATCTAGTATAAGGATACTTATCCATAAAAGGGAGAAGATGATGAATCAGAGAGGCTTCAAATGAGATCCATCTAGGAGTATCTAGAGATGCATCCTTTTGGAGCCAAAATAGAGATTGTGCCAATCTAAAGGCCATATGGTAATTTTTGAAATCAGAGATGTTAAGACCTCCTTTATCTTTAGCTAATTTCAGTTTTATTGAGGGTTATACGGGGAGGTTTTTGCTTCCACCTAAACTTGTTCAATAAGGAATCAATACTTTTGTATATGGAGTTTGTAAAAGGAAGGGGGGTCATACTGAAGATGTAATTCAATTTGGGAGCTAGAACCATCTTAATAGCTTCATTTCTGCCCCACCAAGTGATATATAGAGGGGACCATGTATTTAAAATAGAAGTGGTTAAAGAGAGAATGGGGCTTATTTTCGAAAGAGAAGGACATCCCTCTTTCAACATAAAACGGAAGATGGACGTCCTTCTCCCAAAGATGTCCAAATCGGTATAATCAAAACCTGATTTTGGATGTCTCCAACTGCAGTCCGTCGCAAGGACGTCCAAATTTCAAGGGGGCGTGTCGGAGGCATAGCGAAGGTGGGACTTGGGTGTGCCTAACACTTGGACATCTTTGACCCATAATCGAAAAAAGCAAGGACGTCCCTGACGAACACTTGGACGTTTTCACCTGGATGTGTTTTTTTTTTTACAAATAAGGCACAAAAGGGTGCCTGAAATAACCAGATGACCACCGGAGGGAATCGGGGATGACCTCCCGTTACTCCCCCAGTGGTCACTAACCCCCCCTCCCATCATCAAAAAACATCTTTAAAAATATTTTGTGCCAGTCTCTATGCCAGCCACAGATGTGATACTCAGGTCCATGACAGCGCATGCAGGTCCCGGGAGCAGTTTTAGTGGGTACTGCAGTGCACTCCAGACGGGCGGACCCAGGCCCATACCCCCTACCTGTTACATTTGTGGAGGAAACAGCGAGCTCTCCAAAACCCACCACAAACCCACATATAGGTGCTCCCCTTCACCCGTAAGGGCTATGGTAGTGGTGTACACTTGTGGGTAGTGGGTTTTGTGGGGCTCAGCACACAAGTAGGCTCATTTTCAAAGCACTTAGCCTCCCAAAGTTCCATAGAAACCTATGGAACTTAGCCTCCCAAAGTGCTTTGAAAATATGCCTCAAGGTAAGGGAGCTATGTTCCTGGGAGCAATTTATGAAGTCCACTGCAGTGCCCCCTAGGGTGCCCGGTTGGTGTCCTGGCATGTCAGGGGGACCAGTGCACTAGAAATGCTGGCTCCTCCCATGTCCAAATGGCTTGCATTTGGACGTTTTTGACATGGACATCTTTGGTTTCGAAAATCGCCGAAAGTCAGAAATGTCCATGTCTAGGGACGTACAAATCTAGGGACATCCAAATTTAAGGATTTGGATGTCTCTGACGGTATTTTCAAAATGAAAGATGGACGTACATCTTTTTTTCGAAAATACGGGTTTCCCCGCCCCTGGATTTGGACATTTTGCAAAGACGTCCAAATCTCAACTTGGACGTTTCTTTTGAAAATGCCCCTCAATGTGATCCCTGATCTGAGACATTGACTTGTGAATTGAGTTGGAATACCATGTACTGAGGTATTTAATTTTGTTGGGTTCCCAGGTGAATGGTAAATGTGATATTTGATGTTTTGAACAAAGGAGTTCAAAGGCATAACTGCTGATTTGGTCCAGTTGATTTTGTATCCTGAAAGTGGAAAAAAAGAATCTATTACCTTCAGCAGTGATGGGAGAGAATTTGGTGTGGTATACACTAATATATCGTCAGCGTATATGGAGATTTTATATACTTCGATATCAGGGAAGATTCCAACTATGCTGGAATTAGCTCTAATAGCGAGAGTTAGGGGTTCCAAAGCAATATTAAAAAACAAAGGAGATAATGGGCATCCCTGTTTGGTACCTCTATTGAGATTGAAGAATTGTGATAAAGTACCGTTAACTGCAATTGAAGCTACTGGGTTACTATAGAGAAGTTGAACCATCTTAATAGAAAGAGGGCTAAAATTAGACCAGTGTAATACATGGAAAAGATAAGGCCATTCAATTCTATCAAATGTCTTTTCTGCATCAAGTGAAAAGGCAACAAAAGGTTCCTTGATATTTTCTGCATATGCGGGAATATTCCAGAAGAGTCTTGAGTTATCATTAGGGAGCCTATTAGGAGTAAAATCTTCCTACACCTACCTTCTAACGCTCATTTCCTTCTGCACCCAATTCCTCCTATGTTCAATTTACTTACCCATTAACCCCATTAATATTGCGTTTACTACAAATTGTATATTCTTTTTTACGACTTTTTAATTCTTCATATTGTTATTATGTAAGCCGCATTGAGCCTGCCATGTGTGGAAAAGCACGGGGTACAAATGTAATAAATAAATAAAAATAAAACCATTCTGATCTCTATGTATTATATCAGGGAGAACATTTTGTAAGCATAGAGCTAGGATTTTTGCATATATTTTGTTATCTATATTAATTAATGAAATAGGACGATAGTTGGCAACTTTAGTTGAATCTCTATCAGATTTCGGAATAACAATTATAGTGGATTGAAAAAGGAAACCGGTTTGATGACTTTCAGAGATTAAAGATTTATAAATAATATTCAACTTAGGAATCAGTAGATCTGCAAATACTTGGTAAAATTCGGTAGTAAAGTCATCTTTTCCGGGAGCTTTCCCTTTGAGAAGAGATTTAATAGCATCCAATATTTCTTGCAGAGAGAAAGGTTTATCCAGCATAGAGTTCTGGGAAGAGGTGACCAGAGGATGTTGAGAATCTTTTACAAACTGTTGGAAGGCGTCTTTGAAAAAATGGATTTCCGAATTATAAAGTTGCTTATAATAGTTTTGGAATTGTTGAGCAATATCGTTGTCACTAGTGTGTGTGATGTCTGTAGAATCAATGATTTGAGATATTCTAGTCCTATTCAGTCTAGCTTTAAGATATTGAGCTAAAAGGTGACTTTATTATTTTCTGCAAATATGGTAGATTTTTGAAGGTGTATCAGTTCTAGAGCTTCCTTAGAAAAAGCCGTATTAAGGTCATATTTCATTGTTTGTAAAGTGAAGAGAGTGGCTGGGTCATTATCAACCAGAAATCTGTTTTCTAAGTTTTTAATATTAGAGATTTTGTCTGACAGACCCTTTTTACGTTCACGATTTTTCCCAGCCGAAAAGCTAATAATGTGTCCTCTTATATTGGCTTTGAATGCATCCCACCATATGAGAGCTTTATAGTCTCCAATAGGGTTAAATTTATAGTATTCTAGAATTTTGGTTTTGATGTATTGAACAAATTTATCATCTTGTAGCATTTTGGAGTTGAATCTCCATGATAGCTTATGGTGATTAACCATTATATCATCAAGGGAGAAAGATATAGGAGAATGATCAGACAAGATTTTGCTAAGAATTTCAGCGTTATTTGTAAAGGACACGAGCGAGGAGGAAATTCTAGAATAGCTACTGTGTGGAGCTGAGTAAAAAGTGTAATCACGCTCCCTGGGGTGAAAAAGGAGCCACGGATCAACTAATCCTAGAGTAGATTTTAAATCTTAATCTTTGCTAAAGATTTGGTAGATCTATGGGGACAGTTAGATTTCCTGTCTAGGATAAGGTCTTGAACTTGATTAAAATCACCACCTTTTACAATATTATTAGAACCACATGAGATAATCTCTGAAATTACATTATGAAAAAACAGAGGTGAATTCACATTTGGAGCATACAAGTTAACTATCAAGAGATTTGAATTTTGTAGAGATAACATAAGTATTATCCATCTGCCTTCATTTTCAATAGAAAATTGCAAGGACTTGCGGATTAAAATTGCTGCTCCATTACGTTTATGAAAGGCAGGTGAGAAACCAGCAATAGAAAAACATTTATCTTGCAATTTCATACAATCTGATCTATTAAGGTGAGTTTCTTGAATAAGGATTATATCAGCATTTAAACGCTTGAAATATACTGAACAGTTTTTACGTTTTATAGGGTTGTTTAGCCCCTGTGCACTAAAACCTTCTGCCCATTCTGCCCTCTCTAACGATGGTGCTAGTCCAGCGTGTCAGGATTGCTGGAAGTCAAAATTATTGCTGGACATACTTATATTAATATGAAACGGGGACCAACCCTAGACAACGATTGCTGACACAGCGCTTATCACCGCTAGGGCTGACGTTACATTTTGAGCATCGACCCATTTTACCCCTGAGGTGATGGAGGGTTGCATGACTTGCCCGAGGTCACAAGGGGTCACCTGGCCTTTGCTGGTTCTTAGTCCACACAGCTCTAACCATTAGGCTTCGCCTCCATTCTGTTAAAGAAGATTTCTTGTAGCTGAAATGTCCTATTTCTGTGCAGGCAGAACAAAGTTGTAAAAGTGTCCAAAGTGTACTAATAGATTATAATGGGAGGCAGCACGCCAGCTCGGGCTTATGCCAGCCTGGAAAGGAAATCTCTAAGAGCAATGTAGAGTTCTTTAGTGTGGAGCTCAATGCTCATGAAACTAAATCACTCTACCCCCCAGCAAGTAAATAGCAGTGGTAAATCACACTATAAATAATTAACAGTAGAGGGTCACTTTCAGTGCAACAAATGCCAGCTAACTCTGGCAGATGTGCACAAGGCAAGTATCTGGTATGCATTCTCTAGCACCCTGCAGGAAGTCTTCCATTTATACAAAGCTGCTCATAAATTGCTATGACCTCCTAATGGCTTATCCTTGGGTCTGTGCTGATGGTTCTATCCAGGGATCCCAGAAGCCTGCTAGAACACTCTCAAGAATTAAAAAAAAACACACACTCACAAATGCATTTACAAATAGCACAAAATATTGTACTAAACATAGGGGGAGGCCTCCGAAAAACCCTTGGTATTTGTTATTATAATTGGTCATAAAAATGGACAATATTAGGTAACAAAACTCTTTTCTTTATTTTGTTACCTAATATTGTCCATCAGATGGATCATGAGCCTGAATCTTAAGTATCATAGTTGGGTTTATTTAGAGATATGTAAGACAATAATGGGTAATAGCATAAATATAATCTTGCTGCTCTTTGGGTTGTCAATTACTTATGACCTGGATTGGCCAGTGTTGGAAGCAGGATACTGGGCTTGATGGACCATTGTGGTCTGACCCAGTATGGCTATTCCTATGTTCTTATGGGTTTTTATGACCAATGATAAAAACAAATACCAGTGTAAAGTTTAGAGTTTGTTTCCCCTATATTAATTTGTGATATTTGTATATACATTTGTGTAGGTTTTTTTTAAATGATCTTCACGGTTGTGCAGTAGCTCACTTCTTTGTGTATTTTAACTTAGATCCCTCAGACTCAGAGCCCAGCAATATGCAACATAGAGGCATGACCCCAAGGGGTTCCAGATAGCCCTAGAACCTCAAAAACCTCACACATTTATCAGAGACAACTCTAAAACACATACAATGTGTCAAATTCAAGACCAATGTAAACCTCATTGCTCTATATAAATTGCAACAGTGTTCTACACATATTGTAACCATTTACTCTGAACACCTGTAAGCCACATTGATCCTACCAATAGGGTATAAATGCATAAATAAATAAATTAACAAATACCATATTAATTCAGTTTAGTTCATATTTTTACTAACATGTGTGTTTATGCATTTGTTAACAGCTTCTGTATGCCCCTGTCACAACCCTTGTGTGGGTGAAACATGGCTTTGTCAGGCTTTTAGGTTTTTTAACTGAAAGTTGTGGTGTTCTTGGTTACACATAGGGCAGGGGTTGCTGATCCTTACCTTGTACTGAATCCCAGGAGATGAATATACTGGAGCTTCCAACAACAAAAATAAAATATTACTCAGGAGATTTTAACAAATCAGAGCCTTGAAGGGAGGGTGTGCGTTATACCCAAGGCAGCTATGGAAACTCAGACCTTCAGAATTGCACTAGAGTTATTTAGTTGAGCTGAAGTAGATGAAAAAGCAACAGAATGGTCCCCCAGAACAGCTACTTCCTTTCCAAAGGTAAGAAAGATCTTTTCATGCCCACAATAAGGTAATCAAAGCAAATCTCTCAGTCAGCAGCTGTCAATTAGCATCTTAACAAACCTAAACATCAAGTAATGTCATTAACTTCTGGGATCTCAGCCAACGTCATTAATGACGTGGCTAGAGCGGCCTCGGTTGGCTTTGTGTTTAATGACAGTCCTACTCCACTTTCAATGTTTGTGCTCTCTTGCCTCCAGCTCTGAGGCCTCAGTCATGATTCCCTTATTCAGTTTCTTGCCTGTTCTTGCACTTTATCACAGGATTAAGTGTCTTGCCAAAAACATAAATCTCATCTCTACCCGACTTGGAGGGTGGCACCCTCATCTGAAAGTAGCAGTGATGCTGGAAAGATGTTTTCACATTTACTAAGCAGTTAGAACAATAACATCACTGAGACAGCCCACAAAGCCTTCTGATTGTTATTTCATACATTTTGAAAATGCCTCATATTCAGGCACACCTACCACTCAGCAAGCAAGTAATTTAGGACACTGCTAGGAGAATGTTGTCAGAAACGTACACAGTGGTGGAAGACTGCATACAGCTAAAGTTTAAAAGCAATGATGGGAAGAGGGGTCTCAGAAGACAAAGGGGACAATTGTAAACCCCCTAGTCATGGAGCAGGTAAATACACAATAATTAAAGAAATAAATATATAGAAATGTCACAGTTTCAAATAGGGTTCTCAAATAAACTCCACACAACCAAGGGATTTAACAAGAAAAGAAATATTAAAGATTTTATTAAAGGGTAAAGTAAATAGAAACACTGGGATATGTTCCTTAAAGTTGGTACCAATTTGATGGTATTAAATAAAACTAGTGCAAGGTGTTACATGCTTTGTGATAAGTTACAAAGGAAATAAAGGCAATAACATATTCAAAACTACAATTACAGTTACCAAGACCCCAACCCCACATCTGCAATACCATAAAACATCCCAAACATGTACACAGCTCTAATTAGTGTACTCAGATCTGATATATATATTTTTCAGTTTGTGTGCACACAATAATGTTACCGGTATATCAAATCTTCACTAGCATCGCAGCTCTCTTGCGTTGGGTACCTTGGTACCTCTTGTGTTGGGTACCACATCCACGTCTCCTCGGTTGGTGAGGTCAGCTCACCGGCTCAGGAACTCCAGGATACCTACTGCTCTGACTCAAAAAAAAACTCAAAAAAGAAAAACCCTGACTCCATGTGCTCAGTGTGTGTGCTGACCTCAATTAGTATTTTCTTTGGCAAAGGACCTTGTGAGCTAACTAAATTCAAATAAAAATATAAGCAGGGGAAATTTCTATCTAACCCTCCCAAAACATGACCCCTTTTCTTTTGTTCTGCTATACAACCACCCTCTAATCACACTGATGGACTGCTAAACTAAATCTCCTAAAGGCAGGCACTCACAGGACTCGAGTCATAGGCTGGCCAGCTTTTTTCCCCAGGGCAGGCTTCTGTCTGGATTCTCCTGAGCAGACACTCTCTGGCAGGTACTCAAAAAAAAAGTTCCTTTGGAGTCTGGGCACTCAGTGCGGGGGGGGGGGGGGGTGTCTCTCTCTCTTTGTGGGGCTTCTTCCCTTTCTGGATAGGTCTCTTCTTTACGGGACAGGCGGTCACACGGCCGGCTCTCTCTTCTCTGTGGGCAGGCAAACACACACACACAGATGCACTGGGTGGACTTCCTGGTATTCTATTCAGTTCTACACTGCTCCCAACACGTCTCAGCTTCCCAGTGTGTTCCCTTCTTCCTCCTCTGCTTCTCTCTCTCTGTCTGAAGAATGGCCTCTGTGGGTCCTGCTACAGCTCCTCTTTTGCCCCAGCATGCTCCAGACCCCCTTCTCCTCCTCTTCTGTTCCTGTCTGCTTCAGTCCCCGGCCCCTTTATAGGACTCACCAGTTTTCTCCCTCTTCATCAGCCTGCAGCATGCCTCCTCTGTCCCTGAGCTTGCACACTCCTGCCTGGATCCGATTTTTTTTCCCTCAGACTATGCTTGAAGCCTCCATTCTTTTCCTGGGCTTGTCTTCCTTCTTCTCAGGCTGCCTCTGGACTGCAAAACTAGTTCTTTGTTCCACCCCTCCTGTCCCCTGGATTGGCTTGAAATTTGCGCCAATCTATGGGTCAGACTGCCTCCTGCCACCTCATTGGTCCAAATTCGTGCCCTTTTGTAGATCCTGGCTCCTATTGGCTGTCTTCCACACTGTCCCTCCTCTAGTTCCCAGCTTGCTCTGGGGCCTCAGACAGCAAATCGGGAGCCTTGTAACAGATTTCACTCATCCTTTGTCTGACTCTTCAACCCACCCTCTTACTGCTTCAGAGTGTGTGTGAAAGCATTTTTTAAAACCCTAACCAGGGAACTCACAATTTGTAACATTTTATGGTTAAAACTTCAACAAAGAAAGTCAGAGCACACCTCTGGCATCTATGGGCCCCTGAGTTATTTGTTTTATAACAGTGCTGGAGCATTTTACACACTTTAAACATCTTAACAAAAAGGTGTCAGTGCTGTTGCTGGGCTGCCCTGAGACCTCTGTACCTTCCTGTCCTCTGCAAGATGCCCCCCCCCCCCTCTCAGGGAGAAAGGGGGGAGACAAGGTAAAGGCTTCTTTTTTTTTTTTCTATATTTAAACTGCTCCTGGGGTACACAAATGTTGTCCCCAACATTTCTCCTAACACTTCATCATACAACATCACATTCACAGTTTTTAGGTTAGGCCCACCACAGTAACACTTCTTCCCCCATTACTCTGCCTGTCTCAATACAGGTAGTAATTATCTGACAGATAGCTGGAAGGGTACCCTTTATTTGATTGGGAGGACCTCCTGGGGGATACAGGTATTCCTGAGGGCCAACACCAGCCTCCTCTCTTATTACTTCAGGTTCTACTTCCCCTTCTACATCAGGCTCCATCCCTAAATCTGGCACTTCCCTGTTTGGGACTGTAACTTCCCTGGCAACGTAAGTACCAGGCTCTCCCAACAATAAATACAGTACACTGTCATTTTCATCATCACCATTTTCACTATCTCCAATATCTGGTATCTCAGGTAACCCCAAAGTGGACCCTAAATCACACATGGCATCGGGTAACACCTTCACATGGTTTCTGTGCACTACTTTGACAGGACCACCTTCCTCAGGGACCACTTTCAGGCTACTTTCCCCAGGCTCATTCACCTGGTCTATTACGTATATTCTGTCATCCCACAGGTACTGAATCTTGTGGCAGCCGGCAAACCTCTGGACTCGCAGCAACACCCTGTCTCCTTTCTTTAGTAGGGCCCCCTTTGAACTCCGGTCGTAGCACCTCTTCCAGATCTGTCCCTTCTTCTCAGCCACCTGCCTGGCGATTTCCCATGACAAGGCCATCTTGTCATGATGTTGTTTGACCCAGTCATCCAAGTTCGTTGCGGTGCCATCCTCTTCTCTAGCAAACACATCTGAGAACATTCGTGGATCTCTCCCAAACATGAGGTAGAATGGAGTGCCTGTCGACTGGTGAACCTGACTATTGTAGGCAAGCATCAGTTCAGATAGGTAGTCACCCCAATGTCTCTTCTTGGAGGGTGGTAGCGTTCTCAGCATCTCATATAGGGTTCAATTGAAGCGCTCACATTGCCCATTACCTTGAAGGTGATAGGGCGTTGTTTGGCTCTTTCTTATCCCATATAACTGGCAGAGGTTCTTGATCACCTCCAATTCGAAAGCCCGGCCCTGGTCTGAGTGTAGTCATTTTGGGGCACCATAGTGGACTATCCAGTGTTCGACTAGGGCTCTGGCGGCAGTCAATGCAGTCTGGTCTCTAGTAGGGATTGCCACAGTATACCGGGTGAACATGTCGGTTATAATCAGAACAGTTTCAGCCCCACTATCTTCTGGTTCCAGAACTATGAAATCTAGTGCAAGGACTTCTAATGGGTATGAAGTCTTGAAACAATTTAGAGGGACCTTCTCTCTGGGTGCCACATCTCTTGCCAAGAGACAGTGTTTACAGTCTCGTCCCCTCTTTCGGACATCATCATGAATTTGCAACCAATAATATTTTCTTTGGATGGCTCTTGTCACTGCCTCCTCAGCTCTGTGTCCCATCTCATCAAGGTAGGTGGACAAGATTTCTGCTTTCAAACACTCTGGGACTACTAACTGATCAATTAGCTCTTGGTCTCTGGGGTTCTTAATCACTCTGTATAAGAGGCCATCTTCCAACTTCAGTCTCTCTCGCATTTTCCAAAACTTTTTGCTGTCTTCGGACCAAGTCTCAAAATTTTCTGTCCTGGCACTCAAAAGAGCTTTGATTATGGGGTTTAAGGTGCAATCTGTTCTCTGTAGCTCTCTCACAGTGAGGTCAGACAGGTAGAACACTTCATAAGTACATAAGTAATGTCATACTGGGAAAAGACCAAGGGTCCATCGAGCCCAGCATCTTGTCCACGACAGCGGCCAATCCAGGCCAAGGGCACCTGGCAAGCTTCCCAAACATACAAACATTCTATACATGTTATTCCTGGGATTTTGGATTTTTCCAAGTCCGTTTAGTAGCGGTTTATGGACGTGTCCTTTAGGAAACTGTCCAACCCCTTTTTAAACTCTGCTAAGCTAACCGCCTTCACCACATTTTCCAGCAATGAATTCCAGAGTTTAATTACACGTTGGGTGAAGAAAGATTTTCTCCGATTTGCTTTAAATTTACTACACTGTAGTTTAATCGCATGCCCCCTAGTCCTAGTATTTTTGGAAAGCGTGAACAGACGCTTCACATCCACCTGTTCCATTCCACTCATTATTTTATATACCTCTATAATGTCTCCCCTCAGCTGTCTCTTCTCCAAGCTGAATAGCCCTAGCCTCCTTAGTCTTTCTTCATAGGGAAGTCGTCCCATCCCCGCTATCATTTTAGTGGCCCTTCGCTGCACCTTTTCCAATTCTACTATATCTTTCTTGAGATGCGGTGACTAGAATTGAACACAATACTCAAGGTGCGGTCGCACCATGGAGCTATACAACGGCATTATAACATCCTCACACCTGTTTTCCATACCTTTCCTAATAATACCCAATATTCTATTCGCTTTCCTAGCCGCAGCAGCACACTGAGCAGAAGGTTTCAGTGTGTTATCGACGACGACACCCAGCTCCTTTTCTTGGTCCGTAACTTCAGACTCTGGTTCTCTCACAGGAGGGCTATTGGCTCCAGCATGGATGTTTTGGCTTTGGGCTTGGAACCGCTGCTGAATCTCGTTTGCCTCCACTATCCAGGATTCAGCACCACCATCTCCCCCAGCCTCTGATTCATGTAGTCGGGACAATATGTCACCATTGGTATTCTGTCTACCCGGCTTTTTTTTTCTATATTTACACAATATTTAACAGAGCTATCAAGGGGGACGATCCACTCAACATGAGATATAGGGCCCACCTCAGCCTACCTCAGTCCAGCCTCAGCCCCGCCCTCCCCTGCCCATTGCTCTACCCAGCTCCACTCACAACTCTGGCCAGCTGATTCATGGCCAGTGGCTACAAGGGTTGTTTCACTGTTCAGTGGCAGCAGGAAACGCCTGCATAAAACATCATCTCCTGTGGGGTGTGGGATCAGCAGAAGCAGGAGATGGTGCATTATGACTGTGGCTAGATGGGAGGCCACTCGGTGGGAAATGACCTGTGAAAGCAGGTTACAGCGAGAGACTTGGCAGGTCTGATTTAAAGTGATTTTTACTGGCCAGAAAATGGCTCCAGGCCGGTTAAATTGCCTGTTCAGGGATAACCATGAATTTTCAGCACCACTTAATTGGTTAGTGCCACTGAAAATAACCGAATAGTGTTGAAATGAAAACTGGCAACTTTGGGGCATTCCAGAGGCGGAGTCAGCTCTTGGCCAGTTAAGTGCCGATTATCAGCACTTAACTGCCAATGTAACCACATAAATAGGATCACCTAAAAGTCAGACCTATTTTTATGCGGTAACTCATATCCAGTTAAATGGATATTCAATACCGAAGCCCAGACATGGCTTGGCATTGAACGTCTGGATTTAACCGTGACCGGCAGTCAGCAAAATGCTGATCACCACTGGCTGATTATTATCCTCCAAAATAAAAAGGTATCCAAAACCTGCCAAGGAAATATAAATAGCACAAGGGGATAAAAAGAAAGCGAAAGAGGTGGGATAGTGCATAGAATTTTCAGTACTGAATGTTGTACTAGTTTTTTTAAAAATTCTTTTCCTTTTATGGTCAATTGTGTCACTTGTATAAAGAGCAGAATTTGTCCATTTTAAATGTTCGCTCTTTTGTGATCCAGTGAGTGAATTTTTCAGAACTGTGCTGGAAATGTTTCAGGAATTTGCAGGAGATTAATAGATTTGCCATTTTTTTCCAGAACTGAAAGTGAGGGAGTATCCAGCATAAAATCAGAAGGAGATTTCACTAAAACACTGGGAGCTTGCAGGGCAGGTGTTAATTCTAATGTAGCTGCTTCTAGCCAGCTTTGAAAATCAGCATTGTTTATTTTCTTTCAGGCTGATATTAAAAAAAAAATAATTCATTCACTGGCAGCCAGCAATCAAATAATTCACTTAACCCTGTATTTTATAAAGTTACACAATAGTATCAGGCTGCTAACTGCTAATATTTAGCAGGAGATAACTGGTTATCTCTGCTGAATATTCTCAGCAGATAGCCATGAATATTCAGCACTGCCCAGCTATTTATGCAGTTCTATCTTTCTCTGCCATTAACTTAATCGGCCAGTGCTGAATATTCACTTAACCAGTCAAGTTAGAGCCAGCCAAAAAAACCTGGATATTCAATGCCAGTCACCAGAAACGGCCTGGCATTGAATATTTGGAGTCAGCGCTGACCATGGCACTTATGCAGGCTGCCTCCCGCCAGCTGAATATCAGCCCCTATGTATTTAACCCAGGGGTTCCCAAAATGTTTCGGTTTGCGGCATCCCTCTCCAGCCACACATCCCCCCATCACATGGGTTTCCGTGGTACCCCCCTGGACACAGAAGTCTCCAGTCCATATCCCCTCCCACATGGGTCTCCACCCCCCCCCCCCCAAATGGGTCTCCCTTTCCCTGCAGCCCCTTCCTCTCACACCAGCACACCTCTGCCTTCCCTAAATCCAGCATCGCTCACTACCTTCCTTCCTGCAAGTCCAAGATTGCTGCCACTTCCTTCTCCTTGCCCCGCCTCCGCTGCAGTGCTTGCAGCTTACATTTTCAGGCCATTCGCGATTCACACAGGCACTCTGGGTCTCTTCCCAGTCTGCCGTGTCCGGCCCTGTCTGAAGCAACTTCCTTTTGCAAAGGCCAGATGCGGCAGAGGGAACTCCCCGCAGTGGGAGGGAGCCTCAAGTACAATCCAGACTTTTGCTTGGTCTGATACAGCCTTGAGTCCCACCACAACAGAGCTAACCAACTCAAACAATTCACGCTTAATCAGGACATAGCCTAGGTGAGAAAACGTATTTATTTTATTTATTTGTTACATTTGTATCTCACATTTTCCCACCTATTTGCAGGCTCAATGTGGCTTACATAGTACTGTAAAGGCGTTTGCATGTAGTCAAAGTCAGACAGATGCAAAAGATGCCAGGTATCAACAAGGTCCAGACCCATTGTGAAAGAAGGGAGGATTCAATGGCTGGCCCTCCCAGAACCCTGCTGTGGAGATTTGTTATTAACCTTTGGGTCCATCACAAGATTTATAGGTCCTATCACTATCAGAAACTTATCAGAGTAAGGAAGGAGTCTTTGAAGCAACCCAGGATAGAAGGATCTATCAAATCGGGTAGGGCCATAAACCACCAATAAGAATTCTCTGCTCTGCACCCACAGTCTTAAAAATAGTTAACACCCGTGAGCTCTGTTACAAATTTATAAATTAAAATTTTAAAAAAGAAAGCATATAACAGTTTAAAGTATGAGCACTGAAGTCATACAACCCAGTACTGAGCACTATTTAACTGGCCAGAAAGGCTGCTGACCAGTTAAATAGCGCTTATACGGCTATCCGCTGATAACCGGCTATCCTCCACTGAATATCCCCGGTAGTGGCTAGTGGCTAGCTGGTTATATCACGTGATAAAACTGACTATCCACCAATTTTTAAAGGGAGTTTGGTGGCCATATTTGGCCACATGAAAACGTAGAATATCTTTGGTCGGTTTCAAGATAACTGGCTAAATCTGATATCGACTTAGCTGGCGTCTTGAAACTGGCCAAAAATAAACCAGATATTCAATGCTAGTCACCGAAAATGGTCCAGCATTGAATATTTGGACTCAGTATTGACTGCTGGAATTAGCCAGTCTAACTTCCATGGTCTGAAAATTGACCTCATAGTGTTCAAAGTATAGAGCATGGAAATATCAAACAGCCTCCGGAGTGGTTCTTGAAGCTGGTTAACATAATCCTGGGCTACTCCAAAAGAATCACAAGCCAGCCACTAATTAATGTAGATTTTGAGAGTGGCAGGATATAGCAACATGAAACGAACGTTCTTCTTATGGAGAACGGAGCATAAAGGGGCAAACATCCGCTGCCTCTCCTGCAAAGATACTGAATAATCTTGGAAGATTTTGATAGGTTACGCTTCATATTGGAGGGTATCCCATTTCTGGAGGTATCCCCACAGTATCCCCACTTTGTGCACATTTTTTATTTTTGTTACATATGTACCCCGCTCTTTCCCACTCATGGCAGGCTCAATGCAGCTTACATGGGGCAATGGAGGGTTAAGTGACTTTCCCAGAGTCACAAGGAGCTGCCTGTGCCTGAAGTGGGAATCAAACTCAGTTCCTCAGTTCCCCAGGACCAAAGTCCACCACCCTAACCACTAGGCCACTGTGTTTTTTTAATAATTACCACTCTAGGCCTCCTCCTACCTTCCTGCATGTGGCCAATACAATGTGCTCTCTAGAGGCACAATGGTCCCATGCTATCAGACTGTGCACATTTTGTGGAGAGCCAGCACTCAAGAATTGAAGACAAAGACCACTCTGCAATCTGCTCAGGAAGGCCAACAATCCGCAGGATACTCCTATGTGACAGGTTCTAAAGGTCATCAAGTTTCTCTGTGTAGTCACAAACTTGTTTTTCTAGCACAGCTATGACAGCCTCAGAGTGGACACTCATTGTTCCAGCTCTCTTGTTCACCAATTAGTGTCCACCAGAAGTGCCTCAACACTGGTGAGCAGTGCAAAGTGTGGTTCGAGCTCATAGCCGATGGCTTCAGTATGTTGCAATAACTGTTGATCTGGCATTAGCATGGCACCCTCCATCTTGTTGTCTGCCTGACATGATTTTGCCTTCTCTTTTTTTAGTCCTTTGCTGGACATCTCACCCCACGATGCACACAAATATTTGTCCATATGATCTTAACCACAGGTAGGTGAGGAATTTTCTCATAATAAGGGTTTTCTTCAGTCAAAGCAGGTACCCCAGAGTGGAAGAAACACGTCTTGTGCTATTTAAAATATTTATAAATGATCTGGAAGGAGGAGACCACGTGATGCATTGAGAGGATAAGACTTGTTTCTTCCACTCTGGGGTACCTGCTTTGACTGAAGAAAACCCTTATTATGAGAAAATTCCCAGTCCCAGTACAGATCCCTGTGGCACTCTACTGTTCACCCTCCTCCATTGAGAGAAATGGCCATTTAATCCTACCCTCTGCTTTCTGTCCAATAGCCAATTCCTATTCCACAGGAGGACATTGCCTCCTATCCCATGACTTTTTATTTTTTTCAGGAGTCTCTCATGATGAAATTTGTCAAAAGCTTTCTGAAAATCTACATCAACTGGCTCACCTTTATCGACATGTTTATTCATGCCTTCAAAGAAATGAAGCAAATTGGTGAGGCAAGACTTCCCTTGGCTGAACCCATGCACTCACCCACTCTGTCTCATTAAACCCTATTTGTCTATGTGTTCCATAATTTTATTTTTTATAATAGTTTCTACTATTTTCCCCAGCACTGAAGTCAGGCTTACCAGTCTGTAATTTTCTGGATCACTCATGGAACCCTTTTTAAAAATTAGCATTATATTGGCCACTCTCCAATCTTCAGGTACTACAGATGATTTTAACGACAGGTTACAGATCACTAATAGCAGATCAGCAATTTCATGTTTTAGTTCTTTCAGTACCCTGGGGTGGGGTGTATGCCATCCAGTCCAGGTAATTTATCACTATTTAACTTGTTGATTTAGCTCAGTACGTCTTCCAGGCTCATCAAGATTTCTTTCAGTTCCTCCGCATCTTCACCCGTGAAAACCATTTCTTGTAAGGTATATCTCTTACATCTTCTTCCTTAAAGATCAAAGCAAATAATTCATTCAATATCTCTGCTATGGCCTTGTCCTGCCTTAATTCCCCTTTTGGTCCTTCATGATCAAACGGTACCACAGATTCTCTCACAAGCTTTCTGCTTCTGGTGTACCTGAAAAAGTTGTTACTATGAGTTTTTGTCTAAGCGGCAAGTTTTTCTTCATATTCCCTTTTAGCCTTCTTTATGTTATGATCACTGTTTCCCAACGGATCATTAAACCATTACCTCTCATACCATGCTCTGCATTCCACTAAGGACTAGATCTAAATCGGCTCCCCCTCTTGTCCGTTCTTGGACCAGTTGCTCGAAGAAGCAATCATTCATTATATCTAGGAATTTTACCTCCCTAGCGCTCCCTGATGTTACATTTATCCAGTCAATATTGGAGTAAATGAAATCACCCAATATTATAATGTTGCCCAATTTGCCAGCTTTCCTCATTTCTGTAAACATTTCTTCATCTATCTGTTCATTCTGTCCTGGCGGATGGTAGTAGAGTTCTACCAATATACGCCTTCCCTTCACACATGGAATTTCTATCCACAAGGATTCCACACTGCTATCTGTTTCATGTAGAATGTTTATTTTGTTTGACTCAATTTCATTTTTAACATACAGCGTAATTTGATCCACTCTATCATTGCAATATAATTTGTACCCTGATAACATAGAGGGGCATAATTGAACGAAAACGTCTATCTCCATGGGCGTTTATCTCCGAGAACGGGTCCGTGAAGGGGCGGACCGAACCGTATTTTCGGAAAAAATAGACGTCCATGTTTTATTCGACAATTTGTGAGCTGGGCGTTTTTGTTTTTCAGCGATAACGGAAAATGAAAGCGCCCAGCTCAAAAACGAATAAATCCAAGGCATTTGTTCGTGGGAGGGGCCAGGATTCGTAGTGCACTGGTCCCCCTCACATGCCAGGACATCAACCGGGCACCCTAGGGGGCACTTTTACAAAACCAAAAAAACAGGTAAAAGAGCTCCCAGGTGCATAGCACCCTTCCCTTGTGTGTTGAGCCCCCCAAATCCCCCTCAAAACCCACTGCCCACAAGTCTACACCATTACTATAGCCCTAAGGGGTGAAGGGGGGCACCTACAAGTGGGTACAGTGGGGTTTTGGGGGGGTTGGACGACTAATAAGCATTAAGCAGCACAATTGTAACAGGTAGGGGGGATGGGCCTGGGTCCATCTGCCTGAAGTCCACTGCACCCCCTAACAACTCCTCCAGTGAGCTGCATACTGCTGCCAGGGAGCTGGGTATGACATTTGAGGGTGAAAATAAAAAGTTGTGAAACATCATTTTTTTGTGGTGGGAGGGGGTTAGTGACCACTGGGGGAGTCAGGGGAGGTCATCCCCGATTCCCTCCAGTGGTCATCTGGTCATTTAGGGCACTTTTTGGGGCCTTATTCGTGAAAAAACAGGGTCCAGGAAAAGTGTCCTAAATTCTAGCTACAAACGCATACTTTTTTCCCATTATCGGTGAAATGCGCCCATCTTTGTTCGGCAGATAACCACGCCCCAGTTCCGCCTTCGCCACACCTCTGACACGCCCCCATCAACTTTGTCCGCATCCGCGACGGAGTGCAGTTGAAAACGTCCAAAAATCGGCTTTCGATTATACCGCTTTATTCGTTTTTGTGAGATAAACGTCCATCTCCCGATTTGGGTCGCAATATAGGCGTTTTTCTTTTTCAATTATAAGCAGGATAGTGTCCCATTTATTGTCCTCCTTCCACCAAGTCTCTAAGATGCTTATTATATCTATCTCTTCATTTAGTGCTATATGCTCCAACTCTCCTATCTTAATTTTTAGGCTTCTAGCATTTGTATATGGACTCTTTTAAACTGTGTTTATTCCTTGCATCTACAAGCTGCTTTGAAGTTGATGGGGATAATTTGCATACTTTACTCTGTTCTTCCATTAAACAACCTGGCTTTCTTTCACCATTAATGAAACCTACCTGGATCCCCTAAAATCCTGATTCAATAGTATCCTTCAAGGATACTCCACACTGAACTATGCACTCCTTGGTGACTGTGGGCTTACCCCTCCCCCATTTTAGTTTAAAAGATGCTATATCTCCTTTTTAAATGTTAATACTATAGTGCTAGCAGCCAGGTTCCATCCTGGTTAAGGTGGAGTCCATCCTTTCAGAACAGGCTCCCCCTTTCCCAGAATGTTGCCTAATTTCTAACAAATCTAAATCCCTCATCCTTCACCATTGTCTCAAACATGCATTGAGACTTTGAAACATGACCTGCCTCTTGGGTTCTGCACGTGGAACAGGGAGCATTTCTGAAAATGCTACCCTGGAGAACCTAGATTTCAGCTTTCTACCTAAGAGCCTAAATTTTGGTTTCTGAACTTCCCTCCCACATTTTCTTGTCATTGATACCTACATGTACCAAGACAGCTGGCTCCTCCCCAACACTATCTAAAATCCTATGTAGGTGATGTTTGAGGTCTACCACCTTTGCACCAGGCAGGCAAGTGACCAGGCAATCCTCACATCAGTGGCGTAGCTACGTGGGGCCTGAGGGGGCCTGGGCCTCCGTAGATTCCAGCCTGAACCCCCCTCCCGGCGAACCCGCCCCCGCCTACCTTCACTTTTGCTGGTGGGGGACCCCACTCCTCGCCAGCCGACGTCCTCTCCGTCCTGCTCCTGCTGTTGCATGCATTGCTGACGTCCTGCACATTGTACGTGCGACATCAGACTCAGAGAACAGAACTCTGTTCTCTGAGTCTGACGTCCTGCATGTACAACGTGCAGGACGTCAGCAATGCATGCAACAAGAGCAGGAGCAGGACGGAGAGGACGTCGGCTGGCGGGGAGTGGGGTCCCTTGCCAGCAAAAGTGAAGGTAGGTGGCGGCGGGGGAGGGTTCGCAGCGGGAGGGGGGTCGGAAAAGACGTGGGGGGCGGCAATGGCGGCAGGGGGGCGGCGCCGGGGGAGGGCTAAAATATGCCCCCTCCCCTCGGGCTTTGGACCCCCCTCCCACAGAAGTCTGGCTACGCCCCTGCCTCACATCCACCAGCCACCCAGCTATCTACATGCTTAATGATCAAATCACCAACTACAACAAATATCCCAACCCTTCCCTCCTTGACAGAAGCTCCCGGAGACACATCCTTAGTGCAAGAGGATATTTCATCTCCTGGTGTATAGGTCTTGGCTACTTCCTACTTCAACAGGGTGATGCTCTCCTTTTAGGAGACATCCTTTCTCCAAGGCAGCACAGGGGCTGCCAGATTTCTCTACAACATCCCTGTAGGCCTCCTTTATATACCTCTCTGTCTCCCTCAGTTCCTCGAAGTCTGCTACTCTAGCCTCAAGAGTTCTCTGAGAGGTAGGAGCTCTTTACATTGAGCACACACATATAGGACTAGATTATATGGCACCTGAAAAATCGGCGCTGAAAATATTTCTGCCTAGACATATTCTGTAAACCGCACCTAGATTTAGGCACAGTTTATACAATATACCTAGTGGGTTTATAGAATACGCCTAGCAGCCATGCCTGTTCTTAACTCTAGGAATGTCTATTTACGCCAAGTAAAACTTTGTGTAAATATCGGTGCCTAACTTAAGTGCAGAGCAGGTGTATGTTATTACCCTGTGTGCATATTTTTGGAAAGCCCACAGCCTGGCCAGTCAATGCCCATATCCAAACCCCCTTTTTGGCATCATACTATAGAATTTACGTGCACCACTTTACAGAATATGCCCAGCAAGTTGTGCAAGTAAATTCTATTTAATGCTAATTAGTGTCAGTAATTGATTTTTATGTGCCAGTTATTGGTGCTGATTGGCTTGTTAAGTATTTAAATTGCATGCACAAATTCAGAATATGATAGGATTTGTGTATGCAATTTTAGTCAGGGTATATAGAATACAGGGGATAACCTTTTGCTAACTGGGAGATAATCATAGATGTGACAGTCAAAGCAAAAAACTAGATAGTACCCCTCTCACTGCTGGACTGCTGTTTGTATCTTAGTATTATTGAGTTGTTTAATTAAAACTTCTTAAGGTACTAGGGATATTAAATTAATATAATGAGTCTTAAGATTAGATGTAGGGACATTTTCGAAAGGGACGTCCAAGTTTTGATGAGGACGTCCTCGCAAAACGTCCCCATCCAGGGGCGGGGAAACCCATATTTTCGAAACAAGATGGATGTCCATCTTTCATTTCGATAATACGGTGAAGGACGCACAAATCCTGAAATTTGGTTGTCCTTAGAGATGGACATCCCTAGACTTGGTCATTTCTGACTTTCGGCAATAATCGAAACCAAGGACATCCATCTCAGAAACGACCAAATGCAAGCCATTTGGTCGTGGGAGGAGCCAGCATTTACATAAGTACATAAGTAATGCCATACTGGGAAAAGACCAAGGGTCCATCGAGCCCAGCATCTTGTACACGACAGCGGCCAATCCAGGCCAAGGGCACCTGGCAAGCTTCCCATACGTACAAACATTCTATACATGTTATTCCTGGGATTTTGGATTTTTCCAAGTCCGTTTAGTAGCAGTTTATAGAATTGTCCTTTAGGAAACCGTCCAACCCCTTTTTAAACTCTGCTAAGCTAACCGCCTTCACCACATTTTCCGGCAATGAATTCCAGAGTTTAATTTCACGTTGGGTGAAGAAAACTTTTCTCCGATTTGTTTTAAATTTACTACACTGTAGTTTAATCGCATGCCCCCTAGTCCTAGTATTTTTGGAAAGCGTGAACAGACGCTTCACATCCACTTGTTCCACTCCACTCATTATTTGTAGTGCACTGGTCCCCCTGACATGCCAGGACACAAATCGGGCACCCTAGGGGGCACTGCAGTGGACTTCATAAATTGCTCACAGGAACATAGCTCCCTTACCTTGTGTGCTGAGCCCCCCAACCCCCCTAAAACCCACTATCCACAACTGTACACCACTACCATAGCCCTTACAGGCGAAGGGGACACCTAGATGTGGGTACAGTGGGTTTGAGGTGGGTTTTGGAGGGCTCACTGTTTCCTCGTAAAAAAACACAACCAGGTAAAGTCATCCAAGTGTTTGTCAGGGACGTCCTTGTTTCTTTCAATTATGGGTTGAGGCCGTCCTAGTGTTAGGCAAGCCCTAGTCCCGCCTTCGCTATGCCTCCGATACACCCCCTTGAACTTTGGCTGTCCCTGCGACGGAAACCAGTTGGGGACGTCCAAAATCGGCTTTCGATTATAACGATTTGGACGACCCTGTGAGAAGGACGCCCATCTTCCGATTTATGTTGAAAGATGGGCGTCCTTATCTTTCGAAAATGAGCCCAATGGTATACTGTGCGATTTATTTAGTAAGTAATTAAATGTAATTAAAACTCTGTAATGAATACCCTCTTGTTATCCTAATTAGAATAATGGATTATAAGTTAAGACTATAAATGAATGGATGTGCTAGGGGTGGACAGGAGTTGTGGAGGGTGGGTGGGAAAGAATATTGAATGGCCTGTTCCTGCTGTGCCTTCTAGAAGTTATCTGTTAATGCTGTAGACTCTGGCAGAAAGTTCAAGTTTTAATACAGGGAAAAGGGTATGGAGACTAGTTAATAAAGTTTGCTTTGTTAAATTCTGTCTTTTATCAATAAACCTACAATTCCTCTTTTAAACCATAATCTTTACATCACCAAAGCACAGAGCCAAAGAATGTTCACTTACCCAGAGAAATGTCCTCTTCTCTCAGAACTTCTCAGGCTCTGATGGTCAAAAGAAAACACGGATGCTAGAGGCCATTAGCGCTGGACTAGCACCTGTGTTTCTGACACAGACTGTTCAGAGGCCTGGAGTGCAGGAACAAACAAACACGGGAAGGAATAGCACAATGAGCATGCATTGTAAAGCACACATTCTCCCGCTTCAGATTGGGGCCAACTTCAGGTAGGCCGTTGCACCACTGAGAAACTAGCATTTCTTCCTCCTCCTTCCTTCTGGGCATGTGCTCAAGGGCTGTACTTAATGCACAACTCTTGAGCACATGTGCCAGATAACTCCCTAGTGCTCAATGCTATGAGTGTGCCTTTATTTGCATCTCATTAGCATTGAGCATTAAGGAGTTTTTCTGGCATGCTGTTTCAGAGATATTTCTCTGGCACTGTTCAGTACAGTGCCAGAGTACCTGGGAGCTTTCCTCTCTTTATAATTTGATTCTAAGGAGACTGCTTCAAACAGACCTGTTGAAGTTAACACAGTAATCAGGTTGACCTAGTAACATTTGCAGCTATTCTACCTCCCTCATACCTTATTTAACACCTAATTCAGGACAGTAGCACTGCTATGTCTCCTACTACTATCCTTTTTAATGTTCTTGGCTGTTATAGTTAAGTTTCTACCTCTAGAAGAAAGTTTCAATTTAAAACTATGGGATAAAGGGTTGTACATTATGTAAACTAGTTAATAAAGCTTGCTTCTTTTTTTTCTTTTTTCTTTAATGAAGACTGAACTAGGCCCTTCTGTGCCTTCTAGAGGCTATCTGTTAATGCTGTAGGCTCTGGCAGAAAGTTCAAGTTTTAAAACTATGGGGAAAAGAGTATGGAGACTAGTTAATAAAGTTTGCTTTTTTAAATTCTAACTTGTTTTTATCAATATACCTACAGTTCCTCTTGTAAACCCCAATCTTAAGATCACCAAAGCACAGAGGAAAAGAATGTTCAATTGTCCTTTTCTCTCAAAACTTCTCAGAAAGAAAGAAATCATTTTTAGTCTGTGAACTGTCTAAACCTCTGAGCCAGTGGCATAAATATGTGGGGCCATGGGGGCCTGCCCCCCCCCCCAAATTTGCTCTGGGCCCCTGGTTTGGCTGGCAGGGGTCCCAAACCCCTGCTAGCTGAAGCCTCTGTCCAGCGCTGGTCTCCGGTGCCACTGCATTGCCTGCTCTGCTCTCGCTTCCCCTCACCTCCGGCACGCTCCTTTTAGTGAAATTGAGCATGCTCAGTTTCAGTAAAAGGAGCGTGCCGGACATGATGGGAAGAGAAGCAGGGCAGGCAATGTGCTCCCCCACCTTGGGCTCTGCCCCCCTCCCACCTCGAGGTCTGGCTACGCCCCTGCACTAAGCCAGATAAGAGGATATAGAAAATTTTAACAAACTATAGCTATATTTCAATCACTAAACTAAAAAGATGCTTATTTTGACCTTTGTTATTCAGTCCTAGTTTTTCCATTCATTCACTTATTTGGATTTTGCTCACTCCTTTTTCAGTAATAGCTCAAGATGAGTTACAATCAGGTACACTAGGTACTTCCTTGTTAAACTTACAATCTAATTTTGTACCTGAAGCAATGGAAGGTAAAGTGATGTCCAAGATCACAAGGAACAGCAATGGGATTTGAAACAAGCTACCCTGGATATTATGCCCAGTGCTCTAACCACTAGGCTACTCCTCTGCGCCACTCTAATCATATTAGTTCCTGTCTCTTTTCCTCTTTTCTTTTTCTTCTTTTCAGAGTCACCTGTACATTTCTGCTTCTCTCTCCTCCTAATTCAGTTCCTCTCTTACATCTGTCTCTGATATTGATCCTTCCTGTTTATATATTTTTTTCATTTCTCTCATTTTTGCCTTTCTAACTATTCACAGCTAGATGTCACTCCTACTTTTTTCCTTCTCTCATCATCCTCAGTCAGTCGTCAACCTTCCTCTTTTTACCATTCTCCTACTTATCAACTTTCCACCTCTTGCTCTTGTCCCCTCCCAGCCCCACAACTAAACCTACATGGGGAGGGCAGATTAAAGCCATTGGCAAATTTGCACATACTTTAGAGGTGGGGCAATTTATGAGATGATGGAGAAGTTGCAGGGGGTAGTCTTGGGATTGGGGGAAGTTTGCGGGGTGTTGAGTCAGTTGCAGATAGTGTAATTTTTATGAGTGGGGCAGTTGCAGGGGGTTAGCTTTTGGGGGTGAGAGCAGTTTGTGGGATGGTGAGGTAGTTATGGGGGTAGTTTTTGGAAGTGGAGCAGTTTACATGGTGGTGGGGCATTTGGGAAAGTTCAGAGGGTAGTTTTATGACTGGGGCAGTTTTGTGATGGTATGGCAGTTGTAAGGGATATTTATTTGCTTGTGGGGGCATATGAAGGGTAGTGTAGGCTTTAAAGGGGTAGTTTTTGGGGTATGAGACAGTTGCAGGGGTAGCCTTCAGGATAGGTTAGTTTGTAGGGTGGTGGGGCATTTGCAGGAATAGTTTTTGGAGATGCAACAATTTGTGTAGTTTTGGGGTTCTGAGGTAGTTTTGATAGGGTAGGGGCAGTTTGAGAGGTTGGAAGAGTAGGAATTTCAGCTTTCATGCATTTATTTACAGGTTTATGTAGTGCTATATAAATTGTCTTGCCCTTTTCTCTAATTGCTACATTTCACTCTAAGTTTATGCAACAGAAGCTGGAACTCTTTTTCCCATAGAAATGTATTGAGCCATATTTTGGGATGCTCATTTCTCAGGAGCCCTAGGTCTGATTTGGCCCATTTTCAATCTCAGTGTGTCCTTTTACTGGGTTTTTCACATGCCATGTTTCATTCCATTTCATTAAGTTGTCTATTCTATAGAGCTGGACCTCCTTTTCTCATAGAAATGCATTACACAATTTAGGGAGGGGGCTTATTTCTCTGGAATCCCCATTCCTATTTGGCCCATTTTCAAATTCTTTATGTTATTTTCCTGGATTTTCCCTCATGCCAAGTTTTGACCCATTCGTTAAACATTTTGGAATTATTTTGACCCCAGAAAAGAGAGATTGACAAGATAGACAGACAGGCAGACAAATATTTTCAGCTCCTTTTGAATAATTCTTTCCAACTTCCATTCGGTTAGAGAGAATTTAAAAAGCAGAAATGTGACAAGACCCATTTCAGAAGACAGTTGCTAGGATTTGCTAAGACGTTTTTTGTTTCCTGTAATAGCAATGAGAAGGAAGACTCTTTTTTTCCCAGTCTAGGTTTTACTAAACCACTTTATAAAATGCTGCTGTTTCAATAGCACTACACCAGGCTCAGTTAGGTTTTCAAGATATCCATAATGAATTTGCATTTTTTAAAGATCTCTGCATTTAATGGGCCTCCAATGTATGCAGATTTCAGGAAAACCCGACTGGCTGTGGGGTCCCTGGTACAGGTTTGGGGCACCCTGTTTTACACTAAAGATTAGTGTATATAAAAACTGATAGTCTGCTTCTAATAAACAAAGTAAAATCTTTCAAGTATCATTATCACAAATGGGTGTTTTGCATGAATAGTGGATCCAGTGTGAATCCCTATCCCGCAAGTATAAGATTGATATGAAAAAGTAATCTACTGGTTTGAGCTTCAGGCTGCTGCAGATTCCATTAGCTAGAATACCCCACTGAAGTCCGACAGAGTTGTGTGTCTTTAGTGGTAATACTCGCTTTCTCTGTATCAGATGACAGGGATAACAACTGCCAGCATAAATGCTGGTAAAGGGAAGTCATAGCAATTTTATCACACATCAACTGATCACAGTTACAGACTACATAACATTTCCCTTTAAGACCAAGGGGAGGAAAGGAGATTCAAGCTGGCGGGTGGCCTGGTTGTTGAGTGAACACAATGCTATTACAGGAAACAAAAAAGTAAAGAAAAAAATAACAGGAAAGAGAGAAAAAGGGAGCACGGCCAAGTAATCTCCAGCAAAGGGTTTCTGGCATCTCTGGAGGTCCCCAAAGCAGCAGTTCGCATTTCAGGACTAAACTTTAAGAGCAGGCAGGCGGTAGGAATGGGGGCTGGTGCAGACGAGGCCAGCTTCTCTTCCATTATGTGTTCGTGTGTGTTGTTTTTCTCTCCGTTTTAATTCAATTGGCAAAAGCATGTTCTGTTTACCTTTTATCCAAGCAAGCGATGAAAGGAAGGCTTTCTGGCTGCAGGCCTGAGTCATCTCGGGATATACAGCATGGAGATTTGGGGCCAGCAGAATTGAATCAAATACTGCTTGTACAGGGTGGCCCATGACTGAAACAAATTTGATGAGTTTCTGCTGTGCTTTACAGTGGCCATCAGCATAGGGAAATGCTTAGCATCTAGAGGTGTGGAAGCTACAAGTCACTCACATTACCTTCCAGTTAAAATCTAGTTGAAAATGGTTAGCATGTGCTCTCATTTTACATATAAAGTCTTAATTGTGTCCTCTAAATTTGTAGGGAGGTGTTCCAAATGTGTTTCCCCCTTCTTTAGAATCTCAGGCTGGTTCAGCTCTCTCTGTATACATGGCTATCAGAACTCCTTCAGGTTTTGCTATCCAGTGGTTATGTGATGGTAATTTTGGCTGGTCTTTCCTATAGTGGGATGGTTCTGGGCAGTGGCGTAGCTAGGGGGGGTAGATTTGTCAAAAAAACGGCACCTATGCCCATGCGCAGCCACCTTCCCGCTTGCACGCGGTGGCAGAACTATCGGATCACCGCTGTCGACTCGCCTGCTTTGCTTGCCCTAACAGCGCACGAAGAAGTGAACAGACTACTGCTGCTAGCCAGTGCCCGTACACTCCTGTCTCCCGCCCCCACAGTGCTGCCTGCACTGCTTGAAGCCAGGAGGAGAAAGTCGTCGAGAGAGCTCAGCTGCAGCGGCCGTTATGGTAACTTACAGCAATGGTGGCTGCGGCTGAGCTCTCTCAATGATGTTCTTCTTATCCTGGCTTCAAGCAGTGCAGGCAGCATTTGGGGGGGGGGGGCGTGGCCCAGGATCCTCCTCAGCTCAGGTGCGGTGTGTGGTGCAGGCTGTTCAGCGCTTGGCCTCGGCTGTGTGAGCTGTTTTTCTTTTCTGACTGCTGGCTGTATTGGGGTAAGGGACCGTCTCTTCTGGCTGGTTCATTGTGTGTGTGTGGTGGTGGTGGTGTGTGTGTGTGTGGGGGGGGGTGGATTTGGATTGGAATGGGTAATGGGTTCCGCCTCCGCGGCACTGGTTCCCCCCTCGTGTTGCTTGCAGATCTGCAGGCAGGAGAAAGACAGGGAGAAGGGAAGCAGATAGGAAGCACAGAACCACCACCCACTGCTGAGTGAACAACCCAACAGTTCCACTGGCTTTCCAATTGCTGGCGTGGGGGTTTGGTTTATACTTTTTTTGTTTTTGTTTCTGTAAATATTTTCAGTTCCTTTTAAATGGCCACTGGGCCAATTTCAGAGACGGTAGGCCCCCCCCTGGTTCTCTCCTGCAAGCAGAGAGCTAATCATGTATGCAGCAGTGCCGTAGCGAGGGCGGCTGACACCCGGGGCGGGTCGCCGCTGCGCACCCCCCCCCCCCCCCCCGGTGCAGCACGGCGCCCCCCCTCCAGCGCGCACTCTCCCCCTGGAGCGCATTGTTACTACTAGAAGCGAGGGGCGGGTGGGAGGGTCGATCCACCCCCAAGTCCACATCGCTGGGAGCTGCGTCGGCTCCATTGGTTCCTTGCTCTTTCTGCCCCAGAACAGGAAGTAACCTGTTCCGGGGCAGAGGGAGCAAGGAACCAACGGAGATGACACCCCCCCAAGTGGCGTGCACCCGGGGCGGACCGCCCCACCGCCCTCCCCCTTCCTACGCCACTGGTATGCAGAAATGTTTTCAGGTACTTGACAATCAGACTGTCATCTGTCACGGTCCCAGGCTTTAAACAAACAGTCACGGACTCTGGAACAACTTGAGCCCTTGGCCTACTGTCGATGACAACACCCCCCAACCAGGACTGGACTAACAAGCTTGGCTTGGCTGGAACCGGATGCTGGAATGGACTTGGCTTGGCTGGAACCGGATGCTGGAACGAACTTGGCTTGACAGGAACCGGATGCAGGAATGGGCTTGGCTTGACGGGAACAGGATTCAGGATACTCAAGCAGGATTCAGGATTCTCAAACAAGCTTGGCTGGAACAGGATTCAGGATACCCAAGCAGGATTCAGGATTCTCAAACAAGCTTGGCAGGAACAGGATTCAGGATACTGGAAAAGGATTCAGGTTTCTCAAACAGGCTAGGCTGGAATGGAAGCTGAAAGCAAACAGGGCAGACACAAGCAGGATACAAAGCTGACCCACACAGACAATGGCTGAAGGCCGAACCTAGCACACAAACAAACCGAGAAGAACAGAAGCAGAAGTGCACACAGGCACCCTAAACAAGGAATCAAGACAGAAGTGCCCACGGGCACACAGACAGTAGGCTCTGGGGCAAGGGCCGCCTTTGGTGGCTTTTGTCAACCAAAATAAAAATGCTCAGGACTAGTGGTCTCCACATCCTGTAAAGTCACCACATAAACAATAGTCCATCTGATTTAAACAAAGTGTCTAGCAGTGGAAGGAGTGTGTGTGATGTTCCTGAGGTGATGGTCACAATTTGAATATTTTTACTTGCAGTTAAGAAGACAGGTTGCCTGCTCTGGCCAGTCTGGGGACCTCTTCTGCATCCTGTCTCCTGATGTAACTTCCTGTTTCCTTGTAGGCAGGACATCACATAGCAGAGAGAGCCTGTATTAATTATTGCCTCAGGGTTCTGTTCTTGGTCCCCTCCTCTTTTCTATCTACACTTCTTCCCTTGGTTCATTAATCTCATCCCATGGCTTTTCCTACCATCTCTATGCTGATGACTCCCAAATCTACCTTTCTACCCCTGATATCTCACCTTGCATCCAAACCAAAGTTTCAGCGTGCTTGTCTGACATTGCTGTCTGGATGTCTCAATGCCACCTGAAATTAAATGTGACCAAAACCGAGCTTCTCATTTTCCCCCCCAAACCCACCTCTCCATTTTCTATTTCTGTTGATGGCTCTCTCATTCTCCCTGTCTCCTCAGCTCGAAACCTTGGGGTCATCTTTGACTCTTCTCTCTCCTTCTCTGCTCATATCCAGCAGATTGCCAAGACCTGTCGTTTCTTTCTTTACAACATCCGTAAAATCCGCCCCTTTCTTTCCGAGCACTCTACCAAAACCCTCATCCACACCCTTGTCACCTCTCGTTTAGACTACTGCAATCTGCTTCTTGCTGGCCTCCCACTTAGTCACCTCTCCCCTCTCCAGTCGGTTCAAAACTCTGCTGCCCGTCTCGTCTTCCACCAGGGTCGCTTTACTCATACTACCCCTCTCCTCAAGACCCTTCACTGGCTCCCTATCCATTTTCGCATCCTGTTCAAACTTCTTCTACTAACCTATAAATGTACTCACTCTGCTGCTCCCCAGTATCTCTCCACACTCGTCCTTCCCTACACCCCTTCCCGTGCACTCCACTCCATGGATAAATCCTTCTTATCTGTTCCCTTCTCCACTACTGCCAACTCCAGACTTCGCGCCTTCTGTCTCACTGCACCCTACGCCTGGAATAAACTTCCTGAGCCCCTACATCTTGCCCCATCTTTGGCCACCTTTAAATCTAGACTGAAAGCCCACCTCTTTAACATTGCTTTTGACTCGTAACCACTCGCCTCCACCTACCCTCCTCTCTTCCTTCCCGTTCACATTAATTGATTTGATTTGCTTACTTTATTTATTTTTTGTCTATTAGATTGTAAGCTCTTTGAGCAGGGACTGTCTTTCTTCTATGTTTGTGCAGTGCTGCGTATGCCTTGTAGCGCTATAGAAGTGCTAAATAGTAGTAGTAGTAGTAATAGTAGTAGTAGTAGTAGTAGTATTGCCCGTCATAGCCACAGGCACTGTTGTCTAGCTGACACCAACTGGCACCTATTTTATAAAAGCCTGCTCCCCCTGATGTCAAAACCTGGCTACACCTCTGGTCCTGGGAAGTGTCCTAAAAATAATAGAAAACCCTATGAGTTGAGAAAAAATGTGCCTCTTTTCTACTACTGACATTAAGTAGTGCTTGGTCTCCAAGGATGGGAAAATCTGAGCTGCAAGGTTGGCACATTCCCAGTGCCAAAGAAACCTAAGGTGTGGGGAGAATGCCCAAGGGGGTATCCTATTTGTCCATGTGGAAAACTGTATGTGGGGCAGACTACATGCATGTTTATCAATTAGGTTGATTGAACATATAAGCATGATTGTCACACGAAAACAACTTTACCCCAACCCCCGCCAGCCAAAGTCCTCTTCTCTGGCACGGCCGCATTGCTGAACTGCAAGGGCAGGCTTCTGTTTCTGTGAGTACATCAGACTTACCATTGCTGGCGCACTGTGTGAAGTATGCACAGGACTTTTACTCCTTGCGATATTTTGCCCCACAATGGGTAGTGCCTCTGAGCAGAGATGGGGATAGATGAAGAATTTTGTTACAACAGGAACTAAAATGGATTTTTCATTTAAATACCCTAGAGACAACAGGACTGAATGCCCAAATTGAATGGTATCACTTTTTTTTTTAGAACATTGGCAAATGTTTAGGGGCCCCTTTTACTAAGCTGTGGCAAAAGGGGGCCGACGCTGGCATCAGCACATGTTTTACATGCGAGCCAAGGCCTCCTTTTACCGCAGCTGGTGAAAGGGAAGTCTCGCTTTCCGACAGGAAATTTATTTATTAGGATTTATTAGACTGGGCGGCAAGTAAAGCAGATGCCATGTGGCCATTTTTGGGGGGAGCCCTTACCTCCACCCACAGAAACAGAAGCCTGCGTGGCTGCATTGCTGATCTGCAAGGGCAGGCTTCTGTTTCTGTGAGTCTGACGTCCGCATGTACGTGTAGGACGTCAGACTCACAGAAACATAAGCCTGCCCTTGCAGATCAGCAACATGGCCGCGCCGGAGAAGAGGACTTCGGCTGGCGGGGGTTGGGGACCCCTGCCAGCAAAGGTACCCGACGGCGGCGGGGGAGGGTTGGCGGCGGGAGGGGGGGTTGAAGGGGCGGCGTGGGGGGCCAGGGCCAAATCTACAGGGGCCCATGCCACCATGGCCCCATGTAGCTACGCCCCTGCTGCAAAGACTGATAGTTGGACCTTCGGAGATGGGTGGAGCTAAGGGTTGTTTACATCAGCGACTCCTCCTTGTTACTGCCAGCAGAAGAAGGCACTCAACCTCGGTTCATGCCCCTTAGTGAGCCTCTTGAGAAGCACTGTTGAGGCTTTCAGGTCCAATTTCTAAACTGTATGAGTGCCAGCATCTGCAATTCCCAAATTTAAGAACATTATAATTTTTAACAGCCACATGAGCATAGATCTAGTAAGAGACCGAGGGATTTGCAGGCATTTTTCAACTTCTTGCACTGCTATAGTGGCACTACATGCAATTGTGTCTCTCAATTTGGCATCTGCAAGAGATGTGAAAGGTATCAAATGTCTCAGATAGTGTTTCCAGCATTCATTTTCAAGATGATATCTTGGGGCAGGAACATTGGAGTCTGAAATATCAAACCATATTGATGTTTGTTTCATACTGGAAGATATATCATAGGTATAGAAACAAGAAAAATTGACATCTCCCCTGTTCTTCTTTGCTTTAAGCTTCTTGATTCTGATACATGAGGGTTTATTGTTCCATAAGAAAGTTAGAAGATGTTTCTTTATTGCAGCACACACTGAATGGTCAAACAAAAAGGGTAGCATGTTTTCATTCTCTTATATCCCTATTCTGTGCACATTGTCCAACATGTCTTGTTAACAATATTATGCTTGTAATGAGCATTGAATATCCATTTATCATTAACCATTTCTTTCCTTATGTTGTTTATATGGTACATTTGCTCTTTGTTATTTTCTTTTTAATTTATAAGATTTTATATCATTAGCCAAGCCAATACACTTGTACAGAAAAGTAATTTAAACGTGTTGAATTTGCAAAAAGGAAAAATATTACAAAAATATAAGCATATAGTTACCAAAGTTCACATTCTGGATCCAAAACTCAACAAAGGAGGTAATAAATCTACAATTATTAATACAAGAAAAATAGACTTGGCTTTCAAAGACATACATTTTTGCAAGCTAGACATCTTAAGTCCCTTCACTAGCAACTAGAAGCAAAGCAGCTGCCTGTCTTGTCGCCAGAAAAACAGTAAGTTGAACAAGGTCAAAAAAATACATATTTACAAGCTTGATATCGAACAATACACTTGCAAGGATACTTTAAGAAAAGAGTGGCTTCCAACTGAGTAATCCCTGGTTTCATCAGCAAAAATAGTCTCCTACGTCTCTGAGTTTCTCGTGAGACATCTGGAAATATCCTCGTTTTCTGTCCATGAAAAAGTTCATCTCTATGTCTGAAGAATAAATTCAGTAACCAAGCCTTATCTGGAGATAGAGTCACTCTAGTAATTAAGGTAGAACTTTCAAGAGATTCACTAACTGATGTCTCCAAAATAGCAGAGACATTCAGAGGAACATCAATATCTTGAAGACCCTCTGATTTCTTCTCAGAAGATTTTGATAGAGACAAATAATAGACCAGAGCAAATGGTGGAATCTTGTCCTCTGAAACTTGTAAAATTTCCTTAATATACTTCTTTAACATTTCTCTTGGTGAGACCAAAGTAGAGCATGAAAAGTTCAAAAACCTCAGATTATCTCTTCTTGCATGATTCTCTAATACTTCATTTCTCCTTCGCAAATTGGTTATATCCTTAAAGACAGTAGCCTGAGCTGCTTTCAAATCTTTAATATCTTTTTCATTATCAGCAATCTTCTTTCCTAGTTCTTGATTTTCTACCCGGTCCTTATCCACTTGTCATTCCAATTTTACCATTCTCTGTGTTAAACTGTTATTTTGCTGTACCATCATTTTCCCAAGGTCCACTAAAGCCTTCCAAATTAAGTCAAAAGTGACTACAGATGGGGGTCACTGTTAAAAATGAGGAAAAATCTGATTTTTCTTCAAGATCCAAAAATCTTTTTTATATAGAGAGTGCTCACCTATTGCTCCAAGGTCTGACTCCTGAGGCAGTGGGATTGCATCTGCTGGATGGCTCACAATTCCTTGTTTCTGTTCTCCATTTCCCAGTGATCAACAAATCTCTCACTGCTTGGTGCCGTTGCTGTCTACTATGCAAGGTGCCAAAGAAGGCCGTGCTGTGAGACTACAAACACTGGTTGAAGGGGCGGTGGCCTAGCATCAGGGCTGAGGGTGACTTCCAGCCCTAGAGGGGCCAGCAAACCTCCACTCACCGACTTCCTTAAGGCGGGCTCTCAGCGTCCTTCATCATTGTCTGAGACTTGAGTCGCTGCATAAACCTTTTGATAGCTTCAGGCATTGGGGAGCTGCTCTGCTGCAGAGAGGAGCGCACAGCAGCCTTTTCCCATCTCTTAGGGATTAGGAAGTGGCAAAGTGAAAGCAGGTTGCTCTATTTGTTCTATGGTAAATTGTTATAAATATCTATTTTCGATTGTTCCTATACTGTTGAAAATGTTAGTAAATATATTTGAACTTAAAAAATAAAATTTCTCACAGCCGACTGCTGGACTATGAACACATAAGGAGAGACGTGGAGGAGCATAATCGAACGGGGCGCACAAGTTTTCCTGAGGGCGTCCTCGCAGGACGTCCCCACAAAGGGGTGGGGAAACTCATATTATCGAAACAAGATGGATGGCCATATTTCGTTTCGATAATACTGTTGGGGATGCCCAAATCTCAACATTTAGGTCGACCTTAGAGATGGTTGACATAAATATTAAGATGGTCGACCTTAGAGATAGTCGTCCCCGGTTTTCGGCAATCATGGAAACTGAGGACGCCCATCTCAAAAACAGCCAAATCCAACTCATTTGGTCATAGGAGGAACCAGCATTCATAGTGTACTGGTCCCCTTGACATGCCAGGACACCAACCGGGCATCCTAGGAGGCACTGCAGTGGACTAACTGATGCACCAGCTGAACGGAAAAAGCCCTTCCTTACCGATCCCTTAGCGATTCGGAAAGGAACGGGCATGCATGAAGGAAATCGCATGCAAATGAGCTGCTCACTGTTAGCTCATTTGCACATCATTTCCTTCCTAAGGAGGGGAAGCCAGTGCAGAGCTGCCAAGCATTATGCATGGCTGCTCTGCGCGTGCCAAAGATGGCTTCATACATGCAGACAAGCTGCGTGTATAATAGCCGTCTACAACCTTAAATAAATTGCCATCTACAACCTTAAAAAAATACAAGTTCAGGTGAAAATGTCCAAGTGCTCGTCAGGGATGTCTTTTTTTTTTTAGAGTATGGGTGAAGGACGTCCTTCGCTATGCCTCCGTCCCTGCGACAGCAGTTGAGGATGTCCAAAATGTGGATGTTTCTGTGAGAAGGATGTCCATGCCTGGATGTTTCTGTGAGAAGGACGTCCATGCCTTTGCTATGCCTCCAACACCCCCTTTATTTATTTGGATTTTGGATCACAAGTAGCAGCAGTGGGATTTGACCTGGCCACCTCTGGATTGCAAGACCAGTGCTCTAACCATTAGGCCACTCCTCCACTCCACTCCACTCCCTTGAAATTTGGCTGTCCCTGTGGGGGGGGGGGGGCAGTTCAGGACGTCCAAAACTTTTGAAAGAAGGACTTCCATGCCTTCACTATGCCTCTGCTGACACACACATACCCCCCCCCCCCCTCCCCAGGGACCTGCATACTACTGTGATGGACCTGAGTATGGCATTTCAGGCTGGCAAAAAAAGTTTTTAAAGTTCTTTTTTGGGGGGTGGGAGGTGGTTAGTGACCACTGGGGGTGTCAGGGGAGGTCATCCCCGATTCCCTCCAGTGGTAATCTGGTCAGTTCGGGCACCTTTTTGAGGCTTGGTCGTAAGAAAAAATGGATCAAGTAAAGTCACCCAAGTGCTCCTCAGGGCCACCCTTTTTTTTCCCTTATCACTCAAGGACACCCATCTGGTAGGCACACCCCAGTCCCACCTTCGCTGCACCTCCGACACGCCCCCCCCAGGAACTTTGGTCGTCCCTGTGACTATGCCAATTTGGGCAACCCTGAGAAAAGGATGCCCATCTCCCGATTTGTGTCAAAAGATGGGCGCCCTTCTCTTTCGAAAATAAGCCTGATAGCATTTCTTTGAAGGGGTGAACAAACATGTGGATAAAGGTGAGCCAGTCAATATTGTGCATCTGGATTTTCAAAAGGCATATCACAAAGTACCTATTGAAAGACTCTAGAGGAAGTTGGAGTGTCATGGGATAGGAGGTAGTGTCCTATTGTGGATTAAAAACTGGTTAAATGAAAACAGAGAGTAGGGTTAAATGGTCAGTATTCTCAATGGAGAAGGGTAGATAGTGGGGTTCCCCAGGGGTCTGTGTTGGGACTGCTGCTTTTTAACATATTTATAAATGATCTAGAGATGGTAATAACTAGTGAAGTAATTAAATTTGCTGACAACACAAAGTTATTCAAACTTGTTAAATTGCAAGAGGATTGTGAAAACTTACAAGAGGACCTAATGAGACTGGGAGACTGGGCATCTAAATGGCAGGTGATGTTTAATGTGAGCAAGTGCAAAATGATGCATGTAGGAAAGAGGAGCCTGAATTACAGCTACGTAATGCAAGGTTCCACATTAGGAGTCACCGACCAGGAAAGGGATCTAGGCATCGTTGTTGTTGATACGTTGAAACCCTCTGCTCAGTGTGATGCTGCGGCTCAGAAAGCAAATAGAATGTTCCAGAGTTTAGCTATTCATTAAGTGAAAAAATATTTCATCCTATTTGTTTTAAAAGTCTTTCCTTGTAACTTCCTTGAGTGTCCTCTAGTCTTTGTATTTTTGGAATGAGTAAAAAATCAATTCACTTCTACTCGTTCTACACCACTCAGGATTTTGTACACCTCAATCATATCTCTCCTCATCTGTCTGTTTTCCAAGCTGAAGAGTCCTGACCTCTTTAGCATTTCCTCATAGGAGAGGAATTCCATCCCCTTTATCATTTTGGTCGCTCTTATTTGAACCTTTTCTAAAACCGCTATATCTTTTTTGAGATACTGTGACCAGAACTGAACACAATACTTAAGGTGCGGTTGCACCATGGAGCACACTTTAAGCAAATCCTAGAAGACATTTTTATATTTTTTATTTTAGAGGATCCATTCAAATTGGAGAGTTCTAGACTTTTGGAAATCTAACTATATCATAAGGGAGAATACTCAAGGAATTGTTAGCTGAATGGGAAAAGTTGGTGGAAATAGAAAAGCAATGATCAAAATTGAAAGAAGAAGGGAAACAATCCTTTTTGTTAGGAAAGTA
This sequence comes from Microcaecilia unicolor, assembly GCF_901765095.1. Taxonomy (NCBI): domain Eukaryota; kingdom Metazoa; phylum Chordata; class Amphibia; order Gymnophiona; family Siphonopidae; genus Microcaecilia; species Microcaecilia unicolor. The sequence continues at coordinate 214,368,130 of NC_044034.1, forward strand.
AATAAAGTTAAATGAAAAGAAGGCTGCTTTGGTTCTCAAAAGTAGCTGAAAAGATAAGGAAAAAGAGATTAGTCTACATAAACTTTAAGAGATCGCAGAAAGAGGAAGATAGTCAACAATATCTGGAAAAGCTAAGAAAAACCGGTAAAGTAGTCAGGAAAGCAAAGATGCAAATGGAAGAAAAAATAGCCAATTCTGTAAAATGGTGGAACAGGAATTATTATTATTATTATTATTATAGATATATAATTGATAGGATGAAGTGCAGAAGTGGCATTCTCAGACTCAAGGGTGAAGGGAAAGAATATGCAAAAACTGATGAAGATAAAGCTAACTGCTTAATAAATATTTCTATTTTGTATTTACAGATGAAGAGCTGGGAGTAGGACCACATAAAGCAAACACAAATAAGAGTGGAAATGAGCTGGACTTTGAACAATTTTCAGAAGACTATGTTTGTGAGGAGCTAACTAAATTTAAGATAGACAAACCGATGGATGGGATATAGCCAAGGATACTGAAATAACTTAGTGAAGTTCTGGCAGCTCCACTGTCTGACCTTTTCAATGTTTCTTTAGAGTTGAGAGTGGTGCCAGATAACTAGAGAAGGGCTAATGTGGTCCCTCTCCACAAAAGTGGAAGTAAGAAGGAGGTCGGGAGCTGCAGACCATTTTGTCTGACCTCTGTGATGAGTAAACTAATAGAAATGCTGCTAAAATACAAGATAGTGTAGTTTCTGGAATCCAAAGGATTACAAGATCCAAAGCAGCATGTTTTTACTTAAGATAGGTCTCTTGTCAGATGAATATGATTAATATCTTTAACTGAGTGACTAGAGAACTGGTTCAAGGGATAGAGATGTGCTGTACTTAGATTTCATCAAAGCCTTTGACTCAGTTCTACATGGGCAACTTATAAATAAACTGAATGCCTTGACTGGGTTTGAAACTGATTGTCTGGGAAACAATAAAGGGTAGTGATAAATAGAGTTCACTCTGAGGATAAGGGTGTTACTAGCGGTTGCTACAGGGATTGGTCCTTCGACCGGTTCTTTTTAACATTTGATGTAAGCAACATTGTGGAAGGGCTATCAGGTAATATTTGCCTTTTTGTGGATGATACCAAAATCTACAATAGGGTAAACACCACTGATGGTGTGTTTAGCATGAGGAAGTATCTAGCAAAGGTTGAAGAAATGTCTAGAATTTGGCAGGTACGATTTACTGCTAAAAAACACAGATCCATGCACTGAGCTGCAAAACCCCAATGGAGAGATATAGAAAAGAACCAAAGAGCAGAATCTGGGGGTGAGCATATCTGTGATCATAAGTGGCTAAACAGATAGAAAAAGAGAAGGATGCTAGGGTGTATATAGGGACCCTTTTACTAAGCCGTGTAGGCACTCATGTGTGCCTAATGTGTGCCAATTCAGAACTACCACCAGCTACTGTTATTCCGGACTTGAGCCCTTGAGCCCAGGCCGAGGCCCAGTATAGGATTTAGGCCAAGGCCTAGTGTGGACTGAACAGGTCCTACACACTACCCCAGCCACCAAACCCCGCACACTCACAACAGCCAACAGGCACCACCAGAAAGGGGAAGATAGAGCATACTGGCGGGCCTCACAGCCAATCGGGAACCCATTCACGCAGAGACCAAGCAAGCGGGCCTCATGGCTGACCAGGAACCGAGTCACACTCTAGGATAGGAGAAAGAATAACAAGGGTTCCACATGGAACTGGGCCACAAGCAGTGCCCACAGTGCAGAGTAGAGTCACAAAGGGAAGAGTGAGAGGCAAAAGCCTCTAAAGGAATACAAGGCTGTGCCACAGGCGAAAAATAATACAGGAAGCCGCAGAAGGAAACACTCTAGGCTTATACTACACAGCACTCAAGGAAAAGGAAACCAATTACAGGAATACACTCTGGGCTGAACCATTCAGCACACAAGGGAACTAGGCTGTACCTACAGCATACAACTTTACAGGGAACACACTAGTCTGAATATACAGCATACAAAGGGAAAGGGAGAACTACGTAAGGAATATACAAAGTTGGCCCCACAACCCTCAAGGTTAAAAGGAACTGCTAAAGGGGAAAAAAACAGGGCAGAACACTCAGCAGACAAAGAAAGAGGAGTCCAGAGAAGGAACGCTGCTCCCCCTACACAGGAGACAGCTACAGCAAACAAAGAGAACTAAAACAAACAAAGAAGAGCAAAATACAAGGACAGGGGGAGGTAGAACCACAAGGGGCAGAGCAGAAGCTCAGCACAACAAAGTAAACACCAAGGGAGAGAAAGTTAAACAAACAAACAAACAACTCAAGGCACATGCTTACCCCAGACAGCACTACTTTAGAGAAGGAGAAAGCAAACCAGGTGTGAGGAGTGAGGCAATCAGGCTCATGCTGGGAGAACCCAACCCAACCCAACCCAGCACACACACACACACACACACACACACACAGAATAAGCAAGCACAAGGAGAGAGACTGTACGCCTACATGCACCCGAGCGACCAAGCACAGACCGGCTTCAGCAAGCAATCAAAACAATCAAACGCCAAAGCAATGATTGCAGGGGAAAGGCAGGCTTAAATGGATCAGGCTATTGATGTCTGCTGGCTCAGACCCTGACAAGCCAATTAGGAGTGAGTCTTAAACATTCCCCTGCCTATCCAGCAGAATCATAACAGCTACCATCTGGCCCAGGCGGTAATTTCATTTTTTATGCATGCCCACTACGTGCACTGGAAAATTTCTGGCATGAAGCGCTAACCAAGCAGTAATCGGCATTGTAAGTTGACAATTACCGCCCGGTTAATGCATGAGACCTTACTGCTAAGTGAATGGGTGACGGTAAGATCTCAGGCCCAAAATGGATGCGTGCCAATTTTCATTTTGCTGCACGTCCATTATCGACCAAAAAAAAAGACCTTTTTTACAAGTGCGTTGAAAAATGAACCTGTGCCCGCCCAATATATGCATCTACACCAGTGCAGGACACATTTCAGCGCACTTTAGTAAAAGGACTGCATAGAGAGGAATGGCCATCAGGAAAAAGAGATGATAATACCTCTGTTTAAATCTCTGGTGAGACAAAAGTGGAGGAGTGGCCTAGTGGTTAGGGTGGTGGACTTTGGTCCTGGGGAACTGAGGAACTGAGTTCGATTCCCACTTCAGGCACAGGCAGCTCCTTGTGACTCTGGGCAAGTCACTTAACCCTCCATTGCCCCAGGTACAAATAAGTACCTGTATACAATATGTAAGCTGCATTGAGCCTGCCATGAGTGGGAAAGTGCGGAGTACAAATGTAACAAAAAAAAAATGATGTAAAAAGAATGGAGTTGATCCAAGGAGTGGCTACTAAAATGGTCAGTGATCTTTGTCATAAAGCATATGGTGAAAAAATTGAAGATCTTGAGGCAGAAATTCATAGCAGGAGCAGATCCTTCCCACTTAAACCCCAGTCATCAGGCCAGTAGGGGATATTCAGCACATTTAAATGAGCAGTGCCATCAACTATGCTCTCTAACTGATGCAGAACTGCAGTGACGTTCCTAGGGTGGCTGACACCCGGGGCGGATTGCCGATGCGCCCCCTCCCCCCCGGTGCAGTGCCCCCCCAGGTGCAGCGCGACCCCTCACCCCCGGCGAAAGGACACCCCCCTGGGTGCATTTTTACCTGCTGGGGGGGTGCCGCGCATCTGTCAGCTTCGCTCGTTCCCTGCTCCCTCTGCCCTGGAACAGGAATTAGCCTGTTCCGGGGCAGAGGGAGCAGGGAACGAGCAGAGCCGACAGGCGCGCGGCACCCCCCCAGTGGCGTGCATCTGGGGCAGACCACCCCCACCGCCCCCCCTCCTTGGTGCACCACTGCAGAACTGTCTGACTAGTAACAGGGTGGTCCATGGGTGTAAAAAGGTTGAACCCAGAAGATATGCAGGCTATGATGTTATTCAAGGCCAGTATTCACAGTCCTATCTTTCCCTGGTTAATATGCAGATACTGGCACCCACATAAGATCCAGGTCTGCTGAGGACCTGGATATTCAATGCCAATGCCTAAACATGGCCCCGCATTGAATATGCTGGTCTAATTCAGCCAACAGCTGTCAAAGGCTTTAAAACCGCTGAACCTGGGGGGGGGGGGGGGGGGGGCTGAATATCATTTGGCTCAATATGTAAACTGTGAGAGAAAGGTTAAATATGGCAAAGGCATTTAAATACCTCCATAAAATAAATGCACTGATGCAGCTCATCCTGCCATTTAAAATATATTTCCGAGCAAGAGGTCATAGGATGAAGGTGAAAGGTTTGATTCAGGAGTAATCAACAAAGAAATTACATTACAGAAAGGGTGGTGGATATGTGGATAGCATCCCAGTAGAGCTGGTATCTGAATTCAAGAAAGCATGGGACAAGCACAGAGGAATTCTGCAGGAAAGGAAGGCATTGTAGTGATTAGTAGCTTGTATGGATGGGTAGGATGGTATGGTCTGTATCTGCTGTCAGTTTAAATAAGTACATAAGTGTTGCCATACTGGGACAGACCGAAGGTAAGTTCCTTGTCTATCTCTGTTCTTTCATTTTAGACTTTTCAAAGAGCTTTTAATGTTCATCTTTTCCTATGAGCACTGAAGAAACTGTTTAGGGACCAAATTACCCACTCTATTCCTTTTACAGATTGCTTGTAGAGCAAAGATTTAATTATGGACTAATTCACCAATTACATATAGTGATAACTCTTTTAAACATTTTCAATTAAAAATGCCCCTCTTCCTTCATCCTACTTACAACCCATCTGATTTAATTCTTTCCTATCATGGTCTCAGACAGAGCTCTAGACTCGAGGATGTATTTTTCAGTTTCTAAGGACAGGGGTGTAACCAGCCTTCCGATTTGGGGGGAACCCAGAGATGGGCTGTGGGGAAACGTATTCCCTCCCCCACCCCTACCCCTGCCCCTTCCTGCAACTCGGCTTCACAAAATTGTTTTTAAAGGTAGGGTGGTGGCAGGAGAGTCGGGGAGGGGATTCTCAGATGGGAGAGGGGTGTTGTGGGGGTTCTCAGATGGGGAGGGGAAGGGGTATTTTATGCTAGATGGGGGGGCGCCAACTGATAGTCTGCAGGGGGGCGCCAGAGACCTTAGGCACGGCCCTGGCTAAATGTGAGACCTGTGAGAAGCAAGTTGCAATAGTCTAAGCGAGAGGTGATAAGAGTGTGGATGAGGGTTCTGGTAGTGTACTCAGAAAGGAAAGGGCGAATTTTGGTGATATTATAAAGAAAGAAACAACAGGTTTTAGCAGTCTGCTGAATATGTGCAGAGAAGGAGAGGGAGGAGTCGAAGATCACCCCGAGGTTACAAGCTGATGAGACAGGAAGGATGAGAGTTTTATCCACAGAAATAGAGAATGGGGGAGGAGGAGAGGTTGGTTTAGGGGGAAAGATAAGAAGTTCAGTCTTGGTCATGTTTAGTTTCAGATGGCGCTGAGACATCCAGGCAGCAATGTCAGACAGGCAGGCTGATACTTTGATTTCTGAAATTTTGATGTATTTTGGTTCTTGTTATGCCACAAACTGCACAAGGATGGAAGCAAGAAGTGCAAAATTGGATTCAAAACATGGATTTAAGATTTGCAAACTTAGAGGCTCAGCAATGTGCACTGGAGCATTGTACATCCCCTGACTGTCAGAGCAGATTGAGCCTGCTGAGAAGAAAGGATAGCAGTTGCCACAATGACAACATTAAGGATGTACATCAAGGGAGCTGCTTCTTCAGCTCTCAAGCTAGTGATGGATCCTACAGCTGCTCAAATATGCCTTCTGCAGAGTACAGATGCAAGATAGAAAATTGTACAAGACAGCTAATAAAATGGAATTAGCAGAACAGGTAACTGCTCCCCATCATAAAATGTTAAAGCATCTTTGGTATTTTGTGCCCAAAATTTTCCATATGAAAGCTTTTAAATGTTGGTATATATCACCATGTAGTTTTGTGCTAGAATACTCTAGAATCCACTGATATAGATCCTAGCAGTTATGAGACACTGGATCTGAGAACGAAGCTATGAATGAAAGAATATACAGCTGGCTTTTCATAATGAATGCCATCTGTCTCTGGTACTATTTCTCAATGTACACAGAGGCGAAAGAAAAAAATCATTAAACAAACATGAATGACAAGGCAAATTAGAAACTTCGTCAGAACTTGTCCCAGTCCTCATGGATGACTTTATTTGGTTTCCCACTTCAAAAGAACTGATGAGTAATGTGGAAAAAGGAAAGGGAAGAGTGTAATTGTTACTTATTCTGAGTTCACCCTATTCCTAGTGGCCAGACTATCCAGGATTCAACTGCTACCTCAAGGTTATGACGTGTAACCATGATTGTTAATGATTAATCCGCAAAAAGGACAAGAGAGTATCTTAATATATAAAAACAAAAAAAAACCTTTCTTAATGAAAACTGCAAGGCACTTAATACAATACTAAATTCTTGTGAAGTGCAGAGAGAATAATAATGAGAAAGGGAAAAAGCCTCTGTGCCCAAACCTCCACCCAATATATATTTTTGATAGGGTCTGGAGGAAATAACATGGGTCCACTTTCTTCATCGGCATAGAAAAGAAAATAAGACGATGCCTTTTTTATTGGACTAACAATACATTTTTTGATTAGCTTTCAAAGGTGGCCCTTTGTCAGATCAGAAAAGAAAGGCCACCTTTGAAAGCTAATCAAAAAATGTATTGTTAGTCCAATAAAAAAGGTATCATCTTATTTTCTTTTCTATGTTTTATTTTATTGTATTTCTATTGAGTACCTTCATCATAATAAAAACCCTTTATCTCTTTTACTCTTTATTGCTAAAAATTTCACAGGAATAACATAAATCTCATGGATCCAAAAAATTAGAAGTGAAAAAATTACTTAGCTTCTAAAATTAGTAGTAGACACAAACGTGCAAGATAAGTCAGTCACACCGACTGTAGCCAAAGTTTCGCTACCGTGGGCTGTGAGTTTAATTTATAAACTTTGACTACCCTGAAAATCTAGCCTGTTTGGAAGACATGGAAGCTAGAGTTTAGAATCATCAATGCACATGGTTAAGCAGGACTGCCCTTTGAAAATGCACCGACTATTAATCTACAATTTTAATCTTTCTAAGATGTGATGTGTTTTGTTAGGATTAAGAAACATCAGATTGCCATTAACTACTTCACCACAGGCAGCAACCAGACATCCCCTATTCTGGCAGCATGCCTCAAGCATGTTCTGAAGGATCATTCCTAAGGAGGATTTATAGCACTTTCTCCATTGCCATTCAGTACTGGTCCCATTGCTACAATGAAGGGCACTACTGGTGTGTAATGGTTTAAATTATGAGGATTCTTGTCCATTAAGAAATGGAGAAGAGACAGCTGAGGAGAGATATGATAGAGGTCTACAAAATCCTGAGTGGAGTAGAATGAGTAAACATGACTTGATAGTTTATTCTTTCAAAAAGTACAAAGACTAAGGAGCACTCCGTGAAGTTACACAGTAATACTTTTTAAAAGAATAAGAGAAAATATTTTTATACTCAAAGAATAATTAAGCTTTGGAAGTGAGTCACTTCATCTGTCCATTCAAGATAAATAAAGCATTTTAAAATGTATTTTATTTTCATTTTTATGTTTAAAAATCATGTGCATACAGTCATTTTATCATTAATATACTAATTTATTGTTTTTCCTCATTTTTTTGTATTTATTAATAGATGTCCCCTGGAAACTACAGACAATTGGCAATTACAGACACCCTCTCCCCCTTATTAGTCCATTGAATTGACTGTATATGCAAATGATATATAACTTTCAAGAAATGTCAGGATCCTTTCCTTCCATCTCTTCTGAGCCTTCTTTTTAGATGGTTGGATAAATCTGGAGATGGGCCCTTTTAATTTGTGATGATTACATCTAAAATGAAGGGAATTATATCAATCCAATAAATCTGCCATATGCTGTAATCCAAAAGTCATTCATCACTGCCATCAAATTGAAAGGAATAAAAGAATAGGTTTTTTTTAAGTGCAAATTTCCTTTAGAATTTGAAGTGTTCAAATTTGATGGCAGTGGTGTTATATGAACTTTCATTTGTAGGAGTAACAATAGGAGTGGCAGTGCACACAGCACAAAAATAAAGACAGAATAGCAACCACAGAATGCTTTATTGGAGCAAATAATTAAAGGAAACCGTCATTCTTTGTCCCCTCATTCTAGAGCTTCCTTTCATTGAAAAGAGACCTGCTCCTATGCATTTATGCCATGGGGGTATTTTAAACATCTCTATCATAACTCTCCTTTCCTGCCTTTCTTCCAAGTATACATATTTAGATCTTTGTCTGTCCCCATATGCTTTGGGCTAGATTCTATATATGGTGCCTAAAAAAATACAAGCGGAAATAAGCGCATTCTATAAAATTAAGGCACGGAATATAGAATATGCCTTATCAATGCTGCAGTGCCTAAAGCTATGCACATTCATTTATGCCATTAACAACCTGGTGTAAATCTATACACGTAGATTTAGGCGCTCTGAGGCATATTCTGTAATTGCATGCGTAACTGTTGGAACGCCCACGGAACACTCATAAACATGTCCCTTTCCATCTGCACGCATTTATTTTGAACTGTGCGCTTTGCAATTTAGGTACAGTTCTTTATAGAATACACTTACTGATTTCCGTGTATAAATTGTAATTATTGCCAATTAGTGCTCATTATTGCTTGTTAAGTGCCATTAAAAATGCTAATTTATCTTGTTCCGCCAATTAATTTATATGCTTATCTCCGTGCAAATCTAGGTGCCATATATAGAATCCGGGGGTTTATGACGAAGACCACTGACCATTTTAGTAGCTGCCCTCTGGACCGACTCCATTCTGTTTATATCTTTTTGGAGGTGTGGTCTCCGGAATTGTATACAGTTCTCTAAATGGGGCCTCACCTTATACTATCATCTCCTTTTTCCTGCTGGTCATTCCTCTCCTTAAGCATCCAAGCATCCTTCTGACTTTTTCTGTTGCCTTTTCTACCTGTTTGGTCACCTTAAGATCATCAGATATGATCTCTCCCATGTGCTGCTCTTTCTTTTGTGTGCAGAAGTACTTCACTCACTATACTGTACCACTCCTTCAGGTTTTTGCAGTGCAAATGTATGACTCTGCATTTTTTAGCTTTAAATCTTAGCTGTTAAATTATGAATCATTCTTCGAGCTTCGACAGATCCCTCCTCAAGTTATTCACGCCACTAGGGGTGTCTACTATATTACAGATGTTGGTATCAACTGCAATGAATTCTGGTATAGATAAGAAGAAGCTAAAAACATAGTAAATGACAGCAGATAAAGACCTGAATTGTCCATCCAGTCTGCCCAACAAGATAAACTCATTTTACATGGTATGTGATACTTTATATGTATACCCAAGTTTGATTTGTTCTTGCCTTTCTCAGGGCATAGACCATAAAAGTCTGCCCAGCACTGTTCTTGTACTAAACATTCTGAAGCTAACATTGAAGCCCGTTAAAATTTACACTCCAAGCCGTACAAAGAGCTTTCACAGATCAGAGGTACTTCTGATGGGCCATTAGACACATGTGGCATAAGAAGCAATAGCCTAGTGCAACCTGAAAAACCTATGCAAAACACAAGACAGCACTCTGATCCAAGGTGAACTTACGTTGTTTCTATTGAAATGGTACAATGAGAGAATATTCATTACTGATCCTCCTCTCTGCTTTCACCAGTATATCCAAAGCACTGGTCCACTATTCTTTCTTAACTGCTGCATTTCTTTTCTTTTCTTTTTTTTTTTCTAGAGAACTTCTCTTTTGGATCTCCCAGGGTGACAAAGCAACCACAAAGGTCTGTATTTGCTGTCTAGCAGCAGAAAGGAAGGGATGTCCCCTCATACCCAGAACATCTAGCAGTCTTTCACAACTAGATCTGGGCAGCATTCCCAAACTGAGAAATTTTTTACTGCAATAAATTCAAAGCTTTAGCATCATAAATAATTCTCTGACTGGGGAGTTTGGCACTTGTAACTTATCTTGGTCCCTCTCAAACAGTTATCAAAGGAAAATATTCAACAGCAGTTGCCTCTGTCTGATGCTTAGGAAATGTCTGGAGAAATTATAGCAACTGAAGGTGAAAGTTCACCAGTGAGGATATCCCATAGTGTGCCGCAGACATTTTCTATCACTTCCTATAAGACCCAAGGACAAACTGTAAATCTAGTGCATGTTAAGGGAGATTTTACCTCTTCTCTATGAGATGTGATCATTACTCTAGATAATTCTGTTCCTGTCTTATTTCCCTAACATAGGACTTCTTTTACCAAACCTCACAAGTGATCCTGGTGTGGCAATGCTGACAAAGCCCATTCACTTGAATGGGCTCCGTCAGCATTGCCTTGCGGGAATCGCTAGCACAGTTTGGATAATTCTGCACAAAAGAATGGGTATTGGACTGGTGGAACTGTAAATATGGAAATACCCTAGGATTATAAGAGACTACTAATTTACTGAATAGTTTTACCCTGCATGACTAGATCCAGCCCTTGGAGGGAAAGTTGGCCTCCGGAGAAAGTTCTTAGCTTTGACTTTCATAGTAACAAAGTAAATGACTTCCTGTTCCGGGGCAGAGGGAGCAGCAGGGAGGGAACGTGCGGGCTCGGCCAACAGGCGCGCGGCACCCCCCCCCCCCCCCAGCAGGTAAAAATGCACCCGGGGGAGGGTGTAATTTCGCCGGTGGGGGTTGTAATTTCGCCGGTGGGGGGGCTGCGCTGTACCCGGGGGGAGGGTGCATCGGCGATCCGCCCCGGGTGTCAGGCAGCCTAGGAACACCACTGAACAAAAATAAAAATATTTTTGTAGAGCTGGAAGTGGCATGTGCTGGGGGTGGGAACTACTGCCAGGCTGCTGCAGTAGCCCGGCAGTAGTTCCAGATTAGCGAGCGGTAACTTTATCTTTACTGGAATACACAAGTGGTGTAAATAGTTCTTGGAGTCATTACCCTTATTATTTTGCTATCCTAGTTCAGTAAACCTTCTACAGTTTTGAGCATATTAGATTGTGTGGACAGATTTATTGACTGAGAGAAGAGTGTGGAGTGCATGGACTAAAGTGCTATCCAGCCTTCTAGCTTTGCTAGCCCTGGCCCTGACCATAAAAAATATATTTGTGTAGCCTACCTGATACTCATACCCAAACAAGGGGTTAAATATGTGCATAGGGCATTATACTAATGAATTACTTACATAATCAGCATACAACTTTTAGCGCATGTTTTATAGAACTGCCCTGCCTGTACCAATGGGAAAATAACTTGATGACTCAGGCGTTCAGTCTCTTAGGTGCTGGAAATAGCTTTCAAAAAATGTTCATTGTGAGTATCACCTGGAAGGTTCTGCTTTGTATAATGGATTCCTCTAGGCTTTGTAAGTGCACCTATTGCTGGATATATGTGGCCAATCCCCTACTCCACTGCTACTTTTATTGACAGAGTTGCTATGTTAACTCCTGTGATAAAGCCACATACACAGAAGAAGATACTAGATTAACTGGAAAACTGGTACAAAGCTATGGAGAAGACTGTGGTGTCACTTGCTATACATAGCAAAGGTGACAAAAAAAAAGAAGAAAGCTAGACGATGTCCAAGATTTAAAAAAAAAAGTTTATTAAAACATTCAATGACTCAATTCGAGTCATGTTTCGGCCACTAGGCCTGCCTCAGGAGTCTTCTTTGAATGTACCTGAACGTGTTAGCTTTCAAATTTAATATTGAACAAACATACACCTTATACAATAAAAAGTCTCACTCACCAAGGCCCCCTTTTACTAAGGTTCGCTCACGTTTTCAGCGTGCGCTAAAATTGTGGACGCGCTAAACTAACATTCCTATGGGCGTCTCTAACGTTTAGCGCGCCCACAATTTTAGTGCACGCTAAAAACATAAGTGCGCCTTAGTAAAAGGGGGCCCAAGTTCTTTGTATTTGGAGCATCTGTGTGATTGTGAGGGTTCCTGTTCTGTTCCTTTGTTGATTGCCACTTGCTATACACCAGAGTTGTACAGATCATTAGCTGTTGATGGCATCTTTTGACAGATACATGTTGGAATGATATTTTGAGTGGTATGGGAAACTTTCTCACTCAAGATATGAAAACACTTCATGGTAGTAAACAAAAGCAAAGCAACATTCTTTGGAAACAGCTAGTTTCTCTCTCTGCCTGCATTGTCTTGGCCACAAAAATATGGAATGAAATATTTTTGAAGAGCAGTCTATTAGTTGCTTTCAAGCAGAAACATTGCTGAATATTCAAAAGATTTAGGATTCTTCTCTGGTTATTTAGATTTAGTTCACATCTTTTTCAGTTGTAGCTCAAGGTGAGTTACATTCAGATATATTAGGTATTTCCCTGTCCCTGGAGAGCACAATCTAATTTTGTACCTGAAGCAAAAGAGAGTTAAGGAGTTCTTTTATGAAGCTGCAGCAAAAGGGCCAGCACATGTTTTTGACACACACCGAGGCCCCCTTTTACCGCAGCAGTTAAAAGGCAGGTCTTTGGGGTTTTTTCAAGAAATGGCCATGTGGCAAGTAAAGCACTTGCCACGTGGACATGTTAGGGGAGGAGCTCTTACTGCCACCCATTGAGGTGGCGGTAAGGGCTCCTGTGCTAACCCGGCGGTAACCAGGCAGTGTACAGCACTGTTCGATTACCGCTGGATACACACTGGCACTACAAAAATTGAAACATTTTTGCAGTGCTGAAAATGGCGCATACTGGGGGAGGGAACTACCACCAGGCTGCTGCGGTAGCCCAGTGGTACTTCCATTTTAGCAAGCAGTAAGCTTGTGTTGGACTTACCACCACTTCGTAAAAGGGCCCCTCAATGATTTACCCAGGATCACAAGGAGCAGCAGTAGGATTTTAACAGGGTTGCCCTGGATGTCTAACTGCTAGGCTAGTCCTCCGCTCCATATCCCTCTGATAAGATCCTCTCCCCCAGCCCACCTTACTTCAAGTTCACTCTTCTCCTTAAGCCCTTCTACTGACAGCAGAACAGCATTGCTCACCTACTACTACTACTACTTAACATTTCTAGAGTGCTACTAGGGTTACGCAGTGCTGTACAATTTAACAAAGAGAGACAGTCCCTGCTCAAAGAGCTTACAATCTAATAGACAAGTGAACGGTCAGTCCGATAGGGGCAGTCAAATTGGGGCAGTCTGGATTCACTGAACGGTAAGGGTTAGGTGCCGAACGCAGCATTGAAGAAGTGGGCTTTAAGCAAAAACTTGAAGACAGGCAGGGAGGGGGCTTGGCGTAAGGGCTCAGGAAGGTTGTTCCAAGCATAGGGTGAGGCGAGGCAGAATGAGCGGAGAAGGGTACTGAGAGGAGGGATTTATCCTGTGAACGGAGGTTACGGGCGGGAACGTAAGGGGAGATGAGGGTAGAAAGATAATGAGGGGCAGCAGATTGAGTGCATTTGTAGGTAAGAAGGAGAAGCTTGAATTGAATGCGGTATCTGATCGGAAGCCAGTGAAGTGACTTGAGGAGAGGGGTGATATGAGTATATCGGTTCTGGCGGAATATGAGACGTGCAGCAGAGTTCTGAACAGATTGAAGGGGGGATAGATGGCTAAGTGGGAGGCCGGTGTGGAGTAAGTTGCAGTAGTCCAGGCAAGAGGTAATGAGAGCGTGCACGAGAGTTCGGGTGCTGTGTTCAGAGAGGAAAGGGCGAATTTTGCTGATGTTAAAGAGGAAGAAGCGACAGGTCTTGGCTATCTGCTGGATATGCGCAGAGAAGGAGAGAGAGGAGTCAAAGATGACTCCGAGGTTGCGGGCAGATGAGACGTGGAGGATGAGGGTGTTATCAACTGAGATAGAAAGTGGAGGAAGAGGAGAAGTGTATTGTTGCTGGTATTTCTTATGATACTACAGGACCCCATTCAGTTCAGACTTCAGATTGAAGTCAGAAGAAAAGGAGGCAGAGCAATATTCTCTGGGCAAGCTGCAGCCAACTCACAGTTTGAGTTGCCAGGGTCCTGTAGGTGTCCTCTTGTACCTGACTTTCTGCAGATGGCAGGGTTAAATGTCTCCTATGGAAACGACAACAGAGTAAAACCGATTGCACTAATGGATTGATCTCTATTTTATATATTATTAGAATTATTTAAAGCCTAGTATTACTAGTCTAATCTATTCATACAGTTTAATTGGGAACCTTAACATAAACTATGGCAAAAATTGGCCTTAGTGCACCCTTGTGCGGGTTTTTCCTGTCCGCTAAGGCCATTTTTAAGTAGCCATAAAGGGCCAGATTCTATATATCATGCCTAGAAAATCTGCACAGAAAACATTTCCGCCTAAGTATATTCTGTAAGTGGCACCTAGATTTAGGTGTGGTATCTAGAATATACTTAGTTGATATTACAGTGCCTAAAACTGTGCGCCTCCATTCACACCAATGAAAATGTGGCGTAAATCCTGGCATGTAGATTAGGTGCTTGTAAATTTTGAAACATCCATGAAATGCCCATTTCCCTGCTCATAACAGTGCCCCTTTTTTCCTGCACAGGACAGCAGTGAGAAGAATGGGAAAAGCGAAAGCAGTATGAGGAATGGGAGTTCCAGCTGCAGAAATTAAAGCTCATATCCAAAGCTCCATCCCAACCCCTGCGCCTAGGCCTGAGGCAGAATCCACAGCCTGGATTAGGCCCAACTTATTTTCACAGTTTGATGATACCACAATGATGGGCCAAAATATAGGTGGGAAAATGTGGTATACAAATGCAACAAATAAATAAATAAAATGACAGAAGGCCTGTTTCATGGTGGTTGTCAGTTTGATCTTAGAAGAAGAACGTTCCATTTAGGTCAATTGAGAAGAACGTAAACATATTTGTTTACAACAGCAGAAAGGTAACCAGGAACTTTCAGCCAAAAAGCTTTAAAAACCAAGCATAAAATTTTGAAGCTTATCCTTGCTGACATCGGTAGCCAGTGCAATTCAGTCAAAACAGACATGGTGTGATCAAATTTACTTTTTCCTGTAAGCAAACCGGCTGCTGTATTTTGTACCAGCTGCAGTCTCTTTAAGTTAATCTTAGTCAACCCCTGAAAAAGCCCATATATGGCCCTATCAGCACGTGGACGCCTTCGAAAGCATAGACGTCTTTGACGTGCATGCCTGGTTGTTATGCGTGCGGAACTTGCCTTATATAGATGAGTATGAAGCACCCGACCCTTTTCACATATACACAATATGCATATAGCTGCATGCAGTTCCAGACATCCAGAAAGGGCACATATGAGGAATATTCGGTGGAGCAACATGATCTTTCTGTAGTTGACGCGTATAAACGTTCCTCATATTTTCCCGTACCTGGATGTCCAGAACAGCATGTACTGTACTTGCGGGACACCTATGCACATTCTTTTACACACTTTCTGATTTGGGCGTTTGCACCTGCGATAATCGAACGTGTTAGGGCGCCCAATTTAGTCACGCTTATGCACTCCTCATTTGGTGGTTTTGCTACATGGATAATCGATTATCGAAAAACGTCCATACTATTTTCCGATTATACATGCCTGATTTTGGACGTTTTCGTAAGGACGTCCTATTGCGTACTTGGACGCCCTTTCGATTATGCCCCTCTATGTTACTATCCTGCTTATAATCGAACGAGAAAAACGCCCAAGTTCCGACCTAAATCGGAAGATGGACGTTTATCTCACAAAAACGAATAACGCGGTATAATCGAAAGCCGAACTTGGACGTTTTCAACTGCACTCAATCGCAGAAGCGTACAAAGTTGATGGGGGCATGTCGGAGGCGTGGTGAAGGCGGGACTGGGGCATGGTTATCACCCGAACAGAGATGGGCGCCTTTCGCCAATAATGGAAAAAAAGTATGCGTTTGTAGCTAGAATTTAGGGCACTTTTCCTGGACCCTATTTTTTCACGAATAAGGCCCCCAAAAGTGCCCTAAATGACCAGATTACCCCCAGAGGGAATCGGGGATGACCTCCCCTGACTCCCCCAGTGGTCACTAACCCCCTCCCACCACAAAAAATGATGTTTCACAACTTTTTATTTTCACCCTCAAATGTCATACCCACCTCCCTGGCAGCAGTATGCAGGTCCCTGGAGCAGTTGTTAGGGGGTGCAGTGGACTTCAGGCAGGTAGACCCAGGCCCATCCCCCCCCTACCTGTTACAATTGTGCTGCTTAATGCTTAGTCGCCCAACCCCCCCAAACCCACTGTACCCACATGTAGGTGCCCCCCTTCACCCCTTAGGGCTATAGTAATGGTGTAGACTTGTGGGCAGTGGGTTTTGAGGGGGATTTGGGGGGCTCAACACACAAGGGAAGGGTGCTATGCACCTGGGAGCTCTTTTACCTTTTTTTTGTTTTTGTAAAAGTGCCCCCTAGGGTGCCCGGTTGGTGTCCTGGCATGTGAGGGGGACCAGTGCACTACGAATCCTGGCCCCTCCCACAAACAAATGCCT
Organism: Microcaecilia unicolor; assembly: GCF_901765095.1. NCBI lineage: Eukaryota > Metazoa > Chordata > Amphibia > Gymnophiona > Siphonopidae > Microcaecilia > Microcaecilia unicolor. The sequence goes on from NC_044034.1 coordinate 214,384,683, forward strand.
TGGATTTATTCGTTTTTGAGCTGGGCGCTTTCATTTTCCATTATCACTGAAAACAAAAATGCCCAGCTCACAAATTGTCGAATAAAACATGGACGTCTATTTTTTGCAAAAATACGGTTCGGTCCGCCCCTTCACGGATCCGTTCTCAGAGATAAACGCCCACGGAGATAGACGTTTTTGTTTGATTATGCCCCTCCACGTTACCATGTGTGCTTGGGAACTTTTATGTGAAGTCCCCTGCAGTGCCCTCTAGGGTGCCCCACTGCTCTGCTGTGTGGCCATTCTACTAAGAATACTGGTTCCTACATCCCAATGGCTTGATTTTATTTTCACTTTGACTTTGTTTTCTAAAATGGTCCAAAAAGATAGTCACACTGAGCATAAAGACATCTTAGCAAATGGTCATTTCTGAAAAAAAGACATTTTTCAGGTTCAAAAATGGCTGTGTTCACTAGTGGATTTTTGGATGTCTTCCACAAAACGACTAAAGTTGGATTTAGACATCATATCGAAAATGTCCCTCCACATCCATTAGCACACCATAGTGAAATGACCCCTTAATGATTTGTTACTGCTTTCTTTTTATTATGGTAAAACGTTATCAACAGCACTGAACCAAATTCACAGGCACCAGGGCAAAACTGTGGATCTGAAGAATGTATTGCACTGTGAGCTCAAAGTCAACCGACTTAAATCAAACACTATACTGCAGTCTGAATTTTCCATCACGGTTTGTAACATTTACTATAGATAATGCTGTATGAATTTCCATAGTGATTGAAGTGCCCACATCGGGTAGACTTAGGATTACAGATAAGCAATTGTGAATTACATGGTTTCAATGCCATCTCAGGTCTCCGGTGACTTCATAAACCACAAAACAGAATGACAAGTGGTTTCTCCATGCCACCAGAATCCTGAGATAGAATTACACAAGCCATCTGTTTTGAATTTGCTATAATACATAAAACTATCTAATTTTCCTTATTCACCAAATAGAGCCATGTGGAAGGAAATGACTCTGAGTAAAAACACTAAAGGTATATTATACTGCAATACAGTGCAAGATATTTTTAGGTACCTTTCATAGCAAAAGATGTACAGAATATGTGCAGAACTCTGAACAGAACTACGCCAATGGTACAGATGACAATTCTCAAATAAAACTGTCTGTATGGATGGATGGATAAACAGACAGGCACAGCGACCCTCCCCATTAGGTGTCTAAACATAAATAAGGCTTTTATCTGGGACAGCAAAACATCAGTGGGATGGTTTAGGCTAACTCTTAGTCCATCGCTCCAATCAATATACTGGACCTCCACTCCAAGTTCAAGCAAGTTTCATTGAAAACTAGTAAAAAAGGTCCGTTTCCAAAACCAATGAAACGGGCGCTAGCATGTGTTTTTTTTTGTGTGTGTGTGTATGTGTCACAGTTATTTTGTGTGTGTGTGTGTGTGTGTGTGTGTGTGAGTGTGTGAGGGTGCGGTGTGTGTGCAGGTTGTTGATGTGTTTCTTTTTTTGTTTTGTTTTTTGCTTGGGGGTTGGGGGAAGTGCTGTGCTGTGCTGTGCTGGCAAAGTGGGTTGGATTGGTGTGTGGCTTTGAGGGTGTGTTTCTGTTGTATTGTGTGTGTGTGGTTTTGTCTGTCAAGGAGGTTTGTGGAGGGGGGTCTTTCTGTTGGTGAAATGTAAATGTAAATTTTTGCACATACCCACAGCAGGAATATTCTTCTCTCGTTCCAGCGGTGGTTCTGTGCTCTCCGTGCTGCACAGATAATGAGCCATTCTGCTGGGGAATGCTCCTCCCTTATTGTCACGTAGTTTCCTCTGATTGGTCCGTCTTACGTTGCCTAGTGTTGCCTGGGAACGGTGTTGTGATGGTCCTTTGTGTTTCAGAATGTTGAGGGTGTTTTTTCTGATTGGTGCGTCATGTGAGGGCGGGGCAGTGAGACATGGTCAGTGTTGAGGCTTCACCACCATGAATCCATGAACGCTTCAGTGACTGACTGAGTGACTTCAGAATGTTGTCTTCAGAACGTTGAGGGTGAGTTTTATTATAGTAGATGGATGGAAACTCCACTGTTATACTACAAAATTGCCTGCCCCGTTGACTTTCAAAGAAAGAAATTAAATAAATCATTCAGTATCTGAAAACAACCTGAATGGGTGATTGATCCGAAAGTGAGCCAACCCAAGAAGTTTTCCCATGTATATCCTCTAAGAATAGAGATTAGCATTCTTCAGCATATTTCTGGGCATTTTTCCTCTCTTCATATGGACCTTGCATTTCCTTTGGGACTTCAGTGGGTTCTCTGACTCCCCAAGAATCCTTTTGGTGTCTGATATTCCAGAGCTTGAATCTCTTTTCTGCAAATCCTTTTCTCCTCTCTTTTTCTAGATGTCTATGGATTCCAGGATTAAGCAACTTTTGGGAAGTTTTCTCCTTTGCTCCTTTCAAAATTCCACACGGTTAGTTCCCTCAGGAAAGCTACACCACTGAATATCCAAAACACCATCACAGAACTGCATCCACCACAGGACACCAGACAAAAGAAGCAGACTTGTTTCCTCTACAGCTCCAAAGACACCCAGGGCACAGGCACAGGAGGATAAGTTTCCCATTTCCTGCTCCCTTCTAGGTAGAGGGGACAAGAAACTGCACTTCTCCTATTCAAATCAGATCTCTTCAGAGAGATATTAGATACAATATTCTCTTTTTTTCACTCCCAAAAAGAAAAAGACTAGAAGGTCCTCATGGATACACTGGCAAATTTCCCAGGATGCACCATTAGGATTACTCTTTGGAAGAGAGTACCATAGCAAAATCCTGCAGTCCACTCTATGCTCATCTATTATGATTTCTGTGGGGGGGGGGGGGGGGGGGGGGGGGGGGGGGATATAGTCCTTGCAAAGATCCATTAACATTTTTACATAATTTCCTAAATATGTCTTTCAGAAAACCAAGTAATTATGAAGCATTTGTCAAAGATCCAAGCTAAATTCTCACAGAACAGAATATGAATCAGGAAGCAATTCAAAATGCCTAACTGATGTCTGTCAGCCAAACCAGAATCTTAATCTAGATACTGTTAGCCACTCCAGAATCCTCAACTGAACACAGGCAGCCAGTGTACAATGTAAACCAAGAAATAGGCAATTTCTAATCAGAGCCACAACACAGAAAACTAGAATACCAGGTCATTCATTTCAAACATTTTTGACAGAGATAAAGTATAAATTAGCATCCTCACATACCCACTAGCCAATTGTGAATCCACATCCCGGGCTTAGAAAACTCTATAACCAAAAAAAAAAAAACATACAGTGGGGGAAATAAGTATTTGATCCCTTGCTGATTTTGTAAGTTTGCCCACTGACAAAGACATGAGCAGCCCATAATTGAAGGGTAGGTTATTGGTAACAGTGAGAGATAGCACATCACAAATTAAATCCGGAAAATCACATTGTGGAAAGTATATGAATTTATTTGCATTCTGCAGAGGGAAATAAGTATTTAATCCCTCTGGCAAACAAGACCTAATACTTGGTGGCAAAACCCTTGTTGGCAAGCACAGCGGTCAGACGTCTTCTGTAGTTGATGATGAGGTTTGCACACATGTCAGGAGGAATTTTGGTCCACTCCTCTTTGCAGATCATCTCTAAATCATTAAGAGTTCTGGGCTGTCGCTTGGCAACTCGCAGCTTCAGCTCCCTCCATAAGTTTTCAATGGGATTAAGGTCTGGTGACTGGCTAGGCCACTCCATGACCCTAATGTGCTTCTTCCTGAGCCACTCCTTTGTTGCCTTGGCTGTATGTTTTGGGTCATTGTCGTGCTGGAAGACCCAGCCACGACCCATTTTTAAGGCCCTGGCGGAGGGAAGGAGGTTGTCACTCAGAATTGTACGGTACATGGCCCCATCCATTCTCCCATTGATGCGGTGAAGTAGTCCTGTGCCCTTAGCAGAGAAACACCCCCAAAACATAACATTTCCACCTCCATGCTTGACAGTGGGGACGGTGTTCTTTGGGTCATAGGCAGCATTTCTCTTCCTCCAAACACGGCGAGTTGAGTTCATGCCAAAGAGCTCAATTTTTGTCTCATCTGACCACAGCACCTTCTCCCAATCACTCTCGGCATCATCCAGGTGTTCACTGGCAAACTTCAGACGGGCCGTCACATGTGCCTTCCGGAGCAGGGGGACCTTGCGGGCACTGCAGGATTGCAATCCGTTATGTCGTAATGTGTTACCAATGGTTTTCGTGGTGACAGTGGTCCCAGCTGCCTTGAGATCATTGACAAGTTCCCCCCTTGTAGTTGTAGGCTGATTTCTAACCTTCCTCATGATCAAGGATACCCCACGAGGTGAGATTTTGCGTGGAGCCCCAGATCTTTGTCGATTGACAGTCATTTTGTACTTCTTCCATTTTCTTACTATGGCACCAACAGTTGTCTCCTTCTCGCCCAGCGTCTTACTGATGGTTTTGTAGCCCATTCCAGCCTTGTGCAGGTGTATGATCTTGTCCCTGACATCCTTAGACAGCTCCTTGCTCTTGGCCATTTTGTAGAGGTTAGAGTCTGACTGATTCACTGAGTCTGTGGACAGGTGTCTTTCATACAGGTGACCATTGCCGACAGCTGTCTGTCATGCAGGTAACGAGTTGATTTGGAGCATCTACCTGGTCTGTAGGGGCCAGATCTCTTACTGGTTGGTGGGGGATCAAATACTTATTTCCCTCTGCAGAATGCAAATAAATTCATATACTTTCCACAATGTGATTTTCCGGATTTAATTTGTGATGTGCTATCTCTCACTGTTACCAATAACCTACCCTTCAATTATGGGCTGCTCATGTCTTTGTCAGTGGGCAAACTTACAAAATCAGCAAGGGATCAAATACTTATTTCCCCCACTGTAGATGCAGAAAAATCTTATTAAAATTAATCACATTCAATGTTTTTTTAACAAGCATATTGGTCATACATATCATAGAAGTCCAATAATTTTAGGAAAGCTCTCACGCTAAATTATTTATTCCAATATCAGCCTCATGAAATTTTGGGGCCAGCCCTGCCACTAGAGGAAAGGAGGGTGGCAGAGTTTGAGGGGCGTTGGACTGATTTCAGTGCATGCAAAAATCTTCCTCCTACTGGGTCTGCCTCTGCCACCCTCCTTTCCTCTTCATTTTCCCTGTTTCGCTTCAAAAAGCTGCTTCAGGGGAAATGCACCACTCACAAACCCCTTTTAGTATTCTTACCATAAGATCATTGATGCAGTGTTCTGGTTTTGTGAAGTGATGTCCCATAGGGGTGGCATCCTGATTGGCATTGGAATGTTTAATATTGTGTCTATGTAAATTGAGTCTCGTCTTTAGCATCTGGCTTATTTCTCCAGTATAGCACCCTTCTTCACACTTTTTGCACTGAATTATATATACCACATTTGAGAGATACATACCATATGGATAAACTGGAACTTACGTGGAGGGGCAAAAAACATCCACAATCCGAATGGGAAAGAAGGTCATTTTCAAAAAAGAAAAACGTTTATCTTTTGTTTTCGAAAATACTGTTTCAAACAATGTTTTGTGATTTGGACGTTTTGTTTTTTTGGTCCATTAAAAAAAAAAAAAGTCCAAGTGCAAAACACACAAAATCAAGCCATTGGGATGTAGGAGGAGCCAGCATTTTTAGTAGACTGGTCCCCCTGACATCCCAGGACAGCAATATGGCACCCTAGGGGGCACTGAAGTGGACTTCATAAAATGCTCCCAGGTACACATCTCACCATTGCTCCCTCACCTTGTCTGCTGAACCCCCCAAAACCCACTACCCACAACTGTACGCCACTATTACCATGTGAAGGGGGCACCTATATGTGGGTACAGTAGGCTTCTGGTGAGTTTTGGAGGGCTCACAGTTTCCTCCACAAGTGTAATAGGTAGCGGGAAGTAAGATCCTGGGTCCACCTGTCTGCAGTGCACTGCACTCAACACTAGACTCCTCCAGGGAGCTGCATGCTGTTCTAATGGACCTGAGAATAACATCTGAGGCTGGCATAGAGGTTGGTATGTAATGTTTTTCATCATATTTTTGGGGGGGTGGGAGGGGGTTAGTGACCACTGGGGGAATAAGGGAAGGTCATTCCTGATTCCCTCCAGTGGTCATCTGATTATTTAGGGCACCTTTTTGTGCCTTATTTGTAATAAAAACAGGTCTAGCTCAAAACGTCTAAGTTTTAGTCCTGGACAGTTTTGTTTTTTCCCATTATGGCTGAAAAATGTCTTAGGAACACACAAGTTCTGCCCTGAACATGCCCCTGGCACTCCTTCTTGAGATTTGGATGCACTTCTGGTGGACTTCAGAGAAAAACTTCTAAAAATAGGTTTCAAAAATGCTGATTTAGTCGTTTTTGTGAGAAAAACGTCCAGATACAGACATGCCACTTTTTGGACATTTTTCTCTTTTGAAAATGAGCCCAATGGTAACATAATAAGTGACAGCAGATAAAGACCTGAATGGTCCATCCAGTCTGCCCAACTGTCACATTCATTCTCAATTCTAGATTAAATCAACAATGAACATGATATTATATACTTGATCATGGGGTTTCTTTGTTGTTTCTGGGACATAGACCATAGAAGTCTGCCCACTCTATCCTAATGTTCTATGTACTAGGGTTGCCATCAAAGCCTATTCAAATCCATCTTGTCATTTGCGGGACACAAACTGTAAAAGTATGCCCTACACTGTCCTCACATTCCAAATTACTGGAGTTTCTGTTGAAGCTCTCTACAGCCTATCCTAAAGTGGATTGCTGTATGCGGGACTCAGACCATACAAGGCAGTCCAGCACCGGCCTTAGTTTTTCTTCTGTCAAGATAAGTGCAACGTTTGATGATAGTATCCTACCTGCTTCTTAGTAGATGATGGCAGAGAAAGACCTGTACGGTCCATCCAGTCTGCCCAACAAGATAAACTCATATGTGCTACTTTTTGTGTGTACCTTACCTTGATTTGTATCTGCCATTTTCAGGGCACAGACCATAGAAGTCTGCCCAGCACTAGCCCTGCCTCCCAACCACTAGCCCCGCCTCCCACCACTGGATCTGCCACCCAATCTCCGCTAAACTTCTGAGGATCCCTTCCTTCTGAACAGGATTCCTTTATGTTTATCCCACGCATTTTTGAATTCCGTTACAGTTTTGATCTCCACCACCTCCCCCGGGAGGACATTCCAAGTATCCACCACTCTCTCCGTGAAAAAATACTTCCTGACATTTTTCTTGAGTCTGCCCCCCTTCAATCTCATTTCATGTCCTCTAGTGCTACCGCCTTCCCATCTACGGAAAAGGTTTAGCTATGATTGTTTTCTGATGGAACAACTGAAAATTTATGAACGTCAGACATTTGAATGAAGATTGGTGTATTTTTCTGACCTATGATTGAAAGAAGCCCCAGTCCTTTGTGTTGACTTGACAAAATAAGGACCAGTTAGAAGCTACATTTCTGAGGTCTTTTTTCTCCACCATTTTTTCTTTTAGTGTCCAGAGTACTAAGGTTAGCTGAAATCTCTCACCACTGGTCTTCCTAATTTCTATTAACATATCAAAGTCTGTCACATGCTACTTGCAAACCCTGGTGTGGATTTTCTAACAGGAAAAGGATTTATCTTCAGGACCTAAAGCATTTAGTTGGAATCAGTTCCAAGGAGACATTGCACACTGTGTTTCATGTTCTAAAATAAGACTTTCCTGGGAATATTTTCTCTAGTGCAAAACAGTTGCAAATGGTAAGTTTCAGTTGCAGTTTTCAAATGATACAGTTAGAGACAGAAGATTTCTGATCCTTATTGCACGCTTTCCTGGGGGACAGCCTTCCTGCCCTTCCTTGAATGTTAAGCTTCCTTTGAACTAGAGCAGGGCTCTCTAACTCTCCAAGGACTTTTGGTTTGAGTATTTAGTTTATTTACATATTTGCTTAACCACCTTTTGATAAATACAGCAATGTGATATAAATACAAAAAAAAAAGAAAAAAATAGATGGAGAAAATAAAAAGGAGAAGTGGATATAAGGGAAAAAGAGGAAGATAAAAATGATAATGGAGAAAATAGACAGGAGAAAAAGAAAAAATAATGATGTTTGTCAAAGGAGCAAAAGTTTCAGGACTCATTATCAGGCTAGACTCTGCTGCCAAAGGCTTGAACAAAGACCCATGTTTTTGTTCCAGTCTTGAGCTTAAATGAAGATGGTTCAGTTTTAATATCATAACATAGTAACATAGTAGATGACGGCAGAAAAAGACCTGCACGGTCCATCCAGTATGCCCAACAAGATAACTCATATGTGCTACTTTTTGTGTATACCCTACTTTGATTTCTACCTGTGCTCTTCAGGGCACAGACCATATAAGTCTGCCCAGCACTATCCCTGCCTCCCACCACCGGCTCTGGCACAGACCGTATAAGTCTGCCCAGCACTATCCCTGCCTCCCAACCACCAGCCCTGCCTCCCACCACCGGCTCTGGCACAGACCGTATAAGTCTGCCCAGCACTATCCCTGCCTCCCACCACCAGCTCTGGCACAGACCGTATAAGTCTGCCCAGCACTATCCCTGCCTCCCAACCACCAGTCCCGCCTCCCACCACCGGCTCTGGCACAGACCGTATAAGTCTGCCCAGCACTATCCCCGCCTCCTAACCACCAGCCCCGCCTCCCGATCTCGACTAAGCTCCTGAAGATCCATTCCTTCTGCACAGGATTCCTTTATGCTTATCCCACGCATGTTTGAATTCCGTTACCATTTTCATTTCCACCACCTCCCGCGGGAGGGCATTCCAAGCATCCACTACTCTCTCCGTGAAATAATACTTCCTCACATTTTTCTTGAGTCTGCCCCCCTTCAATCTCATTTCATGTCCTCTCGTTCTACCACCTTCGCATCTCTGGAAAAGGTTCATTTGCGGATTAATACCTTTCAAATATTTGAACGTCTGTATCATATCACCCCTGTTTCTCCTTTCCTCCAGAGTATACATGTTTAGTTCAGCAAGTCTCTCCTCATACGTCTTGTAACGCAAATCCCAAACCATTCTCGTAGCTTTTCTTTGCACCGCTTCAATTCTTTTTACATCCTTAGCAAGATACAGCCTCCAAAACTGAACACAATTCTCCAGGTGGGGCCTCACCAACGACTTATACAGGGGCATCAACACCCCCTTTCTTCTGCTGGTCACACCTCTCTCTATACAGCCTAACAACCTTCTAGCTACGGCCACCGCCTTGTCACACTGTTTCGTCGCCTTCAAATCCTCAGATACTATCACCCCAAGATCCCTCTCCCCGTCCGTACCTATCAGACTCTCCCCGCCTAACACATACGTCTCCCGTGGATTTCTATTCCCTAAGTGCATCACTTTGCATTTCATGCAGTAGTAAATTCCTGTTTCTCCAAATCCTTCCTCTTCTGAATGCAGGAATAGCCTGATTGGTACTGTGCAGCAGCCTGAAAACCAGGGGGAACTGAGTTCTACTTCTCCTCCTACTAATCATTTCTATAGCACTACTAGACACATTATATTCAGGTATTCTATCTGTTCCTGGAGGGCTCACAGTCTAAGTTTTTGTACCTGGGGCAATGGAGGGTTAAAGTGACTTGCCCAAGGTCACAAGGAGCTGCAGTGAGAGCCAAACCCAGGTCGCCAGGATCAAAGCCAACTGCACTAACCATTAGGTTCAATTCCCACTGCGGCTTCTTGTGACTCTGGGCCAGTCACTTAACCACAAAATATGTATCTGTATGTAATATGCAAACTGCTTTGATTGTAACCACTGAAAAGTGGAATATCAAATCCAATCCCCTTTCCCTGTTCCCTATGGAGTCACTGGCCTCCTGGATAAGAGCAAAGGATGAAAAGATCTCTCCTTTAACTTTTTCACATAGTTGGGTACATGTGACTACACATACTTCTTGCAGCTCCTATAAAGATCTCTGGACCAAGGAACCTCATCTTCCATGTAAGACAGAGAGGGAGCATTTTACTCCTTCAGAGTGGGGATTTGTTTTTCTCCATTGCTGGATCCTTCAGGGGCAGCTATGTGTAGCACAATACCAGAAGCACATTCACAATGACAGTCACAATTTTTTCATAGGTAAAAATCTGACGCCTGCCTACCCCCTCCATACCCCTTCCTTGCCCCACACTGTGCCTTGCAACCCTTACTGTGTCTAATCTACAGTATGTTCACAAACATTATAACTGTGCTTGCTTTTCCTGCAGATAATATTTCTTGGAAAATCTATGCACATTGGACCCGATACTCAGACTGCGGGAGTTAACAGGGCTAACTCCTGTGGTCGGTGCTGAGCCCGAATATTCAATGCCAGGCTATTTCTGGTGACCAGCATTGAATATCTGGGTGAATTTTGGCCAGTTTAAATTTAACCACCCTATATTCAGCGCTAGCCAGTTAAGTTTAACCGGATAAAGGTATTCCAGCTATTTTGGCAGCCAAATTTGGCCGCCAAACAGCCAGCAATGAGCTGAATATCGGCGGATAGCTGGTTATATCATGCAATATAACCGGTTATCTGCTAGTCACTAACTGGCAACATTCAGTAGGTGATAGTCGGCTATTTCCTGCTGAATATAGCCAGATAGTCAACTAAGTGCCATTTAACCGGCCAGGAGCTTTTCATGGCTGGTTAAATGGTTTTAAATATCAGGTGGTTAATGACTAGAGACAGGTAGTACCTCATAGACCCACCAATTTATTGAGGCATGAGTGGGGCTGGCAAGGATTATGGGGGGTAAACAAGCTGTTGGACCAGGGGAGGGGAAGGGAGGGATGGAATATGTTGAACCAGAGTGCATAGATTAGTGGCATAGCCATAGGTGGGCCCGGGTGGGCACATGCCCAAGAAATAGAAGCCCATCTGTGATGTGGCTGGCAGGAATCACCAAACTCCACCAGCTGAAGACCTTGGCATCTCTCCCTTCCCTCCACCACAGGCGATTCGATGTCTTTCAACTCCTCTCCCCCCACCCCCCATGTACCTTTTAAAACCTTCAATTCTTCACTGGCAGCACGCAGTAACTCATATACACTGATGTGTTAACCCCTGAGCCTTCCCTCTAACATGGCTCTGCCTATACAGAGTAAACATAATAAACTGGGAATATACTAATTATGAGGTCTCTCACAATTATATGCAACACTAAAAACTAGAAACCTGTGTACATATAATATGATGCTAAATTAACACTTCCTACCTAATAGAGCAAAATGGTACAACCTAAAATCTTAAATACTCATAAAATGAATGTGAAGAGTGCTCAGATCTGGGTACAAGAGTAAAGCTGTCAAGCACAACTCTCATCAACCGCATACTGCATCATTGCACCGTCAGCCCTCCCTTCCTACCTATACATAACATGATCTTAACCTTACACTACACGCCACTGGGGCTGACAGAGCTAACAGTGTAGACAGCTATACTAGTCCCAAACCTATATTACTCTTTTTTATAGTTTTCTAATGCTGTGCACTCATAGTGAAATTAAAACAGTGTATACACATAAGTCCATAGTTGTTCAACGCTCTTTATATGTAGTCACATGTTTCGCCAGACAGCGTCATCAGAACGAAATCTGTGAACACAAATTTATAATAGTACCTATAATGCTCATATTATAACAATAAACAAAAATTGAAACATTTACTTATCTTACTCAATGAACAAACCACCAGGAGGAAGACAGCACTCCTGGTCCAGGGTGGAAGGACGCCAACGCATGCGCCCTATCTTTGTATGCTCAATCAACCTATCTTTGTATGCTCAATCAACCTATCAGAGGTGAGTAACAGTCCACCAATCGATAGCTTTATTGAGACCTGAGGGATATGTAGTCTGCCACTCATATCCCGCTTCAGTAAACTAGACACAATATTACCTCCACATTACCACCTAACACTGGCCACGAAAAATTCTTTGAATGCCTGGACCCAATCCCCGATGAATATCCAGTAGACCGAATTTGGACAAACTTCGCTCTACTTACCGATGAAACTGTTGCCCAAGCGATCAACAGGTTCGCCAAATCCCACTGCAAGCTGGACATATGTCCCAACAACCTTATAAAATCTGCCCCTCAACGCTTCATAGCAGACCTCACGTCACACCTAAAAAAGCAAATGACATCACCAACTACCGCCCAGTAGCATCCATCCCTCTGGTAGTTAAACTAATGGAAAGCATGGTAACCAAGCAACTTAAACAAATTCACAATACTACATGAATCACAATCAGGATTCCGATCCAACCACAGCACCGAAACAGTACTAATCACTCTCTTAACAAAATTCAAACAAGCAATTGCAACTGGCAATAATATACACCTCCTACAATTCAACATGTCTAGCGCGTTCGACATTGTAAACCACAAAATACTACTGAACATCCTAGAATACTTCGGGATCAGTGGAAGCGTACAAAGAAAATGTTCCATTCAATGTGGAAACTCAAAAGAGTAAAACCTTTCTTCCCAAGAGAAATATTCCGCAACCTGGTACAATCAATGGTACTAAGCCACCTAGATTACTGCAATGCAATCTATGCCGGATGCAAAGACTCGTATTTGGAAAAACGAAATACGATAGCACCAAACCCCTAAGAGAAAAACTACACTGGCTCCAACTTAAAAAACGTATTGCGTTCAAAGTCTGCACCCTGCCTCAATATCCAGCAGCAGTAGCAATTAAAGTATACGTGGATAACATTATCCACGGCGAAGCCCCGATCTACATGATAGACCTCATAGACTTACCAACCAGGAACACAAAAAGGTCAGCACGAACATTCCTGAACCTCCACTACCCTAGCTGCAAAGGACTAAAATATAAATCAACTTATGCATCCAGCTTCTCTTACATAAGCATGCACTTATGGAATGCACTACCAAACGTCATAAAAACAATGCACAGCCTAACAAACTTCCAAAAATCACTAAAAACCAACCTGTTCAAAAAGTCATACCACAAGGATCCATCCCAAATACCAGACAACGAAACCTATACCAGAAATAGACAAAACTGAACTCTCAATACATGACTGCTTCACCTACTCTGTCAATAACTGAACTTTAACGCAAAACCACTTGATTTCTCATTCCGGAAATGAACCTTTAATACCTTACTGCTTAATTTACCCTGTAACGTACAAACTTTAATGCAATACCTCTTTGTATTTCTCAATCCGGAAATGGCAACGTAAGCCACATTGAGCCTGCAAATAGGTGGGAAAATGTGGGAAACAAATGCAACAAATAAATAATAAAATAAAATATATAAAATAATGCATTCCAAATAAAATACTTTTTTTCTATTTTTGTTTTATGAGCATTGTATTTTTCCATTCAATTTAGACCAAGCGTTTCTTTTCTGCTTTTCCATATTTTTTTCCTGTTTCCATGGTCTCCAGTCCATTTGACATTTCTTCTCTCTCCATGTCCACCTTCATCTCTCTTCTGTATCCCTCTCCCTATCCTTCACCATGTTTAGCATCTACCTTCTCAGTGCCCTTATCCCCCCTTATATTCAGCATCTCCGCCTCTGTGTCCCTATCCCACACGTTTTCCAGCATTACCTTCTCTCTGTCTCAGTTCCTATATTTCCCCATGCCCAGCATCTCTTCTCTATGTCCCTGTCCCTCCTTTTTATTTTCCCTTCCTCCCTCAAACCATGCCTGAGTGCAGCATGTCTCCCCCTCTCTTCCCTTCCCCCATTCTGCTCTCTCTCTACTACTACTACTTATCATTTCTATAGCGCTACTAGACGTATGCAGCACTGTACACTTGAACATGAAGAGACAGTCCCTGCTCGACAGAGCATACAATCTAATTAGGATAGACAAACAGGACAAACAAGAGATAAGAGAATATTAAGGTGAGGATGATAAAGTAAGGGTTCTGAACAAGTGAATAAGGGTTAGGAGTTAAAAGCAGCATCAAAAAGGTGGGCTTTTAGCTTAGATTTGAAGATGGCCAGAGATGGAGCTTGACGTACCGGATCAGGAAGTCTATTCCAGGCATATGGTGCAGCAAGATAAAAGGAACGGAGTCTGGAGTTAGCGGTGGAGGAGAAGGGTGCAGATAAGAGAGATTTACCCAGTGAACACAGTTCCCGGGGAGGAATGTAGGGAGAGATGAGAGTGGAGAGGTACTGAGGAGCTGCAGAGTGAATGCACTTATAGGTCAATAAGAGGAGTTTGAACTGTATGCGGAAACGGATAGGAAGCCAGTGAAGTGACTTGAGGAGAGGGCTAATATGAGCATAACGACCCTGGCGGAATATTAGTCGTGCAGCAGAATTTTGAACAGATTGAAGAGGAGAGAGATGGTTAAGTGGGAGACCTGTGAGAAGCAAGTTGCAATAGTCTAAGTGAGAGGTGATAAGAACATGGATGAGGGTTCTGGTAGTGTGCTCAGAAAGGAAAGGGCGAATTTTGCTGATATTATAGAGAAAGAAACGACAGGTTTTAGCAGTCTGTGCAGAGAAGGAGAGGGAGGAGTCGAAGATGACCCCAAGGTTATGAGCTGATGAGACAGGAAGAATGAGAGTGTTATCCACAGAAATAGAGAATGGGGGAGGAGGAGAGGTTGGTTTAGGGGGAAAGATAAGAAGCTCAGTCTTGGTCATGTTTAGTTTCAGATGGCGCTGAGACATCCATGCAGCAATGTCAGACAGGCAGGCTAATACTTTGGCCTGGGTTTCGGCTGAGATTTCTGGTGTGGGGAGGTAGATCTGGGAGTCATCAGCATAAAGATGATACTGAAAACCATGGGATGAGATCAGAGTACCAAGGGAAGAAGTATAGATGGAGAAGAGAAGAGGTCCCAGGACAGATCCCTGAGGTACACCAAATGACCTTTTTTTTAACTCTTCCCCCTTCATTCCCCCTTGCTGGATCCAGCATCTTTCCCTCTACCTCCCTCCCCCAATCAGATCTATCATCATTTCCTATTCCTTCCCTCTCCCTGGTGCATCTAGCTTGTCTCCCTCTCCATCCCCCTCTGCTGATCCAGAGTCTCTCCCTCCCTCCCTCCCCAGAAGATCTAGCATCTCTCCTTCTCACTCTTCCCTTGTTCTGCCAATCTAGCATCTCTCCTTGCTCCTCCCCCATGAATCTAGCATCTCTTGAGTCCCTCTCCTTCTCTCTCTCCCAGTGGATTCAGCATCTCTCTCTCTCCCTGTCCCTCCCCCTCTCCTACTCACCTCCCCACCTCTCACAGATACAGCATCTCTCCCTCTTCTTACACCCCTCATTGAATCCAGTATCTTTACATTTCCCTCTCCCTCATTCCTTCCCCCAGGTCCAGAATCTCTCTCTCATCACCCTTTCCTAGAGCCAATCTGGGTTTTACTTCTATTAGTTTCAATGTAAGTAAAACCCATACTGGCTCAATCTGTCCTCCATGACCTGGAGCCATATGGCAACTCTATCCTTTTCTTCCCTGTTTAGTCCTTAAAACATGCCTCAATATCCAGCAGCAGTAGCAATTAAAGTATACGGCCTTTGATTGGCTTTGGGTCCTTCCCTCATCCACATCCCACCCACACAGAAACAGGAAGTTGTATCATAGGAGGTGGGATGCGGCTGAGGAAAAGCCCCAGAGCTGACCTTAAGCTATATGCTTTAATCACTGCTGCTGCCAGATATCAAGGCATGCTTTAAGAACTGGAGGGGGGAGAAAAGGGGAGAGATGGAGAAATGCTGGACCCAAAAGAGGGGGAAGGAGGGAGACTGAGGGAGAAAGAGAGATGCTGGATCCAGGGAGGGAGGAGAGGGATAGTGAGAGACTCTGGCTCTGTCAGTAACAAACAAAACCTACTTTTCTATTGCAGGTTTTAATTGCCTGTCAGCTACCGGCCTGACCATTGAAAACCCAGCCAAGCCAGCTGAAAACTGGCCAGTTGGCAACCCTATTTCACAGGGACTTTAAAATGGTCAAAATTCTATTTCTTCTATTAATGTCCAGGCATGTGGCCATTACCACCTGAGCCCTTATCACCTCCTATTTAATAAGCAGTAATGACTCGTGCGGTAATCAGACAGCATGCGGCAATGTGCCCAAGCTGCCTGATTACTGTCAGGAACGCCTACTCCAGTGGTTCCCAAACCTGGTTCTGGAGGCACCTATCAAATATTTTAGGCTTTATATTCATGAAAAAACTAAAGAAGTGAATGTCACATCAATTTAAACAGCATAACAGTTAAAGCAGAAAACATTTTAACAATGAGCAATATACAGCTTTTATTTAAAAGGGATCTCGTATAAAGTAAAATGGCATAAATAAGTCAGTTCAGGTATATATATAGAAATAGACATAAATGAATATCCTCTGGGGATCGCTCATCCCTGCAGTTGATAAGAACTCCCCAGGGAAGGTATGCATAAAAGCAAATAATTAACTTGCTGACTCAGTTAGGTCATTTGTATGGTATCATAAATATACACTTGAAATTAAACCTCGAAAAATATAAGATGAAGACATGTCACCTGTAATATAAACAGAAACATCACACCAATACATATACAGAGAAATGGCTTCTGGATACTACTAAGTAGCTGAGTAGTATGGGTAACTGAGAGCAACAAAATCAAATCGGGTTCGGGGTACCGTCTAGTCATTATGGGGTGGGCAATATTGATCCCTAGATCAGTGGTCACTGCGGACGGCGTTGATCCGGGTTCCACAAAGGGAATGACTGGCATTCTGGGGGATTTTGACGGACCTATATGGCTGTGTCTGAAGACATTCAGCAGCATAATGACCGTATTGTTGGCAGCGATAACAGAGCACATCAGGATAGCGATCAGGGCTAGGCCAGGAACGATAGTCTCGTTGTCGCCTAGTATCTCCAAGAGGGCCCCTTGGGGGACCTCGCTGGGGTTGAGAGCGACGACCTCTTTCTTCAGGGTAATCAATTCTACGGTCTGGGCGGTAGGGCCGTGGGCCCTGATTTCGACCGTTATTGTCATAGCGTTGGTCAGCATACATAACTATAACAGGGGGAGAAGTGTCAGGAGTATTGGTATCAGGGTCAGAGCTCTTAGAGGCTCTTTTCTCTTTGAGATCTTCAGTTTGTAGCATTTCCAAGTTGGTGTGCACTGTCTTACGATGTTGGGCTTCATCTTGCTTGCTTTTAATAAGCCGTCTGCAATGATGAAGGATGTGTTCACGAATTTTAGGCCATTTTTCTAATTGGAGACCCACTGTATTCTCCAATTTTAATTTAATTTCTGAGGGTAAGGTTCCCTTCATTAAATGGTAGAATACTGGGAGGGCATTATCAGAGTCAAATTTTTCCTCTGTCTGTTCTTTATATAGGTCTTGGAGTCTGAGTAAATAAGCTTCAATAGGCTCTGAATCCATTTCCCATCTTTGGGAAGTGATGACTGAAAAGTCTTTAAGGGTCGGATACATGGTCCGAATTTACACAAGGATATTGCTCAATAATGGGTGGGGGTATCTCAATCTCATAGCCTCCAGTAGTACGATATACATGAGGCGGTGGTGGGGTTAGCGTCTGGGTTACTTGCATCGTTGGAGCAGTAGTAATAGTAGGCAATTGGACGGTGGTCGTGGCCACTGGGATTGTTGGAGGGGTTAGGGGCGTCTGAGTTTGTACTGACCCCTGAGATATTGGAATTGGGTCCTTTTGTGATGAGGGAAGAGATAGATCAACTACACCGGCAATGTGTACGGTAGTAGGTGGGTCAAATTTTATAGGCGCGGGAGATATCGCAGGTAGCGAGGGTATCACTGTCTGAGATGCCTGAGATAAGGGGATTTGTGTCTGAGATCCCTGAGAAATTTGTAGCTGAGGTTTATCACAATACCCTGGGGGTATTGGTGTATATCCCACTGCACATGGTAGAAGCTTGGTAGTACCTGCAGCATCATAAGGCGGAGGGGCCGTAGGTGTTATTGCCTCTTGGCAAGGGGCTTGATCGCAATCAGACTTCGTTAGGGCTCTGTCATGCTGGTTTTGTGCAATAAGTATAAATTTATTAATAGCAGCTAAATGCTTATCCCTAGATTTTCCTGTTTTGTTGGATTCATTATAGCAGACCAAGGCTTGGAGCTTACCCTGATCAAATGAGCCCTTTGTTGGCCATTCCAATCCCGGGTCTTTAGCAGACCAAACGGTATGCCAGGTTTGACATAAACGGGAAAGTTCTTTTTTATCAGCAGGAAAAAAGTTGAGAACTCTTTCCAGGGGGCTAGTGGAGGACTGAGTGGACATAATGGAATTAGGAATAAGGGGAAAGCAATCCACATAGGTGGAGGTGTGCAGTGTAAAATGGCAAATTAAATCTCAAGTTGGATCCTAGTTCAAAGAATTATAATAGGTACCTCTATAAATATATATATATAAAAACGTGCAAAGGAAGATCATTCAAAGGAAAACATGCATCATGCGTATAGAAAACACCTTTATACTCACGTGTCTTCAAGAGCGTCCCAGTAACGGAACCTAGAATATAAATTACTAATTGGCGGAAAGCCCTATGCTTTTGCCGCAGGTTAAGTAAACAGACAATTGAAGGTCGCAAAAGTGCAAAGAGAGTGTGAGAAAATTAGAGCAGAAGGTGATTAGTGTCAGCTATTATATATTTATACTACTCTATCCCAAATTAATAAAAACTACTCCCCAGAGTGTGCTTCTAAAGACAGCTACAACTTGCCTGCCAAAAACTACACTGGTAATTATTGGCCACGGGCTCCAACACCGTGATAGAGCCCCCAAAAAGGGACATTGCAAACACTCCCAAAATAAACCCAAAAACCTGCGAATAAGGTCCTCTGAGTCGAGGAGCAGCGGTCCAATGGGTTTCCGCTGATTAGCTACAACATAATCACCCCAATGAACCTTAAATGGTCTACAAACCCGTAGCGCTACAACGCAGTAAAATAAAAATTTTATAGGTTAGGCTCTCCCGCGTATACAACTAACCATTTCTAAACTTTTTAAATACCCGAGTCAACCTGTACACAATCGCAACGAAAGTCGTTAGACGTCTCTTTATTAACCCCGCGGTCATCTATACAAGTAACTCATAGGTGGGCAATAATGCCGAAACCGCAGGCCATTCCGAAAATGGAATGGAAGTCTGCCCCTAATAAATAAGATGCCGTCATCCATTGAAGGATCCCCTTCAATGCATGTAAGTCCCAGACATCGGTATCAAAGTTAATTGCATGACACTAGTAGAATAAAGTAGACAGAAATATTAAGAAATAAAGGAAAAAAGGGAAAAGGAAATAATAAATATGGCATGTCCCTAGAAAGAACCTCTGAAATCTAATCCAGAAGTAGCAAGGAAAAAAAATTGTATTAAAGGGAAAAGAAACAAGAAAGCTCTTCGGGTAAGGCACCTTAACTTTACCG
The DNA here is from genome assembly GCF_901765095.1 of Microcaecilia unicolor. Taxonomy (NCBI): domain Eukaryota; kingdom Metazoa; phylum Chordata; class Amphibia; order Gymnophiona; family Siphonopidae; genus Microcaecilia; species Microcaecilia unicolor. The sequence goes on from NC_044034.1 coordinate 214,404,139, forward strand.
GGTATACTAAGGTTGCCACACAGCAAACTATGAAAGGAAAGCTTGAAGGTGGTAGAGCAGAACAGGAAGGTATACGTAGCTTAATGTTTTCTTGTATGGCTGATAAGATTAGTGTTAAAAACATGTAAAGATTATAGATGAGCAGCGGACCAGCGCAGCCATCGCGGAAGTAAAAGGTATGAAGATTTGAGCACGAATATTTTTACAAGAAAAAGTCTGTATCTAATATGCCTTGGAAACCACGCTATACCCCTGTGTCATAGAACACAAGCACAATATGATATCATTTAAATAGAACAATAAAACAAAATATGCAACAGCCTTCCTAAAATACATTATAGTGGACTATTAAGATATATCTCTAGGAAGTGAGTAATACCATTTACAGTATAAGTCATGGGGGGGCCACTAGGACAAAGAAGGAGAAAGTCGGTTTTTAAAGGGGAAAGTCAAGTAATGTATGTTTAAAGGAAAGATACCCTTTTAATACTTTGTAAGCACATGGTGTAGCACAATAAGGTCTATCAAGCTGTCAATTGCAGCACAAAAATAAAGAAACCTGTCTCGGGGTTAAAATCATGGCTCAGAGCCAGAATGAGAAAGCCTTTGTTTAAGGGAGATGGAATGAAATAGAGAGCAACACCCAAAAGTCAAAGCAGTATGAGCAGTGAATATTGGGGAGTGGGAGATAACGTCCTAATAAAATGACACAAAAGGAGAAAAAAGTATGCCTTGATAAAAGGAGAATGCAGAGTAAGACTAAGATACAGTGAAAGCCAAGAAATACATCCGTACATTCTTACATGCTCAGAAGTGCACTTACAACGGACTTGGCAGCATGAGGCATGAAAAGATAAGTCATTTTACAATTATGGTGCCTGCTTAAGGAACCAATTTTGAGGGGAAACCGGAGTTGAAAGATACCTGTGTAAAAGACTGTTGTACCACTTTAGCATAGAACAGGGACAAAAACGAACGGAAAAGGGGGGAAAAAAAATCACTTTTTGAGCTTTTAAAAATAAACTGTAGAGCCTCCTCTGCCGAAGCAGTACTGGACTGATAAGGCAGCTAAAGTGGGCAATCTTCCCAGATTCTCATGTCCTTGGGATAGTAAATTACAGCACTTGTTAGGGAAAACCTTTAAAAGCTACAGAAAGAAATGGCAGTTTCGGAAGCCTGGATAAGGATATTAAAAAATGTAAGAAAAAAAAGGGTTTAGAACTTACAGCTCTTCGGGCAAGGTGAAATAGATTTACAAAGGCAGATTCGAAGCCCAAGAGGGAGTATATATTTAATAGTAATGTAATAAGCTTTGTTCCGGAAAGAGAATCAAAACTCACAGCACATGGGACTGAGAAGGAAAAAGAAAAGTTTTCTAGGAAATCAAAAAATAAAAAAAATGATTTCTGGTTTGCACAAGAAGCCAAAAAGGTGTATGTAAGGTATTAAGTTACCCCAATTGGTACCGTGCGGGCCACACCCTTATAAATTTTACACGGACCACAGACATATAGTGTAGGAGTCGGTAGAGCATCAGAGAGGAGGGCAGGGAGGATTCTTGTGGCAGAAAAAGGGGGACAAGAACAAAATGTTGTGGAGGAAGGGATTCAGATTGGACTTAAGGAAAGAAAAATGACTATGGGGGGGGGGGGGTGAGAGCACAGGACTGAACAGCTGTGAAAAAGAGCAATCAGTTGAACTACGCAGTAAATAATAAAGATTTTGACAGGTGAGAAATAAGAAAAGCAGAGACGGAACAGTATAGTTCAAAAGACTGAAAGAACTGATTAGATAAGAGGAAAACAGTAGTTGGACGACGGTAAGCAGCTACAAAGCTGAACACCGTAATTACTGTTTCCAATAGGGAAAAAAAATGAGGAGGGACAGTCCCGAGACGTAAAAAGAATCTCGTGGATAACTGTCGCACACACAGAGTGAAGGCAATAGCAGATGTGAAAAGGTGGGGGCTGTCTGTCAGTTTTGAAGAGTGGTTATAAGAACAGAGAATTCAAAAGGATTTTAAGGGAGAGAGCAATTTGAAAGCGTGCTGTTCTCCTAGAGTAAAGGAAATTCCCCCGATACGGGAACATCAAAGAAACTGTACAGAAAAGAAAAGAGCAGGAATAAGACCCAGGGGACTAATAGGAGAGATAGGTAGAAGAAGTTAGGATGAAGGAGAACAGAAAAAGGTATTGGGGAGGAAAGTAAGGTCGACAGAAGAAGAAAGAACAGAATACATAGTGAGAACAAGGGGACAGGGATTTGAAAAGGAGGGATTAAGACAGAACACAGGGTGGGATTGGAAACAGAAAATGCGCAATCTCTAAGGATTGTTAAGCGAGAATGCTAGCATAAAGACCAATCCAAAGATTTTGAACATTGAAATAAACATACAGCAAACCCCAAATCGCAGTCGCCTGGATTCGTAGTTATGCACCAATCACACAACAAGCACAGTCTTGCGCACATCACGCAAATCAAAGAGATGGACAGGATAGGAGAAAGAAAAGGGGGTGAGAAAGAACAGAACAGAATATTGAAAGACAGTGATGGGGCAAGAAAAGGCAAGAAAAGGACAGCAATCAATTGGAAGATAAAACAACAGAATTTTAGTCAAGAGCTAGAATCAATCCCCACTTTGACAAAAATTCGCATGGCGTGTTTAAATCGAACGCGGGGTCACCAATGTCGTGAATTAAGGGGTCCCGAGCCCCCCCCAAGAAGGCTTAAATGACCTTAATCTGACTCCATCTCTGAATAGCCCTAGAACTGGGGCAATCAGGGGGTTGTGAAGTTCTAAGAGGAGTTGCCACTGAAAGAGACGTTAGATCTAAGAGACCCGCATTAGTCCGCCTCTCAGCACTGGCAAGGAACAGATACCAGCCTTATGACAAACTGGATTTAGGTTACAAGTTATATAATGCAGCGAGTGATAGCCTGATACAGCAGAAGCATTTATACTTACAGCCTTTCATCATTAAGTTAAGCCCACAAATCATCATTTCGAATAAGGATTTTATTTGTACATCAGACTTTAATCAGGTACATTCAGCAGACAGATTCTGGGTACAACCGGACAGAGCTTCGCCGTCTGACAGAAGCTTTGGAGAAGACTCTCTCAACTAAGGCAAAATCTCTCCTCTTTTATACTCTATCCTCTCCATAGAAGTGAATGGTGAGATACCTAGCTAATATTTCGCATTTCTGAGAGCATACTTTCCCATGCTGTCTGCTGTCGGATGTGCCCACCTCCTTCCGTTCTCAGCTACTGCTAATTATCAACATGTTTTGGGAAGCGTTGAGATAACAGTTTCACATCTTCCGGCTGCAATACTTTTCATACCATCTCAATACCTTTCATACCATCTCATGAACTCTGTATTACCTCTGTATCATTGTATACCAAAACTAATAAGCTCCATTTTATTCATCTGATTTTTCATTACAGGTGCTATATTGGATTTAAAATTTGTACCAAGTTTGTATCAGGACTCATTGTTCAGACCTGCTTTTTGCAGATTCTCAAATATTAAATCACTTGCTTGCTGTTTGGCCTACTTAGTACTTTTTTCCAGTTTAGGCTGTTTAAGGTATGTAAATTGACCCACCACTATTCCAGTGGATGGATCCCAAGCGGGGACACATATTAACTTACAGGAAATGCAAGTCCTTGCTCAGCCAGTCATAGATTTTTAAACCTAGCTGGTATTTTTACAGCCTGAGTCCTAAAATCTGGCCTTCCACCCTTCCGGTGGGCATCTTGCTGTAGTATAATTATACACACCCCAGCCAGTCAGGTTTTCAGGACATCCATAATAATATTCATGAGATAGATATTCATGCACTCCCCAGTGCATGCAAATCTCTCTCATGAATATTCATTGTGGATATCCTGAAAACCTGACTGACTGGGGTGCCTCCAGGACCAGGTTTGGGAACCACTGGCCTACTCCCTGCCCTCGCATGGGAAACAGCATGCAGCCAACAGAGAACTATTGCAGGGTATCTAGGCACGCCCAGCGGTAGTACTGTTTTGCCGCATGCTACCCGCACGGTAGCCGTACTGCACCTTCGTAAAAAAGTTAAGAATTCATCTTTGGGGAAGGAGAAGGACACTAGGCCACTAGGTCATTGGGCCACCAGAGAAACTTGTCTTGGGGGGTGGGGACTTAGAGTCCACTGGACCTCCATCCCTTATGTGTGTGGAGGGGTCTGTAAGCATGCAAATGCATCGTGGACAGGGCTCCCCATTTCTCCCCAGTGCTCTGTAAACCTAACACCAGCTCTGAGCTGGTATAGGGCTTGGCACGCCGCTCGCTGAACATTGGGGAGGAATAGTAAGTACCCTGTTTAGCATACATTTATATGCTACTTGTATTCAAAGCCTGTGAGCGCATTGTTTCATGTGCTTGTGGGCTCTGATCATTGGGTGGGAGCAAACAGGGGCACTAGTATGGCACTAATAGCCTCTAGCACCTGCGTTTGCTTCTGATCATCGGACCGTGAGCCCTAGTATATTTTTGAAGAAGCCAGTTTAAGAGCATAACTTTCAAAGTTAAGAGCATAAATCCTTTGAATATCAGGCTCTATATTATCCATCATCAGTTTGTAATATTTGGGTATCCCTCTGAAAAATATAGCACAACTCTGAAGACCTGAGGTTTGGTGATTGCTGAAATTGTTTGCCTAGTTCACTATTGTGAGGAATATGAGGGTGAGAGGGAAAATGAAGGCACATGGAGGAATGAGGAGGCTCGAGAGGGAGGGAGACTGGGTAGAGAAAGGAAGGAGTCTTTTCCCAGCAGCTCCTGAGTAGGTCCCATGGTAGAAACAGGGACTTCAATCCCCAACAGCCCCCAGAGGAGGTCAGGAGAAGGGCAAGAGAAGGGAATTGGAAAAACCTGTTCCAGAGAGCCAGGATGAGGGAAGGAGTTCTGAACCTGCCCAATCAAGCAAATGGAGAGCAGCTGAGCAATGGGTGTGGGGAAGAACCTATGGACTGGAAGGAGAAGAACAGGGGAAGGAACTAGAGCAAGAGGAGCTGATGGAGATTGCTGCTCTGACTAAACTGGAAGGAAAGGAGGTGAAGCAGGAGAGGGCTGCTTGGGAGAAGAGCCTGGTAGAAGAAGGGAAAAGGTAGCTATCCCACGAGGGGAGCTGAGAGAACAGGTTTACCACGGAAGGGTCATGCGGGTGGTGGTCAGGGTATAATGCTGGCCTGGTGGGGAGAGGAGGAGTGGTGGTTTTGGGCATAACTGCTTACATGAACTGCTGGGGAGTTTGAACCCTTTTTGATCTACCATGTTTGGAGAATTACTTTGCATAACTGCTAACTGCTGGGAGTTTGAGCCCTTTTTGAGCTACTTTGTTTGAAGAATTGCTTTGCATAACTGCTTTATATGAACTGCTGAGATTTGGGAACATTTTGGGGTTTTTTTTGTTTGTTTTGAATACTATGCTGTTGAACTGCTATGCTTCTTGAGAAATGCTATGGTGGGAACTACCTTTGGAGAAGCAGTTGACACAAAGGGATTACAATAAAGTATAATGATCTGACCTTGTGGATTGCCGGGTGCTCTTTAGCAGTGGATTACAGCGCACAGCTCAGCTAAAGGGCCGAGGGACTCAAGAGTCTCCTGGTGCAGGTGACTTTTCCAGGAGTCTCCCGGTGGTGGAGACCTTCCACTATACAACTTCTCAGTCAACAGATTCTATGGACTTTGCTGGTCTTTCTTGAAGCAAATGTCCTCTACGGACAGATGTTTTCAGCTATGGATAGCATAAACATTTCTTCTTCTGACCTGTAACATCAAAGCTATGTTTAGCCTCAGGTTTGTGTGCATTTCTGTAATGTTTTGCTTTTCTTGCTGTGTTCCAGGATGCTAGATGAATGTTATGGCTACAACAAAAGTTCACCTGCAACTGCATGTTACAATTTGGCGCGCATTCAACACAAAGAAAATCTGATGCTATCTGGAAGACATATGTCACAATAAACATAGGAGATACAGAAATAGGTCATACTGAAGTAGGCAAAATATTAAGGACATTTATGCTGTTCATAAGGAAATCAAAGAGATTAAGGGGCTCATTTTTCAAAGCAAAAGAACATTCCATAAAAATGTCATAGGATTGTAGAACATCCAAGTTGCGATTGTTGACCCCCCCCCCCCCCCCCCCCCCCCCATGATTTTGCTCCACAGTTTGTCCAAATTTCAACAGGATGAATTGGGGGCATGTTTTGGGCAGGACATGGGCGGCACCAAGAGAAAGACATTTTCTGCACAATAGATCAAAATGACAACATCTAAGGCCAAAATTAAGTAATTTTTGGCTAGACCTGTTTCAGTCACAATTAAGAGACCAAAAGATGCTCTAAATGACAACTGGGGGGGTTAAGGCAGTTACTCCCCCAGTTATCACTGACCCCCCTCCCAGTTCCCTAAGATGTGATAGTGACAGTACATACCAGTCTCAATGACAGCTTCGGATATGATGGCCATTCCTATTAGAGCAACAAGCAGGTCCCTGGAGTAGCCTAGTAGTCAGTGCAATGGACTGTGCAGAAGGTGACCCAGTCCCACTTTTATGTATTTATTTATTCCAAACTTTCTATACCACTTTAACTGGTTAGCAGGGCAAAGCGGTTTACAAACTAATATGACAGAAAACAGAAAAGGAACTACAATAAAAATAGGAAGAAACATACCAGTCATACAAGGATATCAAATAATGCATAACCTCAGGCAATTGGTGCCAAAACCATTCTGGACAATATTCTAACTGGTCTACTTGTGATGGAAAGTGTGAGCTCTGTAGAATCCATCAAAAACCTACAGTACATACATATAGGTGTCATTTGCAGGCATAAGGGCTATTGTAGTGGTGTACAGTTGGGTACAGTAGGTTTTTGTTGGGTTTTGAAGGGCTACCCGGTCAAAATAAGGGAGAAATGCTGAGATGTGTACCTGGGATCCTTTATGTGAAGTCCACTGCAGTGCCTCCTAAGGTGCCCCACTGCTCTGCTAAGATGTCTGTGGGGCCCATGCATCTCAATGGCTTGTTTTTGTGCATTTTTCACTTGGACTTTTTTTCCAAAAATGATCCAAAAAGATATACGCACCAAGCACAAAAACATCCAGCAAACGGCCATTTTCAAAACAAAAAGTTGGACGTTCTTCTGGTTTGAAAATGGCCACATACATTACTGAATTTTTAGATGATTTTTGCAAAACATCCAAAATTGGATTTAGACATCATATAGAAAATGTCCCTTTAAATGTAATGTAATTTTTCTTTAATGTTCATGTTTGCTAGACCTGTCCTTAGCAGGTTAGGTGCCAATTGTGGGTGAATGTTTATAGAATACCTGAAGATTGGAGGGTGGCCAATGTAATGCTGATTTTTAAAAAGGGTTCCAGGGGTGATCTGGGAAATTACAGACAAGTAAGCCTGACTTCAGTGCCAGGGAAAATAGTGGAAACCATTATAAAGAATAAAATTATGGAACACATAGACAAATATGGATTAATGGAACGGAGTTAGCATGGGTTCAGCCAAGGGAAGTCTTGCCTCACCAATCAGCTTCATTTCTTTGAAGGTATAAATAAACACGTGGATAAAGTTAAGCCAGTTGATGAACTGTACCTGGATTTTCAGAAGGAGTTCAAAGCTTTTCTGTCTCAGTAGATCAGAGAGTATGTTGGAGTGTGCAGCACAAGTAAAGAGGTAATCCTAAAAATGTTGTCCATGAGTTTCCATGTGGAAAAGACCTTTTGCAAAATCACCCCATGGTATATCTATGTATAAATACACATATGTGCAGTCAATTGCCAGGTGCCAACATTTGCTGCCATATTTCCATGGGTTGTGAGACTATTCAGAAAGTTTTTGGCAATGTTCCTCATGACAGACTCCTGAGAAAATTTTAAAAGTCATGGGATAGGAGGCAATGTCCTTCTGTGGATTAGGAATTGGTTATTGGACAGAAAACAAAAGATAAGGTTAAATGGCCATTTTTCACAAAGGAGGAGGGTGAATAGTGGAGTGCCACAGGGATCTGTACTGGGACTGGGAACTATTTAGAATATTTATAAATGATCTGGAAAACAGAACCACGAGTGAGGTGATTAAATTCGCAGATGACACAAAACTATTCAACATTGTAAAAATAGACGTGGATTTTGAAAAATTGCAGGAAGACCTTAGGAAACTGGAAGACTGGACAACCAAATGGCAGATGAAATTTAATGTGGACAAATGCATTGATGCACATTAGGAAGAATAATCCAAAACATAGTTACGTAATGCTAGGATTCACCTTAGGAGTCAGCTCTCAAGAAAAACATCTAGGTGTCATTGTAGACAATACACTGAAATCTTCTGCCCTGTGCACGACAGCGGCCAAAAAAGCCAACAGGATGCTAGGAATTATTATGAAAGGGATGCAAAAAAAAAGATCAAGAGTATTGTAATGCCTCTGTATCGCTCCGTGGTGCAACCTCACTTTGAATATTGCGTTCAATTCTGGTCACCATATCTCAAAAAAGAATTAGAAAAGGTTCAAAGAAGAGTGACCAAAATGATAAAGGGGCTGGAACTCCTCCTGTATGAGGAAAGGCTAAAGAGGTTAGGACTCTTCAGCTTGGAAAAGATGGAGGATATGGTAACCGGAGGATATGGTAACCGGAGGATATGGTAACCGGAGGATGTGGTAACAGGGGTTACTGACCATTCACTTGTCTATTAGATTGTAAGCTCTTTGAGCAGGGACTTTCTCTTTGTTAAATTGTACAGCGCTGCGTAACCCTAGTAGCGCTCTAGAACTAATGTTAAGTAGTAGTAGTGGATATGACTGAGGTCTATAGAATCCTGAGTGGTGTAGAATGGGTAAAGGTGAATCGATTTTTCACTCTTTCAAAAAGTACAAAGACTAGGGGACACTCAATAAAATTACATGGAAATACTTTTAAAACAAATAGGAGGAAATATTTTTTCACTGAAAGAATAGTTAAGCTCTGAAACTTGTTGCCAGAGGATGTGGTAATGGTGGTTAACTTATCTGTGTTTAAAAAAGGTTTGGACAAGTTAGTGAAGGAAAAGTCCATAGTCTGTTATCGAGATGGACATGGGAGAAGCCACTGCTTGCCCTGGGATTGGTAGCATGAAATGTTTCTGCTATTTGGGTTTCTGTCAGGTACTTATGACCTGGATTGGCCACTGTTGGAAGCAGGATACTGGGCTAGATGGACCATTGGTCTGACCCAGTATGGCTATTCTTATGGTTTAATGTTCAAACATGTGTATGTGTAAAGTCACGCAAGCAAGCATGAACTGTGCATATCAGTGGCATTCTGAGGTCCTTTTACAAAGGCGCGTTAGAGTTTTTAGTGCACATTAAAAATAAGTGTGCGCTAAACGCTAGAGATGCCCATATGGGCATCTCTAGCATTTAGCGTACACTTACCATTAGCACTTGCTAAAGACACTAGTGTGCCATTATAAAAGGACCCCTCTATAATATACATGCCCAACTGCCTTAGCATGTAAATGGAAAGTGGGTGGGACCAACATTTCCATGAATAACATACATAATACTTTAAGTTATGAACTAAAGTTCCGCATTTAGGTCCTAACATTTATACCAGTCACAGACATGGCGTAACTGGGCATGCCTAAATGTAGGCAAGTTGCTGATTTATGCCAATATTCTATAAGAGAAATTTACTGCATAATTTCTTTTACAGAATTGGCACACTTGCTTAATTTTGACACCTAACGGGGGCATTCAGTTATTCAATTGCCCTCAGATAACAGTGCACTTGCTTTTACCCAAAGAGGAGTAAGTTTTGCCCAGTAAGAAAAATCAAATTGAGGATTCAAATATGTTAAAACTGATTTTGTAGGATTTACATAGAAGTCAAGGCTGTTCAAAGCAAACGTTCTATTTTTATATTTATTCAATTTAAAACATTATGTATCTTCCTCAGAGAACCAGAAAAGCATAAGGAATACAGTCACAAACTTAAATACATAAGATGGTATTTAATAACATAATAAAATACAGCTCATGTAATAAAACAAATCTTCAACAATGACTTAATACAATTAAATAAAAGCAGAACTCCTTCTGCAGAACACATTGAACTCCTAATAATTTTCAAATGACAAACAGAAAGTCAAATAAACTACGCAAAAGACTTGTAAGACTGTGAGAAAAAATAAGCCTTGATTTGTTTGTGGAAATGCAGGAAATTAATCTCTCGTCAAAGGGATAAGGCAAGGAATAACAGAGCCTCAGACCCGCAAAAGCACTAGTTTATGCAAGGCAAAATGACTTAACAGAAGGAGTTCAAAAGTTTTCTGTCTCAGTAGATTAGACAGCATGTTGGAGTGTATAGTACAATCCAGGAAGTAATCCTAGAAAGGTTTTCCACATGTTTCCATGTGGAAAATACCTTTTGTAAAATCACCCCATGGTATATCTATGTATAAATACACATATGTGCAGGCAATTGTATAACCAGGTACCAACATTTAGCTGCCATATTTCCATGGCGAGTCTATTCTATAGCAGAGTGAACAGCAACAGCAGAACACCGCTACGAAAATCCAAAAGCAACAAAAAAAGTAGAGAAGACAATCGAAGTAACAGCTCAGAGTATATGTAAGAAGATCCCACACAGCTAACTGTCCAGAAAAAAAACCTTTATTGGCACCAAAATGGACCTGACACGGGACCATGTTTCAGCGGGACAACCCGCGTGCCTCAGGGGTCATAGAAACACTTGAAGGTATGGAATATAGTACCCTTGTTATTTGGTCAATACATTCCTACAGTTAAATCCTTCAGATATTTAGGGGTCATTATTGATTCTGCACTAACTTTTGAAGAACAAATATCTGATGTAGTTAAAAAGTCTTTTTTTTTTCACTTAAGGAAGCTCCATTCAATTAGAAATATAATAAGTAAAGACTCTCTTGAAGCATTGACGTACGCGTATATTATATCACGCTTAGATTATTGTAATGTTATCTATGCAGGGATCACTAAAGTTAATCTAAAAAGAATACAAAATACAGCGGCTCGCATGATTTGTAGGGCTCAGAGGGATGATAGAATAACACCTTTATTATACCAACTTCATTGGCTTCCGATTGAAGCAAGAGTCAAATTTAAAGTACTCACTTTGACACATAAGGCTTTTCATTACTTACTCCTAGTTACCTATCTAATCTGACTATTCCCTATTCTCCTATGCAAACTCTTAGATCGCTAACAGATAATAGGTTAGTCATTCTGCCGCCGGCTAAGGCTTGATGGGAATCTACGTGTGCATCGGCGTTCTTTTTTCTGTCTCCCTCTCTTTGGAATGGACTTCAAAAAGAGATTAGATTAGAGGATTCCTACATTCACTTTCAAAAACTTCTGAAAACATTTCTTTTTACAAACTGTATTGAACAGAATTTATGATAGCAGGGAAGGTGTAGAAGTTTTGGTAAATTATATTTATTATAGGTAATTGTGTTTTTGTTTTTGTTTTTTTGGAGTAGTAGATTCTACTAGAAATGTATTTCTTTGGTTTTTTGGGGTTGTTGTGCTTTTCTATCAATGATTGGAGTTCTTATTTGTTTGTTTGTATGAGAAGTATTTCTTTTTAATGTAAACCGTTCTGTTTTGCAATAGCAATAAGAAACGGTATATAAAATGAATAAATGATAAATAATGATGATATATGGTACAAGCATATAATCCTGGAGTGAAAGACACATGTGAATGTGGATGAACGTAGCTCACTGGTGCAGAGAATGGCAAAGCTTGAAAAAGCCATAGTAAACAACGAAGGCACCTCAGGACACTGCAGCTAAAACCTTCTCTAATTGGCACTAATTAGCTCATTATTCAATTAAATGGCATGCGCCAGTTGGGCAAATGCCCAAATTTGCACGTACAATTTTTAGAAAACTTTATAGAATTCGTGGGAAATTGTACTTACACTTAGGCAACCTGATATAGATTGAAGGAAACACTGACATGCCAGTTTATACTTATGCATGTACTACAAGTAGGCATTCTCAGGGGCACAGGTTGAGTGGAACAGGAGCCGAGTTGCCATGTACCTGCATATTTTATCAAACAAAACAGAGTAGATAAGGACCAATGGACTTCCACAAAAGAGTCCAAGCCAGAGGTCATAAGGTGTATATACAAAGTTTATTGTCCAACAATGTTAAATAGCACACAAACTCTATCAGACTCGACACAGAGCCGTGTTTCGGCAATTCAATGCCTGCCTCAGGAGTCAATATGTTTGAATAGTGATGGACTGAGAATGCTCAGAACAATTGGAGCTTCAAACGTCCACAATAGCATTACCATGTAGCAGTGCTGAGACGAACCAAGTAAAATAAGCAAGAACACATATAGGGTGAGATTCTATATACCGCACCTTAAAAATCAGTCCTGAAATGTGCCGACTAAGCGTATTCTATAATCAGCGCCTAGGCGCAGTATATAGAATATATTTAGTTGATATATCAGCGCCTAAATCTACATGCATCCATTTACACCAATGAAAACCTGGCGTAAATCCCTTCACGTACATTTAGGTGCACTGAGCCATATTCTGTAATGGTTGGTCTAAGTGAGGGTAAGAGAGATAAAATAGGGGTAAAAGACCCCAAGTAGTTGGGAATGAGGATGCATTATACAGGCTCCCAACACTGGACTGGAAGACTAAAGGCAGAAATTATTTAGTAAAATTTTAAAAAATAAAATCAAGCATTGGCCATCATTTGTTTTCTTTGTGCCAAAACAAATTTGGTTGAGCTCACCACAACCTCAATTCTTTTGAATGTATTGAGAAAGCTTCCCAGCCTATTGGCACAACTGTAGCTGAAAAGGTTCACATTGCATCGACTCCATGGATAAGAAAGTGACATAGCAACTTAGTATATTATAGCAAAAACTTATTAAAAAGACCAATGTACTCTGCTCAGTAATATAGTTAGGATTGTAATGCCATTCTGTGCAGGTTACCCCTATCTTCATTTAAAGGTGTTTACTGCCACTCCATGCAAGTTACTTCCATGCTTTAATTTAGGGTTTAACTGCTGCCCCATCTTGTGCATCATATCCCTGTGCTGGCAGTCCCTGTTCCTTCATTTAGGTTTTCATCTGGCCGAAGACACTACACTTGGATATCAAAGAGGGGAATAATTGAACGGCGCCAGCGAAATTGATGGCTGGCCATCTTCGGGCCCGGTGCCATAAGCGGGCGGAGCCAAGAGTAATTTTGAAATATGCTTGGCACCGGCCATATCACTCGCTGGGTTTAGAATAGGATTGCCGGCGGATCGCCGGGTTTAGATGAGATGACTGGGTCCGATTTTCAGCCATAATGGAAACCGAACCCGACCATCTCAAACCCGATGAAATGCAAGGCATTTGGCCGTGGGAGGAGCCAGCATTTGTAGTGCACTGGCCCCCCTGACATGCCAGGACACCAACCGGGCACCCTAGGGGGCACTTAAAAAATCTTTTAAAAACAAAATTAGCTTCCAGATGCATAGCACCCTTCCCTTGTGTGCTGAGCCCCCCAAATCCCCCCCAAAACCCACTACCCACAAGTCTACACGATTACCATAGCCAGCTGTCAGGGAGCTGGGTATGACATTTGAGGCTGGCATACAGGCTGGCAAAAAATGTTTTAATTTTTTTTGTGTGTATGTGGGAGGGGGTTGGTGACCACTTGGGGAGTAAGGGGAGGTGATCCCCGCTTCCCTCTGGTGGTCATCTGGTCAGTTGGGGCTCTTTTTTGGGACTTGGTCCTAAAAATACATGGACCAAGTCCGTCCGGCGAAATACTCGTTCGAGCCAGTGGGTTTTTTCCATAATAAGGTGAAGCCAGCCATCTCTTAACCCCGCCCCGCTCCGCCCCCCTTCCCGCCTTCGCTACCCTACCAACACGCCCCCTTGAAAGTTGGCCGGCACCACAACGAAAAAGCAATTGGGGCCGGCCAAAATCGGCTTTTGATAATACCGATTTGGCCGGGATTGAGAGATCGCCGGCGATCTCCCGATTTGTGTCGGAAGATCGCAGGTGATCTCTTTCGAAAATAAGCCTGAAAGATGCCTGACTCAACAGTAGAACACAATAAGGCATCACACATAGAGTACGGATTTATTACTACCCACCACTAATCTGCAGCTCCTTCAAAAAATACTCTAGTTAATTTTAGAAGAATTCCTTTTTTTTATTTTCAAGCACTGTGCATTAATTGCAAAAGGAGTAGGTTTAGAAGTGTATGTAGTGGTCATTCTAAGGGCAAACAGTTCCTTCGAGCTACCTGCGCTTGCATCGCTATCACTGGCAACCACATTTTCATATATTTACTAAACTATCTTGGCCAAGTACAGTCATAGATCCAAAGGGTAAAAGAGTGGTAATGATGGGGGAAGGGGTAATATGGAAAAGGTTGTTTAAAACCATTTGAAGGAAACAGGAAGGTCTTTTCTGCTTTTCTTCTGACTTCTGACTGGTTTTGATTAAGAAAGGAATCACCATCTATTCTATCCAATTCCATCTGCCCCCCTCCCTTCATTGCCAATTCATTCTAATAAAAAGCAGAGTCTTGTCTGAAAACACATTGTGCAAAAATGGACCTCCAAGCAGGGAAGCATCTGTGTCGGCCAACAATTAGTCAGAGACAGGCATACAGTACACAAATCCCCCACTCGTCTGTAAAGAAACGCATTTTTTTTTAAGGTGATGAAGTTCTTGCTGTTGAATGAAAAACTACATAATAGTTAAAGTATTTATCTGATAAAACAAGTCATTCCAAAGTGAGACCACAGTGTTGTATCACTTTGTTCCATCCATGATTTCTATGTCTGTTCTGTTTCCCAGCCCAAATATATTTTGTTAGCCTCAGATAATGCAGAGACTTGTAGCCAAAGTAAACTAAATTGCATTCTTTCCTTTTTGTATAACATGGAAGATGATGTTAGAAAGCAGCTTTGATTATTGCAATATATATTTTTACTTGAGTATCATAATATGCTCCATAATTCTGCTTTAGAAGGATTGTCTATAGAGGAAATGGTCTCCAAGGCACACCGTTGTACCGTAGTGTGAAAATGGTCAGCCAACTGCAGCATTATAATAGTGACAAGCATAATGCAGTATTTCAGTGCAGGGCCGGCTTTAGGAGTGGGCAAACAGGGCAAATACGGACCCCTTGTCACTGGGGAACCTAAACTTCCCTAAAATTGAAAGAGATACAATCTGCAAGCAAGCTTTGGGGTCCCCTCCCTAGCGTCTGCCTTGGGCCCCATCATGTCTAGCACCAGCCCTGTTTCAGGAAGGCAGACGAGAGGAACAGGAGAGAGGAGCAGGCATCAGAGGTGAGCTTAGAGGCGCAATGTGAGCAACACAAGGTCCGGAATAGGTCGTGGTCGGTCGGCGTTGCCCCGCACCGCACACAACGACTATCGGACGAGAGCAGCCCACGTTCGTCGGCGAAGGGGAACCAAAACTAACCTTGAAACAGCAAAAAGCGAAACATGATTTAATGTAGGTGATGATATGTCTCCTGTACTGATTCTATATACAGCCTTGGATGGAGAAACTGAGCTAAGTACTTAGTACACAACGAATCTAACACTCGAAATGGGCATAACATAACTCTTCTCCTTTCCTATTTCATAATGTGTTCTGTCACACATGATCTCTACCATAATATCACTATGTACTTGTCATACTGGAACTGGCGATTGCCAGCACGGTGCTATGTAAGCCACATTGAGCCTACAAATAGGTTGGAAAATGTGGGATACAAATGCAATAAATAAAAAAATTAATAAATTATATTGAATAAATAAGTATCTGTAAGAACTGAAATTAAAAACTAAGAAAACTGAGAAAAATTGAGAAACTGAGTAAATTATGGATTGATGAAGATTACATACTCATCCTATACACTGCTTGACCTTAGTTAGCACACTAACACTATACAGGACCCGGAGCAACTACTGATCTCAATAGCTCAAAGACAAGCCAAAAATACATAAAACACACAAGACCAGAACACAAGACATCATCACAAAGAACAAAGTCCTATCACGCACCCTATCAAACATGGCCTACTAGCAGCCCAAAGTGAATTGACACCATAATGAATACAGTCAAATTACTCCTAGCAATCTACTCCTTATCTCTGATCCACATAACACTAACCACCCCACTCGCAGAAAGTAACATCATACCCATACTACATAATCATCAAAGACTGATCAGACACACCACACCTCATCAAACAGACAACAACCAAAACAAAGGAAGAACACCAACATGCAGACAACCTCAACAGAAGGGGAAAAAAGGTCATAATAAACTAACAAAGAAATGACAACTGACAAAAATCCACACAACACCAAACTCAGAAGACCCATACCAAAAAATTCAAGTGGGTTACATCAACACCAGATCCGTAGTAAACAAAACAACAATAATAACAGACTGGATCATGTCAGCAAACCTTGATCTACTTTTCATCAATGAAACCTGGATCCATGATCAAGAGGACCCTATAATCCTAAACCTATGCCCTCCAGGATACAAAATTACTCACTGGACCAGAAAGGAAAAGAGATGCGGAGGCATAGCACTAATTTATCGGCCCCACTTTACCACCGAAACCACTGCTGAGTCCATAACAACCCAACTAGAAATTGCCTCAATCAGAATCCACCACAAAACCCTGCTTGACCACCTAAATTGTGTCTTGTTTTATAGATCACCAGGTAACTGGAACGAAAGCCAGCCAAACTTCATGGACTTCATTTCAAACACTTGTGTAACCAACTCCAATATACTAGTATTAGGAGACATTAACCTCTACTTAGAAGACCCAAACTCTACCAACGCACAAGAATGCAAGGAATTCCTCCACTCATGGGATCTTAAATGGCCACACATGCAAGCAACCCATGTCAAAGGGCACACACTCAACCTCATCTCACACAAACTGTCCAGAACCTAATAATAACAGAAATTAAATGGACAGAAACACCATGGGCCGACCACTACACACTAAACCTATCCATAAAATGGTGGAAAAGGGGTTCACACCGTATACAAGAACACACAACCTACAGCACAAGAGGCCAAACAGACTCGGAAACATTCTGGCAACAGATATACAAAAACAAATGGACAGCACAAACGGACTCCATATACTACCTCTCAGAATGGGATAAAAGATGCAGAAGCATACTGGACAAAATAGCACCCTTACGAACAAGAACCTCACGTAGGCATAACTCGATACCGTGGTTCAACGAAGAACTGAAAAAAATAAAAACACAATCCAGAAAACTTGAACAATCTTGGAAAAAAATAAAAGACAAACACACACTCAGCGCATGGAAACAAATACAAAGAAAATACAAATACACAATAAGACAGACCAAAAGGTCATACTATAAAACTAAAATAGGGCCAGATTACAAAGACACGAAGAAATTATACCAACTCGTGAACAAACTACTAGATATCACCTTGGTCACCACAACCAATACAGACAACCTATCTGCAGACAACCTTGCTAAATACTTCAATGAAAAAAATTGCAAACCTACGTAACACGCTACCTCAGGACAACACCGATATCGAAAATGTCATCACTGGCTTGGACCCAACCCCTGCTGAATACCCAGCCGACCGAACCTGGTCAAACTTCGCTCTCCTCACCGCCAAAACAGTCACCCAGGCGATTAATAGGCTCTCCAACTCTCACTGTAAATTAGATACCTGCCCCAGCTACCTAATAAAATCCGCCCCCCACCGCTTCATAGCAGACCTTACATCCCACTTAAACTACATGCTTCAACAAGGTCTCTTCCCTAAGGAAAATGGCAACATCCTACTCACCCCAATACCAAAAGATCCCAAGAAAAATCAAACAAAATCACTAACTACCGCCCAGTAGCATCAATCCCACTGGTGGTCAAACTGATGGAAAGCATGGTAACCAAACAACTTACTGATAAACAAATTCACAACATTACATGAATCACAATCAGGATTTTACCCCCTTCATAGCACTGAAAAAGTACTAATTACCCTCCTAGCCAAATTCAAGCAGGAAATAGCAACAGGTAAAAGCATACTTCTCCTCCAATTCGACATGTCCAGTGTGTTTGACATGGTAAACCATAAAATACTACTAAGACTCCTAGATTACTTCGGGATTGGTGGACATATACTTAGTTGGCTCAAGGGTTTCCTAACCACTAGAACATATCAAGTGAAATCAAGTTCAAACATATCATCACCGTGGAAAGCAGAATGTGGAGTACCTCAAGGATCACCACTATCACCGATCCTTTTCAACCTAATGATGACCAAACTAGCCAAGTCCTTATCCAACCAAGGCCTTAACCCTTTCATCTATGAGACAATGTCACAATATACATTCCTTACAAACGTGATCTAACAGAAATCACCGACGAAATCAAGCTCAGCTTGAATATCATGGACTCATGGGCAAACGAATTTCAACCATAGGCGTAGTTTGACTGTTTCATCTGGGGGGGCAAAGGATGGGCGGAGCATATTAGCATATTCATTTGCCTATATACATATGCAAATGAATATGCTAATATGGAGGAAGGAATTGAAATTTACAGGCAAAATATCACAGATGCACATTTCAAAAAGCTGACATATTTCAATTAATAAATTCTGAATAAAATACTTTTATCTACCTTTGTTGTCTAATGATTTAGTTTTTCTATTCGCTTTGGTCCCAGTGTCTTCTGTTTATGCAGTGTCTTCTTTCCAGTAGGCTTCCCTCTGCTCCCCACCCTCCCAGTCCCATCCATCTCTTGCTCCTTCCCTCTGCTCCCCACCCCTCCCAGTCCCATCCATCCTCTGTTCCTTCCCTCTGCTCACCATCCCTCCGTCCCATCCATCTTCTGCTCCTTCCCTCTGCTGTGCCTGACCTCTCCCAATCCCATCCATCTCCTGGTCCATCCCTCTGCTCCCCACCCCTCCCAGTCCCATCCATCTTCCTTCTGCTCCCCACCCCTCCCAGTCCAATCCATCTCCTGGTCCTTCCCTCTGCTCCCAACGCTCCCAGTCCCATCCATCTCTTGCTCCTTCCCTCTGCTCCCCTCCCCTTCCAGTCCCAACCATCTCTTGCTCCTTCCCTCTGCTCCCCACCCCTCCCAGTCCAATCCATCTCCTGGTCCTTCCCTCTGCTCCCAACGCTCCCAGTCCCATCCATCTCCTGCTCCTTCCCTCTGCTCCCCACCCTACCCCTCCCAGTCCCATCCATCTTCCATCTACTCCCCACCCCTCCCAGTTCCATACATCTTCCTTCTGCTGCCCCCCCCTCCGCGAGGTCCAAGATCGTGACTCTGTCTACCCCCTCTCTTCCTCCCTCCCTCCCTCCGGCGCAGGCAGCAGTCTTTTTCAGCGTTCCTGGCAGTGGTAGCGACATACACGCTGCCTTCAGTCTGCCCCGGAAGCCTTCTCTTCAAGTTCCTGTTCCCACCTATGCGGGAACAGGAACTTGAAGAGAAGGCTTCGGGGCAGAGCCGAAGGCAGCGTGTAAGTCGCTACCGCTGCCAGGAACGCTGAAAAAGACTGCTGCCTGCGCCAGAGGGAGGGAGGAAGAGAGGGGGGTAGACGGACACGCTTCTCTCCGTCCGCTTGGCTTCCCTGCCCTCTCTGTCTGCGTCCCGCTCGAAAGGAAATGGCGTCAGAGGAAGGCGGGACGCAGACAGAGAGGGCAGGGAACCCAAGCGGACGGAGAGGAGCGCGTGACTGCTTGTTTTTTTTTTTAACTACTGGCGCGGCGGCGCCTCGTCATCATTTGGGGGGGCATTGCCCCCCCTCGCCCCCCCAGTCTAAGCCCATGATTTCAACTAAAACTCAACACAGAAAAACCACACTGTCTCATCCTCTCATCCCAATACAATATGAACAAACCCACAAACATAAACACCCCTGATTATACCCTCCCTATCTCAGACAGCCTGAAAATTCTCAGCGTTACAATCGACCGTAACATCACACTAGAGAACAAAGAAAATGTTCCACTCAATGTGGAATCTCAAATGTGTGAAACCATTCTTCCCGAAGGAAACATTTTGCAACTTGATACAATCAATGGTACTAAGCCATGTAGACTTCTGCAACGGAATTTATGCGGGATGCAAAGAACAAATTATAAAGAAACTTCAGAGGGCTGCCGAGAGACTGGGCCAGGCCCGGGGCAAGGCCGCCCCCACCGCCCCCTCCCGAGGTCACCGCCACCACCCCCCGAAGTCTCGCCGCTGCCGCCCCCGAGGCTGCTGCGCCGCAGTCCCCAGTCTCCACCCGCCCACCCCCAGCCCCGTCGACAGCCCCGCTCCGTTCACCCCTGCATTCAAATCACAGCGCCTCACCTATGTTTGAAAGCGCAATGGCAGATCGCCTCCCTTCAGACCTTCTTCCCTCCCTGTGTCCCGCTGTCATGGAAACAGTAAGTTACATCAGATGAGGGCAGGATATAGGGAGGGAAGGCCCGAAGGGAGGCGATCTGCCGCTGTGCTTTCACACGGAGGTGAGGCGCTGTGATTTGAATGAATGCAGGGGGCCCAGTAGCGGATGGAGGGGAGCTGTCGACAGAGCAGAGGGTGGGCAGGTGAGATTGGGGACTGCGGCGCCGGACCCCCCTTGGAGGCCCGGGCCCTGGGAATTTTGTTCCCCCTGCCCCCCCCCCCTCTCGGCGGCCCTGCTGTCTGACCTCTTCAATGCTTCCTTAGAATCTGGAGTGGTCCCGGAGAAAGGTGAATGTGGTCCATCTGCACAAGAGCGGAAGTGAGGAGAAGGCTGGGAATTACATACCTCTCAGTCTGACCTTGTTGGTGAGTAAACTAATGGAAATGCTTCTAAAACAGAGGCTCATGAGGTTTCTCGAATTGAATGGACTGCAGGACACGAGGCAGAGTGGCTTCACTAGAGGCAGGTCGTGTCAGACAAATCTGATTGATGTCTTTGACTGGGCAAACAGTTGGACGTGGGAGGGGCGCTAGATGTGGTGTACGTGGATTTTAGCAAAGCCTTTGACACGGTCCAACACAGGCTACTGATAAATAAACTGAGTTCATTCGGTATGGGACCTAAAGTGACTGACTGGGTTAAAACGGGTTAAATGGAAGGATACAGAGGGTAGTGGTAAATGGAGCTTGCTCTGAGGAAAGGGCTGTTATCAGTGTTGTACCACATCTTCGTGGTACACTGAATTTAACCTTTTAGTACAAATTTTGATATTTTTATTTTTACTCATCTTAATTTTAATCTGTGTTGACTTGGCAACAACTTCTGACATGAATCATGTTTCTCTCACTGGCTGTTTCAAGGACTGTCCCCAGATTAATGACCAGTGATGAAGATGGAGCATAAACCTCACTGGCTATTAATGAAATGCAGGTAGTGAGTGGCACCATTGAGGTCTTTAAAATTCAAAATTAATATCATTATTTTTGGAACCAGTTATTCTATCTTTCAGTAGCATTTGAGGGTTCCTGACATATTAATATTGTATAAGCTAGAGTGGAACAGGATATTATAAAATGTTCATATAGACATTCATGTGGAGTGGAGGAATTGCCTAATGGTTGGAGCTGTAGACTGAGAGGAAGGGGACAGGGGCTTAAAACCTACTGCAGCTCTTTGTGATGTATTCTTTATTTTTTAAAACTGTGAGCCCTCCAGGGACAGAAAAATATCTAATGAACCTGAACGTACACTGAATATATACCCAAAGGTTATTGAACCAGTGTACATTTAGGCACAGTCTGCCAGATTCTATATATTGCGCCTAGCATTCTGCGCTGAAATCGAAGCATATTCTGAACAATGCATATAAATTAATTGGCTTAACAAGCCAATGAGTTGTTAACAGCACTTAACAAGCAATAATGAGCACTAATTGGCAATTATTAGAATTTATGACATAACTTGCTAAGTGTATTCTGTAATGCACAGCGCCTAAATTTTAATGCGTGGAGGCAAAAACTACTACTTATCATTTCTATAGCGCTGCTAGACATATGCAGTGCTGGTAAGTGATTAGGGGCAGGGCATGGTTATGGGCAAAGACATGGGCTTTTCTTGGGCGTTCCAAAATTTACTCATACTGTTATAGAATATGCGCCTAAACCTACATGACGGTATTTATGCCACATTTTCCTTGGTGTAAATGGATGCATGCAGTTCTAGGCACTGGAATATCAACTAAGTGTATTCTATATAGCAAGCCTAAATCTAGGCACTACTTACAATATACACTTCACTAGATCCACACAGATTTTCAGGCGCCATATATAGAATCTAGCCCAGTATGTATTTTTCTATCACAAAGAATTGAAATGGGATTTGAACAAGGGTTCCCTGGCTCATAACCCACTGCAGACCATAAGGCTATTCTTCCATTCCACCTGGATGCCTACATGGTCATTTTAGAACATAGATGTTCCTATGCTGTCTCAGTGGCATCCATATCCTTTGCTTTTCACCGTTCAAAGTTTGGATGTTTCAGTTTGTAAAATGGGTGTTCAGGTGGTATATTCATTTTTCATGTATTTTAGAACAGGCTGTACATCAGCAGATCCTGTTCTAAAAATCTACCACCAGCAGCCATGTACTGTCATGACGGCGTCTTACTGGTCCGATAGGCACCTCGATCTCGTCTCAGGCTGGATTGGGAGGCGCCAAGTTTTCCCCAGCTGACAGTGCACCTTACGCTTGCACGCACCCTTCCGTTTCAGACACGGTCTGTGTGGCACTGACATGCTGGCACTCGCCCTGCCCTGATCTCTGCGTGTCGCTGAACCAATAATATTGGAGCTGACGTCAGTCATCGTCGTCCTTTTCTGTGCTGCTTGCATGCTGCTCAGAGTCTCAACTACTGCTATCTTGGTGGTTTCTGGTGCTGCCTTCCTTGACCTGCTTGCTGTCTGCCTTTGACCCTGCTTGGACCTGAACCCTGACTTACTCACTGCTTGCCTCTGACCCTGCTTGGACCTGGAACCTGACTTGCTTGCTGCCTGCCTCCTTGTTGCCTCCTAAAGTCCTGTTGGCTGCTCGAATCTGGGGGTTCAACCCCCGGAGAACCGTAGTCGCCGCAGGTGACCTTTGGGCTTGTGGATCGCCTATTCCTCTCTTGGGAAAGACTCAAGACCTCATGACTTTCTGCAACCGGAATGTAACAGATAGCTGAGGCCGTGAGCTCGTCTGACAAGTATCTCCACTCAACCCTTGGCTACAGCCTTGCGTGTCTCCTCTATCCAGGGAAACACACTACCTGGACCTATCCTTAAAGTCTCCAATCCACTCTCACTCCAAGTAGGAATTTTGCACGCAAAGAGATCCAGTTCTACAACCTACCCAGGTCTATTCACCCAGTGGTGCTGGGACTCAATTGGCTATAGCAACACTCTACTCAGATCAACTGGAGTAAGAACAATATCCTTGCCTTGAGTCCCAATTGTTTTCACAACTGCCTGACCCAGATTCATCCCATAGCCACTGCTTCCCCCAAAGACGCCCGCCCAGCTACAGACCGTGTTGGCATCCCTAAGGAATATCAGTACTTCAGCAATGTATTTGAGAAACAAGAAGTGAAAACTCTTCTTCCTCTTAGACCTTTTGACTGTGCCATTCCTGAGAAGTTGCCACATTCATGATTCTTCTCAGAAGTTTCCATTCTATATCTTGTATGGCTGCCACTCTCGTCTACCCTTGCCCATTCTGGAGAACATCAATATGCCAGCTGCGCAACAGGCCGTCAGTGACATCCAGGAACTTTGGATAGAAGTACGGTTACAGTTTCAACACGCTTCTACAGTATACAAACGTGAGGCAGATCGGAGAAGATGAGGGTCGCCAATTTTCCACCCTGGGCAGAGAGTTTGGCTCAGTACCAAGTTCTTGCAACTCTGTTTACCATCTTACAAGTTTGCTCCTCGATTTATAGGATCTTTTCTGGTGAAAGAACTTACATCCTACCATGAGAATATACAATGCCTTTCATGTTTCACCACTGAAACCCTTTCTTCCTTCTACGTGGCATCCCAAGCCACCAGATACACCTACCCCTGACTCCACTCTGGACCCTGAATTTGAGGTACAGGACATTCTGGACTCCAAACGCAGAGGGGCATCTATATTATCTACTCTCTTGGAAGGGCTTCAGCCTAGGAGACAACTCCTAGGAACCTGCTGAGAATGTCCACACTCCAGCCTTGGTTCATGCATTTCACACCCACCATCCCTCGAAGCCTAGACCCAGGAGGGAGTGGAGTTTAGTGTGTGTGTGTGTGGGGGGGGGGGGGTACTGTTATGACAGCATCTTACTGGTCTAATGGGGTGCCTTGGTCTCGTCTCAGGTCAGATTGGGAGGCACTGAGTTTCTCTTAGCTGACAGTGCACCTTGCCCTTGCACACACCCTTGTTTTTCAGACACTGTGCAGCACTGACACAATGTTGCGTTACAAGACGTATGAGGAGAGACTTGCTGAGCTAAACATGTATACTCTGGAGGAAAGGAGAAACAGGGGTAATATGATACAGACGTTCAAATATTTGAAAGGTATTAATCCGCAAACGAACCTTTTCCAGAGATGGGAAGGTGGTAGAACGAGAGGACATGAAATGAGATTGAAGGGGGGCAGACTCAAGAAAAATGTCAGAAAGTATTTTTTCACGGAGAGAGTGGTGGATGCTTGGAGAATTCCTTTATTAAATAAAACGGAAAAAACCAATATTCAAGACATTACATCATGCCGTTGTAAAACCAGCCCCACTACACTTTTATACAAAAAATACAAACCCGATAAAACCCGTCCCCCCCAAATCCCCCCCACACCATACATTCAAATCAACTTCAAGCGGACATGCTTCCACCAAACCCCAAAATTATGTACCCCCCCCTCCACCTTTTCCCAGCGTGCCAATTCCTGGACGGCTCGGACAATGTCCCAGGAAACCTGCTCAGCCGACCTGCACTCCTGGCGCATAGACACCCCGCATCGAGCCACCCACAGGCAGTACCTGATAATGACTGATATGAGGAAGGCGGTACCTGGCTCCAGCCGCCCCGTCCCCTGCTGCCTCCCGTACACCCAGTCTGCATAGGTGTAGGACGTGAAGCTGGGGATGGCCAACAAGGCGGCCACTCTTCCACAAACTGCTCTGGAGAATGGACACACCATAAGGAAGTGGTCCATCGTCTCCAGCTGACCAGCACACTCCCCCCTCGGGCAGTTTCGGTCCTGCATGCTTCGGTGCATATTTGCCCTAACATATAATTTACCGTGAAGGGACAGCCAGGCAATGTCCCTGTACTTGTTCGGGAGTCGTCTAGATGAAATAAAGCGCAGGCCCTGCCTCAGCACGGGCCCTGGAGCATCCCTAAGAGTCAGGGGAGATGAGAAATGCTGGGAGCGAACCCGCTCCACCCAGCTCTCCCTCTGCCCCGCCCTTATTTCCTCCCATGTAATGTCCCACAACCGGACCAGCTTTACTAAGGATTTGTAGTAGCCTACCCCCTCCGGGAAACCCTTCCGCAACCTCCCCACCTTCCCCCCTCCCCACCAAGGGCCCCAAAATCCCTCCCACCACTGCACAACACTTTGTGCCCACCCTGGGGCCTCCGGCCCTCCCCCCCGCCCAAGGTTAAACTGGATGAACAGGGAGGAGAATAGCAGGACAGGGTTTACCATCCCCACCCCCCCTTCCTCCCGTGACCGGTAAGTAATATTGCGTTTTACCGGGTTCATCCTGTTGCCCCACAAAAGTTGAAAAAACACGCTGTACAATGAAGTGAAACAGCATTCCGGCAAAAGGCAGATGTAACTCAAGAAGAGAAACATGGGGACTATCTGGGTCTTCAACAACCGGACCCTGTCTGCCATGGACATCCGCCACCCCTTCCAACGATCCACCTTTTCCCTTGCCTCCGATATCTTTTGCTCCCAACTCTCCCGCCCGTAATCCCCCCCCCCAAAATACACTCCCAACACCCGCATTCTTTCAATCCCTGCAGGAAACCCGCCCCCTAGGTTAAATCGCCGTTCCTCTGGACCCACCCACAAGCTAGTACACTTACCCAGGTTTACCCGTGACCCCGATGCCTTGGAATATTCTTCAAGGGTCTCCCGCAGCATCCTCCCCTCCCTCTGGTCTGCCACCCAAACGGTGACATCGTCTGCATAAGCGATGACTCTCAATACGTTCCCTTTGCCAACCTCTACCCCTCTGAGCCCTCCCTCCCCCCCCCCCTCCCAGCCTCCGCACCAGGGGATCTATGGCAAAAGCGTACAGCAGGGGGCTCAATGGGCACCCCTGCCGTACCCCTGCCGTGACCCCCACCTCCGCCCCCCTCCATCCATTCACCAGGGGAAAAAATCGCGCCCCAGCATACAACAGTTGCAGTTGTGCGATCCACTCCCCCGGGAAGCCATAGTGATCCAGGACCTTCCACAAGAACTCCCACTGCACTCGGTCGAAAGCCTTGTCCTGGTCCAAGGCCACGACCAACCTACCATCTCCCACCCGGCTATGTTCCAAGCCCTCCCTCACCCAGGCTACTGCCTCCAGCACCCCCCTTCCTGGGACCCCACACCTCTGCGGGACTGCTAGCACTTCACCGGAGACCTTCCTCATGCGAGCATGAAGCATGTGGGCGAAGATCTTCCGGTCGCTGTTCAATAGTGCTATTGGTCGCCAGTTCGCCACGTCTTGAGGATCCTTGCCTTTGCTAAGGAGGACCAATGCTGATCCTCCCATAGACTCTGGCAAGGATCCTCCTGTTCGCGCCTCCTCCCAGAGTTCCAGCAAGAGCGGCGCCAGCTGGTCCCTGAACCGTTGGTAAAACTCCGCCGGAAGTCCATCCGGCCCCGGCGCTGTTCTGCGCCGCAAGGCCCCAATGGCCTCCTCCACCTCACCCAGCGTCCACGGCTGCGTTAAGACCTGAAGATGGGGCCCCCAGTTACCCACCCCCGGGGTCCCCTCAATATATCTTCCCATGGCCTCTGTCCCCAACTGTAGGTCCGAGAAAACCCGCCCAAAATGCGTCCCCACCACCCCGCAAAATACCTTCCCTGGATTCTTGGAGCACCCCCCCCTCATCCCTAAACCCCACCACCACCCTCCTCTCCCTTCGTTCCTTGCAGCAGTCATACGGGTCCGGACCAAGCAGCTTCCCGAAGTCCCGCTCGTAGACGAGGGAAGAGTAGCGGTTGTACTGTACTCTTTCAACCTCCTGCTGCAGTACCTCAATATCCTCCCTCCTCCCCCCCCGGGAAATTAGATTATCCCGTCGCTTTCTCAGGGCGATCCCCAACCGGGTGGCCTCCCTTCCCTCCCGCCTTGCCTGACGGAGAAAAAACCCTCTGGTGCGGTGTTTCAGTACTTCCCACCAGTCCCTGAGGGAAGGGAAGACACCCTGAATGGACACCTGGTCTGCTAGGAATTCCAGGTACTCCTGGTGCAACACCCCCTCCTTCAACCATTTGAGATTCAATCTCCACAACCCTTTCCCTAGCTTGCACGCCCCCCCTCCCCCCAACTCTATCATCACCATCCTGTGGTCAGAGAAATCTACTTCCACCACCCTAGGTGCCTGCCTACATGCCCCTTCCCGAACTAGAAACCGGTCAATTCTGCTCCTACAGGTGCCCCGTGAAAAGGTGAAACCCTGATTCCCACCACCAAGTGCAATATGTACATCCACCAGCCCTGCTCCTTTCATAATCCCCGCTAGTCGAACCCCATCATAACGTACTTGTGGTGCCCGCCCCCCACTATCCTCTTTCCGTAAGATAGTGTTGAAGTCTCCTCCCCACACCAACTGCCTTGAAGTGTATAGGTAAGGCTTAATTTTGTTGAACAGTGCAGACCTTCCCTGTTTGCTTTGCGGTCCATACACATTAATCACCCGCAAGGCCACCCCCCGCAATATTACGTCCAACACCAAACACCTACCAATACCCAGCTCCACCACCCTCTGAATCTCTACTTTATTGGTTTTAAAGAGGACGCCTATCCCCCCATACCTCTCCCCGGCCAGACCCCAAATAGAGGGTCCCCATCTCCAGGCCCTCTTTGCCCGCCGGATGTCCTCTAGCGTCTGCAACCGGGTCTCCTGGAGGAGGAAACAGTCCGCCTCCACAGCAGAGAGGCCATCAAATGCCAAGCTTCTTGCCCTCTGGGAGGCGACACTAGCCACATTAAGTGTGGCGAACACCAATAGCAGTCCCGCCATCAGTCCTCGCTACCACACCCCCCGCCTTCCTGGCTGCCTTCCCTTCTCTCCACACCATCATCCGTGGTCCCTTCCCCTCCACCCTCTTCTTCCTCCTCCGCCCAATCCCGGACCCCTAGCTTAAACATCCCTTCCCCCACCCTTGCTTTCTTCCTCCCTATCTTCTTTTTGTCTTCACCCACCTCCCTCCCTCCCTGGGGATCATCAAGCGACCTGCCCCCCTCCTCTCCTCCCTCTTCCACCCCTACTACCTCCTCTTCTTCCACCCTTCCCATCAATCCCGCCTCCGACCCTTCCTCCCTCCCCTCACGGGCCTGCATTACTACATCCTTTCTTACCTTCCTTTCCTCTCCCGCCCTCCCTGCATCAGCCGTCACCTCCCCCGATCCACCCACCTCCCCCCCTACCCTTCCCCCCTCTTTGTCCCTCAAAACCCTCCCCTCCCGTTTCTCTTTCCTCTTACCCGCTGTTCCCTTCACTCCTTCTCCCCTACCTCCCAACCCGTCCTGCCGGCTACCCCCATCCTCTACCTCCTCACCAGCCAGTTCCTCAACCCCTCCCTCCTCTTCCAAACCCCTGAATCTATTCCCTACTTCTATCCCCATTCCCACCCCCCTTCCCACCTTTCCTCTCCGCTGTTTCTTGGACACCCGCGTCCAGCCCTCATCCTCCCCTTCCTGCCGCTTCCGACCCTCCCCCAAGCCCCCCCCCTCTACCTGTCCCTGTCCTTCCCTGGACCCTTTCCCTCCCGCCCCGGGAACCTGATCATGGTCTGCTTCCCCTCCCCCCTCCCCCTGACCTGAACCATCCCTATCTATCTCCTCCTCACCCCCATTATGGGAGGCCCAAGGGCAGGCTCGAAATGCATGCCCCAGACCCCCACACAAGTTGCACCGAATAGACATACAGGACTCCGTGGGATGCTCCTTAGACCCGCACTTTCCACACTGCACAACCGGGCATGACATACTAAAATGTCTAAACGACCCGCACTTGTGACACTGCCGTGGCTGCCCCTTATAAAAGCAGAGAATCCGATCCCTGCCGATGAACGCCGAGGAGGGAATGTGCTGGGTGACATGCCCTGCCTGCCTCAGCCTAACCTGCGCACCCCAACCTCCAGCCCACACCCTACTGGGGTCCGGGAGTTTGGACAAGGGGGTACGCAATTCTGCGTACCGTTGTAGCCAGAAGGCCAGGTCCGCCCCTGATAGAGACTCATTTCGAACAAGAAGGGTTACTTGCACCAGGTCGGGTCTGCTGATCGGTACGGCCCGGTAGTTCTTCCAGTCCCCTCTCCCCCGTACCCCTTCGTATCTCTCCCAGAAGACCTCCATGCCTCGCTGGGTTAGAAAGCTGACATCGTATTCTGGTATATTCACCGGATGAATACAGGCATAGAGGTCCTCTGGGAGGAATCCTAGACCAAGGACCAATCTCAGGACCGCATCCCTGCTTGGCATCCCCCCCTCCCCCACCCATCTCAATTGTACCACATTCCTCCTTTTGGGAACCTGGCCTCCCCCCCACCCCCCTCCCCATCCTTCCCCGCTGCCCCCTACCCCCCTAGTTCCCCTGCGGCCACCTCCTCCACCCACCACCGCCGCAAAGGACGGACCCCCACCCCACCGTCCCCCCCCTTCTGCAGCGCGGGGACCCCCCCGCTCCTGATGCACCATATCCTCCTTCTCTTGCCTTCCCCGTTTCTCAGCCTCCCTCCCCTCCCTCCCTATCCCTCCCCCCAACATGCCTTGTACCCCTTCAACCAGCAAACCTTGGTCCCCTGCACCCCTCACCCCCCGAGCACTCGTATCCCCTGTAGTCACAGTGTCCATCAGTTCAATGCCTCCTGCAACAGAAACCCTGCCTGTCTCCCTATCGATTTGGTCCATAGGAACTTTGAGAGCAGGTTCCCCTATATAACTGGTCCCCTCCCAGTGCCCCTGCCCCCCTCCCGTCGAATCAACCCCTCCCCCCAGAGCCACCACCCCGCTGCCTGGCCGGAATCAGAATCCCTAGTACCACCAGTTAAGTTTACTTCTGGTGCGCATGGCAAGGCAAGCACCCCTCCCTCCCGCCCAAAACCTGCTCTCTGGACCGGGTCCCTTTTTCCTCCAACGTTCTGCTCCTTCGGATCCTCCAGCCCCGCTGTTTCGCCAAGCGGATGAGGCTTCCCACACTCCAGAAGTGCCTGCCCTCTCACACATGGGGAATCTTCTGGCGCTGCAGCTATTTCCCCTGCCAGCCTTTGTAGCTGTTCTGCAGTCTTTCCTGCTCCCACAGCCCGATTGGCTGGAGCCTCTGCTGCCAGGCTGGTTTGTTGCAAACACTCCTGATCCTCCAGTGCTTTCTTTATCGAGAACCCCTCCTTTTCACCTGCTGTTTGTCCAGCTGCAGCACTCTCTGTCACCAGGTTTTCCTCTGCTAAAACCTCACCATTCTCAGTCTTTGGCAGTGCTGCAGCCTGCCTGGCCGTGACCTCCAGCCCCTCAGTGCTGCGTGGGCGGGGCCTCCCCAGCTGCAATGGAGTCAGTGTTTGTTTGCTGCTCTCAACTCCTGCTGCAGGCAATGGGCACAAAACCTGTGGCTGCAACTGCCTCTGCTGACCTCTTGCTTCTTGCTCAAGTAAGTTTTTCAGTTCTGCTTCCACTGGTGTAGAAAAGAGTCTCTCTCCTGAACTTCCAGCCCCTGTTTCTACAAGATGAAAAGTCTGGGTTTTAAAACTTTTTTCCTGTTCAGTTTTTCCAACCTCAGGTTCCCTTAACGAGCATGCCTCTCCAGCCCCACCTCCAGTCCTGCTTGCTTCAGAAGCTGCCAGAGACTGACTAGCAAGGTACTGCATATACTGTAATGTCTTTTGGGTACTGGGCCCAGGAAGCTCCTTTGGCCCCTGGGTGTTCTGGGGTCCAAGGTCTGAGCTCCTACTCTCCTTCTCTGTTTGCTGTTGTGACTTTTTGAAGGTTGTCAGGGCTTTTCCCCCCAAGGCCATTCTTTCTCTGTTGATGTAAACTTCTCTCAGAGGGTTCCCAGGGCCCTTTTTCAATGCCCCCAGCAAATGTTCTTTCTTTTGAAGAAGCTTGAGTAAACGGGTTACCTCCTTTGTATAAGTCTTGCGGTGCTCCACTGGGGCTAGTTTGCACAGGGCTTTTGCCATTTTAACCCGTTTCCCCAACTCTACCACCTCTTTTTCTGTGCTTTTTATTTTTCTCACCATTTGAATCAGGCCACTGGTCGGGTCCTCTGGATCCTGACTATAGTCTGTGAAATCTTCCTCCTCTGAGGAGTCACTGTCCTCCTCCTCTGACACCGGTAGGGCCTCCAGGCAGATCTCCATTACCTCTGCTCTCTCCTCTCTCTCCTCCGATCTGCTGTTCTCTGGGGCCTCCCCCAGCTCTCTCCCCCCCTCACCTGCTAGATGGCGTGCCACTGTGAGGGGGGTACCGGTCTGGGTTCCTCCCATGGAAGCCTGCACTCTTCGATCCACAGGGCTCCTTTCCCTCCTCTCTGGAGTCCTGCCAGAGAGGGAACTACTTCTCCTGGCCTTCTGGTCCCTGGCCCCAGGAGACCCCCTGGCCTGGGGCTTTCCTGAGGACTGCTCCCCAGGGACCTTCCTCATTTCTGGGGAAGGAGCTAGGCCTCACTCCCTTCCCCCTGGAAGCCTGCAGAGCCTCTGGCAGCACTTCCTCCTCCTTCCAAGTCTCAACAGCAACTAACTTGGAATGCCCTCCCGCGGGAGGTGGTGGGAATGAAAATGGTAACGGAATTCAAACATGTGTGGGATAGGCATAAAGGAATCCTGTGCCGAAGGAATGGATCCTCAAGAGCTTATTCAAGATCGGGAGTCAGGGCTGGTGGTAGGGAGGCGGGGATAGTGCTGGGAAGACTTATACGGCCTGTGCCAGAGCCGGTGGTGGGAAGCGGGACTGGTGGTTGGGAGGCGGGGATAGTGCTGGGCAGACTTGTACGGTCTGTGCCAAAGCCGGTGGTTGGGAGGCGGAGCTGGTGGTTGGGAGGCGAGGATAGAGCTGGGCAGACTTATACGGTCTGTGCCAGAGCCAGTGGTTGGGAGGTGGGGCTGGTGGTTGGGAGGCAGGGATAGTGCTGGGCAGACTTATACGGTCTGTGCCCTGAAGAGCACAGGTACAAATCAAAGTAGGGTTTACACAAAAAGTTGCACATATGAGTTATCTTGTTGGGCAGACTGGATGGACCGCGCAGGTCTTTTTCTGCCGTCATCTACTATGTTACTATCCTGCTTATAATCGAACGAGAAAAACGCCCAAGTTCCGACCTAAATCGGGAGATGGGCGTTTTTCTCACAAAAACAAATAAAGCGGTATAATCGAAAGCCGAACTTTGGACGCTTTCAACTGCACTCCGTCGCGGATGCGGACAAAGTTGACGGGGGCGTGTCGGAGGCGTTGGGAAGGCGGAACTGGGGCGTGGTTATCACCCGAACAGAGATGGGCGCCTTTCGCCGATAATGGATACGTTTGTAGCTAGAATTTAGGGCACTTTTCCTGGACCCTGTTTTTTCACGAATAAGGCCCCAAAAAGTGCCCTAAATGACCAGATGACCCCCAGAGGGAGTCGGGGATGACCTCCCCTGACTCCCCCAGTGGTCACTAACCCCCTCCCACCACAAAAAAATGATGTTTCACAACTTTTTACTTTCACCCTCAAATGTCATACCCTCCTCCCAAGCAGCAGTATGCAGGTCCCTGGAGCAGTTGTTAGGGGGTGCAGTGGACGTCAGGCAGGTGGACCCAGGCCCATCCCCCCCCTACCTGTTACAATTGTGCTGCTTAATGCTTAGTCGTCCAACCCCCCCAAACTCACTGTACCCACATGTAGGTGCCCCCCTTCACCCCTTAGGGCTATAGTAATGGTGTAGACTTGTGGGCAGTAGGTTTTGAGGGGGATTTGGGGGGCTCAACACCCAAGGGAAGGGTGCTATGCACCTGGGAGCTCTTTTACCTTTTTTTTTGTTTTTGTAAAAGTGCCCCCTAGGGTGCCCTGGCATGTGAGGGGGACCAGTGCACTATGAATCCTGGCCCCTCCCACGAACAAATGCCTTGGATTTATTCGTTTTTGAGCTGGGCGATTTCATTTTCCATTATCGCTGAAAAGCAAAAACGCCCAGCTCACACCTTGGCGAATAACACATGGGCGTCTATTTTTTTGGAAACTACGGTTCACTCCGCCCCTTCACGGACCCGTTCTCGGAGATAAACGCCCATGGAGATAGGCGTTTCTGGTCGATTATGCCCCTCCATGTTACTCGCCCTGCCCTGATCTCTGCCTTTCGCTGAACCAGTGACGTCAGACACCGTCGTCCTTTTCTGTGCTGCTTGCACGCTTCTCAGAGCCTCAGCTACTGGTTTCTGGTGCTGTGGGCTTCCATAGCTGCCTTCCTTGACCTGCTCGCTGTCTGCCTTTGACCCTGCTTGGATCTAGACCCTGACTTACTGCCTGCCTCCGACCCTGCTTGGACCTGGAACCTGACTTGCTTACTGCCTGCCTTTGACCTTGCTTGAACCTGGACCCTGACTTGCTCACTGCCTACCTCTGACTTTCCTTGGACCTGAACCCTGATCTACTCTGTCTGCCTCCTACTTAGCTGGGGCTCTATCGCTGACCTTCCCATCCTGTAGTCCTGCCTCCTTCCATCGTTGCCCTTCTTGTCCCCTCCTAAAGTTCTGTTGGCTGCTCAAACCTTAGGGTTCAACCCCTGGGGAACAGTGGTCACCACAGGTGAAGACCTTTGGGCTTCTGGATCGCCTACTCCATTCTTGGGAAAGGCTCAAGGGCTCACGACTTTCTGTAACTGGAATGTGAAATGTACCAACCTGGATGTCTTTATTCTGAGTTGCATGCCCTTTCTAAAAAGCTGTTCTAAGTAGCAAAAAACACAAGAAACAATTTTAGTTACAGACAATGGTGAAAGTCTCACCATGATGCATTATTAAAGTGGCCTTTTCTGATGGAAATAAAGCAACATGAGGCAGCAGTGACTATGCTGAAAATGAGACTTACTGAGACATAACATGTAGAATGATAGAGATGGGCTAGACTATGCTATTGTGATTGAGTAAGGTTGCAGCTCATTTGAGTTAATTCATGGGATGGAACTGTTTTGAGGCAGGTGGGATTTACAACAATTAGTGTTTGCCTATTCTTTATGATTATGTATGTATTCATGTAAACTGTGTAAAATGTTTTAAATAAATGATGATTCTTGTCAACCTCACTGGTGGTGAGGTCTAATTAGACCTTTTAACTGCATGTCAGGAAAACTGAGGAAGACCCTGAGCAAGTCAGTTTTGTCTCATTTAATATAGACCCCAGGAGCTGGAGAATGAAGGTGTTCTGGTTTCTCTTCCTTCCCTACACAGGCATTCTCCCTCTCACTCCCTTGCAAACAAATGCCAGCAGGGTAGAGGTACATAAGACAGCAGAATTAAACAATTGTACACAGTTTCAAGTTCAATTTACATTCAAGATTGGACTTGGTTCAACCTGTAGAAATAATTTATAATATTCAAGTAGTTACAACATGATATAAACTAGAAGTACACCAAACACGTTATTTTCTATGGAATTCAATAGATCTGCAATAAATAACTTGTTTCAAAACCACAGAATCTTCAATATGATACTTTCACTTTCACTTTTACATAATTTTGGTGACCTCAGCGGTGCTCATTGCTCAAGATATGCATGTAGCAATGTAATTAGCACCAAGCTCTTCATCGGTTCACCCAATTATTAAATTTTTTTGAAATATTTATATATATTTTACTAATTCTTTTACTTATCTTTCCATATTAGACCCGGGGGCTCTGTTGTCCGACATGCATGTTTCGCTCAGGTGCAAGCTGTCTCAAGGACATTCCCCTCAAGTCTCCCTTAGCGCCAGCTCTGCTATTATTATCCAGGACCAAACCCAAAGGGTTTAATAATCGGGTGAACTGATGAAGAGGTTGATGCTAATTACATTGCTGCATGCATATCTTGAGCAATGAGCACCCCTGAGGTCACCAAAATTATGTAAAAGAGAAAGTATCATATTGAAGATTCTGTGGTTTTGAAACACGTTATTTATTGAAGATCTATTGGATTTCATAGAAAATAATGTGTTTGGTGTACTTCTGGGATCCTTTTTGAACTTTATTTAATGAAAATTAGCCACTGACTGGGTATAAACTAGAATGAAGCATGTAAATATTTATGCATAAAAATAAAATAATAAAAAATAACCTCTCAAGCCCAAAATAACAAATATCAATGATCCTCCACCTACAACACACATCATACAACATAAAAGAACCTAAAATAATCTAAATGGATTGTTGAAAACGGCTGGCTTTTACTGGGATATCACAAATAATTTTGTTTGGTTTCAATTTCTTAGTAGCAAGTTCTGTAACACAGTCTCATGCTATCTAAACATCAGCTTCCTAATTTTACTTCTGAAGGAGAACCCTTAGCACCATATTCTGGATGGACCATAAGGTCCTCTGTGGTTCAAAAATCTCACTAACTACCCAGGCTTATGAGTGCACTGAAATGTGTGTATGGTTAGGGAAGGAAGTACATTTGTAAAGGTTTTTCTATGTGTGAAAAGCATGTTTTACAAACATAAAAATTCCTCTTACAAAATTGTGTGAACATATATGCATGTACTAAGTATGCATGCCAAAAGATTGCACATACTTTTAAGCAGACTGAAAATAAACCTTCCTGTGACCATAGTTAGGGCAGAGCAGAGGCAGAATTGCAATTGTAACCCCAGAATCAAGTATTCTGCATAGGCAGCAGCCTAAGGCTTGCTCTGTGGAGTGGAAACTGGGTATACAAACAAATTTATTGACTTTGGGACAAGCCAAGGCTGGAAAAATATCCAGAAGACAATAAGCAATTGAGGAGGGCAGCAGCAAAAGGGGGCCGGTGCTGGCATCAGCGCTTGTTTTACACGTGCGCCAAGACACAGCTGGTAAAAGGGAAGGTATCGCCTTACTGCAGGAAATGGCTGGGTGGCAAGTAAAGCACTTGCCACATGGCCATTTCAAGAGGGAGCCCTTACCGCCACCCATTGAGGTGGTGGTAAAGGCTCCCGCACTAGCCTGGCGGTAACCGGGTAGCAAGTGGCACTGCCCGATTACCGCTGGGTACAGTCCAGTGCTACAAAAATAAATGTTTGTAGCGCTGGAAATGACGGCGCGGTAGGGGTGGGAAGTACCGTCGGGCTGCTGCGGTAGCCTGGCGGTATTTCCGTTATAGCAAGTGGTAAGCCCTTGTTGGGCTTACTGCTGCTTAGTAAAAGGAGCCCTGAGACTTACCAAAACAGTAAGTGTAGCAAAAGTGACCTGTTGTCTTATATTGCTAATTTAAAAATGGGAATGGGGAGAGGGAGAGGGCTGTATGATATGGTGATGGGCATGTCCTGGATGATTTAAATTGCATGCACAAATCCAGTAATATTCTGGATTTGTGCGTATGACTTAATTAGATAACAAGCCAAAAGCATTCATTAGAATTTAAGCACACAACTGTCTTACAGTGTACAGTGTATTCAGTGTATACAGTGTATTCTGTAACGGAAAATTGAAGCAAGTTGATCATGAACAAGATTAAGAATTTCATGAAAAGAGTATTAAATTAATCTG
Organism: Microcaecilia unicolor; assembly: GCF_901765095.1. Classification (NCBI taxonomy): domain Eukaryota; kingdom Metazoa; phylum Chordata; class Amphibia; order Gymnophiona; family Siphonopidae; genus Microcaecilia; species Microcaecilia unicolor. Next base: position 214,441,128 of record NC_044034.1, read on the forward strand.
ACAGAACAGCTCCATATTTATCACCTGAAAATGGAAATGCAAAATCTGATATCAAATGTTATTAGAAATAGTGCAGAGTCTGCAGACAATGGTGATGAGATCTGGAATACCAAACAAGTACTACTGCTCAAGTATGAAACCATTGTAACAAAGTACTAAAAGGAAATTCACCAGAAAAGTATGGACCAGCAAGGCAATCTGTAGGGTGTTTTAAAGTTTTTAGATATCTTTTATATCCCTGGATTCCTTAGCAACCCTGAAAGAAGTTAGAACCTATAATCTTTATGGGTTATTATGAAAATAGGAAACCATACTGCTTGTATGATTCAAACTAGAGAAAATTCTGACAAGCAGAGATTTGGCTTCTTGAGCCAAGAAAAGGAACTAAAATTCTAGAAAATGGAAATGATACCTTGAAGAAATATGTTCAGATCTCTGATTTCACAGTTTAAAGGAACATCGGACATTATTGTCTTGATGAAATGCCCAGAAGTGATGATGAAAAGTCAATTAGTAATAGAACAGTCATCACATTCATTTTTATCAACTATGGCAGAAGCAGACGGTAAAGTCTCATCAGCACAAGAAGAACAGGAACAATTAGACACGCAGAAATGAGGTCATTCAGCACCATTCAACCAACCCCCAGCTAGGCTAGTAGCTATGCCAAAGGGCAGCAGTATGCATCCTAAACCAATATGCATTGAATAAGTGATAAAAACTGAAGAGCATGATATAAAAAGTGACTCCAAATAAAGAGCATGACACCAATATTCTGAGATAACTTACTTGATTAACCATAAGTTCTACTGAGTGTACTGCTGCAGCCACTAAGAAGATTTTGAATTGTTGGAATCAGAACCCGAACGTTAGCAATTTATTGCCATGTAGAGGTAATGCCGACTTTCCCCCAGGGCTGGAGTCCGGACAGTTTAAGAGATGGTTGGACATGGGTATAGTTTTGATCAAGCATTTTCTCATTGAAGAAGGTGTATTTTATTTTTTTCGGAATTTGCAATAGAGGATCTCCCTAACTCACACACATTATTTTGCTTATTGGCAGCTGCATCACTATTATATTAGCTTAGACCGTAGGGCTCTGCATACGAGGTTAGGTCAGAAACTTTGAGATTTTTTACAAGGAGATGTTTTTGGTAAGGTTTCTGTATCAGGTTTACACAGAACTCCCCGGGAGTATGATCCTCTCAAGGAGGCTTGGAGTAGGGACCTTGGGTATGAACTGAAAGGGGTGGACTTAAAGCTATTCCAAAGCAGGTTGGAATTGCTGAACTTCAAGAGAGTCAATATCGAATCCTTCACAGGGCATATATCTCACAATATCAGGCTGCTAGAGCGAGTTGGGTGCCTGTTAGTCAATGTCCTAGATGTCAGCGGGAGGACAGTACCTTTTATCATGCTTTTTAGAGATGTAGTGGCATTCAAGATTTTTGGAGGTCGCTACATCGATACTTAGGATCTCTTCATGGTCAGTATGTAGTCCTTTCTTGGACAGGAGTCTTGCTGAATAAATGGGAGGTATATGGAGTCTTGGATAAAAATTTGCGTTTACTACTTTGTAAAGTTTTGGCATTGGGGAAGAAGTGCATTCTTAAGCATTGGATGCAGGAGGAGCTTCCCTCTTTTTGGTACTGGAGAAATAGACTGCATGCCTTCATGTTATGGGAGTCCAGAGCTGCTAGTGAATTCCCCAAAGGGAGGCAGAGCTTTCTTGTCTGTATGGAACTATTATTTAGAAACTATCTCCCACAAAGTAAGAAGCACTGTATTAAATAGGTTTCAGAATGTTTCCTAAGTTGGTTCTGTTCTATAAGGGGCTGAGTTGAGGTTCTCTGCTTGGGTAGGGGAGGATGGATTGGAAATAATGGACGTTACTCTTTCAAAGATGGCCTGGGGTCGTAAGAGTCCAGATGCCGGGTCATCTTAGCATTTGTTTTAGTTATGGGTTAAGGTAGGGTTGGGGGGAGGGGTGATCTTGAATATAACTGTTACATTTAGATGGAAACTAGGGTAGTGAGGGTGAAGGGTGGTGGGAGGTTTCTCACAAAACTTAAAAAAGGGATCATGCGTTACTCAGTTTTTTGCAGTAAGATGTCTCTGCCTATTATTCTGTTATGCTTGCTCATTGTTCTTTAACCGCTTGCAGTCTTTGTCTGGACTTGCTATTGAATTGTTGGATGTTGGCTTTTTTTGATCCTGAATAAAAATCGTTAAGCCATAACCATAAGTTCTACTTACCCCCCCTGTTTACTAAGCTGTGCTAGTAGCTGCCAAGTGACATTGCTGACACAGCCCATTTAGCATGAAGGAGGGAGGGTTATTTAGTTAAATTAGCCATTGAATATACTATTTGAGGTTAACCAGATAAAGTTATTTGATTAATTTATGGACAGCAGTTTTTCCAAACCAGACTTAACCGAATATCAGTGCTCTGGATTAAAGTCCAACTGCACCCTTAGTACACCTCCAATTCTGCCCAGACTTAGCTGGTTACATTTGCCTATTCAATGAATAATCCAGCCAAAATTTCACTGGTGGCAAATTTCAAAACCTAAGATTTGAATATCAGCTCCCAAAAGGCCTATCTAATCAGCCTATCCAAACCCAGCTTGACAATCCTGTCCTCTCCTCAAACAACAAGGTGTCAATTCTATAAAGGTGCTAAAAGTTGGGTGCCTAAAATCTAGGCTCTAAGCTACTGTTGTATAACTGAAAATTTGTGCACCTAACCCATTATAGAACACTAGCATAAGTCATCAATTAGGCCCCTAAATTTAGGTATGTCCACTTATGCTTGCTCTATGGCAGGCATACATGGACACCTAAATGCAGTAGTTAGGTGCATAGCTAACAGTATTCATTAAAACATGAACTTAAATTGTTGGAATGCCCATGACCTGCCCATGTGAATGATTCCTTTGCAGTTACACTCTAGAACACTTAGACGTCAAGCTTTAGAATAGAGTCTAAGTGCACTTAAACTACTGTTTACCCCCATATTTGGGCCCCTTTTACAAAGCTACGGTAAAAGGGGCCTTGCAGTAGTGTTGGCACATAGATTTGCCACACGCCAAGGCTCTCTTTTACTGCTGCAGGTAAAAGCCTTTAAAAAAAAAAAGGAAATAGCCATGTGGTAACCGAACCACTTGCCATGCGGCCATTTCCCAGGGAGCCCTAACTGCCATCTATTTAGGAGGCAGTAAGGGCTCCAGTACTAACCCGGTGGTAACCAGGCAGCACATGGGGCTGCCCAATTACCACTGGGTAAGCCCCCAGAGTTAAAAAATATTTTTTTAAGCACCAGAAATGGCACATACTGGGGGCAGGCACTACTGCTGGGCTTCTGCAGTAGCCCGGCGGTGGTGTCGAAATGACGCATGGCAAAACAGTGGTGCAGGTACTGCTGCTTTGTAAAAAGGCCCTTAGGTATCTGATTGGCACCTAATTTTTGGTGTTCTATATAGAATTAGGGGATAAGTGGGCAAAAGCTATTAGCAAAGAACTTCTATTTTACAACAATATGAAAACATGAGACTTGGGGATTGTTTACTAAAGATTAGCTTGAGTTATCTGCAGCAGGGCCCGTAGGAATAAAATGGGCCCTGCTGCAGATAACACGAGCTAAGCTTTAGTAAACAGGGGGGTTAGTGCCCAAAAAGAAGGGCATGGAAGTTATTAAATTAAAATAGATATTCAAGTTTGAGTTCTGAAAGTGATGTGGAGCATTAAAAAGCAAAACGAGCAGCATCAGTTATGATCTGGAGTAGATTATCAAGAAATAATTTCACTAGTGATGAAAATGACAACTTTTAGACTACTGTCATTAGCAAATGAAGAAAATCAAATAAATCTAATATTGAGACATTCTGATGTGAAACAGCTTGTCTTCATACAGAAATACCAGAGATTTATATGCCACAATCCCAGTCGCTGACAAAGAAAAGATAACAAGAATCTACAAACTCAAAAGAGTCAATCCACAGATTAAAGTAATCCTAGTCAGCAGCTGATAATACTGTGCTTGGTCTAATGTTTGACATTAGACCAAATACTGTACTGGGTGACAAGTGTTATCAACAAACAGAATCAAATTAATATGTTTCTATATACTTCAGGAGGGTAAAGAATATTTTATAGTAGCTATCCATTTTGATAAAATACTGAGAGTAACAAAAACTGACAGACTCAGTTTCTACAAAAGAAGCATTTTTGGAGAGCACAAACTGATTGTTAGATTTAGGAAAGCCAAGCCCAACTGTATTTTAGGCATCGAGACAGAGAGAGATACAGACGGAAACAATGGTTAATCAGTCAAAAGAGCTACATTGAAGAAATCTTAAAATTTTCTGAGATGAATGACTTTAAGCCAAAACGATTTTCATTTTACATCATGTTTGTTTTGTTCAGGGCTTTTATTACGAGAGCTATGTCATCTAGAGTTCACGCTCCTTAGAAAAGAGCACACAGTCTTTTGAAATGGTGCATACTTTTCATAAAAAGTGCATACTCATTCTAAAGAGCACACCTTCTTTTCAAAAAGCGCACACTCACCAAAGAGTTCCATTCAAGCAGCAGCAGTTACTCAACTGGCTGGCCTTCCTCCCTCCTGCGGTTGAGTAAGAAGAGAAGGCGCACAGCTGCACATCGAGTCATGCCCTCTTGCTCTACCATTTTGGCTTGACTGTTCCTGCAATTTAAAGGAGTAGTAAGGCCCAGGATTGCAGAGGAAAAGGACATAGCCCAATGTGCAGACACATTGGGCCATGTCATTCTTCTCCTCATGCACCCAATTGGGGAAGGGTTCAGTTGTGTCACTTGCAGAATTGTAAATAACTAGAACTCACATGAACTTCTTTGGGTAAGGAATTCTACAACTTTGTAAACTGAAAAGAAAAGTAACATCATGGATTCTTTTATATCAAATTTTCCTAACAGATGGAAATCCCAACAAGAAAGTAGAATAGAAATGAGAGCTCCTTTCACAATGCTGGATAAGCTATCAACTGCGGAAGGAGAGAGGAACAGTTCTTATGTTCTTACTGTACCTCACTGTACACCATTGCAATAACCCCTAAGTCTACAGGTGCCACCTATTTGTAGTTACAATGGGTAGTTAGTGGGTTTTTTTTTAGGGCTCACATGTTCCACCACAAGTGTATCAGTTAGAGTGGGATATGGGCCTGGATCCCCTTTTCTACAGTCCACTGCACTGACCACTAGGCTACTCCTGGGACCTGGTTGCTGCTCTAATCGGAATGGCCATCATATGTGAAACTGTAATAGATCCTGAAATGTAATGTCACTATCACATTGTAGGGGGCTGGGAGGGGGTCAGTGATCACTGGAGGAGTAAGGGGATTATGCTTTAATCCCACCAGTGGTCATTTGGTCATGTAGGGCACCTTTTTGTCACTTAGTCATGATTGAAACAGGTCTAGCCAAAAATGTCTTAATTTTGGCCCTAAACTTTTTCATTTTGTTCCATTATTGCAAAAAAAAAAAAAATAATAATAATCTATCATTTGGTGCTGCCCCATATCCTGACCAAAACAGGCCCCAACATGCCCCCTTGAAATCTGGACAAACTGTGGAGTAAAACATCTAAAATCGGAGTGTTAAAAATGATAACTTGGACGTGTTTGAGAGAAAAATGTCCTTCTGTCATCTTATAATATTTTGGGGATTTTTTTTATTTTGAAAATGAGCCCCTTGATGTCCTATTACTGTCCATCTAGGACAGGCTTGTCCTTGAGGACTGCAAACAGGCTTGGTTTTCAGGATATTCCTAATGAATATGCATGAGGAATATTTGTATGACCACCACATCTATTGTATGAATATCTCTCTCATGCATGATGTAACGTCATGAGAATTTTAACAGCTGTTTGTGCTGTTTTGAATTCTGTATGCTGTACACATTTCATTAAATCCATTAAGTTAGTGCTTCCATTGCTGGCCTACGGCAGCTTTGACAGCCAATAGGAAGAGGCTGCCTGAATTGTTTTTCCAGCTCTCATCTCTAGGCTTCTATTCATGATTTGATAGGCCTCAACTGATACTGACTCCAAGCTGTCTTTCTGTGAACCTCTTGTTTTTTTCCTGTTCACCAGCACTTGTCAGGAAGTCACATATTCATACTAGACGTTTCCAGAGAGGGTAGAAGCCTCTGGAAATTGATAGAAAAATAGGAGAGTTTATGATAATTTGGGGAAGGTGACAGCAGTTACCCCCCCCCCCCCCCCCCAAGTGTTATAAGTTCCCTCTTTTGCCCACCAAATTTGTCTTGGGTTCCATCTCCCACCTTTGACCCATGTCAAGAGGAATATCCCTTCTGTCCAGCCTGTTGCAGCAATCCTGAATGCAGAATCAGCCTGCCATACCCCCTCAAGTTGGCATTAAAAGGCACTTGCTAAAGGAGCAAGGATTCAAGGACCAAGGGACAAGTAACAGACCTGAAAACTGGTTGCTGGATTGTTTTAGTGGGATGATATGGGGAACCTTCTCACCCCTGTGTAGTCCAGGGAAGAAGAAGAGAGGATTCATTCAGGGTACCTGTGGTGACATTCAGGTATCCTGAACTTCTAACTATAGCAGGCAGTAAGAGAGAATACCTATTTACCTTCTGATAATTTTATCATTGTAGAGCGACAGTGTCTATCACCTAGCCACCAAGGAGCCTGTAAGTATTTTACGAAATAATTAAATCTTGATCACAGTTAACATTTGCTTAAGTATGCTAATAAGTGAACTATGTAAAGCCAAGTCAAGTCCTTACCAAACCGGTGTGTGGTTTGAGTAACAAGGAGAATAAAGAAAGCTGTTTGTAATTTCTGTGTATGATTAGAGGATAGGAGAAAGCTTTTGTAAATTGTTGGCCATCTGTGTTGAAGTGTTGGAAGCTGTACCCTCATCAGTTGAAGGACAGTACAAGTTCTGATTTTCAGCAAAAGAACTAGTGTGGTCTCCATCATTGTGTGAAGGGTGAAGTCTGGTGCACAGCTTGCCTGGCCTGACAGGATATTCCTGACTTGGCACTGGTCCTAACAAATAAATAATAGTGTGCACCCCTGTTGTCCACCTATCCTGGGCATTGTCTAGGCAGCCACCTAGACCATCTTAAACAAGGGGATTGCAATATTCATTAGGAATATCCTGAAAACCCGGACTGCCTGCAGCCCTGGAGGACTGAACTTGGACAAGCCTTATCTAGGACAATTGATGGAGAGAAAGCCATTGCAAATCCTACCCTTTCCTATAACAAAGACTAGAAGCCTTAACACAATAGCATAAAAAACACCATCACAAGGAGATGTGGACATAAGCCTAGTCAGCTAAAGACCTGGGAGCAGGAGCTCAGAAGACAGACACAAATAGGGATGGAGGTGTGATAGTCCCTGAACAATTTTCATAGGACTGTGTTTGTGAGGAGTTAGCTAAACTAAAAGTGGATAAAGCGATGGGGCTGGATGGCATACATCCAAAGGTACTGAAGGAACTTAGGGAAATTTTGGTAGCTCCACTGACTGACCTTTTCAATGCTTCTCTAGAGTTGGGAGTGGTCTTGAAGAACTGGAGAAGCACAGATGTGGTCATTCTTCACAAAAGCGGAAGTAAGGAAACACTTAAAACAGAGAATAGTAAAATTTTTGAAATCCAATGGATTACCGGACCTGAGGCAATATGGTTAATGAGATGGATATGGGGGAAGCAACTGCTTGCCCCAGGATTGGTAGCATGGAATGTTGCTACTAATTGGGTTTCTGCCAGGTACTTGTGACCTGAATTGTCCACTGCTGGAAGTAGGATACTAGGCTAGATGGACCATTGGTGTGACCCAGTATGGCTGTTCTTATGTACTTCTTCACAGAAAGGGTGGTGAATTTGTGTAACAGCCTCCCGGTGGAAGTGGTGGAGATGAAAACGGTATCTGAATTCAAGAGAGCTTGGGACAAGTACATAGGATCTCTAAGGGAGTGATAGAGAGAGTAGATAGCAAGGATAGGCAGACTGGACAGGCCATGTGGTCTTTATCTGCTTACATATTTCTATGTTTCTTTGCTTCAGTTAAGAGTCACAGGATCTAACTGGTTCCCAGCCTGAATTAAAAAAATATCTGAATGATTAAACTGTCCCAGTTCAAAACCATTGCACAATACTCTGCTTGAAACAGAAGACATGGATTTGTTTTTTTCCGTAATACTTTAAACAAACGGCAGTATTTTGTGTGTTATGATTCTGAAATTGTGAACTACACACAGGAATTTTCAAGTCTCTTGGGCTTTAAAATAAACAGATGCTGGTTGTCTTTCTCGTTGGACACAGTCCTGTCTTTTATTTCACAGCTTCCTTATTACTTGTTTTTATTCTATTTCATGTAACATTTTTTGTTTTCATTGTAAGCTTTCCCTTTTGTTCCCTACCTACTGGCCCTTCATTCAATGCTGCTCTGGGGCAAGGGGCATCACACTCTTTTATTTTTCAACCTATCATATAGCCCAGTCATTATAGCTATGATATGGCAGCTAGGAGGCATGGTTACCTCTGAAGCCCATCACATGTACTCTCTTGCATCAGTCATTAGGTATCATTGTTGAGGAACTACTGGTACACCCTACTTTAGAAAGGACTGTGTTATTTCAAGCCTTCTTTTTTCCCTTCCTTGTACATTGGTTGTTCTTCTACATTTCTCCCTCTTTCTTATGTTAAAATAGGGGTCATTATTATATATTTTTTTGTTTTATTTTCTACTCCCTTCCTAATAATTGATAACATAGAAAAATAAAAACTTAGAACAGTATAGGCAGATAAAGACCATATGGCCTATCCAGTCTGTCTGTCCATGCCTGCTGTCACGGTCGTGCCCTGGTTTCAGGCTCTCAGTCATCTCGCCCCCTGGTGGCCAGGCCTGGTGACTGTATTGGATTGTCTGTGTGCTGTTTCCCATTCCAGACTTCAGCCCAGTCCAGTCTGGATCTTCCGTCCTGCCAGACTTGCTTGTCTTGTTTGAGCCTGCACAGCACCCGTAGCTGCCTGGTGATTGCTGCAGCTGAATTTCAGTTGCTGCTGGGCTTATTAGCCATTTGGGAACTCTCTGCTTTGTCTTTGCATCACCTAAGGCCCTGGTTTGTTGGTGCTTGTTGCACTTCTGCCTAGCTTGGTTTTTATTCTAGTTCCTTGTCTGATGCTAGGTAGTCTGTGTGTAGTTTAGCTTAGGGTTATAGTTTGTTTCCTAGACTTGTTCCTTGTTTGTCTTTTTGTGTTTAGTTTCTGTTTGTCTGTGTTTCTTGTTCAGTGGCTGCCTGGCAGCTTTAAGTTCTGTCAGTGTTTGTTCCCTGTTTTAGTGGCTGCTTTCAGCTTCCAGTTCCTACCCTGTTCTGTAAGTCCTGTCGGCCGCCTGCATCCAGGGGCTCAACTCCTGGGGAAGGGCGGCTAGTGCAGGTGAAGTCTTGCTGTTTCTAACTGAGTTCTATCTGGTTCCTGGTGTGGGGTGGTTTTGCCTGCCACTGCCACTCCTCGGCAGTGGCCCAAGGGCTCACTAACCTAGTTCCTGCTTTTGAAAACGTGACACCACCTTAAGATCATAACATATGATCACACCTAAGTCTCGCTCCTCTTTCATACACAAAAGTTCTTCACTCTCTAAACTGTACCATTTCTTTGGGTTTTTGCAGTCCAAATGCAAGACCTTGCATTTTTAGCATTACATTTTAGCAGCCAAATCCCATACCATTACTCTAGCTTCACTAAGTCTTTCCTCTTGTTATCCACACCATCAGGGGTGTCTACCCTATTGCAGGTTTTGGTATCATCTGCAAAGAGTCAAACCTTACCAGACAGATTCTTGAGTTTTCGGCAGCTACTATGTAACTTGGATGTCTGGTGTGAGTTATTGTTATTTTCAACAACAAACAGTGTCCTTTGTGGAACTAGATGAGCTGCAGTAATTTGAAAATACCGAGAGAAACAAGCACGACTGAATCCTGTTGTACTTTTCTTTTTATTTCTCTTTTTGGGGGCAGCCTTTCCTTATGCATTTTTGGGAGGGGAAAAATTGGAAGATAGGGCTAAAGACATAAGCTGAAATCTGTTTTCAAGTATACTGTTGGGCGACTATTAAGACTGATGTATATGCTTAGTTTTTCTAATTATGGGTAGAGGAGTGATTTGAGTGAAGATTGGATGGTGTGAGTGAAGATTTGGATATTAGAAAACAGCTATGTACTGGCACCATGTTTGACTGCTTTTTGGTGACGTTCTGTTTGATATGATATGAAGGGCTGAGGTGAATTAGTGTGGCAATGAAAGAATGGTTATCGATTTGGTATGGGTGTGTGGCTCTTGTTTTCTTTCTTTAAGATGACATTGCAATATTGTGCTATAATCACTCCTCCCTGGGAACTCCATTCACTGGGTAAATCTCTCTTATCTGCACCCTTCTCCTTTTATCTTGCTGCACCATATGCCTGGAATAGACTCCATCTCTGACTCCTAACCCTTACTCACTTGTTCAGTACCCATGTTTTATCATTCCCACCTTAGTAATTCCCTTATTTCTTATTTGTTCTGTTTGTCTGTCCTAATTAGATTGTAAGCTCTTTCGAGCAGAGACTCTCTTCGTGTTCAAATGTACAGTGCTGCGTACATCCTGTAGCGCTATAGAAATGATAAGTAGTAGTAGTAGTAGTAATTGAGGGGAAGGGAGGTAGATATTATCATTATTCATGTTTAATGCTAAAGTTCTCTAGTTTCTATGTGTCCGTGTGTTGGATTCCTTCATGATCTTAATTTTAGCCATGGTGGCAATAAAGCAGGAGGATCCTGCATGTGTTTACTTGGTTTGGGGGAACTAATTTAGGGTGGGGTTAATTTTTGTTCTCTATTTTTGCCAGAGTACTTCTTTAATATGTACATGCAAGTATATCTTTTAACCAGTTTGGCTAACAGAGTGCATTGAGTAACTGAAATTCTTAACCCTTTTATAATTAGTTGATTATGATGGGTCTTCCTTTAAAGAATTTAAAGTGCTATCTTTCAATGTAAATGTTTCTAATCATGCAATTAAATGAAACAAAATATTTCACTATATGTGTAAAAAGAATCCAGATGTAAATTATGTTGCATGAGACACATTTATCTTTTAAAGAAAGTCTCAAGCTTAAAGATGAATGAGTTGGTAAGTGTATCTTCTTTCCCAGCATCCCACCTGCCCCTTGTCTGGCATCTCTTTAATCTCCCCTGCTTCCATCCTCATATGCAGCATCTCCCCCAATTTTCCCTTCTAGTTCCCCATGTCCAGCATCTCCCCTGATCTCCCCTTCTACCTTTTCCATGTCTAGTATCCCCTCTGATCTCCCTTTCTTCCTTCTCCATGTTCAGCACTTCCCCAATCCACCTTCCCATGTCCAACACCTCCCCCAATCTCCCATTTCACCTGCCAATGTCCAGCATCTCCCCTGAGCTCACCTTCTATCTTCCCAATGTTCAGCATCTCTCCTGATCTCTGCTTCCACCTTTTCCATGCACAATATCTCCCCTTCCACTTCATCATAGCGCTAACTGTAAAGGGGGGAGTACATGTGGGCCTTGGGCGTGTCTCCAAGTTATACCCATGTAAATTACGTGCATCATTTGGTACACTTATGTGTGCCAGCTTACATTTGCTATTGACAAGGCATAAAAGGATACACTTAAACATGGGTACGCCAATGTCAACATACATTAGTATTCTATAACATGCTGTTATAGAATTGGCACTAAGCACATGACTTTGGTGCACCAAAACTGAGGCACTAATTTATAGAATTACCCTTTAAATGTTCAGTAGTGAATTTAACTGCATGGCTGCCTGTGTGCTTATAAGCCTGCAGAAAACTAATTTTTCAGACGGAAAAAAATCCAAATGAATTGAATTTGAATATTAGGTTGTAACGCAGTTAAACATACATTCATGACATTACCCATTTCAGAAATGATGGCATAATGTTATATGTTAACAGGCCGGGTCTGTGTATATTTTTCAAAAAGTAAACTTGGATTTCATTACTTGCCTTTTTCCAAATCTGAGCTCCGAGTGAATTACAATCAGATGCACATGTTATTTCCTTGCTCAAGTGGGCTTTACAATCTAAGTTGTAACTGAGGCAATGGAGAGTGAAGTGATTGGGCCAAGGTCCAATGAATGTGAGCAGGGAAAGCAAAATTTTAAACCTTGGTTCCCTAGTTCTCAGCCTCCTGCTCTAACCACTCCTCTGCTCATAGCAAGCTGTCCAAATGTCCTTAAGACACTTCTTTCAGCTACTAGATTTATGAGCGTTATGAATTTGCACATGTAGTTTTAAGCAGTTGAAAATCCACAAGCACATTCAGCCATCCTACATGTATAACATCTTTGTTTTTTTCTAAGTCCTGCATAAGCTTCTGAAATTTTACCTTTAAATACAGGTTGCAGCTCAGACCTTACTGTCACAAAAGTGAAATGAGGCCCTGCCCCCATGAAATACTTTTTATTCTTTCCAACCCAGCAGATGTTGGAAAATTAAACATAAGGGTTTGATGACATCCATCTATCTGGTACAAAAAGACACTCTGAAAATTTCATGGAATCGGATCAAATTTGGCTTGGGGAATAATCAATGAAAATACACATTGAGCTCAAAGATGGACTAGACTGGACTGGAGGTTCCAGAGAAAAAAAGCTTCCCACAAAAAAGCCGTATGGATTTTCAGTGTGCCACGGCAGCTAAAAAAGTAAATGGAATATTGGGAATTATTTTAAAAAGAATAGAAAACACAACTGAGAATACATTAGGCCTCTGGATAAGGCCTTAGTACAAACACACCTTGAATACTCTGCTGTTCTGATCACCCCATCTGAAAAAGGAGAGAAGAAAAGGGAGACAAATATAATCAATGGGACAGAACACCTCCTTTAGGAAGAGGAATCTTGCAAAGATAGAGCTCTTTTTACTAGTGTGTGTTAATCACTTAGGACCAGATTCAGTAAATCATATCCAAATTTAGGCACGGGAAAAAAAATTGGCACCCAGCGCTATTCTATAAGAGGTGCTCTGTGATAAGTGATCTTTATAGAATACCGCATAGCGCCAATTCCGGCACCCAAATTTGAAACCAGGTATAATTCCTGGCATCCAATTTGGGTGTACATTCACGGTATTCTGTAGCACTGTGTGCAAATTTCCGGATTATTGACGTAAATTGGCTTACTACCCAATTTAGTTGCACGCACATCTCAAGATCGTGCCCAAATTTGGTCACTCAAATTTGAGTGCCATTTATAAAATTCCAGGGGTTAATGCACAGTAATGCAATTTAGCACATGTTAAGTAAGTCAAACTCTGTTATGTTCGATGGTACATTTTTACTAACTACGGGGCCCTTTTAATAAACTGTGGTAGGTTATGAAGTTATTGCACATTTAACACAAAATTTAACATGTGGTGACTTCAAAGTCTATGCAGGGGGTGTGCTGGCATCTGCACTGCATTTCGAGGGGGCCATTTACTAAGCCATATTAGAAAGTAGCCGGTGCTGCGATTAGTGTGTGGGTTTGCAGCTGAAAAATGGTCACGGTTGGGGCTTCTTTTTAAAGGCCACATGCTAATTTTCCCATTAGTATGTGGCCATTACTGCTGGGAGCCCTTACTGCCACCTTTTTAGGAGATGATAAGGTCTTCTGTACTACTCCTGAGCTAATTGGGGAGCGTGCGGTAATGTGCCTATGTTACCCAATTAGCACAGGCAAACCTACTCTCTGCCCCAGGCATGCATCCCATGGCAAAAAATATATATATTTTATACATGGGAGTAGCGTGTACTGCTGCCCAAACTACCGCAGGACACCTCAGCATGTCCCATGGTAATGCCTTTTTACCGTACAGTAGGCCTGCTTAAGGCCTACTGCACCTTAATAAAAGGACCCCTTACTGCACAGGGTAGTAACATCTTTTTAAGGGCCCCTTTCACAAAAGTGTGCTAGCATTTTTAACAAACACTAAAAATAAGCATGCACTAAACTTTAGAGATGCCCAAATATTGTGTGCTATAGGCATCTCTAGTGTTTAGCGCATGCTAATCATTAGTGCACACTAAAAACGTTAGCACGCCTTTGTAAAAGTGTCCCTAAAGATCGTTAGGCCATTATTTATCAGAGCAGGAAATTCAATAATTACCTTATGCAGACAATATCTTTGTATTAATACTTTTTTGGATAATATTTTATTCCTGTTGAATATAGTGAAAGATAGTATTAGAGTGTTGGACTCAAAGACATTGGTTGAAGCATGATAAATTGAAAAAAAAAGTTTTTATGGTTTGGTAATGAATTTTCAAATATCTGATTGAGCCCAACAAAACTTTTACCAATAGGTAAAGGAATCTCGAGTGTTAGGTGTTAGTCTAGATTCAAAACAGAGGGGGGTGGGGAAGATAGGCTCTTTCCAAACAATGGAGAAGACGTATGATTTTGAGTAAAAAGTAATGTTTATTACAACAAGCGGACTCAACACAGCCGTGTTTCGGCGCCGTAGCACCTTCTTCAGGAGTCTATAAAAACAAATATAAAACATGAATAGTGCAAACAAAATGCAATCAATAATAAATATTAAAAACATTTTATAAAAGAATTATAAAAAAAAGTAATGGAAATCATCATGCATAACATATCAAAGATGCGAAAACAAGATATTAAAATGAATAATTAATAATTAAAATACACTTAAAAACATATAACATTAGACACTAAAATGCTGTTGCAAGGACATAAGAATGTTAAATTGTACAACATCATGTGCATATATCATAAATTATAGACAAGAATACTGTATAATAGTTCACATGTCTACGGCGCCGAAACACGGCTGTGTTGAGTCCGCTTGTTGTAATAAACATTACTTTTTACTCAAAATCATACGTCTTCTCCATTGTTTGGAAAGAGCCTATCTTCCCCACCCCCTGTGTTTTCCTTCTACTTGTTTCGTGGGGATTAAGTGCACCTCCACATTCTGTGTGGTACCTTCACACTTAGTGTGGCACTTTTTTGGTTAGTCTAGATTCTACATTGACGTTTAAATCTCAAGTTAATACTTTTGTTAGAAGAGTCTTCTTTGGGCTGAAACAAAAATATTCCATTTAATCTGTTTATAGTCCAGAACATTCTAGAATTTTTGTTCAAACAATTATATTTGCACAACTTCCTCGTATTTAGGAATTTGAGAAAATTGCAGAATAGACTGGAATTACTGCAGAATACTGCAACCATGCTGATTGTCTCCTTAAGCAATTTATCGGTTCCTTCTTGAAGCACGATGTGAGTTTAAAGCAGCACGTATGATTTTTCAAAATATTGAAGGGTATGAATCCTTATTATCATACTGATGTTATTGCTTATCCAATTGTAAGGGCTCAATCATGTTTTTGACTGCCTTAACTTTGAATTATGCAACAGTAAAATTCGTAATAAACGTATACTGCTGGATTCTGTATAAGTCGCTCAAAGTTGGGCGTGCAATTTTGGGCATGGATCACAGATCTGCACATAAACTAATTAGCCAATTAGTTGATGAAAATTAATTGCCAGTAATTAGGACTTATGGGCTAGATTCTATATATGGCACCTGTAAAACCCACGCGGTAAAAACATATATGCCTAGGTGTATTCTCTAAAGTATACCAAAATTATAGAGAATAGGCTTGAATTTCCATGCAGTATATAGAATATGACAAGTGCCTCTCCACATGACCAAATTTGATTGTGTCCATTTAGGACATTTTTACTTGGTGCAAGTCCTGCCGCATATATTAGGCGCAGAGCGGATGTATTCTATAATAATGCACATAGATTTTAGAAATGCCCATTCCATGTCCATAACCATGCCCCCTTTTCAACTGTGCAATTTAGAATTTACGTGCACCACATAATACGCTTAGGGCCCTGTTTACTAAGGTGCGTTAGCATTTTTAACACGCCTACAATTAGCACACACCTTAACCATGTAGGCACCTTTAGGGATATTGTAGGCATGTATACAGTTAATGCACAGATATGGTTAACGTGCAATAAAAATGTTAACGCGCCTATAACGCAGCTTAGTAAACAGGGCCCTTAGTGCATTGTGTGCATAAATCATAATGCCAATTAGTGCTGAAAATTGCTTGTTAACATCCAATTGACAGCACTCATTAGCTAACCAATTAAGTTATGCGCACTGTTATAGAATATGGTTTGACTTCTGCATAGAAATTAAAATGTGATATATAGAATTTGGGGGAACGCCTGGATTTGCCCTAGTCTATAACCTGTGTGTCTATATTTCATAGCGCAGAACTCAAAAGAGATGTAGCTGTGGGAGAGGCATGGGGTCAGGGGTCTTCCCAGAAATTAGGCATGATATTATAGAATACCAGCATTTGTATGCCTAACTGCCATCAGTTGGATGCCTACATTTTCACCAGCCTTACGCAGAGCACACTTTACAGAAAACCAGCTTAGCATAGATCATCCCTGCAACTAGCTTTGGGTGCCATTTATTGAATTTCTTCCATATTAGATAGCAGTTTGTTTTTTTTTCAAGCTGTTAAAGTTCCTCTCCTCTTCCTATAAAAATTAGGACAATAACTTCTTTTTATTATTTTGCAAAAACCTGAAACCATTTTTCTTTTTACATATTGCAATATTTAAATATTTTTTCTATTATTTCCAATATTATTTTAAACTTGTGCTAATTTCCCCCTCCCCCTTTTTAGAAAGTCGCAACATGGCAATACTGATACAACCTGTTCATGTTGAATGGGCTCTGTCAATATGACCGCACCAGCAGCTGCTACCGCGGTAGTTCCAAATTGGCGCACATTGGGCGTGTGTAGTTGCCTACGCGATTTAGTAAAAGGGTCCCTTAACCCTCCATTACCTCAGGTACAAACTTAGATTGTGAGCCCTCCATGAACAGGGAAATACCCAGTGTACCTGAATGAAACTCACTTTGAGCTACTACTGAAAAACGTGTGAGCAAAATCCAAATAAAGTGTTCCGTTTATTTTAGCTTGTTCATTTATATTCTGCCTAATTAACTAAACAGATACCAAAGCTCACATGCATAATCATAAAATCACATTCATAAATTAAAATAAAACAACAACAATGAAAAAAACCTAACAATAATAACCTGCTCATCATATGTCAACCTGTCCTGCTTGACAGATTCATCCTGTCTTCAGTATTAACTTAGGGCCCTGTTTACTAAGCCAAGATGTAGGCGCGCTTACTTTTTAGCGTGCACTAACAATAGACACTCATTATATTCCTATGAGTGTCTCTAGTGTTAGTGTGTGCTAATTTTTAGTGCATGCTAAAAGGTTTGCGTACCTACAGCGCGGCTTAGTAAACAGGGCCCATAGACTGTAACTCTCTAGAATGCCTCTCAGAACAGAGTTTTTAGAGTTTGCGGTTTGTAAGATTGTGCATTATTTGTGTGTGTGTGTGGGGGGGGGGGGGGGGGGTTAATGAATGTTTTATTGTACCTCGCCTAGATGTTTGGATAGGTGGGTTATAAATGTAATAAATTTAAAAAAAATGTTTTTAACCATTTTTTGAATTGACTGGTGTCATTGGTTGTCCAAATTTGTACTGGAAGTTTATTCCACAAAACTGGACCTGCAATTGAGAACTTTCTTTGCCTGGTCTCTTCAAAATGAAATGTCCTTATAGATACTACCTGCATTATTAGACCTCCAAACAGGGGAACCCTGTGACAGAATTGCTATCTGAGGGCCAAGACACTGCATTAACTGCTAGTGCGAGCATGTGCTAACAGCCCACACTTATTCTGACATTAACTACTTTAGTAAAACGGGCCCTTACTTCCTTATATTTCTGCTCATACCTTATGATTTTCCAATGAAGCTCTGTGAACTGTGCCAACATTGTCTGAGGCAAAACTGAGCAGAACACAAGAAATTAACTTTTCATGCTTTGCCTTAGACTCTGAAATAATATTGCAAAAGCAGCATACTTATTTGATAATTATCTGTCTTTTAGAAAATTAGTTCAAACATGGCTTTTCAAACACACTCCGTAGGTCTGTTTATCTGAGGTTTCAAAGTTTTTTGTTCACCTTGCCTAGACTTGTTACTTTCTGCTGTTTGGCTTGATCTGTCTCTTTTCCCTCTGGGTATGGATTTGATATGCCTATAAACTCCTTTGAGATAATTATCTGTTCTTGGATAAAATGTGGCTTCTAAGTAGGCTTTTAAATTAGTTTTTAATTTTTATTTGTTATTTTCATTGTATTACATTTTGGTTTACAAGCATTCTCAAGCTCTGTTCTCAATTTATGTATGTGTATTGCTTTATTTCTTGATGTCAGTGATTAATTTTAATTCACTCTTTATGCTGTTTCACATTGTTATATTCCTCTCTACCGGGCCCTTTTACTAAGATGAGGTAAAAAGTGGCCTTAGCGCAAGCTTACGCGGGTCATTCTCGCTCGCTAAGGCTATTTTTATGGTGTAGATAAAATTACTGATTTTTGTATTTCCAGCATTAACGGTCACACACTAATTTTCCCACTAGTGCATGGCCATTATTTATTTATTTATTACATGTGTACCCTGAGCTTTCCCATTCAAAGCAGGTTCAATGCGGCTTACATAGTAATTGGGATTACAAAGTATTGGTGGAGAGAAATAAGTTGAGTATTATCGGAGTAATAAAAGAAATAAGACTGAAGAAATGCAGGGATGAGGGGAGTAGGAGACGTATGAGCAAGGGTAAGTGAGCAATTGGAGGGGTAGATGAGGCGGAGGGGGATGGGCAAGAGTGAAGGGAGTAGGAGAGTACATAAGTACATAAGTACATAAGTAGTGCCATACTGGGAAAGACCAAAGGTCCATCTAGCCCAGCATCCTGTCACCGACAGTGGCCAATCCAGGTCAAGGGCACCTGGCACGCTCCCCAAACGTAAAAACATTCCAGACAAGTTATACCTAAAAATGCGGAATTTTTCCAAGTCCATTTAATAGCGGTCTATGGACTTGTCCTTTAGGAATCTATCTAACCCCTTTTTAAACCCCATCAAGCTAACCGCCCGTACCACGTTCTCCGGCAACGAATTCCAGAGTCTAATTACACGTTGGGTGAAGAAAAATTTTCTCTGATTCGTTTTAAATTTACCACACTGTAGCTTCAACTCATGCCCTCTAGTCCTAGTATTTTTGGATAGCGTGAACAGTCGCTTCACATCCACCCGATCCATTCCACTCATTATTTTATACACTTCTATCATATCTCCCCTCAGCCGTCTCTTCTCCAAGCTGAAAAGCCCTAGCCTTCTCAGCCTCTCTTCGTAGGAAAGTCGTCCCATCCCCACTATCATTTTCGTCGCCCTTCGCTGTACCTTTTCCAATTCTACTATATCTTTTTGAGATACGGAGACCAGTACTGAACACAATACTCCAGGTGCGGTCGCACCATGGAGCGATACAACGGCATTATAACATCCGCACACCTGGACTCCATACCCTTCCTAATAACACCCAACATTCTATTCGCTTTCCTAGCGCCGCAGCAGCACACTGAGCAGAAGGTTTCAGCGTATCATCGACGACGACACCCAGATCCCTTTCTTGATCCGTAACTCCTAACGCGGAACCTTGCAAGACGTAGCTATAATTCAGGTTCCTCTTACCCACATGCATCACTTTGCACTTGTCAACATTGAACTTCATCTGCCACTTGCACGCCCATTCTCCCAGTCTCGCAAGGTCCTCCTGTAATCGTTCACATTCCTCCTGCGACTTGACGACCCTGAATAATTTTGTGTCATCGGCGAATTTAGTTACCTCACTAGTTATTCCCATCTCTAGGTCATTTATAAATACATTAAAAAGCAACGGACCCAGCACAGACCCCTGCGGGACCCCACTAACTACCCTCCTCCACTGAGAATACTGGCCACGCAATCCTACTCTCTGCTTCCTATCTTTCAACCAGTTCTTAATCCATAATAATACCCTACCTCCGATTCCATGACTCTGCAATTTCTTCAGGAGTCTTTCGTGCGGCACTTTGTCAAACGCCTTCTGAAAATCCAGATATACAATATCAACCGGCTCCCCATTGTCCACATGTTTGCTTACCCCCTCAAAAAAATGCATTAGATTGGTGAGGCAAGACTTCCCTTCACTAAATCCGTGCTGACTTTGTCTCATCAGTCCATGTTTTTGTATATGCTCTGCAATTTTATTCTTAATAATAGCCTCCACCATCTTGCCCGGCACTGACGTCAGGCTCACCGGTCTATAATTTCCCGGATCTCCTCTGGAACCCTTCTTAAAAATCGGAGTAACATTGGCTACCCTCCAGTCTTCCGGTACTACACTCGATTTTAGGGACAGATTGCATATTTCTAACAGTAGCTCCGCAAGTTCATTTTTTAGTTCTATTAATACTCTGGGATGAATACCATCAGGTCCCGGTGATTTACTACTCTTCAGCTTGCTGAACTGACCCATTACATCCTCCAAGGTTGCAGAGAATTTGTTTAGTTTCTCCGACTCCCCCGCTTCAAATATTCTTTCCGGCACCGGTGTCCCCCCCAAATCCTCCTCGGTGAAGACCGAAGCAAAGAATTCATTTAATTTCTCCGCTACGGCTTTGTCCTCCTTGATCGCCCCTTTAACACCATTTTCGTCCAGCGGCCCAACCGACTCTTTGGCCGGTTTCCTGTTGGAAGCAGGAGTAAGGGTAGGTAGCACATGAACCCTTAACTACACCTATTTTGTAGGCAGTAAGGGCTCATGCACTACCCATGGCAATGTAGTTGCACTAACCGATTAGCACAGAACACATTTACTCTCCACCCCGACCCAAAATTACCACCTCAGCGCGCCCCGCAGTAAGCACTTTTTTGCTGGAGCAAGCATGTGTTAGTACTTACAGCAGGTTAGTAAAAGGACCCCTATGCTATTGTTCTACTTTAATGATAAATTAATGTTGACCAATTGATTGATTGATTGAGATAATTGGGAGCAGGAAACATTTGTTTACACAGGCAACCTTACCAGACAGCAGTGAAATATGCAAATCTTATCCAGCCTAACAGAGCTAAATGGAGCCAGCAGCACTCCAGGCTCTGTATTAAAGAACTGTGAATAATTGTTTCATGAAAAATTGACATTTTCTTTTGTGTTTTTTTTTTTATTTTTAGGAATGCCACATTACCTAGAGGGTGTAATTCCAGGAGAGTTCCAGAGACAGCTACCTGATGCAATAATAGGGTAATGCTACCAGAAGGTTGAAGAATTCAAAGGCTGAAAGAATATTTTTGTCTTATGGTTTTATGTTACTATGAACATTTTCAAAAAGATTTTAACCATTTATAAAATTATTAAAATGTTATGTGATTTCTGTCACTGGGAGCATCTCAGAAATGATTCTCTTGCTTCCAACAAGAATCCATAGCCCGTGCTCTAAAGAATAGGCCTACATTAGTCTGTCCAGACACCTGGACCCCACAGCAGTTTCTGCAAAGCAATTGAAAAGTATTCTGGCCACCATCTGGTGTTATGTGCTACTAGCTTATGGGGCAGATGAAAGAATGTGGCCTTGAGTCTTGACCTCCAACCTCTTGCTTGGTAACCCGTGACACTATGCTGCCAATAACTTGACCTGATCCCTACAAAAAGAAGACAAATGCTTTGCCCATATACAGTCAGAAGCTGCTGTATGGATTACTACATGGATAGGTTTTCACTGGTATAATCCCTGTTTGGGGATATTAGCCCAGAGATGACTTTAAGGGTTCTTAATGGTTGGAGATCAAACCAATGATGTAGTTGACCAGCTGGATAACTCATAATGAGTAGGGCTGAATAGGTTTTCATTGCATTCTGAATGGCATTTAGTCTATTCATCCTGATTGCAGTGAGTTAGTGATTAAGTGCCTGTAGCTGTCAAACCTACTGGTACTTAATATTCAACTGAGTGGAAGAAGATAAGATTGTCTTGCTCCTGTTCAGTTTTAGGGACACTTCTGGGGATTTCAGATTTGGCATTCTACATTTTGTTTTAGATAAGGAATAGGGAGTCAGGGCTTGGCATGATATGTTTCTTTGATGAGAAGAAGGGAGGTAGTGAGGACGAACCATGTCCTTCCTCCCATAGAGAGGGGGTCCAGATATCAGGTCTTTCCTCTCCTTGAGGGAGTCCAGATGATGTAGAGGAGCAGTAAGTGGGGAATCTCCTTCTCCTTCCCACGGTGGCAGTGACCAAAAATGCAAACAAGAAGCTAGGAATTATTAGGAAAGAGATGCAAAATAAGACCAAGAATATTATAATGCTTCTTTATCGCTCTATGGTGTGACCTTACCTTGAGTAATGCATTCAATTCTAGTTGCCACATCTCAAAAAAGATAGGTGTTATAGTGGAATTAGAAAAGTTTCAAAGAAGAGCAACCAAAATGATAAAGGGGATGGAACTTCTCCAATATGAGGAAAGGCTAAAAAGGTTAGGGTTCTTCAGCTTGGAAAACAAATGGCTTAGTGTGGATATGATTAAGGTCTATAAATTCGTGAGTGGTGTAGAATAGGTAAACGTGAATTGATTTTCCACTCTTTCTAAAAATACAAAAACCAGAGGACACTCAGAGGGGCATAATCGAACAGAAACGCCTATCTCCATGGGCGTTTATCTCCGAGAACGGGTCCGTGAAGGGGCGGACCCAAGCGTATTTTCGAAAAAATTAGACGTCCATGTTTTATTCGCCAAGTTGTGAGCTGGGCGTTTTTGCTTTTCAGCGATAATGGACAATGAAATCGCCCAGCTCAAAAACGAATAAATCCAAGGCATTTGTTCGTGAGAGGGGCCAGGAGTCGTAGTGCACTGGTCCCCCTAACATGCCAGGACACCAACCAGGCACCCTAGGGGACACTTTTACAAAAACAGAACAAAAGGTAAAAGAGCTCCCAGGTGCATAGCACCCTTCCCTTGTGTGTAGAGCCCCCAAATCCCCCTCAAAACCCACTGCCCACAAGTCTACACCATTACTATAGCCCTAAGGAGTGAAGGGGGGCACCTAGATGTGGGTACAGTGGGTTCGGGGGGGGGGGGTTGGACGACTAATAAGCATTAAGCAGCACAATTGTAACAGGTAGGGGGGGGATGGGCCTGGGTCCACCTGCCTGAAGTCCACTGCACCCCCTAACAACTGCTCCAGGGACCTGCATACTGCTGCCAGGGAGGTGGGTATGACATTTGAGGGTCAAAATAAAAAGTTGTGAAACATCATTTTTTGTGGTGGGAGGGGGTTTATGACCACTGGGGGAGTCGGGGGAGGTCATCCCCGATTCCCTCCAGTGGTCATCTGGTCATTTAGGGCACTTTTTGGGGCCTTATTCGTGAAAAAACAGGGTCCAGGAAAAGTGTCCTAAATTCTAGCTAAAAACGCATACTTTTTTTCCATTATCGCTGAAATGCGCCCATCTTTGTTCGGCAGATAACCACGCCCCAGTTCCGCCTTCGCCACACCTCTGACACGCCCCCATAAACTTTGTCCGCATCCGCGACGGAGTGCAGTTGAAAACGCCCAAAAATCGGCTTTCGATTATACCGCTTTATTCGTTTTTGTGAGATAAACGTCCATCTCCCGATTTAGGTCGGAACTTGGGCGTTTTTCTCGTTCGATTATAAGCTGGTCAATGAAATTACATGGACATACTTTTAAACAAATAGGAGAAAATATTTTTCACTCAAAGAATAGTTAAGCTCTGGAACTCGTTGTCAGAGGATGAAGTAACAGTGGTTAGCATATCTGGGTTTAAAAAAGGTTTGGACGAGTTCATGGAGGAAAAGTCCATACTCTGTTATTGAGATGGATGTGGGGGAAGCCTCTGCTTGCCCTGGAATTACCAGCATGGAATGTTTCTACTAATTGCGTTTCTGCCTGGTACTTGTGACCTCGACTAGCCACTGTTGGAAACAGGATACTGGGCTAGATGGACCATTAGTTTAACCCAGTATGGCTGTTCTTATGTTCTTAAGGACCCACAACATTCTTAGCTCACTGCTGAATGGACTAAAGGAGGATGTTCAGCTTCCAGTTTGTTAATTAGCTGCCCTCTGGAGACTTAAAGAGTAGATTAAAATGTTTCCATCCTGCACTGAACTGTTCAGAGAGCTCAGTCTGATCCAGAGCTGTCTCTCTGAGCACAAAAGGTCTGGTCACGGGAAGTCTGTATCCTAAACCTTAGCCATAGAAGAGCAAAGGGTATAGCTGCTGACATCTGTAAATCTCAGTCAGTGAAGGGGTTGAAGGCTTCAAGCAGTGGAATTATTGATTGCCTACTTCTTAGATGTGTCAGGAGATAATTCACCAACCATAAGGCAAGCTTATATCTCTCAGGAAACACAAGTAATACCTAAAGGAGAATTAGCTGTAAACACCATTGGCATAAGAACACAGTAACCTTGACCCATCCAACTATCTACTACAGCACAACCTACTGGACCCAATGCAATCTGGATTCCACTCCTTATTCAGCATGGAAACGGTTCTAGCTGGGCTGATCTTGGAACTGCGCCTGCTTCTCAATAAAGAACATCAGATTTTCATAATGCAGTTGGACCTCTCAGCAGTATTTGACCTTGTGAACCACAACATCCATGCTGGATTAAGTGGGAATCATGGGAGCAGTGCTAAAGTGGTTTTCAGGTTTCTTACAGCACATGTAACATAGGGGTTAAGGAATAAGGAAATTAATTTAAAAAAAAAAACAACATAATGTTTACGTTTTTTTTTTTTCTTACCTGGGCCACTGGGGGTAGGCTGGGAAGGTCTGGGTATGTTCCCGGGCCAGGAGCAGTTGGCAGTGGTGGGCCTGGGTGCTGAGGGTGCTCCGGGAAGGAGTGTCGCGGGGGGGGGGAGGTGTTTCTGGTGCCGGTTGGGGTTTGCGGGAGAGGAGCGGAGCGCTCCCAATGAATTTTGGGCCGAAAAGGCCATCAGGGAGTCGGGAGCGCTGCAGGGAGAAAACTGTGCTCCCGGTATGCGCCACTGTTTTAGGGGAGATTGGGGGATTGAAGGCGCTGCAGAGAGCGGCGTCGCCGTTTTTGGCTCCCGGGGTTGATTGGAACCGGCCCCGGGAGTGAAGAGGACAGCACCGCTGTTTCCGGGGCCGGGAGGAGCACGCGACGTCTGGGTCCCGGGCCGACGGGCGAAGAGTGGCAGCGGTGGAGAACCGGTGAGGAGGGCATCGGCTGGAGGCGAGGGAGACGCGAGGAGAGCAGGTGGGAGCCTGGCCAGAGGGAGGAGAGCGCTAAGGGCGTATCGGGGGCGTGCCTCGCATTTTGCTGGAGCACCAGCAAGGCCTAGAAGCCTGGGCCTCGATTTTTGAAGCGGAGTTCCAGCAAAATGGCGGTTTTTGGGGCTGTTTTTATATTTCGCTCCGTTTTTGCCCCAGGACATGCGGGACCGGAACCGAGGGCAGGCATCGAGTGTGGGGAAAATCAGGAACAAGGTAAGAGGTCGTTTGGCCCGAAATTCTAATTGGTTGATTTTTAAATTGTTTAAATAGCATTTTTAATTTTTAAAAAATCGGGGGTTGTTGGTTTTTAAATTTTGTTTGCATGTTTGTGATCGGGGTATTTTTCTTTATTTTTGTGGGGGGTTACATTTTAAATTTTAATATTTTTGGGGGGGTGTTCTGGAATAGTGTGGGTTTTAAGGGGTTAAAAAATGTGGTAAATTTTTGTATTCGATGTAATAGGTAAAGGGGAGGGGGATTGAATTTTAGAGTGGGTTTAAAATTATTTTGGGAATTTTGAGAGGGGTTTAAGTGAGATAATTGAGGGCGGACTGTAAAAATTGGAATTTTTAAATTTTAAAAGCATGGTTTGATAGGGGACGGGAAGTTTTATTGGTGTGAAAATTTTGGGATAATTTGGTTTAAATTTAATGGGGTTTTTATTTAATTTTAATATTTTTCCATTATTTTCTATGGGGCTAAAATGGGGATTTTGCACTGCTGGCCAGAATTCCGCTGGTCAGCAGTGGAAATTGGAATGTTAGAAATGGACAGGGATTGGCTGAAGGGGTCTTGGAACGCAAGCCAAGGCTGATTTGAAAGGCAAGCCGTGGCTGGTAACCAAGGCAACCAGGGAGTGGGCAGTTGGTCAGAGTGAGATTGATGGTCGGTGAGAGTAGAGGTGCTGAGGAGGTGCTGGCAGAGTGGGAAGTGTTTTAAGGGTATAAGATGAGATTTTGAGGAAAATTTGAGGTGATTGATGGTGGATGAATGAAAGGAGGGGAAAGGAAGGGTGATTTATAGAATAAGTTTTAAAATTTTGTTAGGTTTGTATGAACTGGGGTATAAGGTAGGAGTTAAGTGGAATTGGTTAATAAAGGGTTATTAGGGTAATAGTAATAGTAGCTTAAGGTGTATTTGGGTAAGGATTTGGGGATAAATTTAAGGATTAATTCAAGGGAAGTAGAGTCATAGTTTAAGGAAAATTGAGAAAAATGGGAGTTTGAATAAGAGTGATTAAGAATTGTGAAAGAGTAATTGTGTGAAAGGGACGGTCAATCTCTCTCAAAATAAGTTAAGGGAAGAAAAAAACTAGAGTATAGGCCTGGAAGATAGGGAACATTTGATTAATTTTATTTTTAAAGAATAGTTGGCCACAATTTTTGATATACCACTCCTTAGTTAAACTGGTTCCAGTTCAACCCAGGAAGAGAGGGTTTTGCCCCCATTTCGTTTTGTTAAGGAAAGGTTTAGAAGGAAGACCTCACAGAAACAAAGCATCTGTTGACAACGGGCCCTCACGCAAGAAAGACGGCGACAAGAACGGAGAGTGAACCAATGACAGCTAAGTGACATTCTGGGACACAAAAAGTGATTAAAAGTAAAGAGAGAAAGACTAATAGGGAAGAAAAAAAAAACAATACTTACCTTATTTCCTTGGTGAGAGGGGTGGGCTGCTTACAGAGACCTGAAAAGAGAAAAGAAAACACCAAAGAATCAAATTCAGGGAAATACTCACACAGAGAGAGAAAATACAGAGAATATTTGGGTTTGCTAAGGTTATTTTATACTTATCTGATTTTGGGGTATGTCCTGACGAAAGTGAACCTAAAAGAGAAAAGAGGTACAAAAATAAGTAAGATATCACAGCAAAAGAGTTACTCTGCACATTGTTTTTCAGCTAATATTTACTTTCATTGTTATAAATATTGTGATAGTAATTTCTAAAATTAAAGTTTGTCTTAATGTCTAAAATTTTAACGGTGTGGTGGTTCTAGTTAATTTAGATAAGTATCCAATTTAGATTATTTTTTCCTCCCACATCTTTTTGAAAGGGTGGGACGAGGTTAGTATTCCTGCATCATCCCCTGAGCTCCGTGAGATACCCAACATTAACCACGACTACTAACAACAGGTGTTGGGTACCACCTCAGATACAACGGAGCGCAGGAGGGTGGTGACACACAGATCTATCCAGATCAAATGTCAAGATGCCTTATCTGAACTCTGGACAATGCAACATGGAGTACCACAAGGATCCCTTCTATCCCCAACCCTCTTCAATTTCTACCTGAGAGGAGTGGGGGAAATTTTGAATCCTTTCAGAATTAAATCTTTTTCTTATGTGGAAGACATCATCCTGTTATTCCCAGGTAAAGATCCAACTACATTATATCCACTGATGAACACAGTTTTCAAATCTCTCTTCTCTTGCTTTTGTTCAGTGAACCTTAAAATTAACCCAGACAAGACTAACATACTCTGGGTAGAAAATCCATCAGCCAACGCACCTACCATACCACCTCAGCCTGCAGCAACCACTATCCCCATTAAGATAGAGATTAAGCTACTCAGGATCTAGATAGACTCCCTATTAACAATGACAACTCAAATTAACATAGTCATAAGGAAATGTTTCTTCAAACTTAAATTACTTCGACATATCACTTATTACATCCAAACCACTTCCAGACAGTGGTGCAGGCCCTGGTTCTGACAACCTTGGATATCCGCAACACCGTCTGCCTAGGAATACCAGACAAATCACTAAGACAATTCCATATTTTTTTTTGTTACATTTGTACCCCGTGCTTTCCCACTCATGGCAGGCTCAATGCAGCTTACATATACAGGTACTTATTTGTACCTGGGGCAATGGGGGGTTAAGTGACTTGCCCAGAGTCACAAGGAGCTGTCTGTGCCTGAAGTGGGAATTGAACTCAGTTCCCCAGGACCAGAGTCCACCACCCTAACCACTAGGCCACTCCTCCAAACTGCAGCTAAATTGATAGGAGTAGGGAAATGGCACAACCACGTTACCCCATTCCTTACACAACTATCAAAGCTAGAGTAGAATTCAAACTCAACATTAATTTTCAAAGGAATCTAAGGCAGACTACTGGAATACTTACAAAAATATATACAATTGCACCAAACCAGAAGAACCCTCAGATCCTCACTAGATATTAGGTTTTTACCACCAAACCCCCAAATCTGTTGACTGAAAAAACTTCAAACACCTCTCTGGTGGGAAAAGTAGTTGAATTATGGAACTCATTGGAGCTGACTCTGTGGGTGCTTGAGCACCCCCAATATTGAGAAAATTCCTTGTATGTGTCCAGGGAGGGGTAATTTCCATTGGGCTTAGCACCCCCAATAATTTTGAAAAGTTGGCTCCTATGATGGAACTCCCTTACAACTGAGATCAGACTTGCATTGGACTACTTACGCTATCATAACTATTAAAAACTTGGCTGCACCAGAGATATTATGGAACACAAATCACCCCAAACCACTAGATCCTCATGACTGTACCACACCACTAGCAATAACTAATTTCTTAAACCAGAACACTGTCCTTAGCTTCATCAATTTGGTCATTCTAGTTAAAATCTGTTAAGCCTAATTGCATGTTTTAACAAACTGTTTGTACACATAAACTGTTCTAATGTAACAATCTTCTTTGTACATGGTTCTTCCTTTTCGTTTCTTATTTGAAATGTACTCACACAGTTATTGTTTGTCCTCCACCTAGATAGAACTTTATGGTTAAGTGGAATAAAAAAAAATGCCAAAATTAAATTAAATTAAACTAAGAGAGAGAGAGATACCAGAGGCCTAATAATTCACCACTTGTAACCATCTAAAAGATACTCACCAGGAGTAAAGAGTATAGCTTAACATCTTTGCAGTTGCTAGATGTATGAAAGATGCTGGGATTGGAAGTGTATGAAGTTCCATCAAGGAGATCTTTTAATGTTTCTTTGATGAAGTGTTATGATCAATGTCGTAACCAATTTACACTAATCTTATGGAAATGTGCCTTGTACTTTCATTATTTCCATACTGCACATACTTGTCAAATTCTGGAGTACCTATTAAAGGGATTTTTTTTTTTAATCTTAAAGGCACTGTGGTCGCCAGTACTCTTTTTTTGCCTTTTTCTATTTTCATTGCCTAACTTTTTATTATTAACTACAGTGAGCTCATTAATCGATGGGGAACCCTCAATACTCTGTGTGCCATGAGATTGAGGAACATCACAGTACATTTTGGCCACAGTCAGACACTATAAATTGATTATGTACCCTTCACTGTTCCCTATAAGCTGAGCGGGAGTCCGCCACCTACAGTCCTCCCAGTGGGAGGTGCTGTTTCATTATAACTTTTTCAATAGTGAGCGACAGACAAGCTCTGCAGGACTCCAGGGAACCTGCCTGTCCCTAGCATTTGAAAACAAAATATAGAAGTGCCCCCCCCCCCCACACACACACACACTGGCAGCAATACAGTTGAAGGACTCCCACTCAGCATAGAAGAAACATGGAGACCTTCAGCCCAAATTAGAGGTCCACAACATAAGCTGTACAGATCAATTATCCAAACAGCAGACTGTTGCCACTACTTGGACAAGTTCCAGGACTGCCCTGTCTCCAGCCACCCTCTGACCCAGTACTATCTGCATAGTGCAAAGCAATCTGTACTATCAGGATAGGGCTACTGAATATCCCAGTCATCAGCTGTTATCCAGAAAGCAGGAGCTGTTATGCTCTTATCCAGAAACGTGCTTTTGAATATTGAGCCCTTAATTTATTAGGCCTCTCACTGTAGGCAAATTAGGAGACCCAAAATGGGGTAAACTTTGGGCCCCTTTTACAAAGACACGCTAGTGTTTTTAGCATGCGTTAAACATTAGACACGCCTGTATATTCCTATGGGCGTCTCTGGCGTTTAGTGCACATTAAAAATGCTAGCACATCTTTGTAAATGATCCCCTTAGTTTCTGGAACCTAAGTCAGGAAAAGTTTCAGCTGAAAATTCTAACTTTAGGTGCTTAGGTCAGACACTCAGCTTTATTTGAATATCAGCCTCTGAGTATTTTAAGACTCATCTCTGTTACTGATGGACAAGAAGGGATAAGAAGGGATAAATGTAATGACCTTTGTAGAGTATTCCAGTAAAATGTTTTTCCTGAAATTCCCAGTCAGAAACTTAAACCATTTCTCTACCCAGACCAGGACATCTAAATATATGAAGTCTGCTAAATTAGAATGCCCACTTTCTGTTGTGTTTTAGATTTCAGTTGTGTTAATTTCCCTTCCCGGCAATTTCTCTGTGGTAGTGTCACTGGAGCAGACCATTCCTCATCTGCATACCTGTGGGCTCCAGTACAGACAATTCTCTATTATACCCAGGCACCCCCATCTGAGTCACAGCTTAGGCCTGATGCACAAACTGTATTTTACCCACCAGAAAAAGAGGGAAGTTATTCCCCAGAGCTCATGGGCTATAACTTGCAAAATCTTCTTTTCCAGCTTGCTGTCAGGCTGTATAAACCCTCACAAAGGAGGAGGCATGGTGGAGAGAGATGGAGATATTTTATCTGAAGACACAAAATATACTTCAGGGTCCACTGTTGCTTCTTTCATATACTAGTGACATTGTACAGGGTTTGCAGTTGCTGAAATGGCTAGATACATACATGTCCCTTAGCATGCATTTTTCTAGCTATATAATGGATCCTTGCTATTTTATACCCATACATAAGAACATAAGAGCATAGAGTAGCCATACTGGGTCAGACCAATGGACTATCTAGCCCAGTATCCTGTTTCCAACAATGGCCAATCCAAGACACAAGTACTGGCAGAAACCCAAATCATGGCAACATTCCATGCTACCAATCTTGGGGCAAGCAATTGCTTCCCCATGTTTGCTTTTATAGGCCCTCAAGTATGGGATAAACACTGGTCCTTTATTCATTGGCCTGACACAGACCATGTTTTGGCACCAAGCACCTGCATCAGGGGTCAAATAGATATATGAATCTCAACTTAGAAGACCAGAATTAAATGTTCCCACTTAATCAAATATGAACCTGGATAACTCTGCCTCGTAGCACTTCAAAACAGCTTCCTCAAAAAATGGCGGTAAACCACCTATCCCATGTCATTGCATGTTGTTACCAAATGAAAGCATGCAGAAAAACATGACATGTCATGTTTCATCATTTGCGATACTAGTGTGCACTGCATGGAAAGAGGACATGCTGTCTCATAAAGAGTGCACACTCTTTCCCCATAGTGGAACCACTATGCATGGGTGTACCGTGGAGGGGCATAATCGAACGTCGCTGGCAAAATAGATCATCGGTAGAAAAAATGGAAATAGAACTGTGGAGCTGAAGGGCAGAAGACAGGCAGGCAAGGGGCAGGAGCAACACGGGAAGAGTGGTTCGATAAAGGACTGTTCTCTGCTCTGTTCCAGATTCACCCCCTCTCCCCTCCTCCATGGTGGTGGGCTAGAGCAGAGCACGCTTTTTGCTGTAGAGTCTGAAAAGAAGTAGTGGAGCTGCATTCCAGTTATTCCCCCAGAAATTAAGCCCTGACTGTGATACTGAGGAGTGAAAGACCTTCCTCAGGCTGCAGGTGTTAAATGAAACCATGAATAACATAGCAACGTTCTTTCTTTATTAAAAAAAAAAAGTCTTTAGTAAACCACAGAGTGGCAACTGCTGCAGGGCTTGTTTCAATTTCTTGATGACTAGAGTAAGCATCTCGAGGGATCTGTATGTTTGTGTGTTTCCCCTACATGTTTTTGTTTTCAGAGCTGAGAGGGAGCAGGATTCATGGTCTTTGAAGCATGTTTGGCTCTCCAGATGGAGGTAATCCATGCAGTTCCCTTGGAAATGCAGAGAAACAGGATGAGGGTTCCATGTTTTATTTTGTCTTGTTTTTACTCTGGCCTGGTTCCCTCTTGTCACTAGGCAGATCAATATAGTTGACCTCGAAAGAAAAAAGATTAAAGGTGTAACGACATGCTCCCAACTGAAGGCCACTAATACAGTCAGATGAAAGCATACTTGGACCATATTCTTTCAGGCCAAATGAACCATTGTGCTCCTCACCTTGCTGCTATGGTTGCCACCTGAACTGAAAGAATTCTGACAGGCTGACACATGAGTGGTTTTATCCCATTGCATTTTTGGTTTGTAGTTATGGTTGTGTTTAAAACATGGGAATCCTTAAGCCACCAAGGAGGAAGATGAGCCAAAAAGAGATCCAGAGATGCTAACTGTGGCCCATAATCAGTAGCGTACCGGGGGGGGGGGGGGGGGGGAAGCAATGGGTACAGTCTTGGGTGCAGTCATGGGTCCACCACAGTCTCCATGCACGTAGCTGTTGGCCCTGCTGGTCTTCTGCCCACTCTGTTATCAACTTACTGTTGAAGGGAAGGGACCAGCAGAACTGACAGCATGCACATGGAGGAGGGGGATGATGTGCATGGAAGAGGGAATAATCCTCTTTGGGTGGCAACTAAGTTAGATATACCACTGACAATCCCAAAGAGTAAGCTTTGTCATACAGTGTGTCTGGGATACAAATCTAGAAAGATTTAAGTGTCATGCTGGTTTGGAAATGAAAGAAGCAGCATAAGCTATTTCTCTTTCTTTGGTGTCTCTAAAATAATGCAGACAGTGAAGTGAATGTAAGGACAATTTTCAGTTCAAAAACCTTTAAATAAATTAATAATTGTAAGCCACATTGAGCCTGCAAAGAGGTGGGAAAATGTGGGATACAAATGCAATAAATAAATAAATAAAAATAAATAACAATATAAACAGTGGAAATGTAAAACACATACAATGGAAGCAATCAACATGGGGAGTGCAATAGCAAAACCTCAGTAAGAGTGAGACGTGGTACTAAATGCCAGCAATGAGGTCATGATATTCAAAGGAATATCATTACCTCATTGGCTAGGGAGTTT
The DNA here is from genome assembly GCF_901765095.1 of Microcaecilia unicolor. Taxonomy (NCBI): domain Eukaryota; kingdom Metazoa; phylum Chordata; class Amphibia; order Gymnophiona; family Siphonopidae; genus Microcaecilia; species Microcaecilia unicolor. Next base: position 214,474,447 of record NC_044034.1, read on the forward strand.
CATACCAGACATATAGTGTGCATATGGACAAAGCTTCTGACCTCTAGGACTATGTAGGATAGAAGAAGAGCTACAGGGCTGGCATAAGGCATAAGCCAGGTGAGGCATTGGCTCAGGGCACAAAATGTCTGCCTCACCAACTCTCTCCTCACACCCTTGAGAGTGTATTCTTATACTTGTGAAAAAGTTGATTCAGGGCATCACAACCCTTTCTGCTAGCCCTGCAGAGCTAATTCTCAAGGTCCTATCTTTGTGGGATGCTGTCTTCCTCCTCAAGCCTCAGACATACTACAAGTTCAGAGTCCATGGAAGTTTCTGAATAAAAACACAATTTATTGTGGTGATTTCTTCAAAGTAAAAAGGCCAACACACAGGGGGAAAGAAGTAAAATAAACAAAATCTTTTCTACAAACACTATCAGGTAGTCTGAATCTTTTTTTTTATCTTCATTGACTGTGGGTTGAAACCAACTATTTCTCTTCTACAGAGGAACCACTAGAATGTAGAAGTTCTACATTCTAGTGGTTCCTTTGTTTAGTTTAGTTTAATACATTTGGTATACAACATTTTCATTTCTTATAAAATAACATATTCTACTCCTTCCTCTCCTTCCAATTGCTCTCCTTTTGAGGTCTGTGGTATGCAATTCCTTCTTCCTCTTCTAGTCTTAGGCTATGCAAGACATGGGACCAAGCAACTTCCAGCCCAGATACCTCTCAGGTGGGCTCCAGGTGGCCTCTTTTTGTCCAGGCTTCTAACCAGCAAGGTAAGAACTCTTCATGGGATTTTCCTCTCGTGTTCCAGACACATTCTGGCCTAGCAACCCTCACTGCCCAGTTCAGGAACCTCCTTAAATCCTGGCTGCTTCTCAATAAGGTGAAGAAAGAAAAAGAGACTCCTAAGTCCTCATTACCAGGGGGGTCATATTCTACTGAATTACCTTCCTTTTAAACATATTACACATCTTGTTTCTCCCAGTATGCAGATCCTGTGGAGGACAAGATGTCAATTAAAGGTCTCAAGCACACCTCTCTCTTTGGAAAGAAAAGCTGCCATCAGCTATACAGGAACCTTAGATAATTCATGATTGGGAAGGAGGGATGATGGCAGCTGCCTTACAGGAATGTGCCCATTTACCTGAGTATTCTGGGTAAATCATCTTCCATTCAGGAAAAAGAGATGGAATGGCAAAGCAAAGCATGCCTTGGAATTTGATTCCCAAAATATCTTTGTGTACTTTAGTGTCATACTTGGCTTTGTAGCAAAGCAGATGCAAAGCCTGCAGTTATTTCTATGCCTGTAGATCTCCTTATATGGCAGCCTGATCCCTAGTGGTAGTATCATGAGACAACTGCTAGGGGTCATAGGTCCCATTTTGAACCCAGGAGTTTGACAGAGTAAGAGTGATTGTGTCTTGCTCCTGCTCCCCACTAGACACCAGGGACCCCAAACAAGAGCCAGAGGTGGAATCAAGAAGTGAAGAGTCCTTGTCTGGGGCAGATTGAAAAGGTTTGGCATGTTGGGAAGAATCAAAAGATCCAGAAAGTTTAAGGGGATACTGAATAGTGGGTTGGTGCTGTTGGGGGTTGGTATCAGGGGGTAAGGACATGGCTAGTTTCAGGAGTCTCTTGGAAATTACTGATGAATTCTCCACATCCTAACCTGGAAATGTGAATTTCACTCTCCACATACTATCTAAAATGTGTCTTTCACATGTATAGTGGTGATATTGAACCACTATGGGAGAAATTCTATAATTGGGTGCCCCTATTTAGGTGCCCCAAGGCCACATGCTAGGAGCCTGTTTTCAAAAGGAACCTAGGTGCCTTGATTCTGCTATAGAATACTAGCAATAGTGGTTAAATATCACACTATGGTAGTTATTTTGTGTTTTGGATGTCTGAAAACTGGCATTTAGATATCCATATTGCATGGATGATTAAATCCTGGTTTTATAAAGCTAGGACATGGATGTCAAAAACTGAAGCACATCCATATGGTAGGGTGGTATGGTCTGGACATGTTTTTGGTGAGACTAGAGAGGGGCCAAAACATGGATGTCCAAATCTGATTGCAGAAGGAGAAGTGATGTTCATGTTCAAAAAGAAGGACATCCGTATTTAGAGAAATGCTACATCAGGCATGACCATCCATTTTATAAATTGAAATATTCAAACTATGAACAAGGCAAACCAAGGGACATGGATGTCTTTGTGGCAGCAGAGGAACATCTATGTTGAGGAACAGAGTAATGGTTAGAGCAGATGGCTGCAAACCAACACAGAGAACCAGAAGATGCCTGTTGAAATCCCACTGTGACTGTTTATAGTTTTCTTTTCTTTTTTTTACACTGTGAGCCCTCTAAGGGACATAAAAATACCTACTGTGATTTCCCTTACTCCATCCAGTAGAGAATTGCTCAATCATAGTAACATAGTAGATGACAGCAGATAAAAACCTTTACGGTCTATCCAGTCTGCCCAACAAGACAAACTCATAGCATAAGGTATGATGCGATACTACATACATATACCTGATCTTGATTTGTCCTCACCACAAGAAAAAGTGGAAAAGAACCAAGTTTAAGAGATCAGTCCAAACACCAGGATAAGATGCTCCAAACACAACTTTATTTGGACCCTACACGGTCTGTGTTTCGGCTACAAAAAGCCTTCATCAGGGGTCAATCAATGAGTGCTCAATTGTATATCGACTGACGATAGAGCGTATGAGTAAATATCTCTTGGTCAAGGAGGGTATGGTGTCCAACTTGAATAAAGTTGTTTTTGGAGCATCTTATCCTGGTGTTTGGACTGATCTCTTGAACTTGGTTCTTTACCACTTTTTCTTATGGTGCATTGTTCTTGTGGAAAGTGTGAACCCCGTCTGTTTTTGCGCTTGATTTGTCCTTGCCATTTTCAGGGCACAGACCGAAGAAGTCTGCCCAGCACTAGCTTTGCTTCTCAATTACAGGTGTTTTGCCATCTAATTACCGCTAAGCTTGTTTGGTTCCATGCCTTCTATACAGGATTCCTTTGTGTTTATCCTGCACATTTTTTGTATTTCATGTTCACCACCTCCCGTGGGAGAGCATTACAGATATCTACCATCCTCTCCATGAAAAACTGCTCCCTGACATTATTTCTGAGTTGGCCCCTAGAAAATATCAGGAAGTGCTTTTACACAGACAAGGTATAGATAGCTGTAATATCCTCCATTTCTTATATATTTTAGAACAGACTATCCTGCTTATAATCGAACGAGAAAAACGCCCAAGTTCCGACCTAAATTGGGAGATGGACTTTATCTCACAAAAACGAATAACGCGGTATAATCGAAAGCCGAACTTGGACGTTTTCAACTGCACTTCATCGCGGAAGCATACAAAGTTGACGGGGGCATGTCGGAGGCGTGGTGAAGGCGGGACAGGGGTATGGTTATCACCCGAACAGAGATGGGCGCCTTTCGCTGATAATGGAAAAAAAGTATGCGTTTGTAGCTAGAATTTAGGGCACTTTTCCTGGACCCTGTTTTTTCACGAATAAAGCCCCAAAAAGTGCCCTAGATGACCAGATTACCCCCAGAGGGAATCGGGGATGACCTCCCCTGACTCCCCCAGTGGTCACTAACCCCCTCCCACCACAAAAAAAAGATGTTTCACAACTTTTTATTTTCACCCTCAAATGTCATACCCACATCCCTGGCAGCAGTATGCAGGTCCCTGGAGCATTTGTTAGGGGGTGCAGTGGACTTCAGGCAGGTGGACCCAGGCCCATCCCCCCCCCCACCTGTTACAATTGTGCTGCTTAATGCTTAGTCGTCCAACCCCCCCCCCCAAACCCACTTTACCAACATGTAGGTGCCCCCCTTCACTCCTTAGGGCTATAGCAATGGTGTAGACTTGTGGGCAGTGGGTTTTGAGGGGGATTTGGGGGGCTCAACACACAAGGGAAGGGTGCTATGCACCTGGGAGCTCTTTTACCTTTGTTTTTTGTTTTTGTAAAAGTGCCACCTAGGGTGCCCGGTTGGTGTCCTGGCATGTGAGGGGGACCAGTGCACTAAGAATCCTGGCCCTCCCATGAACAAATGCCTTGGTTTTATTCGTTTTTGAGCTGGGCGCTTTCATTTTCCATTATCGCTGAAAAACAAAAACGCCCAGCTCACAAATTGTCGAATAAAACATGGATGTCTATTTTTTGCGAAAATACGGTTCAGTCCGCCCCTTCACGGACCCATTCTCGGAGATAAACGCCCATGGAGGTAGACGTTTTCGTTCGATTATGCCCCTCTATATGTTGGCAGATCTTGTTCTAAAATACATGAGAAATAGGTGTCCCTAGGTGACATAAAGACTTGGATGTCCATTGTCTGAGTTGAACATCCTTTCTAAAATGCTGCTCTACACATATAGTTGGTCATTCTTTCCTAACTCCACTCTGGCACCATCTGTATAGTGCTGCAACATGAGAGATTTTCAGTAGCAGTATCTAGAGATTGCTGTTGAATATCTATGGTTAGGGGGCTTATACAAATATCAAATCAAATCAGTTCTTGTATACTGCTAAAATCCCTTTTTCAGGGTTCAGTCTGGTTTACATTATGGGTGTGAAAAGTAGTGAAAGACAGATAAAGTGAGTACACGAGTCAGAGAGCTTAATCAGGCAAACTGGTGGATAAAAAATGTGGAAGACAATGTCATAATGGTTTGTTATGAAGCGGTCTTTGGAAAAAGAAGGGTTTTTAGCCTCTTCTGGAAGTTACGATAGTTATTATCTGCATAGGAGCCGACTCTGTGGGTACTGGGTGTAGGAGCCGACTCTGTGGGTGCTGTGGGTGCTTGAGCACCCCCAATATTGAGAAAATTCCTTGTATGTGTCCAGGGATGGGGTTATTTTCACTGGGCTTAGCACCCCCAATAATTTTGAAAAGTTGGCTCCTAATTTTATCTGATCTAATGGTCATAGGTAGATTTCCATGTTTTGATTCCTAGTACTGGGAATATGGTGCTGAAGATCTTCTGGTATCGGATTGCCTTTTGCTAGCATCATTTGTTCTTTTGATCTGTTGGACTTGACCAGACATGGAGGGGCATAATCGAACAGGGCGCCTAAGTTTTCCTGAGGGCGTCCTCGCAGGATGTCCTCGGGAAGGGGCGGGGAAACCCGTATTATCGAAACAAGATGGGCGTCCACCTTTCATTTCAATAATATGGTCGAGGATGCCCAAATCTCAACATTTATATTTTCTTGTTACTCACGCCTAAAGTTTAGCATGATTCCAGGGCGCATGGCAATCTCACGCACCAATGCCACTGCAGGCCACGTTTTACTGCCACTTGGTAAAAGGGCCCCAAAATGATAGAAATGCTAGAAAATAATAATAATTAGCTATGTCTTGGAAAAAAGAAGGATCATCCCTATTGGATCATAAGTATTAAAAAACACTAAAGGGGTTTGACCAATAAGAATGTTAATTATAATCCATCTACCATCATTATCAGACGATTGTGAAGTTAAACTTAATGGAAAGAAGATTTGCAATAAATTTATAATAAATTGTTTTGTTTTTTACCTATAGCAGGAGAAACAGCTGCCAGGGAATATTTAGTATGCTTAAGAAGATGATAATGAGCAGCATCCCAATGAGTTTCCTGAATGAATAGAATGTCTGGGGAAAATCTAGTAACATAAGACCAAAATGTACTTCTCTTAAAAGAATTGTTTAATCCTTTTACTTGTAGGGAAATTATTTTTAATGTATTAGCAATAAGAGGTCCAAAGGAGAAAAGATTCTCAGGGTGTATAACAAAGTATCCATACAAAAGGACATTTTTAGTGCATATGAAAATATCATATAAATATGTAATCTAACACATTGGAATGATAAGAGGAGAGCAATCTGCTCATATGCAAGAAAGTGAACTATGTAAGCACTAGCAAACTGTGTAAGAGCCAACATGAGAGGAGAAAGAAAGCATCAGGCATCATCTCAACGAGATATAACAAAAACAAAAAAACAAACCTTAGTCAGACCAGAATAATAGAGTTAAGACATGCAAATTGAAACTAACATAAGGGGGCCCTTTTACTAAACCGAGTAAGCGTCTAAGCACGCCAAATGTGTGCCAAAATGGAATTACCACCTGACTACCAAGTGGCTCTTGCGGTAATTTCATTTTCGGCACACGTCCGATACGCGTGGCTGAAAAATCATTTTTATTTTTGGACGCGCATATCAGATGCACGCCAAGTGACATTTGATGCACGTAGGTCATTACTGCACAGTTACCATGTGAGACTTTACTGCTGGGTCAATGGCTGGTGGTAAGGTCACAGACCCAAAATGGAGGCGCGGCAATTTTGATTTTGCCACACATCCATTTTCGGCAAAAATTTTTAAAAAGGTCTTTTTTACAGGTGTGCTGAAAAATGGATCGGCATGTGCCCAAAACCCGCGCCTACACTACCACAAGCTATTTTTCAGCACACCTGAGTAAAAGGACCCCAAGGACATCAGAAGGGTATGCAAAATAATATTCTTGCAATAAAATGTCAAGTTGAGCAAGACCAGCAAGATAACACTTGCGAAAGAGAAATAAAAAATTAGAGATGTCCAGAAATATATCAATTATCATTCAACATGTTATCAAACCAAAATTTGGTTTATATTCAAAAATGGAAGTAGCAACTATTCTAAGAATTCAATGGTCAAGCTGCAAGAAGACCACCTGATGGAGAAAATTAAAGAGCAATAATATAATGTGGAGGATGATAGAGATACCAGTTGGGAGGGTAAACGCTGCCGAGATTACCAACGTGGTAAGAACTGCAATCCAGGGACAAATTATAGAAGATGCAGAAACGTGCATAGGAAAATGTATCAAGTTGTGAAAGTATTAGTAATTGTATCCATGCCCACAAAACCCAGTTGTTCCATGTGTTGTAGCAGAGCATCTAGATCCTTGAAGGTTTACACACTGATGTTATTAATAGTGACTTTCATAGTCACAGGAAAAAAGAGACCATACTTGGTGCCTACATGCTTGAGCCAAGGTTTCATTGTGAGGAATTGCTTGTGTCGTTGAGTAGTCCTTTTATTTAAGTCAGCAACAAAGAGGATAGTAGTCCTTAAAATTTTAAAGGGGCTTTAGCCTTAGCTAGCTGCAAAATTTGAAATGCATGTTGGTATCTTAGGGGCCCTTTTCCTAAGCTGCGTAGGCGCGTACGAGCGTCCTATGCACATCAATTTTGAACTACCGGCCAGCTACCGTATGGCCTGGGTGGTAATTTCATTTTTTACGTGCATCCACTAAGCACGCAAAACTTTTCTGGCATGTGGCGCTAACCCGGTAATCAGCATTGTACACACGTAGACCATTACCGCCTGGTTAAGGCGTGAGATATTACCACTAGGTCAATGGGTGACTGTAAGGTCTCAGGCCCAAAATGGATGCACGTCAAATTTTATTTTGCTGCATGTCCATTTTCAGCCCCCCAAAAAGGCCTTTTTTGTTGGCACACAGAAAAATGAGCATGCGCACGTCCAATACACGCGTCTAAACCAGCGCAGGCCATTTTTCAGTGCATCTTAGTACATATTTAAACTGAATTGGAAGTCCACTGCAGTGCCCCCTAGGGTGCCCGGTTGGTGTCCTGTCATGTCAGGGGGACCAGTGCACTACGAATGCTGGCTTCTCCCACGACCAAAGGGCTTGCATTTGGTCGTTTTTGAGATGGGCGTCCTCAGTTTCCATTATCAGCGAAAACCGAGGTCGTCCATCTCTAAGGTCGACCATCTCAACATTTAGGTCGACCATCTCTTAGGTTGACCTAAATGTTGAGATTTGGGCATCCCCAACCGTATTATCGAAATGAAAGATGGATGCCCATCTTGTTTTGAAAATACGGGATGCCCTGCCCCTTCACGGGGACGTCCTCAGAGATGGGCACCCTTAGAGATGGGTGTCCCCGTTCGAAAATGGCCCTCTATGTTTCATTTGAGCTAATATAAGAGCAAAATTCCAATTTGGTTTAAATATATGTATGTGTTTCACACAGATGAGTTATGTGATCTGCCATCTTCTTTCTGGTCTTAAAAATCTTTCTTATTGGTCATAAAATAATTTTAATTGTTCATAAAAAAAATTTTTAATGTTTATTTTATCTTTCCATTGTCCATCTTACTTTTTTTGTTTGTTCTATTTTTTAAGGTTTGTATATTCGTAAAGAATTATGTCAACGTTATTTCTGGAACATCTTTGTGGTACTATATTTGCTCTCATTATTGCAGGATGTTAAATATTCTAGTGTTTATTGCTTTTATTTCTTTTTTATGCTTTGTTTTTTTATGTTCTATCTTTTGTATATTTATCAAACCTTATGCTAGAGTCATTCCTGTATAAGTTTGGTAGGGTTAGATATGTACCCATTTTTTTAAAGATGGTATTTGAGTATATATATTGAGTATATATATATTTTAATTTATTAATTCTATGATTCATTAGTTTTTAAGATAAGAGATGTGGTTGATATTGGACTTTTGCTAATAGTTGCATTATATTATTATATTGTTTTATTACATTATCACATTTATATGTCACATATTGTTTTAAAAAAGTTATTATATTTAACCATGTACAAGTTATGTATGTTTTAGGGCCTGAGGCAGGCCTGAGTGGCCGAAACACGATTCGTGTTGAGTCCAGATTGTTTCAATAAACTTTTGCTGTGAACTTTTTTGAGTCCAGTAGAAGTTTTTTGACATCATCCATCTTGTCTCCTCCGCTGTGATGTTGTTCCTTTAAATCAGATAAAGACTTTTCGTTTTCAGAAATTAGATCCTTCACTTGATGCAGTGCTAGGAGTAAGATGTGCATGGTGACTTCCTATAGCTTGTCTGGCTTCGACTTACAGGGTGACAGAGGTTTCAGTTTTTGCCTCTTAACTTCTTGATTCTGAGAGGTAAGGGAGTCAGATTTTGTATGTTTCGATGCAGTCATGCATCAGAAATAATAAAATCCAAAGTTATTTGTGAAATAAATAATCTGACTGTATGACAAATGAGAAAGAAATGCCAGGGATGAACCGAGCAAAAGCTCTAAGCTGCCATCTCTGCCACTGCTCATGAGCATTCCCCAGCAGTAGCTCTTTCTGAAACTTACTGAGAGGTCCTTTTACTAAGGTGCACCAAAAAGTGGCCTGTGCTGGTGTAGACGCATGTATTGGATGCGCACAGGTCCATTTATCAGCGCACCTGCAAAAAAAGGCCTTTGGGGGGGAGGGCAAAAAATTGACATGCGGCAAAATTAAAATTGGCGTACATTCATTTTGGGCCTGAGACCTTACCGCCACCCACTGACCTAGTGGTAAGGTCTCACGCGTTAACTGGGCAGTAATGGTCTACGCGTGTACAATATTGATTACCACACGCCGGAAATTTGTCAGCGAGCTTAGTGGACGCACATAAAAAAATGAAATTACTACCCGGGCCATGTGGTAGCCAGGTGGAGTGGCCTAGTGGTTAGAGCACCGGTCTTGCAATCCAGAGGTGGCCAGGTCAAATCACACTGCTGATCCTTGTGATCTTGGGCAAGCCACTTAACCCTCCATTGTCTCAGGTACAGACTTAGATTGTGAGCTCTCCTGGGATAGAGAAATATCCAGTGTACCAGAATGTAACTCACCTTGAGCTACTATTGAAAAAGGTGTGAGCAAAATCTAAAATAAATAAAAATTGACACACATAGGATGCACATGGAGGCACCTATGCAGCTTAGTAAAACAGCCCCTAAGACTCTTTCCCTATTTTGTGTTTGTAGACAAAGGAACTTTAGTTAATCATTCCCGTAAGGTGCCTCTGCAAATCACTGGCAGAAGCCAACAGACTCCCTTCCCAAAGCAGGCTGTGTGCCAGTACCCCCTTTATAGGTGAAGCCAAGAGGCCTTTGCCTCTTTGTTTTACATATCACCATGACCTATGTCCCCTCATGTCTGTCCTTCTCTCTCCTACCACTTACCCAGCCTTCACCCAGTCTCTCTATCCCCTGTACCCTCTTTCATTTATCTTAGCTGCCTCACAAACAGTGCCTCTCTCGTGTACACGAGTCAGCTCTAAGCTTGAGCGGCAGGGCATGGTACAAGAGGCTTGTAATGTCTCACAGAATTTGAAACAGTGAGACCACCTTAAACTTCCTGTATCACACTGCATGACTCTAGCTAAGAACTAAATCTCAGTACACACAAGGGAAAGTCGCTGTTTGTGAGAAATCCTGGGTACCAGGGTTTCCAAGTTATTAGGGGCTTATACCCCACTCATCAAACGATATCTGAGTGGCTTATTTATTTATTGCATTTGTATCCCACATTTTCCCACCTCTTTGCAGGCTCAATGTGGCTTACAGTACATCATGAGTAACAGAAATACATGAAAACGTATACATTTAGTGATAACTGAAGGATTTTGGGTAGCATGATAATGATAAAACATGATAGTATTTTAACAAGCAAACATATTAAGAAATATTTAAGAAGTATATAAGAATTATATAAGAAAATATACATTTAGTAGTAGCTAAAGGATCTTGGGTACCATGATAGTGAAAGAACATGGTAGTGTTTTGGCAGGTTGACATAGTAGAGGCAGTTTTGGATGTACGTATAGGAGTTTATATTTGTTGATCATTGTTGTATGCCTTATTAAAGAGATGAGTCTTCAGTAGAACGCGGAAGTTATCTAATTCATAGATCGTTTTTAATTTGCGTGGCAGCGCATTCCAGAATTGTGTGCTCAGGTTGGAAAAGGTTGACGCATGCGTTAGTTTGTATTTGAGACCTTTACAATTTGGGAAATGAAGATTGAGGAATGTGCGGGATGATTTTTTAGCATTCCTGGGTGGTAGGTCTATCAGGTCTGACATGTAGGCTGGTGCGTCTCCATGAATAATTTTATGAACTAGGGTGCATACTTTGAACTTAATACGTTCTTTAAGTGGAAGCCAGTGCATCTTTTTTCGTAGGGGTTTAGCGCTTTCGTATTTTGTTTTGCTGAATATGAGTCTAGCTGCAGTGTTCTGAGCTGTCTGAAGTTTCTTGATTATTTGCTCTTTGCAACCAGCATAGAGTGCATTGCAATAATCTAGATGGCTGCGGAAGGTTGCGGAAGACGGTTCTTGGGAAGAAAGGTCTTACTCTTTTTAATTTCCACATTGAGTGGAACATCTTCTTGGTTGTATTTTTCGCGTGACTCTCAAGTGTTTGGTGTCGATCAATGGTAACTCCAAGAATTTTTAGGGTGTCCAAGATTGGAAGATTCAGTTTTGGTGTGTCAATGGTGGTGAATTTGTTCTTGTTGTGTTGTGAGGTAAGTATTAGGCATTGGGTTTTTTCTGCATTGAGTTTCAGCTTGAATGCATCCGCCCATGTGTGCATGATATGTAGGCTTTGGTTGATGTCAATAAAAGGAGTGAGAAAGGGTAGGGGTGCAGGAATAACCGACAGTGAGGGAAGAGCGGAGGAAATACAATGATTATAGGAAAGCTGCTTGGGGGAGGGCCAGGGTGGAGAGCACAAAAGGATGGTGGATTGTGATATCCAGGACATCTCTGCCTCCACGACACATGATGTAAACCTAAACAGCACTAATTATATGCATCAGTGAATAGAAAGGTATTCATGTCAGCCTTGAACTGGTGTAGGGATGACAACTGACGCAGGTGACTGGCAATTTATTCCACAGCTCGGGGCCTTGGACTGAGAAAATAGATTACCTTGTAGTGTCATATCTGATTTCGCAGAAAGAGGGGATTACAAGTTGATTTTGGTGGGCAAACCTGAATGTGAGGGATGGACAGTAAGGAGTGAGAAGATGTGATAGGTACGCTGGTTCGCTAGAATTGTGGATTTTATAAGCAAGGAGGAGCAATTTGTAGGTGAATGGGAAGGCAATAGACAGTGTGCTATTTTGGAGCTCCCACCTCCTTTGTGCCCTGAGCATCAGGACTAGCCACACACACCTCACTTTGGCCCTGCCCCTTCAGATACTAATCTCTTTCCTCTCTTATACCCTTCCACAGCACCCCATCCTGTCCTTGGTCACACATGCAGAACACAGATATCCTCTGTACTTTGCAAGCAAACAGTTTTATATCTGCTCTTGAGCAGGCATAAATGCCTGTGGCTTCAATCTAGGTACAATTTCTGCCACTTTGCCTCTGGATAGGCACCTAGAAATAAGATGTCTATTTGTCCTTCACGCATAGGTGATCTGTAATAACATTATCCTCTACTTGGTCAATAATCAGTTTTCATGGACTTCTGTAATTCCCCCTGGGTAATATTAACCTGCAGGTTTTGCAGCAATAATCAAAGCAAAACACATAGGTAGTGCCTAAGGGAAAATGGCCTGCAGATATTTGCCATCTGCTTTCGCTATGGATAAATTTTCCATTAGAAAAAGAGCCTAGTTTTGAATGGTCAAATAAGGACATGTTCCAGTCTACACCTTCTGCCACCCCAGTATGTGTGTTTTTTTAACAGTGCACTGTATCTACTTTTGCTCATAGACAGGTGAGCAATTTCTAAAACCTGCTGGCATTGGGCTTTGAATATTGCTCCTGCTAGGTATAGATGTAAAGGGTCTTGGATTTGATATGCCACCTTTCTGTGGTTAACCAAAGGGGGTTTCATATATTATAATGCAGGTATTTTCTCTGTCCCTTGTGGACTCACAATCTAAGTTTTGTACCTAGGACAATGGAGGGTTAAGGGGCCCTTTTACTTAAAGGGTTGGCATGCAGCGTGCACCATTTCTGGCGCTACAAAAATATTTTCTATTTTTGTAGTGCCAGTGCTTACCTGGTGGTAATTGGGCAGCATGCGGCGCTGCCCAGTAACTGCCAGGTTAGTGTGGGAGCCCTTACTGCCACCTCAAAGGGTGGCGGTAAGTGCTCCCCCCAAAATGGCCATGCAGCAGGTGGTTCATTTACTACATGGCCATTTCTTTTCCAGAACAAAAGACAGCCTTTTACCCACTGCAGTAAAAGGGAGCCACAGTGCATGTCAGAAACACGTGCTGATGCTAGCTTAAGCCCCCTTTTACTGCAGCTTAGTAAAAAGACCCCTAAGTGATTTGTGAAGGGTCATAAGTGGGAATTGAACCCAGTTACCAAGGCCCTTTTACAGAGCGGCAGTAAATCCAATGCTGGCTTAATGCTCGCTCTTCTGGAACTACCGCCGGCCCAATACGGCCACTGGTGGTAGTCCCAGCCCAAGTGCATGCCAAAAAGAAACCCCCCCAGAAATGGCTTGCATGGAGGTAACCCAGCGGTAATCGGCCATCGCCGTGCGCTGCCTGGGTACCACTGGGTTAGCACGGGAGCCGCTATCACCACCTCAGTGGGTGGTGGTTTGGGCTCCCCACTGCATGGCTATGATGTAAGAGTTCTCTTACCACATGGCCTCGTGTTACTGGGGGCTTTTTACCTGCTGCGGTAAAAAGGCCCTGGTATGCGGGAAAAATGGCCCCTGCTGCTAGCGCAGGGCCCTTTTCCTCACAGCTTGGTAAAAGGACCCCTTAGTCCAGTATACTAATCATTTGGCTACTCTTCTATTAGAAAATAGTTACTTATTTGCCTTTCACTCATGCCTTTCCTCCTTTGGATATGATTTATTAAAATACTTTTCTTATAAGAACAAAATGATGCTTAGCCTTTAATAAATCAGGTCCTTTGTTCAAAAATAGAGGAGGGATAGAGAAAAAGGAAAGAAGAAAGTGGGGGTAAGTACTCTGTGAATACAGTAAATGTCTTGTTTAAAAGTTTAAAAGAAGTAAAGGGGGATCAGAATTCCAAAGCAGTGTGGATTTCACCTCAAAGTCACTCAGACTTGGCTCCCTGGCTGCTTTAAAGTAAACAAGGAAAGAGAGAGGGGAGAAAGGGAGGGAGGGAAAGGAACTCAGATAATAGAGAAAGAGAGACCTCAGACTTAAGAGGGAAAGAGAGAAGCACAGAAAGCCAAAGAGTTACAGATAGACAAAAATGCCAATGTAGAAAGCCATGTGGTAGGGCTGTGTACCGATGGCTGAACACACAGATTCTACTACAAAATAATCAAGAAAAGAAAACATGGTGGTGGTATGTAAATTCAAAGCATGCAGAACTTGTTCATTAATCATGGAAACCCTGCCAGATACATGTGCACAAAGGTTCTACGGCAAGGGCAGCTTCACTGTTTGCATGTCTGAACAAAATGAACGTGTCAGCACACATCTGCACATAGTAAGATAGTACATGACAGCAGATAGAGACCTGGATGGTCCATCCAGTCTGCCCAATAAGATAAACTCATAGCATATGATGCAAGAGAACATATATATTCTTGAAGTTGATCTGTCCTTACCAAGCACTGGACATATTCCCCACATACTGGAGTTGCCATTGAAGCCCACTCCAGCCCATCCAGATCTGTCTAGCCATAACCAGGGCACAGATCATAGAAGTCTTAGTTTTGTTTTGCTTCCATTCTCTTTCCATATAAGAATCATTTCTATTTAGCCTATGTATCTCTGAATTCTGTTACTGGTTTTCTCTTCACAACCTCCCATGGAGGGCATTCCACTACTACTAGTGATCCTTTCTATAGTGCTACACAGTGCTGTACACATTATATGCAGGCACTTTCTCTGTCCCTAGAGGGCTCCCAATCTAAGGGGTCCTTTTACTATGGTACGCTGAAAAACAGCTTGCGTTAGTGTAGGTGCGGGTTTTGGGTGTGCCAATCCATTTTTTAGCACGTCTGTAAAAAAGGCCTTTTTTTTTCTTTTGCTGAAAATGGACATGCGGCAAAATCAAAATTGCCGTGCGTCCATTTTGGGTCTGTGACCTTACCGCCAGCCATCGACCTAGCAATAAAGACTCACGCGATAACCGGGCGGTAGTGACCTATGCGCGCCAAATGCCACTTGGCGTGCGTCCGTTATGCACGCCAGAAAATAAAAAATATTTTTCAGACGAGTGTATCGGACACATGCCAAAAATGAAATTACTGCAAGAGCAATACGGTAGTCGGGCGGTAACTCCATTTTGGCACGCATTGGGCGCGCGTAGATGCTTACGCAGTTTAGTAAAAGGGCCCCTAAGTTTTTGTACCTGAGGCAATGGAGGGTTATATGACTTGTCCAAGGTCACAAGGAGCTACAGTGGGAACTGAACCCAGGTTACCAGGATCAAAGCCGACTGCACTAACCATAGGCTACTTCTCCACTCCATTTCCAGGCACCCAGTACCCTCTCCGTGAAAAAGTACTTCCTGACATTACTCCTAACTCGACCATCCTGCAGCTTCAATTCATGTCCTCTAGTTCTACCGCTTCCTCATCTCTGAAAAATATTCGTTTGCATATTAATACCTTTTAAGAATTTAAACATCTATATCATATCCCCCCTATCCCTCCTTTCCTCTAGGGTATACATATTCAGATCCTCAACTCTCATCTCACACATGTTGGTCCAAACCTCAAATCATTTTTGTCACTTTTCTTTGAACTGCTTCAGGTCTTTTTACATCCTTAAAAAGACTTGAAAGAGTTCAAAGAAAAGCGTCAAGAATTTTGTTCTGTACATAAGTATTAGCCTCATAAATATTTCTTGCACAAAAATCCCTGGATTCAACGTATGGTGCCAAGATTTCAGCCCCAAAAGTAGGGCATAGATTCAAGATGTATGCACATCTTAATTAGCTAGGGGCCCTCTTACTAAGCCGCATAAGCATCCACGCGCACCCAACGTGCACCAAAGTGGAGTTACCGCCCGGCTACCGCATAGCTCTAGCGGTAATTTCATTTTTGGCACGTGGCCGAAAAATAGTTTTTATTTTTGGACGCATGTATCAGACACGTGCCAAGTGGCATTTGACGCGCGTAGGTCATTACCACCCAGTCAACGCATGAGACTTTACCGCTAGGTCAATGGCTGGTGGTAAGGTCACAGACCCAAAATGTACGCGTGGCAATTTTGATTTTGCCGCATGTTCATTTTCAGCAAAAATTTTAAAAGGCCTTTTTTACAGGCACACTGAAAAATGGATCGGAGCACGCCCAAAACCCACACCTACACTACCGCAAGCCATTTTTCAGCACACCTTAGTAAAAGGATCCCTTAAGGAACCATTAACAATCAGTTATTGTAGTTAATTGCCAATAATTGAGATTTGTGCGCAGATCTGCCTACATGCTGTACTATAATCCCATGTGCCTAAATACCCAAGCGTGTAACTTAAAAGGGGGTGTGGCTAGGGGAGGGGCAGGAGCATTCTGAAAAAGTTGTGCTTGGGGTTATATTTCTGCACACAAATTCCAGGAGATGAGAACTGGCATTTACACCAGGTTTTATCTTGCGTAAATACCAGTGCCCAATTTTCTGTGTGGGAATCGACTCTAAGAGCTAGTCTATAAATGCCACTGAACCCAGAGTACTGTTTATAGAATAGTGCTCTGCGCTGATCTTTTTTCTGGCACCAATTTTTCTGTGAGAGTAAAACAGGAGTGAACCTCTACAGAACCAAATGAAGCAACACAATCAGCAAAGGTGGTTCAAGGAAGGAGGAACAGCTAAGAGTACACCAAACCGACTGTACTAAAGAAGGACCCAACTTGGCCAAGTTTCTGCAGTATTGCCTGCATTTTTGTTTGTTTGTTTGTTTTCAATTGAATAGAAATCAAACAAAATAAAACATGGAAAAGAAAATAAGATGATACTTTTTGTATTGGACATAACTTAATACATTTCTTGATTAGCTTTTGAAGGTTGCCCTTCTTCGTCAGATCGGAAATACGGCTACCATACCTCTCTACTTTTCAATTGAAGAATCTGAAGGTAATTCTTTGTCTATATTTTGTTTATCCATTTTATACAATTTTTTTATCATATTATAATTTTTATATTTGTTTTTTATCTGTTTTGTATATTGACATATGTTTATAGACCCCTGATACAAGCAATGTTGCTGAAACTTGGACAAGTTGGGTCCTTCTTCAATAATGTTCAGTTTGGTGTTCTCTTGGCTGTTCCTCTTTCCTTGGATCTCTTGGCTGTTCCTCTTTCCTTGGACCACTGTTGCTGTTTGTGTTGCACAATTTTTCTGTGCCATTTATAGAATGCCCCCAAATGTTTGCAAGGCTGATATTTACTGTATATGCAGAGCAACATTTTGGTTCATGTGCAAATATAATTTTTTTTTGTGCTTGGACCTGTGCACAGAGCTGTTACCTCCCTTCTGTCATTTAAAGTTGCAGACACTTGCTATGGTGGCAGAAAAAAAAGAAAAACCTGCAATTAAATCCTCTGAAATAACAATTCCATGTTATATATGATTGGTACAAGCCTAGACATATTCAGTAAATGGATCTACTTCTATCCCGTTCATGAATCTTATTCTTGATTAACATCACCTGACATATGATCTGACTATGCATGTTATATGGATGTTTTGTGGCCAAACCAAATTAGGGTTGTCACCTGGCCCCTAGTTTGCCTCAATGGTTGATCCCATCTTGCATGAGTGGTCTTGTAGTGTAATGGGATAAATCCAGGACTGGATGAATGTGTTGTGCAAATCTGGAGCCATTTAGTAACACTAAACTGAGTAAGTACTGGAACCATCTTTCTTCCATAGCACAACATTCTGTTGCTACATTTCTTGTGGTCCCATCCCTAGGCGTCTTGATGGATGACATAAAATGTGTTTGTGGACTACTTCCTCTGACCCTCTTTTATTCCACAAACACACACAATTAACAAACCACTCTGTGTCTTATTGTTTAGACAACTGTGCAACTGTCCAAAATTTCCTCCAAATAATTCTTTTCTGAAATGTTGTATTTCTTAGAGTTCAAAAATATGAAAAGAAAAAGAAAGCTCTCTGTTGCAAAATGAATTTTGGTTTGCTGCCAGTTTAACTAAGTTTAGCTTGACCTTGACCTTTCAGACAGAGAGCAACTGAGTCACTTTGCTATGTCATGAAGCCCTAAACTTCTAGCACGGACACACAATTGCATAATTCCTCAACCACTGCTCAGTGTCTACTTGTCATATGTTTGTGATGAGAGAGCTTTAGCAAATCTCCACAATCTATCCCCTCCACCCCCCCCAAAAAAAAAAAAAAAAGAACCGGAAGGAACAAATTTGCAGATATAGCTTCCCTGATTTTAGTTTTAGTTATTGATACTTTTAAAAACAGTTGGCTGGCCCAGTGTCTCAGTTGGTATGTGCTATGCAGAAGGTCCATGGTTCAATTCCTTCATTGGGCCCTCCACTCCTGGAGTTCAGGATGCTGCCGAGGCGGTACTCACAGTCCCTAATTGGGGAGGAGGTCACGGTCATTGTTTAAGAGTGACACCAAGTGGCTAACTTCAGGGACATGATTACAAGATTCTAAAAGAAAGTCTGTACATTGCCCCCAGGCTAAGATTGTCCCACTCTAATGACCAGATCGCATGTTTTGAGAGAAAAAATTACCAGGTATTTGTGAATGAAGGTTCATGGTGCCAGATCACAGACTTGGTTCTAACTGTCACGTCTGTGGTCGTGACCCTTCTCAGGCTTACCATATTTCTGGTGTTCAGCTTCTAAGCTGGCTTCTGTCTGGTCTTTCTAAGTTAGCTCTGTCTGTGTCTCTGTGTGCTGGCTACTTCCAGCATGGTTCTGATTTCTCCAGTACACTGCACCTGTGTGTGTTAAACCTCTCTGTGCTTCAGCATGCTTTCTGCCTGTGTCTTGGTTTGTACTCCCCTTGCCCTCTGGTGGCCAGAACCGGTGGCTGCCATAGACTGTCTTGCTATCCCTATCCGTTCCAGGCTTCATCTCAGTCCGGTCCGGATCTTCCAGGCTGCCAGACTTGTCTTTCTTGTTTGTGCCTGCACATCACCCGTAGCTGCCTTGTGATTGCTGCAGCTGAGTCTCAGCTGCTGCTGCTGGGCTTATTAGCCATTTGGAAACTTCTGTGTTTGCCTTTGCATTGCCTAAGGTCCCTGGTATGCTGTTGTGCGCTGTGCACTTCTGCCTAGTCCAGTTTATAGTCTGTAATTCTTGCCTGATTCTAGTTTAGTCTTTGTGTAGCTTCTTGTACTATATTGCTTGTTTCCCAGTCTTGTTTCTTGTTTGTATTGTGGTGTGTATTTCTTAGCTTGTCTGTGTTTCTTGTTCAGTGGCTGCCTGGCAGCTTTCAGTTCTGTCTCTTGTCTATCAGCGTTTGTTCCCTGTTTCAGTGGCTGCTTGCAGCTTTCAGTTCTGTCTCTTGTCTATCAGCGTTTGTTCCCTGTTTCAGTGGTTGCTTGCAGCTTTCAGTTCTGTCTCTTGTCTGTCTGAGAGTCCTAGTGTAGTATTCTGCCTAGCCTCCCTGTGTATTCTAGACCTTGTGTGTATCCTGCTAGTTTCCAGTTCCTGCCCTGTCCAGTAAGTCCTGCCGGCCAACTGCACCCAGGGGCTCAACTCCTGAGGAATGGTGGTCAAGTGCAGGTGAAGACTAGCCGTCCCTGTCAGAGTTCTGTCTTATCCCTGTGTGGGGTGGTTTTGCCTGCTGCTGCCGCTCCTCGGCAGTGGCCCAAGGGCTCACGATCCTAGTTCCTGCCTTGAAAACATGACACAACTGAGTTAAACAAACAAAATCTATCTATCTATCTATTATTATTATTATTTTATTTATTTATTATTTGTTACATTTGTATCCCACATTTTCGCACTTATTTGCAGGCTCAATGTGGCTTACATTATACCATAGAGGCATTCTCCATCTCCGGTAGAGAAACATATACAGAGAGTTGTTGTGGTCTAATAAGGTTCATGTGTTATAGACACAATGGGAATCGTAGAGAGAAAGAGTTGTGTAGAGTCTATTATGAGTTTTGGTTCCATTCTGTTGCAAGGTTTAGGTACTTAGGTTGGGTTGATTGGGTATGCCTTTTTGAACAGGTTAGTTTTTAGTGATTTCCGGAAGTTCAGGTGGTCCGTACATTGTTTTCACGGCTTTTGGTAGTGCGTTCCACAGTTGTGTGCTTATATAGGAGAAGCTGGATGCATAGGTTGATTTGTATTTGAGTCCTTTGCAGCTTGGGTAGTGGAGATTTAGGTACGTTCGTGTTGATCTGATTGTATTTCTTGTTGGTAGGTCTATGAGGTCTGTCATGTATCCCGGGACTTTGCCGTAGATGATTTTATGGACCAAGGTGCAAATTTTGAAAGCAATACGTTCTTTGATTGGTAGCCAGTGTAATTTTTCTCTGAGGGGTTTGGCACTTTCGAATTGCGCTTTTCCAAATATAAGCCTGGCTGCTGTATTTTGAGCGGTCTGAAGTTTCTTTATGAGTTGTTCTTTGCATCCCGCGTAAATTCCATTGCAGTAATCTGCATGACTTAGTTCTATTGATTGTATCAGACTGTGAAATGTTTCCCTCAGAAAGAATGGTTTCAAGCATTTCAGTTTCCACATTGAGTGGAACATTTTCTTAGTTGTAGATTTAACTTGGCTCTCAAGTATAAGGTTGCGGTCGATAGTAACGGCGAGGATTTTCAAGCTGTCTGAGATAGGAAGGGTGTAGTCTGGGGTGTTTATATTTGTGGGTTTGTTCGTATTGTATTGGGATGAGAGGATGAGGCAGTGTGTTTTATCTGTATTGAGTTTTAATTGAAATGCGTTTGCCCATGAGTCCATGATGTTTAGGCTGAGTGTGATTTTGTTGGTAATTTCTGTCAGGTCATGTTTGTAAGGTATGTATATTGTGACGTCATCTGCATAGATGAATGGGTTGAGGCCTTGGTTGGATAAGGACTTGGCTAGTAGTGTCATCATTAGGTTGAAGAGGGTCGGTGATAGTGGTGATCCTTGAGGTACTCCACAGTCGGCTTTCCACGGTGATGAGATGTTTGAGTTTGATTTCACTTGGTACGTTCTAGTAATTAGGAAACCCTTGATCCAACTAAGTAGGTTTCCACCAATACCGAAGTAATCTAGGAGTCTTGGTAGTATGTTATGGTTTACCATGTTGAATGCACTGGACATGTCGAATTGAAGGAGGAGTATGCTTTTACCTGTTGCTATTTCCTGCTTGAATTTGGCCAGGAGTGTATTGAGTACTGTTTCAGTGCTATGGAGGGGGCGAAATCCTGATTGCGATTCATGTAGGATTGAGAATTTGTTTATGTAATCACCAAGTTGTTTGGTTACCATGCTTTCCATCAGTTTGACTGCTAGTGGGATAGATGCTACTGGGCGGTAATTGGTGAGTTTGTCTTTTTCTTGGTGTCTTTAGGAATTGGTGTGAGTAGGATGTTGCCATTTTCCTTAGGGAAGATACCTTGTTGGAGTAAGTAGTTTAGGTGTGATGTGAGGTCTACTATGAAGCGGTCAGGGGCGGATTTTATTAGGTAGCAGGGGCACGTATCCAATTTGCAGTGAGTGACAGAGAACTTATGGATCGCCCGGGTAACTGTTTCGGTGGTGAGGAGAGTGAAGTTTGACCAGGTTCGGTCCACTGGGTATTCTCCTGGGGTTGGGTCCAGACCGTTGATGAAGTTTTCAATGTCAGTATTGTCGAGAGGAAGTGTGTTTCGTAGATTTACAATTTTTTCATTGAAATATTTGGCAAGTTTGTCTGTGGATGGGATGTCTGTGTTGGTTGTGGTGACCAAGGTGATATCTAGTAGTTTGTTTACGAGTTGGTATAGTTTCTTCATGTCTTTGTAGTCTGGTCCTATTTTGGTTCTGTAGTATGACCTTTTGGCCTGTCTTATTGCATATTTGTATTTTCTTTGTAGTTGTTTCCAAGCATTGAGCGTGTGTTCGTCTTTTATTTTCTTCCATGCCCTTTCGAGTTTTCTGGATTATGTTTTTAGTTTTTTTCAATTCGTTGTTGAACCATGGTATTGAGATATGTCTTCGTGATGTTCTTGTTTGTAAGGGTGCTATTTCGTCTAGTATGCTTCTGCATCTTTTGTCCGTTAGAGAGGTAGTGTACGGAGTTCGTTTGTGTTGTCCATTCGTTATTGTATATTTGTAGCCAGAATGTTTTCGGGTCTATTTGGCCTCTTGTGCTGTAGGTTGTGTGTTCTTGTAAATGGTGTGAGTTCTTCTTCCGCCAGTTTAGGGATAGGTTTAGTTTGTAGTGGTTGGTCCATGGTGTTTCTGTCCATTTAATATCAGCTATTATTAAGCTTTGGTCTGTGGACAGTTTATGTGAGATAAGGTCAAGTGTGTGCCCTTTGACGTGGATTGCTTGCATGTGTGGCCATTTGAGATCACATGAGTGGAGGAATTCTTTGCATTCTCATGCATCGGCAGACTTTGGGTCTTCTAGGTGAAGGTTGATGTCTCCTAATAACAGTATATTGGAGTCATTTACCCAATGTTTGAGATGTTTCTTTCTTTATAACATCAGCAAAATCCGTCCCTTCCTCTCTGAGCACTCTACCAGAACCCTTATCCACACTCTTATCACCTCTCACCTAGATTATTGCAACCTGCTTCTCACCGGCCTCCCTATTAGCCATCTCTCTCCTCTTCAATCAGTCCAAAACTCTGCTACATGACTCATTTTCCGCCAGAGTCGCTATGTTCACATTAGCCCTCTCCTCAAGTCACTTCACTGGCTCCCTATCCGTTTCCGCATTCAATTCAAACTTCTCTTAATGACCTATAAATGCATTCACTCTACCGCTCCCAAGTACCTCTCCACTCTTGTCTCCTCGGGTACTCCATTCTGTGGATAAATCTCTCTTGTCTGTCCCATTCTCCTCTACTGCTAATTCCAGACTCCGTTCCTTTTATCTCGCAGCACCTCACGCCTGGAATAGACTTCCCGACCTTGTACGTCTAGCTCCATCCTTGGCCGTTTTCAAATCCAGGCTAAAAGCCCACCTCTTTAATGCTGCTTTTGACTCCTAACCACTACTCACTTGCCCTGTACCCCTTTTATCCCCTCTTTAATTCCCTTACCTCTTAGTTGTTCTGTCTGTCTGTCTGTCTGCTTGTCTGTCCTACTTAGACTGTGAGCTCTTTGAGCAGGGACTGTCTTTTTACGTATGATGTACAGCGCTGCGTATGCCTTGTAGTGCTATAGAAATGATAAGTAGTAGTAGCAGTAGTATGTAGTCCATGAAGTTTGACTTGCTATTGTTCCAATTACCTGGTGGTCTGTAAAACAAGATACAATTCAGGTGATCATGCAGGGATTTGCTATGGATTCTGATTGAGGCCATTTCCAATTGGGTTGTTATGGACTTGGCAGTGGTTTCGGTTGTGAAGTGGGATCAATAGATTAGTGCTATGCCTCCGCCTCTCTTTTCCTTTCTGGTCCAGTGAGTAATTTTGTAACCTGGGGGGCATAAGTCAAGGATTATGGGGTCCTTTTGATCCTGGATCCAGGTTTCATTGATGATGATCAGATCCAGGTTTTCTGATGTGATCCAGTCTGTTACTGTTGTTGTTCTGTTAACGATGGATCTGGCGTTGATGTAGCCCACTTGAACTTTTTGGTATGGGGCTTCTATGTTTAGTGTTGTGTGGATTTTTGTTAGTTGTCGTTTCCTTGTTGGTGTGTGTTTGGTGTGACCTTTCTTTTCGTTCTGTTGATGTTGTCCGCATGTTGGAATTTTTCCTTTGTTATGGGTGTTGTCAGTTTGTTGAGGTGTGGAGTATCTGGTCAGTCTTTGGTGAGTATATAGTATGGGTATGATGTTGTTTTCTACGATTGGGATGGTTAGTGTTAGATGGATCAATGATATGGAATAGATAGCTAGGAGTATTTTGACGGTGTTCATTTTTGATCAATTCAGTTTGGCTGCTGATACGCCGTGTTCACATGGGAGGGGGGAAAGTTCTGAGTGAGGTTTGTTTTTTAAGTTGTCTCCAACAGTTAATTGTTTCCTCTGTGGGGAATCAGTATTCTTGGGTGAGCATTGGCACACCAGAACACTCCTGAGTCTCTTTCATATCTAAGGGTTATTTTAGTGGATAGTGGGTATGATGTTACTTTCTGCGATTGGGTTGGTTAGTGTTGAGTGGATCAGTGTTAGGGAGAAGATTATTAGGAGTAGTTTGGTGGTGTCCATTTTGGTTTCTGTCCTTGTGATTTCCTATAGGCTGTGTTCTGATAGTTGGAGGGGGGTGGGACTTTGTTCTTTGGTGTGGAGACTGGAGTCTGGAGTCAGATCTCTTTCGGGGGCCCAGGATCAGTGGAATACTGGACTCTCTTCTGGAACTGAGGTGCAGCGGAGCCCGGGGTTGTGCTCTGGTTAGCGACCGGGCGCTGGAGCGGAGGCATAGTGGCAGTGGCAGCCCTTTAGGCACGGGTCTCTCTCTCTCTCTTTCTCTCTCTCTCTCTCTCTCCCTCTTCCTCGCTCCGGCCTCCACACTAACCTTCCTGCTTGGCACGTCGGGCTCGCTCCCCATTGAATGCGGGGTGTGGTTGCAATGGCAGCCCTGGGAGGCGCAGGTCTCTCTCTCTCTCTCTCTCCCTCATTCTGGCCTCTGCACTCACCTTCCTGCTTGGCATGTCGGGCTCGCATCCCGTTGAATGTGAGGTCTCGGTGCTGGGATGTAAGCGCATTCATCGTCGGCAACAGAGTGCAGCCTGATTCGATACACTTCAGCTGTTAACAGTGGATGGGGTTGCATAGACTGCTATCATCGGTTCATGCGGCACGGGGTGATCATCTGGCCACGCGACTCACCGATCTCTTGTTTTGGGTCTTCCAGGCCACCGTCGACAGCTGCTCACTGGACAGCCCTCCGTTGGCACAGTGGTTGCATGTGCGGTGCCCTTGCGTTCCTCCTCCCCTGCAGCCCCGGGATGACGGCCAGCTGGCTGGCGGTCTACGCTCTCTGTGGCGGGGCTGGGGGCGTCACTGACTGATCGGCAGTGCCAAGACGCAGATGGATGCCAGCGGGTGTTCCTCCTTGTTTGTAACCGACCAAGGGTATAGTAGGGTGTCGAAGTTCGGATCGGGGCAGCGCCATGGTTCGGGGACGGGGGAAGCCGCTGTTGACTCCCAACCTCGGCTCGGACGGATGACCGCGAGAAGGTCCGGGTCAACGGTGCCTTTTGCTTCGTCCTCTAGGCGAGACCGCCAGTCCGGGCAGCCTGTCTGACCTCCGCGTCCTCATTTGGGTTCAACGGTCACGTCGATCAGTCCCGACCCCGGCTGATCACTCACCGGCCGGTCGCTTACCGGGTCCTCGGAGTTAGTTGCTCCGTGACCTTTAATCGGCGGCCATCTTGATCTATCTATCTATCTATCTATCTATCTATCTATCTATCTATCTATCTATCTATCTATCTATACTTAGTACTCATATAATATAACTTCCAAAAATCTACTGTAGCCTGTGAGTACTATGAGGGCAGAGCCCAGGATGTGTAGAGAGTGATTAAAGCCTCAGAGAGTAAGTCAGCCTTTCTACACAATAACTGTTAGTGCTTCAAAGTATCACTGGCTCTGGTAGCAATATGGGACTTCAGAAGTATCCTATCCTTGCTCGCAATGAATTCAAAGAGGAAATATCTATGTAAAATGCCTTTTAGAATATAAGAGAAGATATAGAGGCATATTTTCAAAGCACTTAGCCTTCCAAAGTTCCATAGAAACCTATGGAACTTTGGAAGGCTAAGTGCTTTGAAAATATGCCTCATAGTGATTTATGTCATAGTTGACATAGAGGCTTATTTTCGAAAGAGAAGGACGCCCATCTTTCGACACAAATCGGAAGATGGGCGTTCTTCTCACAGGGTTACCTAAATCAGCATAATCGAAAGTCAATTTTGGGCGTCCTCAACTGCTTTCCGTCGCGGGGACGACCAAAGTTAACTGGGGCATGTCGGAAGCATAGCAAAGGCGGGACTGGGGCATGCTTAACACATGAGCGTCCTCGGCTGATATTGGAAAAAAGAAGGGCGTGCCTGACGAACACTTGGCCGACTTTACTTGGTCCATTTTTTCTTGCGACCAAGCCTCAAAAAGGTGCCCTAACTGACCAGATGACCACCGGAGGGAATTGGGGATGACCTCCCCTTACTCCCCCAGTGGTCACTAACCCCCTCCCACCCTAAAAAAAACTTAAAAAATATTTTTTGCCAGCCTCTATTGCAGCCTCAAATGTCATACCCAGCTCCCTGACACCAGTATGCAGGTCCCTGGAGCAGTTTTAGTGGGTGCAGTGCACTTCAGGCAGGCCCATCCCCCCCTACCTGTTACATTTGTGGTGGTAAATGTGATCCCTTCAAAACCCACCAGAAACCCACTGTACACACATCTAGGTGCCCCCCTTACCCCTTAGGGCTATGATAGTGTTGTACAGTTGTGGGTAGTAGGTTTTGGGGGGGGGGGGTTGGAGGTCTCAGCACACAAGGTAAGGGAGCAATTTCTGAAGTCCACTGCAGTGCCCCCTATGGTGCCCGGTTGGTGTCCTGGCATGTGAGTGGGACCAGTGCACTACGAATGCTGGCTCCTCCCATGACCAAATGGCTTAGATTTGGTCGTTTCTGAGATGGGTGTCCTCGGTTTCCATTATCGCCGAAAACCGGGGACAACCATCTTTAAGGACGACCATCTCTAAGGTCAACCTAAATGTTGAGATTTGGGCATCCCCAACCGTATTATCGAAATGAAAGATGGACGCCCATTTTATTTCAATTATACGAGTTTCCCTGCCCTTTCGCGAGGACGTCCTGTGAGGACGCCTGCAGGAAAACTTGGGCACCCCATTCAATTATGCCTCTCATAGTGATTTTTTTTTTTTTTAATTTGTACCCTGCACTTTCCCACTCATGGCAGGCTCAATGCAGCTTACATGGGGCAATGGAGGGTTAAGTGACTTGCCCAGAGTCACAAGGAGTTGCCTGTGCCTGAAGTGGGAATCAAACTCAGTTCCTCAGGACCAGAGTCCACCACCCTAACCACTAGGCCACTCCTCCACTGTTACTGTCATAAAGCCCCCATTGTGGGAGAGATTTGATCTATTTCCCTTCTTTCTGGTGTAGCAGGATGCCAAAATGTACCCTCCTTGTAGAGGCAGGAGGAACATTTTAGGTTCCTGCTCCATAGAACTGCCACCCAAAGTAATGAGGGTATAGGAAAATCCTGACAGAAGGTATTTATTAGAAAATGGAGGGAAGTATAAAAATGAGAGTAGGAAGTGCCCAGGGCTCTTCCTTCCCAGAGAGGTGGACCAGTAAAGATATAGGAAGTGGTAGAGTAGGCTTCCTGCTCAGAGGCCTATGATGGTCTTGGCCTTCTTCATCAGAAACCAAGGAGGAGGAGAAGAGAGGAAAGGCCAGAAGTGGAACCGGTTTCCTAAGAGGAACACAGTGTGGCAGTAACAGAAGTTAAGGAGGGGATCCGAAGAGAGAATCCTAAAGAAGCTAAGGAGTTTGAAGCTGCCGAGAGTTCTATATCATAAAGGGTGGAGAGGAGTGGAGTCACAGAGTGAGTAAGAGTGTATAAAATGACTTGGAGTGAGAAGACCTAGGACCCAAGTCTTGTCTTACTCCAGAGGGGCTGTGTGTGTTGTGGATTGTAAGTAGAATCAGGTCTCAGAAAGAAAGGAAGAAAGGAAGAAGGGAGGGTGTTCGTATAGAAGATGAGAAGGAGTGGATGGAGTGAACGGAGTCTACTGTAGGCCCTTCTGCTAGATAATTACACAGCAATACTGATGAGTAGAAGAGGAGCTTTTGGAGCCTCTTAACTAAGGAGCACTAAACAGCAGCTCAAGGGGTAAAGTTTAGTTTATTCAGGATTTAATATACCACTTTGCCAAATGGATCACAACGGTGTACAATACAATTAACATCAGTGTATAGTGCAGAAAGGAATAGTCAATAGGAAAAAGCTACTCAATCACTCTCCATACACATAGAAAAATAACCACACAACCCAAAAGACGTATCCAAGAGAGGAAAGTGGAAAGAGACATGCAGGTGAGCAGGAATGACAGCATACCATGAAGAGGAACATGACATTAGAACTGTGTGCAAGTTTAAAACATGTTATCATCACTCTATTTTTATGGACTGTATTTCTTATTATTGTCATTATGATATATGTAGTCCACCAACTCCCAAAACTGAGGTTCAAAGCGGATAACAAAAGTGGAGCAAACATTATGTTTATATAATTAGAAATAGGATTTCTGGAACAAATATGTCTTCAAATTTTTATGAAAAGATAGATAAGAAGGCATAATCCTGAGGTCAATACGCAAAGAGCACCAAATGTGAACTGCTTGATTTAAAAAAAAAATGCCTGAAAAGATTTTTTGTATTTGACCCCAAAAAATGATGGAAAATAAAGAAGGTGGAAATCCCCAGCTTAGGAAGAAGTAGGAAACAGTGGGAAAAAAAATAAAGTAAACAAGTATTCTGGACATGAGCCTTCAAACATGGGTCAAACCTTGTTTTTTTCAAAAAAACTATCTTAGCTGCTATATTTTGTAGAACTTGCAATCTAGAAAGTAACGGGCCCTTTTACTTAGCCGCGTAAGTGTCTACACACGCCCAACACATGCCAAAATGGAGTTACGACACGGGTCTTGCAGTAATTTCATTTTTGATGCACATCCGATACGCGTGGCCGAAAAATAATTTTTATTTTCTGTCTCGCATATTGGACATACGCCAAGTGGCATTTGGTGCACGTAGGTCATTACCACCCAGTTACCGCATGAAACTTTACTGCTAGGTCAATGGCTGGGGGTAAGGTCTCAGACCCAAAATGGACACACGGCAATTTTCATTTTGCTGCATGTCCATTTTCGGCAAATATTTTTCAAAGGCCTTTTTTACAGCTGCACTGAAAAATGATTCTGCACGTGCCCAAAACCCGTGCCTACACTACTGCAGGCCATTTTTCAGCGCTCCTTAGTAAAAGGACCCCTAAATTAACTGATAAAAGACAATACTGTTGCAGTAGTCCAAATAAGAAAGAGAATTTTAATTACTGCAATTAATCTGGAGTTTCAGAGATTTTTTTTTTAAGTGTCCAAATACACTCCGAGTATCTTAGAGACATTATTTTCTTTCAGTGCTAGACCATCGGGAATGGATAGCTCTTTAGAAATAAATTTCTCAGTACAGTTTAACCAAGGTAGTTTCATTTTATCTTTGTTAAGTTTAAAGCCATGAGGGTCTGATTTTCAATTCTCTTTACACTTAAAGAGATCTGAATATTCAAATTATCTTCAATAGGTATTAACAGAAATTGACATATGAAAATGAATTTAGCGCCAAAAGAAGAAAAACTGTAACAAAAAATATCTATCTATCTATCTATCTATCTATATGTATACGTATATGTATAACCCCGGAGAGAGTGGAGAGTCCTGGGGACTTCACAAGGTGATTTTCAATCAGGTGATAAATTATTATTAGCCCTGATTTTATACATTTTTGTTCACCTGGGGTGTGCCCAATAAATGGGTGGGTTTTTTTTTAATCATAAATCCCTATCCACAACCCTTGGTGTGTTTTTTTAGGAAAGACTAAACACTCCAAATGGAACAGATACAGATAAAATACTGAAGTAATCTAGAATTGCCCTCTCATACAAAACTTTCCCCAGTTTCCCCCCTCCCCTCCTCTATCTTGCACATGTGTATTCAAATAACAGAAAGGCCTAGGTCCAGGAATGATAATTTTAAAGATTCAACAAATAACTATGAGCCTTGGACAGTAAAGTCAGCCAAAAAGGCTCCCACTCAGTCTGGAATTGAAGACCCATGGGGGTGTCATAAGAGTACATTCCTTGACGCTCCAGTCTCATCTGCCAAATCATCAATGCTCTCCAGCGGACTATAGTGGGACCTGACAGGGTCAGCCAATAGAACAATATGGTTTAAGACCAAACAGAACCACTTTCCTAAAGAAGTGTTTAAATCCAGTTGGTATCAGTGTCTGCAATACACAGGAAGAAAACAGCAGGCAGGGGTCATAGGGAACTGTATAATTCCAAAAAGCTGTGATTAAGCGCAGCAGCACTTTCCAAAAATGTACCACATAAGGGCAATGCCAGTACATGTGTGCTAGCATTGATGAGGATTTTTCACATTTAAGACAACAGTCTGTTGTAAGTAACTTAGCTAGATATGCTCTGCGAAAAGAAAAGTGTATCCTTAGAGCAAATTTATACAGCAGTTCTTTCAATTCCATGAACATGGATAGTTTATGCAGTTCGAATACATATCGCTTGTAACAGTCACAAGAAATATCACATTGTAAGTCAATTGACCACTTCCAAGCTAATGCTGAAAAGTGAAGTTCCAACATAGAATCTTTCAAAGTGTGATGATGCAATTGTATATATCCAAAATAATGGGAGGGAGGAAGAATATAGGTCTGTTGTAAGTCCACGAAAGGTTAAAGCTTGCCTTCCTCTGTAAGTACATGCACTTGATACTGTAAGCCCTTACGGGACCAGAGACTAAATATACTATGTCCTTGACCTAGAAGAAATGCAGGGTTATTACATATTGATAAGTATGAAGTTACTGCAGGAGAAAAACTAAGCCTTCGACAAATCCACCTCCAAGTCTCCCAGGCAGATTTCAACACTGAGCATGTCTGCAGGACACCAGCTGATAAGCAGGTAGCAGCAGTATGTAATATATGACTGAAATGCACTCCCGCGACCAAGGAGGTCTCTAACGATTCCAGTCATTAATATGACATATGCCACTGGCCACAGCCAAATATCTAATGTTTAACATTCCCATTCCCCTATATTCTTTAGGAGTTTGGACCATGAACAGCAGCAGGCGAGGCCTCTTACGCCACCATAGATAATTCTGGAGGAGATGATGCAATTTATAGTGATCATCTGGAAAAGATAAAGCCACTTAGGAGCTAATATCATATTGAACAAGTGGATACGTCCCTATAATGAGAGTGGATAAGCCTTCCATAAATTTCATTTTAATTTTGTTCCTTTTAAGAGCAGTTGCACATGATTTTTATAAAGAACAGCAAGTGTGGAGGAATCCAAATATGTAAATATCTAAGCCCATCCTCCGCCCATTGAAATGGAAAATTTCCTTTTCAAGATTGACGCACCCCTGAAAAAAGTGCTAAGGCTGTGGATTTATTATAATTAAGGGCAAGTCCTGATATTTCACCATATGTGGCTAGGAGGGCCTCTTCAGGATTAGTTAAGAGAACAATGAGATCATCTGCAAAAGCTAAAGTTTTGATAGTAAGCCCACCAGTAGTTATCGCTGATATATTCTCCTCCGCATTAAGGACCTACAAGAGTGGCTCTAGGTGTTGCACAAATAGTAGAGGGGATAAGGGACAGCCCTGTCTGGTGCCTCATTCATTATTGAGGAAGTCTGATCTATTGCCATTCACCAGCAACTGTGCCCACGGGGAAGCATATAGGGTTGTGACTGCTTAAAGAAACCATCCATCCAGGCCAAGATGGTGCAATACCTGAAAGAGATGCTGCCAATGCCAATGTACTTGGTCAAAAGTTTTTGTGGCGTCTAAACTGATTAATAAAACTGGAAAATTCCTAGCCCTGCAATAAGACATCACTGTGAGGATCTTCCGCACATTATGCACCGGTTGTCGATATTGTACAAATCCTACCTGTTCCGATCCTATTATGGCTGGCAAATACTTGTAAATTCATCAAACTCTAATACTCCTAATAAAGTTTTTTAACAATATCTTTATTTTCAATAAATTACATTACATTTACCCCTGCAGTCTCAGGAACTCAATCTCTCAAAGCCTTTCACTGCGCCATTCAGCTTGCACACCAATATTTCATTTATTCCATATAATTCATCCTAACTGCTTCAGTTTACTGCCTGCTCACACAATATCCAATACTAATATAATCACTTTAACCATCAGACCAAATTATCATCCAGGAACAAGTCCATATATATTGTGTTTGAGCATACTTGGCCAATCTTGTAGCCAAAATATGTATCAGTAATTTAACATTGATATTCAAGAGAGATATCAGATGATGAGTCTGTGCTTTCTTTCAGTTTCTCAGGTTTAGGGATCAGGGTAATAAGAGCTGTATTGGCATATAGCGGAAAAGCACCTAAGTCCACCACTCTATGACGATAGTCTAGCAAGAGGCCCAAAATCTGCAACTGTAATATTAACTTTTTTCATCTGTGTTTTTTCTCTCTCTACTAGTGAGAGTTGTTTTCCACTGATGTTTTTGCAATCCACTGGTCAGAGCCTGTGAGAGAAGCCCGCAATTGAGCTGTGTGTTTCTGTATAAGCTTTGACTTGTTGCCGGCTCAGGGCAGTTGAGGCTCATTTATTAAATAGTAATTCTATTTTATCATGTGATACCCTTTTCCTGATGGACCTGGAGGCAAAGTAGCCTCTGGTCCAATCACCACCTTAGTAACCTGGTCCATAGACCATTATTAAAATCCACTGCTTATTTCTAGAATAAGCAGCATAAAATGTATTGTACTGTATTGGGATCTTGCCAGCTACTTGTGACCTGGATTGGCCACTGTTGGAAACAGAGTGTTGGGCTTGATGGACCTTCGGTCTGTCCCAATATGGCAATACTTATGTACCTATGTACTTATGTACTTAACCTCTGTGAATAAAGATGAGGATAAGAGAATATAATCTAATATAGTAAGGGTGCCATGTGCCCTGGATCTATGCGTAAAATCTGACTCTATGGGGTGCAGCAGTCTCCAGGTATTAACCAAACCTAGGGAAGCACAGAAATGGGACAAGACCCCACGACCTGGGCAATCTGCCATATTTCCCCCCGAAACAGGTAACATGTCCACACCCTGATCAAATAAAAGGTTCATGTCACCAACCACTACCAGTGACTGCCCTAAATAGGAAGACAATAATTGCAATAAGGAAGGGTAAAAGGTCTTATCAAATGGGGTTGGAGCATATACCACCATAAGGTGAAGGGTTCTACATTATAGTCAGAGTTTCAATAGGAGGTATCGACCTTCAGGGTCTATAGCCAAGACTTCTGCAGTACTGGCTAAGGTTTTATTAAGCAGCATAGCCACACCTACTTTCTAGTAGGAGAGGATGCACAAAATACTTCTCCAACTCAACCCCGTCTCAATTTTAGGTGTTCTTGTACAAAGAGATGAGTTTTCTGCAAATAAACCATGTCTGCTCGCTGTCTCTGCAGAGCTGTCAAACGTTTTGTACATTTGATTGGTGAGATAATACTTCTCATATTCCAAGGCACTAAACAGCAGTCAGTGGCAGACACCAGCCAATCCCAAGCAGAAAGAAAACCCAAGAGAGTAAGTGCCATCTAAAAGCCAGGGCACTCAGCCTCCGCCCTGACCCCCACTGCTGAGTAATAATACAGCCACAGGACCTAGACCTTCAAAAAGAATATGGAAGTTGTCCACAAGTGCAAATCCCTATTATAACCCCCAAAATTATTCCAGGCGTCTGCAATAAACATCTACCTAAAAGTGTCAACAAAGCCAAAAATTGGCACCTATCCCTCAGAGTACAAAAACCCACCCCCTCCCATCAACCTTCTTTCCCCCTCCCAAACCTCCCCTACAAAAACCTCCCACATATATTTCAACTACCTTATAGCGTGGTAGTAAATATGGAGTCACACTGGATGCCTAGGGTCCCGCATCCCTCCCCCCACCCTCCACATTGATTATTTAGCATTCTCGGACCCACTTTCAGTGTTTTTACAGTTCACTTAGTAAATATTATCCCCCACAAAGAACAGAGATAGTTGCCTCGCACATTTTATATCTCATTCATCAGTATTGCCATACTGGGAAAGACCAAAGGTCCATCAAGCCCAGCATTCTGTTTCCAACAGTGGCCAATCCAGATCACAAATACCTGGCAAAATCCTAAAAAGTACAAAACATTTTATACTGCTTATCCCAGAAATAGTGGATTTTCCCCCAGACAATTAAATAACGGTCTATGGACTTTTCCTTCAGGAAGCCGTCCAAACCTTTTTTAAACTCCGCTAAGCTAACCGCCTTTACCACATTCTCTGGCAACGAATTCCAGAGTTTAATTATACATTGAGTGAAGACAATTTTTCTCTGATTCTTTTTAAATTTACTACATTGTAGCTTCATCGCATTCCCCCTAGTCCTAGTATTTTTGGAAAGCGTGAACAGATGCTTCACATCTACCCGTTCAACTCCACTCATTATTTTAGATACCTCTATCACATCTCCCCTCAGCCGCCTTTTCTCCAAGCTGAAGAGCCCTAGCTGCTTTAGCCTTTCCTCATAGGGAAGTCGTCCCATCCCCTTTATCATTTTCAGTTAAGTTCCAGCTAGCTGGCTGCCTTCAGCAGATGATAGAGTTCAATCAGCGATTATCAGTGGTGTGAGAAATTCCTGGTGACAAATCCTATAAACACTGTACCTTTGCTTGCGCTGTTTCAAACGTATCATAGGTTGACCACTGCCTTTTCAAATATATCTTTAAAGTAGCTGGATATAGCAGCAAAAAGTGAATATTTTCTCTCATACAGTGTTGCGCAAAGAAGTGTAAATTTCTGACATTTCTCTTGCAAAGAAGTACAGTAGAATAATCTTGAAAAAGTCTAATAGTTTCACCTTCTTAGGTCAGGGAGTTCCGCTTCTGACGATATCCCCACAGTATTTCAATTTTATGTATATGGTTATGCACCTTAATTATTACCACTCTCAGTCATCTCCTACCCTCTTGGATGCAGCCTATGCGGTGGGCACTGACAAATTCAGAGGCCAGTCACTGTTCCAACACTGAGGCCAGGGAGAGCTCTGCAATATGCTCCAGTAAACCCACAATTCTGAGATTGCTCCTATGGGAGTGATTTTCAAGGTCATCCAGTTTGGTTGCATGTTCTGTGAGCTGTTTTTCCAATTGCGCAAGGATGGGCTCTGTGCGAATTGCTGAATCCTCCAAAGAAGACACCTGCTGTTCTAATTCACCAGTGCGACGCATCGTTTCTGCTAGAAGCGCATCTATGTGAGCTATTTGTCCTGATAAATGCTTGAAGTGAGGCTCTAGTGCTCTCCTGGCTTCTGTAGTGAGCTGGGTCAACTGCTGCTCTATGAATGTGGGACTAGTAAGAACTACGTCGTCCGCCATCTTGAGATCGGTCATGCGTGTATTAGGCACATATTTTTCTGCCCCTTATCGGGAATCTCTCCTTTTGATGGTAAAATATATTTGTCCATAGATTCTTTCTTAACAATTATGGAGTAAAGATGTCTCAAATGGGGCTATCTTCAGGCTGTGAGAGGGTGCATCGGACACGGGTACCCCGGAGAGACAGAGACTCATGTCCTTCATTCCTCACTGCATCACATGACTCCCCCTTGGTGTGTTTTAAAGTGTAGATTGTTTGTGTCTATCCAGATTGTCTAGAGCAGTCCTCCTCAACCCAGCCCTTGAGGCACACCTAGTCCCAATGAATATGCATGACATAAATTTAAATACTAAGGAGGCAGTACATTCAATCTATCTCATTCATTTTCATTATAAATATCCTGAAAACCTGATTGGGACTAGGTGTGCCTGAAGGATTGGGTTGAGAAGCACTGCTCTAAAGAGTTTCCACTCAACTGATAGGGACCTTTTACTTTGGTAAAAATCTCACAATCTCCTGTGCCAACCATCCCTATATACACAGAACCAATGACATTAAAAATGACTGCTGTACCCACATCAAAGGTTAACCTCAGACCCAACTAATTGGAGGACTGGCTACACTGGCATTGTAGCAAAGGGTCAGGGCCCCAGCAGTAACAGGGACATGGACTACATAGAGTTAGGTCCAGAAATCTCAAAGAGTTCTAAGATGAAAAAAGAGTCATTAGTCTATCTCTTCCTCCTCCCTCCCTTGCTTTAGGAACTCATTTTCTATCGTTCAAAACATCTACAAGTGTATTTCTAGATCTAGAATATTTGAAGATGAACTCTCAGGAATCTGTAAGGCAGGATGATGAGGAGAGTAGACGCTAATGTGGACAGCTGGAGAAGAAAAGATAGACAGAGGAGGGGATAGAAATATTCAGTATCTGAGCAGGTGTAAATGTTTTGTGCAGTTGTAACCCGCTTCTCTCACTTAGCCGGGTTAGGATCTCTGAATTTTCCCAAGAGCTTATCTTGGAGTTTGGGAGACTGGGTGTGAACAACTCACTTCAGGTTCCCTCCGATTCCAACCCAGGAGCCACATGGTAATCAGGAGAGTCAAGAATAATCAATTGAAACCAGGTAACAGTTGTCATGATGATCCTCAGCATACAGTTGATGATGGCATCTCAAGCTTGATCTTACAAAGTCAGCTAGCACATTTGCTTATTTCTGATCTGAGGAAGAAGGGCAACCTTCGAAAGCTAATCAAGAAATGTATTAAGTTATGTCCAATAAAAAAGGTATCGTCTTATTTTCTTTTCCATGTTTTATTTTGTTTGATTTGGATTGACCTGGAAAGAGAAGATGGAACCTGTATCCACATGGGGGTTATCTACAGACCTCCAGCACAAACGGAGAAGCTAGATAAGGATCTGATAGAAGATATTCAAACGATTGGTATGAAAGGGAACGTGCTATTGTTGGGAGATTTCAACTTGTCTGATGTGGATTGGAACGTCCCATCTGCAGAATCGGAAAGAAGTAGGGAGATTCTGGACGCCTGTCAAAGTGCCTTGCTCAGACAAATGTATTTATTTGTTGCATTTGTATCCCACATTTTCCCACCTATTTGCAGGCTCAATGTGGCTTACATTATGCCTTTGTGGCGATCGCCATTTCCGGGCTGAGAAATACAGAGTGGTGTTGTATTCAAGTTCATATCTAATAGAGTAAAATATAGAGTCCCTTTTCCCTATGTGTCCTATCTGTCTGTCTTTCCCTTATCCCTTATTTGTCCTGTCTGTCTGTCCTGATTTAGATTGTAAGCTCTTTCGAGCAGGGACTGTCTTTTCTTCATGTTCAATTGTGAAGCGCTGCGTATGACTGGTAGCGCTATAGAAATGATTTGTAGTAGTAGTAGTAGTAGAGTAAGTTAGACAGTCAAATATAGAAGTTCATTTCGGCAAGAGAAATGAAGTGGTAGTGCGTTAGCGTTCATTTGTAACAGAGTATATGAAGCAGTCAAGTGTAAAGAGTTTGGTTTTGTGTAGTTTGGTGACGAACCCACGAGGGAAGGGTCTATACTGGATCTAGTGCTCATGAATGGAGAAAGTGTTTCCAATATCCGGGTGAGGGCCCACCAATGTAATAGTGATCATCACACAATATGGTTTGATATAAGGGCAAAGGTGGAGTGTGGACGCATAAAACTCTCAGAAGTACTAATTTTGATAAAATGGGGGAATACCTGAGGAAGGAACTGTTGGAGTGGGAAGGTGTAGGAGAAGTGGAAAATCAGTGGTCAAAGCTAAAGGCTGCTATAAATATGGCAAAAGGAAAAATAATGGAGTCACTGATGAAAGAAAGGGTAGTCAACTTTCTAGAAGCCAACGGGTTACAGGACCTGAGGCAACATGGCTTTACCAAAGGAAAATACTGCCAAATGAATCTGATTGACTTCTTTGACTGGGAGACCAAAGAATTGGATGAAGGCTGCGCGCTAGATGTAATCTACTTGGATTTCAGCAAAGCCTTTGATACGGTCTCACACACAAGACTCGTGAATAAACTGAAAGGATTGAACTTAGGACCAAAAGTGGTGAACTGGATAGGAAACTGTTTGACCGACAGGTGGCAGAGGGTGGTGGTAAATGGAATCCGCTCGGAGGAAAGGAAGGTGAGCAGTGAAGGTCCTCAGGGTTCGGGTATACATATAAAGTATCACATACCATGTAAAATGAGTTTATCTTGTTGGGCAGACTGGATGTTTTGTACATTTTTGGGATCTTGCTGGGTATTTGTGACCTGGATTGGCCACTGTTGGAAACAGGATGCTGGGCTCAATGGACCTTTGGTCTTTCCCAGTATGGCAATACTTATGTACTTATGATGGACCATTCAGGTCTTTATCTGCCTTCAGTTACTATGTTACTATGTTACTAGATTCAAAAAGTGAGATGCTGCAGCACTGCTTAATATGAATTACTAACATTTATCTTTGTTACTTTAACATAATCCTATAACATTCTTCAATAGGGTCTATTACCCATCCATTATTTAATACATCATTTATCCTGTAATAACAGGACATATTAAGTTTTTTTCATAATTGCGTTCTCAGCAAAACACACAGGTTATTGCATTAGCTACTTTCTTTCAATGGGACAAGAGTCCTACTCCACAGTCACAGATCAGCCATACCAGTTAGGGTCTCGCTTCTGCACATTTATGCCCCCTTGTAGCTGCAGGCCTGAACATGGAAATTAGGGCTCACAATTTCAACCCTCTGCTTATGAATAGAACGTCCCACAGTCCATTCCCGATACTTCATGTCAACAGCTCAACGGACTCGAGGATCCCTGGGTCCACTCAGCCAAACTGGATATGATCCCAACTGTCGATGACTAGCCTCTTTTATCCAAATCTCTCTCCAAAGTTCCACAACAGTTGTGATTGGCAGGGAGACATAAGGGTACTCTACGTCCCACATGTCCCAAACCAAATGCTTTAGGAATAAATCTGCCTTACTCACTTTGGGAAGTTACATCCTGTTGCTTGGCCTTCATCAATCCAGGGCATGTGTAGCAACTACTTTGGCACTGGGCTTCCCAACTAATGCCCAGCTGATTCCTCTGTTGACTGCATAACAGCTCCATACCCACCAACAGACAGCTGGTTGAGTTCCAGAATTTTAATAAGATGTTTGACTTCAGAGCTATTGACTGTCCACTCCGTATTCATCATGGCAGGATCACTTGACTTGAACTTCCCCGTGGCAAGGCACAGGTAGTGCAGCATTGTAGCAGGTTGAGGAAGAGCTGTCTCAGGGTCAATCGATATTTTCCATGATTCTTTTTAGTCCTCTCTCAGCAGGCTCTTTGCATATGTCCAATATATTAATCCACTGCCGATATGGGATTGGGCTGTTCTCCTTTATGACATTTACTTCAGGTGGTATCTCCTCCATTTGGGCCACACTCTCCAATTCTATCACACTCCTTTTTGCCCACCTTCTCTTAGATGTTACTGAACAGGAGAGGTAACCAACTGAGGGCAGACCAGTGTCAGAATCCCATCCATCAGTGCTTCTTCCTGAAGTAGCATCCAGTTTCCAGCATTAACTATCCAAGTCTTTCAGGGATTTATCCTGAAAGAAATCACCAGCCGCAGGCAGACAGCGTCCTACCCTTAAGCCCGGTTTGCAGTGAGACTCCCCAATCTCCAACCCACAGCTTGGCTCCTCTATTGGCTAAGGAGATTAACTGCAATGACCCTGATCCTTTTCTTCTATCAGGGTTGGCTCAGCATGTACCCCCCTCTCTCTCTTTTCACCAAGTCACTTCGCGTGTTTCTCAAACACAGGCTACCAAGGACAAATGCAATGTGATGCACATTGAGAAGAATAATTTGAATCATAGCTACCTGATGCTAGGGTCCACAAGAGTCAGCACTGTTATATGATTGTTCTGTAGTGCTGTTAAATATGTATATTTCTAATACTGTTTCGTGTTAGTCCTATTATTAGGTTTCAATTTGCTGTTTCCAAGTTTACCTCATTTATTGTATTTGGTCATTTTACTATTGTTATGCTGTTAACAAAATTGTGCATTTTATGTTAAACTGTATCTGTTGTACACCACCTTGGGTGAATCTCTTCATAAAGGTGGTTAATCCATCCCAATAAATAAATAAAATA
Organism: Microcaecilia unicolor; assembly: GCF_901765095.1. Taxonomy (NCBI): domain Eukaryota; kingdom Metazoa; phylum Chordata; class Amphibia; order Gymnophiona; family Siphonopidae; genus Microcaecilia; species Microcaecilia unicolor. The sequence goes on from NC_044034.1 coordinate 214,514,248, forward strand.
AAGGGTAAACGTACTTATTTCATTGACTTTGCTGGAAAAATAAATGGAACAAATGATTGGAAATCTGAAATGAACCAAACAGTGACTGACACAAAAATAAACCGAACAGAGAAATGTTCCTGTGCACATTTGTAACATGTATGTACTCCCAGACAGTTCTAGAAGAGCCCACATGAACACATAAAACACTGTTCTACAAGCTATAAAATCATCTCCTAGTCAGCACAGGAAAGGGACAATTTTCAGACTGTCTACTTCAGGAAAAGTCTTGAGCTACTTTTCTTCCCAAAAACTTTGCACCAGATTTCAGAAAGAAAATGTCCACATACTTGCCTTGGAAAAGTCTGCCTCCAGACCTTTGTACCTGCTATTTGTAGATTTTTTTACAGAAATTAAAACATGAAAGCTTGAAAATACAAGATATGTGTATTAACTTTCCAACCCACCCAAAAATATGTACCCGGGAACACCTCATATACTGCAGTAAAAGTATGCATGGGTTTCTAGATGTTATGTCTCAGAAGATTTTCTACTTTGTTTACATTTCCTCAATAGAGAAGCTTTTTCATTTTACTCTATTCCAGTGTTATTGTAATTTATTTCTGTTCTCATTTATCAAGCAAATAAGAACTCATAGCTCTTTTTTCAAAACAGAAAAGCATCTTGGTATAGACCCCAGTTCACATTTGCTACAAGCTATTTTTGGACCAGATTCATCCTGCTATATAGTATGCCTTTACTCACTGCACTATTTGGTTTCAGTGGAGTTCACAGAAGCAATATGTCAGTAAAACCAGCCCAAGAAAAAACAGATCAGATAAGACACAGAATACGAGGGTCAAATCAACCTTAAACAAAAACCAATCTGACATTTCTAGTCAGGATTTTTCAATATTAATCTTGGTATAGAACCCATATGCTTGTGTACTCTCCTCCCTCCTCAACCACTTGACCTGAGAACCATTAGTCCATCTATATGCATGCTGGAAAACCTCTGTAACTAAAAAAGGATCTGATTTGTGCTCCAATTTCTTAGAGATGCCATTGCAATTCAGCAAGGTACAAATGATACAGATTAACCCTCCATTGAGGAAACTGTACAGAGGCCAACAAAAATTGGAGTGTTTGCATCAAGTCAGAAATGAGGTACACTGACAGAGCTGTGTGTGGGTCTCAGTACCCGCTCTAGGCCAGGGGTACTCAACCCAGTCCTTAGGACACACCAAGTCATTCTGGTTTTTAAGATATCTATCATGAATATACATGAGATAAATTTACATTCATTGGCTCCATTGTTTGCAATTCTATATCATGCATATTCATTGTGGGTATCTTGAAAACCAGACTGGCTCAATGTGTCCTGAGGACTGGGTCGAGAACTCCTGCTCTAGGCCAATTGGTAGCCTGTGCAAAATCTGAAACTGGTGCCCACTCAAACTCCTTTTTAAAAAAATCCCATGTTTTAGTGCTTGTGGCACAATGCTCCCTCTTTTGAGACTTGCAGCTCTAACCCAGCATCCCCTTCAATGTGAAGAATGTAGGGGGGTAGGGCAGTGCCCCCTCAAACATACAAAGCACAGCATTGGTCCATGAAGGCTGGAAGGTGGAAAGGAGGCTGCTCTTGCATTCATCACATGGGCAGAAAGAAGAGAGAGGAGGCTTTGCAAGCTCCTTTCATCCAACACAGAGTAGGAAATGACATAGGTAAGATGGTTAGAGGCTGGTGGGGGTCCTGCCTGGGGGGTAGAGGATGAAGTAAAGCTGGGGAAGAACACTAGAATAATAGAGGAAGAAGGAGAGCACTGGAGCCAGAGGAGGGAAGGGAAGACGTGAACACTAGGATTAGGCCTAGGCAATTGCATACCAAGAGTGGGGCAGTGGGTGCAGTCCACCCCAGGTGCAGGCAGTGAGGAGGTATATTAAGCAGTCATAGAGCTACAGTCTACAGGTGTGCAGATTTCGGCTCTGCAGTCCACTCCTCCGGAACAGGAAGTTGACATCAGAGAGGACAGGAGACCGGCAGATCTGACAGTCACACAACTGTTCAATGCACCCCTTATGGCTTGGAGGAGGAAGGGTGGGGGGGCGATGCACCTGGAGGAGGGGGATGCTCCGCCCCGGGTGAAAACCAAGCTAGGAACGCCACTGAGCCTAGGACAGGGAGAATGTTACAGTGCATGTGTAAGAGCGAGTAAGAATGAACGGGGGCAAGGGAAAAGTGTGTCCACCCCAATTCAGGACAATCTGAGTGGATGGGGAGGACGAGAGAAAGGTTGCATCTTCTTTTCTCCCCATCACTGACCTCTCTACCCCTTGCCTTTCAAAATTAAGCAGTAAATTATACCTATTACTCCCAATATTTTTATCTTCTCTGCATAGCTTCCCTCTCACTGTCTCTTAAGAGTATAGTGTAGGAAGATACACAAGAACAGGGAAGGGACTGAACAATGCAGTAAAGGGTCCATATTCTCAAATTTATGTTTATAGAAAATTGACTTTTATCTACCTGAATGTGGCCCTTTAAATATTTTCTCCTTTTGTCTGAATAACTTTGCTTGCACAGAAAACGTGTATAAGCAAAGATCAAAGTTACCCCAACAAAAAGGGGATGGGGCTGGAAGTGTGGTGAGGTTGGATTATAGTATTTAACATTCGCTATGGCATTATCCAGCTATCTGGTTAAATGAACAAGTTAGTCTGCGCAAATAACTGGCTTACAATTGGTATGTGTGAAAATCACTTTATATGTAATAATCTGGCACACTCTGTGAGTTCATTCAGCCTGCAGAGTGACTGTCTCTGTACACCAGGTATGGTGTGTGTATTGTTTTTTACATGAATACTATAGGGTCCGATATTCAGCAGGCACCAGTCAGCACTTTTTTGGCTGCCTCTGGCATTATCACTGAATATTCAATGCCAAGTTATGTCCAGGCACCAGTATTGTATATCCGGGTTTAGGTGGTCGGATAAAACTTATCCAGTTAAATGTGTCATTCAGCATTTTACCAGATAAGATGGAACGGATAAAGATAAGACTGTGTTTTATACAGTCCTATTTATCTGGTTGAGTGTTGAATATCATCACAAGATAAATGCTGATTCCAACCCTGGAAAGCCCACACAGTATCCAGTGCCACTAAATATGCTCGGTTAGCCCTGAACAGGTGATTTAAATGGCTAGGAGCCTCTCCTGGCTGTTTATATCACTTTAAATATCAGGCTGAGAATCTCTATACATTATACAATATACAAAAACAGCTGCATTCTAATTGAATCATGTCAATGTTTGCCAGAGGTAGGCATGGGACTAATGGGTGAAGCAGAGGAGGAAAGGTTTCTCCAGAGAAATCTACTCAATTATATTCAGATGGGGCAGTCAGTGTTTGTTTGTTTTTTTAAACACCAGCTGCCACAGCTGAATTGTCTGGATCTTTAGTGCTGGCATCCAGAGAGTTGCCATATGTCTATATCTGTTATCCAGATTCAGTGCTGACCACTGGTAATATTGAGATATTGTCGATATCTTTTCTCCCAATATATGCAGCCTGGATGATAGGAGTGGGATGAGTGGTTGTGATGTAGTGTTGATTTTGATGTCTAGTATCTGGGAAGGGGGAAGGCTTGTGGGGTGGGGGATGTTGATGGTACAGTTTCTGTGATAATTTACTGTTATTTTGGGGGGTTCTCTGTTTTGATTGTGTGCGTTTGACTGTGCTCCACATCAGATAGAGGCGGAATATAAATGTGGTGCCATTAAACCATCAATATTCAACCCAATATCCAGATAATTAACCACATAAAGTCAAAGCAGCCTTTTTGCTGTCCTAACTTTATCTAGATAGTTATCTGGTTAGTGCTTAAAAATGTAGGCGTAATAGGATCATGTGAAGCTGTGAGCTTCGGTAAGATGTGTCTGACTTGCTCCAGGATCCCGACTACATCTGCTTCCAATGTGTGGCATATTGGTATCCTTCCCATCTTTAAGGACACTTCTTATATTTATATTACTTCAACACATTTTTGGCGAAGTCGGGAGAGGCGATGGCGTCTAAATCTGCAAAAAAAAGATCATGACTGCTACAATTTGATGGAGAACAAGATGGCGGAGGTCATGTCAGGTGTCGTTTCATAATTTACCAAGGCCGCTTTAGTAGAACTGACCCATGCATTCTGAATCACAATTGCTAGGGCAAATTCCTAATTTAGAAAATATGCTAGCAGAAATGATGTACCAAACTACAGACTTGGAGCACAGTATGTCGATGATGGAGGACAATGTCGGCATGAGGAATGCGGAGCTCATGGCCCTTCAAGAACTTGTGCAAACACACAATGAGAAAATGGAGGATCTGGAGAGTCGGTTGAGATGAAGAAATCTTTGCATATTGGGGATACCGTTGCCAGATACCCATTTTTTGGAAGATTTGGAGAGTTGCTTAGAGTCAAATTTTCCCACTGATTGTTATTCTAAAGGAGTAATCTATATGATTTGAAGCCCCAGTCTAAAATATTATGTTGGTTATACTATCAGATCTATTCACGTTTGAATTGTAGAACACCTGTATAAAGTTTGAAGAATGTTTTATTTCTGTTTTATTTTGATACTATTTAAGTCTTCATTTTCAGAGATTCTGCACAGCCAGAGTGAATACAATTGGTTTCTTGAGACAGCATCAAAGCGAAACATGGTCCATTATCAGGACTCAAAAGGTTTGCTAATTAAGTAATTATGAATTTAAAAAGTATTATTTTTAAACAAAGAAGGAGAAAAAAAAATTTAAGTGTATGATGATTAAAGTGTAGGACAAAGTTTAGACTGCAAGGTCTGTGAGAATCCTCTGAAAACATTTGAGCACACGCTAAAAAAGCTGATTAAAAAAGACTTCTTCATCATTAGCTATGATGTCACAAGGTGTTATTATTTTCTCTGTGGGATATTTGTTATGTTGATTTTAAATTTCCCATGTGTGCAGGCCTGGGTCCCGTGCGTCTTAAACGCGCACACTGAGTCGGTAGAAAGTCGCTACAGGAGCAATGACCCAGAATTGTGATTGTCAAGTTGTACAACTATTTGCATAAAGTGGAGATACTTAAACAGTATAAATCCATCTAAGAGGATTTAAAATATAATGGAGAATCGATCTGCATTTTCCAGGATTACTCCATGGCACTTACCGAGAGAAGGAAAGTGTTTCATCCACTGTGTGCTAAACTGTTTGATAAACAAATACGATTTCTGTTTATTTACCCTGCTATCTTAAGAATTTATCATGAGGGCACCTAGCACTCTTATGACTCTGCAGTTGCAGTGAAGACCTTTATTAATACCTTGAACTGTCCTGCTCATAAGAAGATAAGAACAGCCATACTGGGTCAGACCAATGGTCCATCTAGCCTAGCATCCTGTTTCTAACAGTGGCCAATCTAGGTCACAAGTACCTGGCAGAAATCCAGATAGTAGCAACATTCCATGCTACCAAACCCAGGGCAAGCAGTGATTTCCCCATGTCTATCTCAATAGCAGACTATAGATTCCAGGAACTTGTCCAAACCTTTTTTACACCCAGATACGCTAACCACTGTTACCACATCCTCTAGCAATAAGTTCCAGAGCTTAACTATTCATTGAGTGAATAAAAATTCCTCCAATTTGTTTTAAATGTATTTCTATGTAACTTCATTGAGTGAACCCTAGTCTTTGTACTTTTTGAAAGATTTGTAAAAAATCAATTCACTGCCTAATTACCTCCAGGTTAGTATGGGAGTCCTTACCGCCTCCTAAATAGGTGGCGTTAAGGGCTCCCGGGGAAATGGCCACGCAGTAAGTGGCTGACTTACCAAACAGCCATTTACTTTTTTTTTTTTTTTTTTTTAAAGCAGCCCTTTACCCACTGCAGTAAAAGGGGGCCTTAGCGCATGGCAAACCTGAGTGTCGAATCCACCACTGGCCCCTTTTTACCATAGCGTGGTAAAGGGGGCAAATTGTGTTGTTTCCTTAAACTCTATATCATACTGGTATGTTGCCATCAGTCTTGCCCATCACTATAATCAAGGAGCTGCCAAAGTAGGTAAACTTCCTGTTAGGCCAGAAGTTGCCACTTAAAGCCTGTGGTCTGTCATGAGCACAAATTTTCTTCTTTGCATGTTATAGTGGAAAATCCAAAAAGAGGAGTTGGTGGTTTACTTTATCTGAGCCAGGATTCAAATTGAGGCTAGATGGAAGGGAAGACAGTGTCCCTTGTTAACCAGAAGTTTAAATAAACAGTTTCCTTGGTAAGCAGAATTTTAGATGTGAGAAGGAATCATACAGCTGTGATCAGTTCACCTTAAACCACCAGCAATTCCATTTCTTAATGCAAAGTAAAAAATATAGTTCTGTCTGCAACTATTCTTTCTCCAACCATTTCTTTTCACAAACCCCCTTCAAACCTCTCCCATCTCTTTCTCGTGATCTCTCATCCCATCTCCTTACCACTCCCTCTAGCCTTTTTCTATATCTTTTGTCTTGCATCTTCCTTCAGTTCTCCCTATCTTCAGTCTTACTCTTTCATTTCCCCCATCTGACCTCTCTCATGACTACTGCCCTTACAGTCATCAATCTCCCTCTTTTCACTTCTTGACTACCCTCCAGGTTCCTATCTCTCATTCTTGACCCATCCTCAGCTCTTCTTTTCCCCCATATGTGTATTTTTAATGCTCTGGCTGATTTCCTTAACTTGTCTTTATTTCCTAAATCTCCATTTCCATTTTCTACACTCATATCTTCTACTGTCCTTCTCTACTTTCCTATCTCTTTCATCCCCTCACCAACCCCAGCTCCTTTCCTTTTGTTAACCCCTTCCCTGTCTTAATTTACCCCTTTTTTTCACCTTCCTCAAATCTTGCCCTCAAACATTTTTCAGACTCTCTTTACATGTCACACTTTCCATTCATACCAACTCTCAGCTTCCATTACTGGCTTTACCTCATCTTCTGTACTTCCCTCCTTGCTCTTATCTTCCATCCCTGAATCCACAGCCTGACCCAGCCTATCTTAATGGCATGAGAACTATAATGTGCTTCCCCCACTCCCACCCCCTACCCAACAGATTCCAAGAGACTTTTGTGAGCTTCTTTTCTGTCCCAACAATAACTTCATGAGTGTTTTAACACAATTTAAATTGGCAATATGGATAGAGTCAAGCTACCACATTTCTGGAGAGTGAATTTAGAACATACTACCCCTCTTAGTTTGGAAGCAGTTCATTTGAGTGGGTGAGGGGCCAAAGGTTGGTGGCTGTCTCCATGGAAAATTATAGTAATCTACTCTCAAAATATGCTGAAAGGCACATTCTTTAAAAGCTACCACAAAATATTTCAAATCCAATGCAAAAGCATCAGACATGTTCTAGATACAAGAGAAGTAATAATGCACCCACAAATTACTACTACTTATCATTTCATTAGCACTACTAGACATATGCAGCACTGTACATTGAACATATAAGAGACTGTCCCTTCTCAACAGAGCTTACAATCTAATCAAGACAAACAAGAAAAATAAGGGATAAGGGAATTACTTAAGGTGGGAATGATAAAACAGATATGGGTACTGAACAAGTGAATAGGAGTTAGGAGTTAAAAGCAGCATCAAATGGGTGGGTTTTTAGCCTAGATTTGAAGACAGCCAGGGCTGGAGCTTGACATACTGACTCAGGAAGTCTATTCCAGGCATATGGTGCAGCAAGATAAAAAGAACGGAGTCTGGAGTTTGCAGTGGAGGAACAGGGTGCAGATAAGAGATTTACCCAATGAATGGAGTTTCTGGAGAGGAATGTAGGGAGAGATAAAAGTGGAGAAGTACTGAGGAGTTGCAGAGTGAATGCACTTGTAAGTCAATAAGAGAAGTTTGAACTGTATGCAGAAACGGATACAGAGCCAAGGAAGAGACTTGAGGAGAGGGCTAATATGAGCATAGTGACACTGGCAGAATATAAGGCGTGCAACAGAATTTTGAACAGATTGAAGGGGAGAGAGATGGCTTAGTGGAAGACCTGTGAGAGTCAAGTTGCAGTAGTCTAAGCGAGAGGTGATAAGAGTGTGCATAAGGGTTTTGGTAGTGTGCCCAGAACGAAAGAGACGAGTTTTGGTGATATTATAGAGAAAGAAACAACAGGGTTTAGCAGTCTGTTGGATATGTGCAGAGAAAGAGAGAGAGGAGTCAAAGATGACCCAAGGTTATGAGCTGATAAGACTGGGAGGATAAGAGTGTTAGCTACAGAGACAGAGAATGGGACAAGAGGAGAGGTGGGTTTAGAGGGAAAGAAAAGAAGCTCAGCCTTGGCCATGTTTAGTTTCAGATGGCAATAAGACATCCAGGCAGCAATGTCAGACAGGCAGGCTGAGATTTGGGCCTGGATTCTTGCTGAAATTTCTGGAGTAGAGAGGTAGATCTGGGAGTCATCAAAATAAAGATGATACTGAAAACTGTGGGAGGAGGAGATCAGAGCACCAAGGGAAGAAGATCCCAAGACAGATCCCTGAGGTGCACCAACTGATAGTGGGATAGTAGTGGAGGAGGATCCACCAGAGCTTACAGTATGCTCTCTGTACCCTCTTTAAATGGATTAAATAAATATATTAGAAGAGGAAATCCCAAGGTTGGAATAGCTTAATGAATAGAACAGCAGGCTGAGAAACAAGGAAGTCAGGGTTCAAATTCCACTGCAGCTCCTTGTGATCTTGGGCAGGTCACTTAACCCTCCATTATCTCAGGTGTAGATTGTAAGTCCTCTGAGAACAGAAAAATACCTACTGCACCTGATTGTAATTCACCTACATATGACAAAAAAATGAGAGCATTGTCAAACAAGAAATGTTCTTGAAGCACAGTAAGTAATTATTTGTTGCATCTGTAACTATAAGAAATGACATCATTATCCATGCTCCCTCTCTTACCTTCTCCCCAACATTCCCATTCTCCCTTTGCCTTTCACCCTCATCTACCTTACTCTGCCATTCATTTCCTTAACAGCCCCAGCTCCATTCTGGCCGCCAACCATCTTTTTCCTCTCTTTAGTAGCCTGACCATGTTCTTATCTCCCTTCTTTCTCTCATCTTCTATCAACCCCTCCAGGACCATCACATCATCTTTCTACCTCTCCCTATCCTTCTCCATCCAGTCACACACCATCCAGCCCATCTAACACGTTCTTGGTCATACCCTTCACCTAATTTACAAATCCCTGGGTGCCTGCTTAATGTCTTAGTCCCTATTCTCATTCTTACCCATTCTCCATCTACCTAATCACTCTCCCACCCATCCAATTTTCTTCCATTCAGTTGCTTCTCTGATTCCCTCATCTGGCCACACTCATGAAAACTGCTCCAGTACAGCCATTGCAGCTTAATGGTTGGGGCAGTGTGTTGAGATCCTGGGAAACTGGGTTCAATTCTCCCTACAGCTCCTTGTGACCCTGGGCAAGTCACTTAACTCTCCATTGCCTCAGGAACAAAGATTTTAAGCCCACTAGGGAAAGAGAAGGTACCTGCATGTAGTAAGTTCAGTGCTATGTATGTCTAGTAGTGCTATAGAAATGATTAATAGTAGTAGCCATTGCCTACCCTGGAACTGCATGTCTGTTGCTGCTTGCCCTCCCGTCAGCAAAAAGAGAAGACTGGAGTGCCAAAACATATTGCCTGCCTGACACCGGGAAGATATTAGTTTGGGGTGCAAAGCCTACTGCTTGATTTAAACTGTGAACCATTAGGAAAAGAGAAGTAGTATACAGGCTCCTAGTGCTGCTCTCTTGTCAACAGGGTTAGCAGCAGCCAGAGGCATAGGCGGTCGGTGGCCCAACTGTTTGGGGAGGCTAAAGGGGGTGGGGTTAGGGGTGGGGCCAGGGGTGGAGCTTACCTCCTGTCGCGTCCCGCGATCCTACCTGCTCCTCTGTCGCGGGAGGTGAGTGCCGGCATCCTCCGCGGCGCGGGATGGAGGGCCAATGGCTCCGGTGTGGGGGCGGGCGCTGCCGCGGGAGTTATGGGTCGGGCCGAGACCGGCAGGCGGCGATGGCGACCACCGGGTTCTCTCTCGCCGGTGGTGGGAGCGAGGGCCGCGCCGCCCAAGATGGCGGCGCTAGCATGCTTGGGCCGGCGTCTCCCTCGCTCCAGAGCCGGAGGTCCTGGAGCTCCACCTACGCTGCGCTGGATTGGAGGGCCGAGGCCATGGCTCCGCCTGGGAGACCGGGCCGCCCCAATCCGAAGAGCTCTGTCGAGGCACGAGGTCGGATTGGTGGATCGCTCCCTCGTGGGCGGGGCGGTTAAGGGAGCTCGATATTTAAAGACTGAGTTCACGCTGGCACGTTGCTTCAGGTTCCTTACCGAAGCCGCTCCGTAGTTCCATGTGATACTGTTTGCTAGCTGCCTATTCAGAGACTTGCTTGGAACTTGAATACTGTTTGCTAGCCGCCTATCCAGAGACTTGCTTGGAACTTGAATACGGTTTGCTAGCCGCCTATCCAGAGTCTTGCTTGGAACTTGATTACTGTTTGCTAGCCGCCTATCCAGAGACTTGCTTGGAACTGGAATACGGTTTGCTAGCCGTCTATCCAGAGACTTGCGTGACCCTGACTACTGGGGTTAGTACCCACACTCCTTGACTCCAGCCAGGTCAGTCCGCGACCCCGCGGTTCCAGCAGTCCCGCTGACCGCCTGCAGCTGGGGGCTCAACCTCTGGTGAACGGCGGTCGCCGCGGGTGAAGATTCGGGGTTGCGTGGCTGTCCCCTGAGGTCCTTCGGGCCTTGTGGGACCTAAGGGCTCACTGACTTTGTGGACAAGACACCTCCATAATTGTCTGACAACACAGAAAAAAATAAGCAAAAATAAAATAGTCACAGTTAATACCTTTTATTAAATTAAGATATTAGATATGTATCATATGTCAAAGAATAAAGTGGTTGCTCAAAGCATATTCTAACCACAATCGCTCAACTGCAAAACACTATGCACAACTTTGTGCAAAAACACACTCAGAACCTTACTGTACCCTAAATATTACACTGGGCAGACCTAATACACCAATATAGCACCCATACAGACAACATCACAGACCGTCAACAATATGAAACAAGGGATCATAATATCACAATTCTCATGTAGACCCACAAAACACCCTTTTAGGGTGGATAGTCTTCACAATGAGCTCCTTTTATTAACGACCATATGTAAATCCTTCAACAGGTAGTGTGTCACGATTTAGGCTCTAAAACCCTTTCTGATGTTTTGGTGCCACCTCAGTAAGGCCAACACACAATCTCTGTACTGCAAAACACTATACACCTGCTGTCAGGCTCCTCCCCAGCCTCCTGCAACCTACCTGTGGCTTTTCCTCCAGCAGATTAGCAATGTGTCCGCTCCCGCAGCTGGAGATAGGAATCGGATCGTCTGGAGCTCAGGTCTCTCCAGGCGCAGGTGGAAGAAGCCCCTTAATCTGCTTTACCGTCAGGCCCGAAGGTTTTGGGATGAGGGCAACCTTAGTTAGGCTGAAGCTCAGCAGTTCCAGGTGTGGGGGGGTCCTGCAGCCCCTTTTCTTTCTTCCTGAGGACTGGAATCACTCGCTCCCCCCCCCCCCCCCCCGATTAGTTTGGGGCAAATGACGAGGCTCATCTCCCTCCGACAAACCTGAAAAATAAAAAAAGCTTACAGGACTCTGTGGCGTGGCGCGGAACATGGACGGGAAAATCTTAGTTTCTTACCTGTAACGGTAGTTTTCCGTGGACAAAGGATCTTCTAGCCACACCTCTGAATTATACGCCACGATGACGTGCGTGACCCGGCTATCCAATAGAAATGCTTGAAAAGTAAAAGCAACCAATTAGCGGATTCCCGCCCAACAACATAGTATAAATACCATTTGACAGCTCAGACAGTCAGTTTAATAATATAGCTACGACAACTAGGGAGGGTAGGGAGGGATGGTGTGGCTAGAAGATCCTTTGTCCACGGAAAACTACCGTTACAGGTAAGAAACTAAGATTTTTCCATGGACAGGATCTTCTAGCCACACCTCTGAAGACTCCCAAGCACACACAGGTAACAATCATGTGATAGAGCCACATGAAATTCTATAAACATAATAAACGAAACATGTTACCTGTGATAGGAGGAAGAGGACAGTTGTCGGTTATATAGCCTCCCGAAGGATTGACAGCCCAAATACCGAATCTGTACGTGACGCTGTATCCAGACAGTAATGCTTCGAAAATGTATGCAGGGAAGACCAAGTAGCTGCTCTACAGATGTCAAGAAGAGGTGCCATATGCAAAAATGCAGTTGAAGCTGCCATGGCCCTCAACTTATGAGGTGTAACATGAGGATGGACTACCTGTTGATTGTAACAAAAGTTTATGCACTGAGTTACATATGAGGAGAGAGTTCGTTTAGAGATTGGTTGTTGATTATGTGCCTGGTAAGACAAAATCAACTGGGAAGGTCTCTGATTACTTGATGTATGCTGCAAATATATGGACAATGCTCTAGTACAATCCAACGTGTGCAACCTACTGTGTTGTGTAGACTGATGAGGAGGTGGAAAAAACACTGGTAAAATAATTAATTGATTCACATGAAAAGATGACACAACTTTTGGTAGAAATTTAGGATGAGGACGCAATATCGCTTTATCATGTAACAGCTGAGTATAAGGGGGGTAATATACAAGCACCTGTAATTCCCCAATTCTTCTAGCTGATGTAATTGCAATGAGAAACAAAGTTTTCCATGTAAGGAATTGAAGGGTAGCATCTTGTAAAGGTTCAAATGGAGGTTCCATAAGTCTTTGTAAAACTAAATTCAAATCCCATGCTACTGGTGGGGATTGAACCGGAGGTTTAAGATTGAGTAATCCTTTCAAAAATCTCTTTGTGATAGGATGTGCCATTACTGTAGAGTCATCGATGGAATCATGAAAAACTGAAATAGCTGCAATATGAACTTTTACTGAAGAAGCAGCCAATCCTGAATTGGATAAAAAGAGGAAATATTCCAGTAAAGAAGAAATTGGACAAGAGATTGGGTTAAGCTGTTGCGTTACACACCAATATCGAAAACGTTTCCATTTAGATGCATAAACCAATCTGGTTGACTGCTTTCTGGAAGCCAATAACACATCAAGAACTTGTTGAGAAAAAATTGAAGATGTTATTGATTTGCTTGAAGATACCAGGCAGTAAGATGAAGTTTGTTGAGGTTTGGATGGAGAAGGTGCCCATTGTTCTGCGAAATGAGATCTGGAAGTGGAGGAAGATATTGCGGTTGACAAACAGCTAACTGCGTTAGCACAGGAAACCATGGTTGTCTTGGCCAATATGGTGTTATGAGAATCATGAATGATCTGTCCTGGATAATCTTTTGTAATACCCTCGGGATGAGAGGGAATGGAGGGAAAGCGTAAAATAGAGCGTTTGTCCAATGGATAGCAAATGCGTCTGCGGCTATCCTGCTCCCTGACGGCCACCTCGAACAATATTTGTGACACTTGTTGTTCTGTGGGGATGCAAAAAGATCTATTTGAGGCCATCCCCAAAGATGAAAGAGGTCGTGAATAATTGTGGTCTTCAAAGACCATTCGTGTGGTTGAAGTGTCCTGCTTAACGCATCTGCAATGTAATTCTCTCGACCTGGTAGATAGACTGCCTGAATTACAGAATGTATAGAAAGAACTAGGGTCCAAAGTCTCACGGCTTCTTGACATAGACGAAGAGACCCCATTCCCCCTTGCTTGTTGATATAAAACATTGCCACTTGATTGTCGATCCGAACTTGTATTACTTGTGAGCGAAGTAGATGTTGAAAAGTTTGAATCGCTAATGTGACTGCTTTCAATTCCAGAAGGTTGATGGAGTAGAATTTCTCTTGAGGGGTCCAATGACCCTGCGTTGAGAAATTGTCGAGATGTGCTCCCCAACCCACTTTGGATGCATCCGTGGTCAAAATCTTGGTTGGTAGAGGTGACTGGAAAGGAGCTCCCACCAGAAATTCTGTTGCTGTGTCCACCAAGAAAGCTGTTGCTTGAGATGGTTGGATAGAAGAATCCTTGAAGTAAGAGGATAACGATACTGAACCCACCTCTTCTTCAAATACCACTGTAGTGGTCGCATGTGAAGACGCGCTAGCGGAAGAACCGCAACTGTCGATGCCATATGTCCCAAAAGGATTAAAAGAACTCGTGCTGTTGTGATTTTCACTGATTGTACATAGTGAACTAATTGGATGAGAAACGGAGCTCGTGGGAATGGTAACTTCGCTAGAGAATGGTAAGAAACCAAATCCGCTCCGATGAAAGTCAACCTTTGTGTTGGGAGCAAATGTGATTTTTGTAATTGATTACTAAACCTAACTTTTCTAGGAGTAGTATTGTAGTTTGTAAATGTTGAAGATTCTGCTGTGGAGAGTGAGCAACTATCAACCAATCGTCGAGGTAAGGGAATAGGACAATTCCCTGTCGATGCAAGTGGGCCATCGGAGCTATGACACACTTTGAGAATACTCTGGGAGCTGACGTTAGGCCGAAAGGCAGAACTTTGTATTGGTAGTGTTTTCCCTGACAGACAAAACATAGAAATCTTCTTGAAGAGAGATGCACTGGTATATGTAGATAGGCATCCTGTAGGTCTATAGCTGAGAACCAGACCCCTTGACGTAGCAAAGGAAGTATGGTTTGTAAGGATGTCATTCGAAATCTCTGTTTTGGAAGAAAAGTGTTGAGATGTCGTAGATCCAATATTGCTCTTTGGCCCCCATCCTTCTTGGGGATGAGAAAAAATCGGGAATAAAAACCTTTGTTTATGTCGTGAGCAGGTACAAGCTCTATAGCACTGAGACGTAGAAGTCTGCCAATCTCCTGCTGTAACTGTGGGATCTGAGAACTGGGAACATGGAGATGTATATGTGATCGAAAAGGTGGGGGTTGTGAAAATACCAGTGAATAACCATTCTGAACAATATCTAGAATCCACTTGTCTGTTGTTATTGATTTCCAAGCAGGGAAAAATTGCTGAATCCTGCCTCCCACCATAGTGTGACACTGGGGAGGGTCAAAAAGAAGGAGTAAGTTTTTGCTGCTGATGTGGCTGAACTGGCTTCTGGGAACGCCTTTCTCTAGCTGGTCTATTGTGAAAATTGGAACGTTGATACTGAGATTTAAACTGATAAGCCGAACGTTGAGGAGGAAAAGATTTCCGTTGCTGAAATCTACCTCTAGAATTAAAATAAGGTAATTTCTTATAATTTGATTTTGAAGGTTGGTTTTTATCCTGCTCCAAAGTATCCAATGTTGTACAATCCTCCTTAAGGCCTTCAATTAACTGTTTGACTTTATCACCAAATAAAGACTCACCAGAACAGGGAGCATCGGCTACTTTTTCATGAACATCCTCTCCTAATGCAGAGGCTCTTAACCATGACAAACGCCTTGATGCAATAGAAGTAGCCGCAGTTCTGACCGACGTGTCAAACTGATCTTGTGTGGTATGGATCATCTGTTTAGAACTGTCTTCTAAACTAGTCAGAATTTGTTGAAAAACTGGTACCTGTTGCTGAGGCAGCAAAGATTGCAATTTAGATAAATCTTCCATTATGGTATATAGATATTCTATTTGATGGAACATGTGAATTGCAATACGAGCTGAAAGCATGGAAGACTGAAAACTCTTTCGTGCTAGAATGTCCATAAATTTTAAATCCTTAGGAGGTGGATGATTTGTAATGTCTTTTTGTAGTTTATTGCGCCGCATGGCCAACTTAACTACCATTGAAGCATGAGGAAGTTGATTGAGTCCATGACCCAAAAGGTCCTGAACCTTATATTTGTTGTCTAATGCCCTCTGCGTAGCTCGAATTGAATACGGCGTGCTCCAAATTGATTTTTGATGATCTTGAAGCTCCTGAGGAATAGGAAGGACTATCGAATTCTTAACTAAATTCAAGTATTTAGCGACTGATCTTTTGTCCGTAGACACATGCCCCTGCTGAGACAGAGGCAAATTTAAAGTAGTTACTAATTTTTGTAAAAACTTAGAGTAAGACTCATCCTGCACCGGGAGAACATCCTCCTGACCAGAAGAGGGAATAACTGCTTGAGAGGGCACTTCATTTGTTGGTGGAGTTATCTGGGCATTATGAAGTGAAGAAATGACAGAAGGTGCTGGTGAATTCAGCTGTGATTTCAGTGATAAATGCTCCTGCACCGAAGTGGAAGGAGATACAGCCCATAACTGTTGACTGTGAGGTGTACGAGGCAAAGATGTAGGTTTAGATGTCACTAGCTGATTAGATTGGGGTGAAGACTCCTGCATTTTCTGCTGATTTTCTAACAATTTTGTGAGTAATTCCAATATCTTTACTTGTGCAATAGAAGTAGAAGAAGAGTGCCCCCTAGAGGAATCATGTGACATTGAATGTCTAGACTCTCTATGCTTCGAGGAACGAGAGTGTGAGTGAGAATCCAGCTTACTGCACTTTCGAGGAGGAGCCTCACATGAGGAGTTAGATGAAGATCTGGACTTGCGAGAAGAGAAACAAGAGCTGCCCTGGCGAAAAGAGTAGCTTTGTTTTGAAGAAGGACCCTGTGAATAACGGGTATAACAGGAATGATAACCCTGTCGTGAAGAACGTCGATGCCGACGTGAACTAACCTGTCTGACATCGTCCTCGGCTTCACTACCCGAAGTCGAGTGTGCAGAACTTGTGTGACCTCGAGATGTGCGATGATGACGTCGAGCAGCTGATGAGGACGAGGATCGTCGATGCCGACGTCGATTTCTGGAATCGGCTCTGACATCTGGCTGCTGAGAAGTCTGCTGTCCATTTATCGATATGGTAACCTGATCCCCGGGCACTGAGGCAAGGGGGAGAGCAGGAATGGACGCCACCTGATCCCCGGGCAATACTGCAAGGGGGAGAGCAGGGAGAGTAGAATCATGCTGGAGCGGCAAAGCTGGTGAAACTGTGACATTCATAAGTGGTGACAGTTTGTCTGAAGAACTGACAGATAACGGCTCCAATTGAGAAGCCGTCAAATATTGCTTTAACTTAAATGCCCTAATGTCCAAAGACTTCTGTGACATATTTCTGCAGGCAAAACAATTTTTTGTATCGTGCTGTTCTCCGAGACAGCGTAAACACCTGATGTGAGTATCTGTAAGGGATAATTTTCGGGGACATGTAGCGCAAGCTTTAAAGCCCGACTTTTTCTGGGACATATCAAAAATTTTTCGAGATAAATCAAATTGCTGAATCTTGACTGACTGAATAACTGTCTGACTGACTGAAAAATCCGGGTCGTGTGTCAACGCGGAAAAATTAAAACTGACTGTCTGAGCTGTCAAATGGTATTTATACTATGTTGTTGGGCGGGAATCCGCTAATTGGTTGCTTTTACTTTTCAAGCATTTCTATTGGATAGCCGGGTCACGCACGTCATCGTGGCGTATAATTCAGAGGTGTGGCTAGAAGATCCTGTCCATGGAAAACCGAAGCTTCTGGGGCCTCCTTCCTTCCCGCTCTCAGCTCCCCCCCCCCCCCCCCCGGCGTGTGTTTTAACCTTTCCGACGTGGCAGGCTGGCAGCGACGTCAATCAATGAAGAAGAAAGCACAACAGGCTCGCTTCCAGCTTCTCTCTTCACTCAGTGTCCCGCCCTCGCGGAAAGGCGGGACACTGTGTGAAGAGAGTAGCTGGAAGCGAGCCTGTTGTACTTTCTTCTTCATTGATTGACGTCGCTGCCAGCCTGCCACGTCGGAAAGGTTAAAACGTGCACCGGGGGAGGGGGGGAGCCAAGAGCGGGAAGGAAGGAGGCCCCAGCAGCTTCGGTTTCCCATCCATGTTCCGCTGACGATCAGGGAGCCGAGAGCAAGGAAGGAAGGAGGGAGAGCCAGAGCTGTCTGTCAAAAGCGCTGCGCTTATGAGGGCAGCACTGCAGCAGCCAAGGGAAGTCGGAAGTCCACGATTGGGCTGGGGAGGCTTAGCCTCCCCAAGCCTCCTATACGGGGCGCCTATGGCCAGAGGCATAGCCAGACCTCAATTTGGTAGGGGGCATGAGCCCAAAGTGTGTGGGGGGGCACATTTTGCACCGCCTCCCCATCACTCACGACCACTTCCGTAACCCTACCAAGCACCCCCAAGCCCCGCCAGCAGAAGCTTTCCTGCAGCGACAGTCAATGCTGCGTTGCCTGCCCTGCTTTCCTGCCCTGGCACGCATGCTTGGTTTTAGTGAAATTGAGCCTGTGTGAAGCTTGCACGTGCTCAATTTCATTAAAACTGAGTATGCGCACAGGGAAGGGATAAAGCAGGGCAGACAGTGCAGCAGTAAATATTGCAGCAGGAAAGCTTCTGCTGGCAGAGATGGGGGACCTCCACCAGCCAAACCAGCAGACCTTGGGGTGGCCTGGGCCCCCAAGGCCCCCCGTGGCTACAACACTCATCTTCACCTTGCAGGCAGCAGGAGGCAAAGGACCTCATTTTCAGCCTCATAGGCCCTTGGATTGGATTTGATTTGGATTTTAGATTTGATTACTAACCTTTGCAAACCAGAGCTCAAAGGTCATTTATATTCAAGTACTCTAGAAATTTCTCTATCCCAGAGGGCTTTTCAATTTAATGGGTCTATTTAATAAGCTTATGACAATAACATGCGTTAATTGGTAATAAAGTGTGTTATTTGCCATTAATACAACCTAAAGCAATAAAAAAAATCCCCCAACATGCTTTAAAATAATAATGACCTGTGAAGCATGCAAATACTTGCAAGGCAGCTCATTATTAAGCAAAATAAATAACTCGGCTTGCATTAAACTTTGCAAGCTGTGATGTTCATTGAAAGTTAGCAACACCTCAAGAGCTGTTAAATTCTCTCTGGGAGCATCAGCTCACCAATGTATGAAATCAGTGCTCCCAGAGATGATTTTAAAGGCCCCTTCATACATACATTCTTGTGGAAGTGCATGATGAAGCCCTAAATTTGGCACATATGACATATATTTCATGGGAGTTTTGAGTCTGTTCTCTGAAATATCTAAATCATTCTTGCCCTTTCCTATCTGCAAAGTAAATTATATGTTATACTGTAATCAATATCTGTGAAAAAAGTCTTTTGGCTGGATTTTCAGTGATGGGCGGGGTGCGCTGCTGAGCTTGCATGTGAACAGACGTATGAGGCAGAAGCTACTACTACTACTATTTAGCATTTCTATAGCGCTACAAGGCGTACGCAGCGCTGCACAAAAATAGAAGAAAGACAGTCCCTGCTCAAAGAGCTTACAAGCTCTCATGGAGCATCTTTTTTTACATATTATTACAGACTGAATACTGATCTATTTGACCTCCTAACTCATACCATTGCAATCTTTTACCCTACCTTGATGTCTGCGGGAAAGCAAAACAAGTTTGAAGCTGCTTTTGCAGCGGCTTCAGGAAGCAAACAGCACAAGCCTGATCCTCTGAGTCATGGCCATGACTGTGCACCCTCACATCCAGACTAGCCTTTCCTTTCACTGGTCAGGCTTCACGGCTTCCCCGGACTGCCTCCTCCCTGCACAGATGCCTCTGCTGCCAGTTTCCCTGTGTTCCAAGCCTCACTCTGATGCCTCAGCATTCTAGCCTCATTCCAGGGACTATTCAAGCCTCACTCTAATGTTTCAGCGGTCTAGTCTCTTCCTGGTGCCCTGCTGCCTCCTTCAATGTGGTCCCAGCCTCATTCCCAGGAACCAGAGACCGTGACATCGACAGTGAGGACCCTTATAAGGAATCATGGAATTCCCATGTATTGCCTTCGCAACGTTTACAAACAGAAACATAGAACATGATGGCAGATAAAGGCCAAATGGCTCATCCAGTCTGCCTATCCTCAGTAACCACTAACTCTTCCTTTCCTAAGGGATCCCACAAGCCTGTCCCATACTTTCTTAAATTCTAACATAGTCCTAATCTCCATGACCTCTACCGGGAGGCTATTCCACGCATCCACCACCCTATCTGTGAAAGAGTATTTTCTTAGATTCCTCCTAAGTCTATTTCCTCTTAACTTCATCATATGCTCCCTCATTACAGAGTTTTCCTTCATTTGAAAAAGGCTTGCCTCCTGTATATTGATGCCACTGAGGTATTTAAACGTCTCTATCATATCCCCTCTCTCTTGCCTCTCTTCCAGTGCATACATGTTGAGGTTCCTAAGACTGTCCCTGTATGTTTTATGATAGAAACCACCTACTAATTTTGTAGCTGCCCTCTGGACCAACTCCATCCTGTCTATATCTTTCTGTAGGTGTGGTCTCCAGAATTGCATGCAGTACTCTAAATGAGGCCTCACCAGAGACTTGTACAAAGGCACTATCACCTCTTTTTTTCCTGCTAGTCATCCCTCTTCTTATGCACCCAAGCATATTTCTGGCTTTGACCATTGCCTTTTCTACCTGTTTGGCCACCTTAAGTTCCTCAGACAATCACCCCCAACTCCCGCTTTTCTTTTGTACACAGAAGCACTTCACCCCTATACTGTACCGTTCCCTCAGATTCTTGTACCACAAGTGCATGACCCTGCATTGCTTAGTGTTAAATCTTAGTTGTCAATTATTGGACCATTCTTCCAGCTTTGCTATATCCTTCTTCATACCATCCACACCCTCCAGAGTGTCCATCCTATTACAGAGTTTGGTATCATCCGCAAAAAAACAAACCTTACCAGACAGTCCTTCTGTAATATCACTCACGAAGATGTTAAAAAGAGCTGGCCCAATGACTGAACCCTGCGGTACACCACTGGTAACAGCCCTTTCCTCAGAGCAAGTTCCATTTACCACTACTCTATGTCTCCTTCCACTTAAACAGTTTTTAACCCAGTCAGTCACTTTAGGTCCCATACTGAGGACGCTCAATTTATTTATCAGTCACCTGTGTGGGACCGTGTCAAAAGCTTTGCTAAAATCCACGTGCACCACATCTAGCACCCCTCCCACGTCCAACTGTTGGTCACCCAGTCAAAGATATCAAACATATTTGTCTGACATGACCTGCCTCTAGAGAAGCCATGCTGGTTCAGGTCCTGCAGTCCATTCAATCTCAGAAACCTCACAAACCTCTGCTTTAGAAGTGTTTCCATTACTCCACCAAGGTCAGACTGATAGGACTGTAAGTTTCAACCTCCTCCTTACTTCTGGTATTGTGCAGAGGTACCACATCCACCCTTCTCCAGTCCTCCAGGACCACTCCAGAAACTAAGGAAGCATTAAAGAGATCAGACAGCAGCGGTGCTGCCAGAATATCTCTGAGTTCCGTGAGTACCCTCGGACGTATCCCAAGGCCCCATTGCTTTGTCTACTTTTAGTTTAGCCAGCTCCTCACGAACAGTCTTTTGAAAATCGGTCCCACTCTACCATACATGCATCACCATTAACATTTGTTTTCTGCAGTTCCTACTCCCACATGAACACAGAACAGAAATAATTATTAAGCAGTTCAGCTTTATCCTTATCAGCTTCTACATATTCCTCTCCCTCAGCTTTGAGTCTCACAATGCTATTATGACACTTCGTCCATATTTATATATCTGAAAAATGTCTTGTCCTCCAATTTTACCATATCGGTTATCCTTTCTTCCATTTGCCTCTTCACATTCCTGACAACTGCATGTCAAGCATTCTTGTATGCTATTGAAAAGTCATTGTTATGAAATAACGTGATATAATATAGTTTATGTGCAAGAAGTGGATAGATGGTGCAATCTCAAATTAAGTTAAGTGTTTAATTGTGCTGAATTTAGATAAGTATGTTGAAAAGCAGATAATTATATGTATTAAATTCCCGCGTATAGAAATTAGTTAGAATTTAATGTCAAGAAGTGCAGAGTAATGCACTTGGGCTGCAGAAACCTAGAGAGATACTGGATAGGAGGGGAGAGATTAGTAAGCTCAACTCAGGAGAGAGACCTTGGGGTGATCATGTCCGAGGATCTGAAGATGAAGAAACAATGTGACAAGGCGACGGCCGTGGCCAGAAGGATGCTAGGCTGCATAGAGAGGGGTATAACCAGCAGAAGAAAGGAGGTGTTGATGCCCCTCTACAAGTCATTGGTGAGGTCCCACTTGGAGTATTGTGTTCAATTTTGGAGGCTGTATCTTGCTAAACATGTAAAAAGACTGGAAGCAGTGTAAAGAAAAGCTACAAAAATGGTATGAGATTTGCATTGCAAACCGTACAAGAAGAGACTTGATGACCTGAACATGTATACCTTGGAGGAAAGGAGAACCAGGGGTGACATGATACAGACGTTCAAATATTCGAAAGGTATTAATCCACAAACGAACCTTTTCCGGAGACGGGAAGGCGGTAGAACTAGAGGATGTGAATTGAGAAGGGACTCGGGACCTCAGTGGCGTCAGACTCGGGAGTAATGTCAAGAAGTATTTTTTCACGGAGAGGGTGATGGATACATGGAATGCCCTCCCACGGGAGGTGGTGGAATTGAAAATGGTAATGGAATTCAAACATGCGTGGGATAAACACAAAGGAATCCTGTTTAGAAAGAATGGATCCACGGAATCTTAGCGGAGTTTGGGTGGCAATACTGGTAATTGGGAAGCAAAACCAGTGCTGGGCAGACTTCTACGGTCTGTGCCCTGATCGTAACTGGATAGATATGGATGGGCTGGAGCGTAAATTTTGAGGGGCTTCGACGTTAACTTCAGAAATAGTACAAGAACTGTGCTGGGCAGACTTCTACAGTCTGTGCCCTAAAATGGCAAGGACAAATCACTCGGGTGTACATATAAAGTATCGCATACCATATATAATGAGTTTATCTTGTTGGGCAGACTGGATGGCCCATACAGGTCTTTATCTGCTGTCATTTACTATCATACTATGTTACTATGAATTGCTATTAGGATGGGAACATCTGAAAAAAGTTGGAAAGCAGTGGTCAAAACTGAAAGGAGTTCTTGTAAGGGTAATAAACATTTTTGTAAGGAAAGTAAATAAAAATAAGAGGAAAAAGAGGCCGCTTTGGTACTTAAAAGTAGTAGTTGAAAAGATAAGGAAAACGACGTTAGCCTTTATAAACTACTAGAGATCGCCGAAAGAGGACGACAGATGACAATATCTGGAAAAGCTAAGAGAACCTGTTAGAGTAGTCAGGAAAGCAAAGATGCAAATGGAAGAAAAAAATAGCCAAAATGGTAAAATGGTGGGGGAGGGGGTAAGGCATATTTTAAATATGTTAGTGATACAAGCAAGTGCAAAATTGGCATTGTGAGATTCAAAGGTGAAGGGGAGGAATATGTTGAAGCTGATAAAGATAAGGTGGAATTGATTAACAAATATTTCTATTCTGTGTTCACAGCTGAAGGACCAGGAGCAGGACCGCAGAAGACAAATAAGAATTGTCAAGGCTCCTGACTTACCTGCACACAGCCCAAATTGTGGGGGTGGGGGCCTTGGCTGTCCCGCCATGCAGCCCACAGGTGGGGCCCTTCCCAATGGATCCAGCATGTGCCAGTTCAGCAGCAGGTCCTCCATGCCTCCAGGCCCCATAGGCATCAGCCAGCCCCTGGACATACATGCATGCTTCTGCGCAGCTGTTCTAGGACTCGCTGACCCTGGCATCTCCCTTTGACATGACCCACGCCAGCTATATCCTGAGTCCTTTTCCCTTGCCTTCACAATGAGTTCCTGCCTTGTCCTGCAGCATTCCTGCCTTGTCCTTCCTCAGCATTCCTGCCTTGACCTGCCTCAGTGTTCCTGCTCTTGTCCTGCTTCAGCGTCCCTGTTCCTGTTCTGGTTCTGTCACAGCATTCTTTTTCCATCTGCCAGGCCTGCTCCCAAGGGCTCTTTTCAGAGCCACACCAGATCCTGGTGCACCAGGCCTGGCCCCTGTGGGCTCTTTTCAGAGCCAGTGTCTAGTTCTTTTAGTACAGACTTAACTCCTCAGTTTTCCACAGGGCACTCTTCCAGCCTTTGTCAGAAGCCCCACAACAGTCCTAGGGCTCACCTTCCTGAACCTGACAGGAGTGGAGGGGTGGTAGTCCTTGAATGATTTTCAGAGGAAAATGCTTTTCATGAGAAGCAGACTAAACTAAAGATGGGCAAAGCGATGGGGCTGGATGGCATACATCTGAGTGTACTAAAGGAACTTAGGGAATCTCTAGCGGTTCCACTGGATGACCGTTTCTTTTTTTTTTTAAATTTATTTATTGAAGAATGGATGGCCTTTTCAATGCTTCTTTAGAATTGAGAGTGATCCCAGAGGACTTGAGAAGAGCAGATGTGGTCCCTCTCCACAAAAGCGGAAGGAAGAAGTTGGGAACTTTGGTAAGTAAATTAATGGAAACACTTTTAAAACAGAGAATTGTAAAATGTTTGGAATCCAGTAGATTACAGGACCCAAGGCAACATAGTTTCACTAGAGGCAGATCTTGTCAGACAAATCTGATTAATTTCTTTAACTAGGTGACCAGAGAGTTGGATCGAGGGAGAGTGCTAGATGTAGTGTAGATGTAGTGTATTTATATTTTAGCAAAGCCTTTGATACTGTTCAGTGCCCTTGATATGGGCCCCAAAGTGACTGACTGGGGTATGAACTGGTTGAGTGGAAGGCAACAGAGAGTAGTGGTAAATGGAGCTCATTCTGAGGAAAAATGTCACCAGTGGTGTGCCACAAAGTTTGGTTCTTGGGACAGTTCTGTTTAACATTTTTGTGAGCGATATTGCTGAAGGGCTGTCTGGTAAGGTTTATCTCTTTGTGGATGATAGCAAAATCTGCAATAGAGTAGATGCCCCTGATGGTCTAGATAATATGAAGAAGGGCATAGTAAAGCTAGAAGAATGGTCTAGAATTGCAGCTTAGATTTAATGCTAAAAAAATTCAGGGTCTTGCATTTGGGCTGCAAAAACCTGAGGGAATGGTACAGTTTAGGGGGTGAATAACTTTTGTGCATGAAAGAGAAGCGGGACTTGGGTGTGATCATATCTGATGATTTAAGAAAAGACAAAGGTGAAAGCTAGAAAGATGCTTCGATGCATAGGGAGAGGAATGGCCAGTAGGATGGCCATGCCATCTACTCTCACTCTCTTAGAGAGCCTATGTACTTGTCCCAAACTCTCTTGAATTCAGATACTGTTTTCATCTCCACCACTTCCATAGGGAGACTGTCCCACAAATTCACCACCTTTTCTGTGAAGAAGTATTTCCTCAGGTTACTTCTAAGTCTATCCTTTTTCACCTTCATCCTGTGTCCTCTTGTTCCAGACCTTCTTTTCAATTCAGAGACTTGTCTCCTGTGCATTTATACCACATAAGTACATAAGCATTGCCATACTGGGAAAGACCAAAGGCCCATCGAGCCCAGCATCCTGTTTCCAACAGTGGCCAATCCAGGTCACAAATACCTGGCAAGATCCCAAAAATATACAAAACATAGATATTTAAATATCTCTATCATATTTCCCCTCTACCACCTTTCTTCCAAAGAATGCATACTGAGATCTTTAAGTCTATCTTATAGGTGGAGGTTTCGGATGTTACATATTGAGATGATTTTCTTAGCACATATGAGATTTTTTGATTATTGATATATTCAAGATCTGGTGGTCGCATCATCAGCTTGTCATCTCAGCTGACATCTCAGCTGACAAATTATTCAACTGCTCAATCAGATATGTTTTTTTCACTTTAATATATTTTTTCATAGTTATGGTGCAATGATTGAATGAGGGGTTAACAGCTTTAAATAGCAATTCAATGCTATACTAGCTGTGACCACCGGTGATCACTGAGCACCTTTCACACATTTATACACATATAAGTTTTTCATTTGTTAATAGATGATTTTTAGAGGTTGTTAATCTTAAAAAAAATAGCCTCTTCATTTTGTATGTAAATAACTATTTGCAGGAAGAGATAATTAGATAAATATTCCTAATTTATTACAAATTATCTCATATACCAGACATTTGCATGGGGGGCATAGACATGAGAAAAGCATGGGTGGTTCATGTAAGTTTAATGTGTTTCTCCCAAAACCTAGGTGCTAACACTTACCAGCAAATATGGCTAGCATAAGTGCTCATGCCTAACTGTTCGATGCATATTTACCTGGTTAGACTTGTATTCTATAAAGGAAAGTAGGCACCTATATTCCTTTATAGAATAGGCTACTACCAGTGCCCCTTTATCTGTCCTCCCCCTCACCCACCTTTACTCTCACAGTTGTAGCATGATATGATGAATTTCAGAGTTATTAATTTTTCTGAAAACAGAAACACCTAACCTTGTAATCACAGAGACTGGACATGACAAAAGAAAGCCCATCTACCTGAAACTTCCAGACAATTGCCCACCTAATCTTGTCAAATATATTCTGGGTGTGTATACCACAGCAAATGGTCAGCCAGGAACCCGTATGATGTATTTTAAACATGTGACCAGTTAAATCAACATTTCCATCTCAAAATTCAGAGAGAACCAGTTTCAGCTGTCCCTGAGTTTTGATTGGTTTAATATACCCCACATGATCAACCTTTATGGCCCAACAGGAATTATTATAAAAACTGGAACACAGTCTCTGCCTTTGCTGTTCTTCCTTCTTTGATCTAGACCCTGCCAGCCACAGGGAAAAGACCTCTTGCACCATTCCAGCCAGGAGCAGAAAGAATACATCTGATCCTCAATCAAAGTGAATTACTATTAATCCAACATAGTTAATAATTCTGCCTTGCTAACAATATTTATCTTGTGGCACATTTCCCTTGTGTAAAATCCCTAAACTGCCTTCTAAAATCATTGTAATACCTGTATTGTAAATAAAGTTTAGTTGTACCTGAGGATAAAAATCTAGCCCTTAAGTTCTGAGCACATTTCCTTAAAAAGTAAACAGTGCAAATTAATGCAATTCCCCAAACAAACATATATATACCTTTACCCCATTACACAGGAAGGGTTATATGATTTCCTGGGCTGAACTGATTCATAGTTCCAGTCACCTTTCCCCAGTTAAATTTATCCTGATAATGACCCAATATGGCCATTGATTTAAGTTTCTTTCTACAAATTATAGCTTTTGAAACCTTTTATGGAACTGGCAAACTTTAGAACAGCATTTCATCAACTTGTTCTTATACCCATAGACTACTGTAACTTATAGTAACATAATAGGTGGTAGCAGATAAAGACCTGCATAGTAACATAGTAGATGACGGCAGAAAAAGACCTGCATGGTCCATCCAGTCTGCCCAAGACAAACTCATATGTGTATACCTTACCTTGAATTGAATTTGTACCTGTCCTTTTCAGGGCACAGACCATATAAGTCTGCCCAGCAGTATTTCCCGCCTCCCAACCACCAGTCCCGCCTCCCATCACCGGCTCTGGTACAGACCATATAAGTCTGCCCTCCCCTATCCTCGCTTCCCAACCACCACCCCCTCTTCCCCCCACCTGCTCCGCCACCCAATTTCAGCTAAGCTTCTGAGGATCCATTCCTTCTGCACAGGATTCCTCTATGCATATCCCATGCATGTTTGAACTCCGTTACCGTTTTCATCTCCACCACCTCCCGCGGGAGGGCATGATTCACCCAGTTTGTCCACAAGGTGGAACTCAATGTTGTTGGTATTTCCCATGTCATTCCAAATGAATGCACTTCCCTAGAAATAACTTCTACATTGGCTTCCAACAGAATGATAGATTTATTTTAAACATTTGAAATTAATATTTAAAGTACATAGAATATCCTGACCTTAGGAAGAAAGCTCAAATCCAGAACCTCTAGGGTAGCATTTTCTGAAGTGCTACCCGTTCCACGCGCAGGGGCCCAAGAGACAGGCAGAGCTCTGGAGTCTCAATGCGTGGATGAGATGATGATGCAGGAAGGAGAGATTTGTTAGGAACTGGGCAACATTCTGGGGAAGGGGGAGCCTATTCCGAAAGGATGGGCTCCACCATAATCAGGGTGGGACCAGGCTGCTGGCATCGGCGTTTAAAAAGGAGGAAGAGCAGCTTTTAAACTAGAGACTGGGGGAAAGTCGACAGTCCCTCAAAAAGCACATGGTTTGGAATAAGGTATCTTTTAAAGATATCAACAAAACAGGGAAGATAGGGTATCCTGATAGTGAAGTTGCAAAAGAGATCGTAGTAGATCAGTTGTCCTTAAATAAAAATAAAAATCAGACAAAAGATTGCAATTTAATACAGTCAAGTAATGAGCATGATGCAAATAGGAACAACAAACATAGTTTGAAATGTCTATATGCAATGCCAGAAGCCTAAGAAATAAGATGGGAGAGTTAGAATATATTGCACTAAATTAAAAATTAGATATAATAGGAATCTCTGAGACCTGGTGGAAGGAGGATAATCAGTGGGACACTGTCATACTGGGGTACAAATTATAGAGTAGGGTGGATCGAATTGGTGGAGGGGTAGCATTGTATGTTAAGGAAGGTCTTGAATCAAATAGATTAAAAATTCTACAGGAAACAAAACTCATCTTGGAATCCCTGTGGATTGAAATTCCATGTGCAAAGGGGAAAAGGATAGTGATAGGAGTGCAGGATGAAAAGACAGATGTAGAAATGTTATTGGAAATTAGGGAGGCTAACAAACTGGGCAACGTGATAATAATGGGCGATTTCAATTACCCCGATATTGACTGGGTAAATGTAATATTGAGGCAAGCTAGGGAGGTAAAATTCCTTGATGAAATCAAGGATTGCTTTATGGAGCAGCTGGTACATGAGCCAACAAGAGAAGGAAAAATTCTAGACCTAGTCCTTAGTGGATCGCATGATCTGGCGCGGGAGGTAATGGTGATGGCACCGCTTGATAACAGTGATCATAATAGGATCAGATTTGATATTAGCTTTGGAGTAAGTATACACAGGATATCCAATATGTTTGCATTTAACTTTCAAAAAGGAGACTATAATAAAATGAGAATAACGGTGAAAAAAACTTAGAGGAGTGGCTGCGAGGGTCCAAAATTTACATCAGGCGTGGATGCTGTTCCAAAATGCCATTCTGGAAGCCCAGATCAAATATATTCTGTGTATTAAAAAAGAAGAGAAGAAAAGACCAAACGACAACTGGCATGGTTAAAAAGTGAGGTGAAGGAAGCGATTAGAGCTAAACGAAAATCCTTCAGAAAATGGCAGAAGGATCTAACTGAAAATAATAAGAAACAGCATAAGGAATGTCAAGTCAAATGCAAAGCGCTGATAAGGAAGGCAAAGAGGGACTTTGAAAAAAAGATTGCGTTGAAGGCAAAAACACATAGTACGAATTTTTTTAGTTATATTAAAAGCAAGAAGCTGGCAAAAGAAGCAGTTGGACCGCTAGATGACTGAGGGGTAAAAGGGGCAATCAGGGAAGACAAAGCCGTAGCGGAGAGATTAAATGAATTCTTTGCTTCGGTATTCACCGAGGAAGATTTGGGAGTGATACCAGTGCCAGAAATGGTATTCAAAGCTGACGAGTCAGAGAAATTGAATGAAATCTCTATAAACCTAGAGGATGTAATGGGGCAATTTGACAAACTAAAGAGTAGCAAATCTCCTGGACCGGATGGTATTCATCCCAGACTACTGATAGAATTGAAAAATGAACTGGCGGAACTATTGTTAGTAATATGTAAATTATCTTTAAAATTGAGCATGGTACTGGAAGATTGGAGGGTAGCCCATGCAACGCTGATATTTAAAAAAGGTTCCAGAGAGGATCCAGGAAATTATAGACCAGTGAGCCTGACTTCGGTGCCGGGCAAAATGGTACAGACTATTATAAAGAACAAAATTACAGAGCATATTCAAAAGCATGGATTAAAGAGACACTGAGGCATATTTTCAAAGCAGTTTGGGAGGCTAAGTGCTTTGAAAATGAGCCTCAAAGCCAGCATTGATTTAGTAAAGGGAAATCTTGCCTCACCAATCTATTACATTTCTTTGAAGGGGTGAACAAACATGTAGATAAAGGCATCCTTTTGATATTGTGTATCTGGATTGTCAGAAGACGTTTGACAAAGTACCTCATGAAAGACTCAGGATAGGAGGTAGTGTCCTATTGTGGATTAAAAACTGGTTAAAAGATAGAAAAGAGAGAGTAGGTTTAAATGGTCTGTTTTCTCAATGGAGAGGGGTAGATAGTGGGGTTCCTCAGGGGTCTGTGCTCGGACCACTACTTTTTAACAAATTTATAAATGATTTAGAGATGGGAGTAACTAGTGAGGTAATTAAATTTGCTGATGACAAAGTTATTCAAAGTTGTTAAATTGTGAGAGGATTGTGAAAAATTACAAGAGGACCTTAGGAGACTGGGAGACTGGGCATCTAAATGGCAGATGATGTTTAATGTGAACAAGGGCAAAGTGATGCATGTGGGAAAGAGGAACCCGAACTGTAGCTACGTAATGCAAGGTTCTACGTTAGGAGTCACCGACCAAGAAAGGGATCTAGGCGTCGTTATTGATGATATTTTGAAATGCTCTGCTCAGTGTTCTGCGGCGGCTAAGAAAGCAAATAGAATGTTAGGTATTATTAGGAAAGAAATGGAGAACAAAAGTAAATACGTTATAATGCCTTTGTACTGGTCCATGGTGCGACCCCACCTCGAATATTGTGTTCAATTCTGGTCACCGCATCTCAAAAAACATATAGTGGAATTAGAAATAGTACAGAGAAGGGCGATGAAAATGATAAAGGGGATGGGACAACTTCCCTATGAGTAAAGGCTGAAGCATCTAGGGCTCTTCAGCTTGGAGAAGAGACAGCTGAGGGGAGATATGATAGAGGTCTATAAAATAATGAGTGGAGTGGAACGGGTAGACGTGAATCATTTGTTTACTCTTTCAAAAAATACTAAGACTAGGGGGCATGTGATGACGCTACAAAGTATTACATTTAACACAAATCAGAGAAAACGTTTCTTCACTCAACGTGTAATTAAACTCTGGAATTAGTTGTCAGAGAGCATGGTAAAGGCTGAGTGAGATTTAAAAAGGGTCTGGATGGCTTCCTAAAGAAAAAGTCCATATACCATTATTAAATTGACTTGGGAAAATCCACTGCTTTTTTTCTGGGATAAGCATCTTAAAATGTATTGAGCTTTTCTGGGATCTTGCCAGGTATTTGTGACCTGGATTGGCCACTGTTAGAAACAGGATACTGGGCTTGATGGACCTTTGGTCTGTCCCAGTGTGGCAATACGTATGCACTTAAGAAGGCCATAGCCTTCAAAAGCCAGTCAAAAAATGTTTTAGGTTAATTAAAAAAAATCATCTTATTTTTCTTTTTTGATTTACTTCT
This sequence comes from Microcaecilia unicolor, assembly GCF_901765095.1. Taxonomy (NCBI): domain Eukaryota; kingdom Metazoa; phylum Chordata; class Amphibia; order Gymnophiona; family Siphonopidae; genus Microcaecilia; species Microcaecilia unicolor. The sequence goes on from NC_044034.1 coordinate 214,545,570, forward strand.
ACTTGTTAACCTTTAAAGTGAACTCACATTGCAACCATATTAGTTTTCTGTCTTTTCTTTTACTCACTCAGTTCAATTTAATAGAGTATCTTTTTCAGATCCTTTGTCTCTTCAGACTTAATCTGTTCTCTAGCTTGCTTCAGTCTTAGAGCTTGCTGCTTGTGGTTGACATTACTATAGATTAGCTTGCTCTACATCATAACCATTTTCGGTCTGTTTTGATCAGAACAGCTCTGAGCCCACAATCTGTGGTAGTTGCAGAATGTCCCTTTGTAGACACATACCTAGAGAGCCTACTATGAAGCAGTAACTGAACAGGAGTCTTCCATAACTGCACACATGGATATTTTACGAAACATAAAATTAGCAGAGATAATAAGTATAATATACATGATTACACATTAGAGAATAACCTGTTATTGATCCACCAGCATGGTGTATCTTATCAGGAGTTGAGGGAGAGAGCAGTGGGGACAAGTAGAGGAGAGGAGAGACTGAAAAGTATTAGCTGTGTTGGGGAAAAGAGAAAATTGTGTGGAGAAGTTGAACTTGGGAAAGAGACTATGGTATGGTGTAGATGGACCTGGGCAAGATGAGGGGAAGGATGGGTGTATAGGCCTAGTGGGAACACAGTGTGTGGTCTTTTCAATGTAACTCGTTGTTCCTGGGTGAACATCAGGGCAGGCTACTATGAAGGTTAGGGCTGTGACTAGAATAGCTAGGAGGCCAATTGACAATTCACTCACTCAACAAGCTTCAATTAATCAATAAAGTAGCCCACTCCTACTTCAATTAGTCAATAAAGTAGCCCAAATCATGTAGGGTTTGCTCAAACTTGGACTTCAGATAACTAGGACAGATGCTTCAGAGTAACTATTTACAGGAAAAATATATGCCAGTAGACCTATGCAAGTAAAATAACAACAGATATAATCTTAAATTCTCCTCTATGCCTCACTATTCTAAGTACATAAGTAATGCCAAACTGGGAAAAGACCAAGGGTCCATCGAGCCCAGCATCCTGTCCACAACAGTGGCCAATCCAGGCCAAGGGCACCTGGCAAGCTTCCCAAACGAACAAACATTCTATACATGTTATTCCTGTAATTGTGGATTTTTCCCAAGTCCATTTAATAGCGGTTTATGGACTTGTCCTTTAGGAAACCATCTAACCCCGTTTTAAACTCTGCCAAGCTAACCACCTTCACCACGTTCTCCGGCAACAAATTCCAGAGTTTAATTATGCGTTGGGTGAACAACATTTTCTCCGATTTGTTTTAAATTTACTACACTGTAGTTTCATCGCATGCCCCCTAGTCCTAGTATTTTTGGAAAGCGTGAACAGACGCTTCACGTCCACCTGTTCCACTTCACTTATTATTTTATATACCTCTATCATGTCTCCCCTCAGCCGTCTCTTCTCCAAGCTGAAAAGCCCTAGCCTCCTTAGTCTTTCTTCATAGGGAAGTCGTCCCATCCCCGCTATCATTTTAGTCGCCCTTTGCTGCACCTTTTCCAATTCTACTATATCTTTCTTAAGATGCGGCAACCAGAATTGAACACAATACTCAAGGTGCGGTCGAACCATGGAGCGATACAACGGCATTATAACATCCTCACACCTGTTTTCCATACCTTTCCTAATAATACCCAACATTCTATTCACTTTCCTAGCCGCAGCAGCACACTGAGCAGAAGGTGTCAGTGTATTATCGACAATGACGACGACACCCTATTTCTCTTTAGAGGAGTATCTAGTGTTGGAGGCTTCACCTTGGTTGAGCTTCTTGAGACTCCCATAACCCCTAGTTTTTCCTTCTCAGGCTGGATTATCTCTTTCCTCTTTCTGCTCCACAGCAGGCAGTGGTGGTAGATAGGTTCCCCAAACTTGTACTCCTTTGTAACAGTCCAGCAGATTCCTTGGCTCTTAGGCTGGCTCCCATTCCTGTTGCTTCAGTTAAAGTGTGCTAGTTAAAGATTTGTTTTTTCAGTGTGCTAGTTAAAGATTTGTTTTTTCTTTCAGTATATAAGTAGATGCTGCAGCCTCAAAGTTGTTGATTATATTTTGTCCTCTTGCATTGATGGTATGGAGTTGGACTCAGAAGTCACCATGAAGGTGCAGTGGCCAAGGAATGAACCAAAGACAGGATCCCCCTTTGGGCTCAGTATTTATACCAGTCCAGATTTTCCCTCTAAGGGATGTATCCTTCCACCATGTCAATCAGGAGGGAATACATAGTTCCTGTTCTAGATATTGTGGGGGTTAAAAAATGATCAGAACTCTTTTACTCTGGAAGAGCAAATAAAAGTTTCAACACTGCTCACAGGCAAAATTTCAGCTGCCTCTACATCAGCATTCCTCTAGCTCTTCCTTTTGTCACATAAGTCCTCCCAATGTCTGTAACCTGCTGAGTTCCACACATTTAGGCTGCACCTGCAATCAGCTCAACCACCGAGCTACCTCTGTTAACTTTTTACAACTCAAGCACCGATCCAGTTGTAGTTTTTCTCACTATTGTTAAGTGTGTGATATCCAGATACAATAGTAATGACCTTTCTTAATTCTTTGTGAAACCACAAATATAGATGTCCATGAGTTTGCTTAAAAACATAGAAACATGATAGTAGATAAGGACCTTAAGGCCCATCCAGTCTGCCCATTTTCAGTAACCATTAACCCCTACTTTTCCTAAGAGATCCCACGTGTCTGTCCCACACGTTCTTAAACTCTGACACAGTCCTCGTCTCCACGACCTCCACTGGGAGGCCATTCCACGCAACCACCACCCTTTCTATGAAAGAGTATTTCCTCAGATTCATCCTAAACCTATTTCCTCTTAACTTTATCTCATACCCTCTCATTCCCAAAGGTTTCCTTCATTTGAGAAAAGCTCACCTTCTGTACATTAATGCCACTTAGGTATTTAAACATCTGTATCATATCCCCTCTCTCCTGCCTCTCTTCCAGCATAGTTCACAAACAGTCCCAAACACGTATATCTTATAGCCAGTATTGTACCATTCAAAGTAGTGATATCATGTAAATATTAATCAGACATTACATTTTTTATGTTTACTTTCGGGGATCTTCAGATATCAAACTCATTTCCACCATACGGGGAATCTTCCCCAATTCTTATTGGTGTTTTTCATATCTTCATGGATCAACCCGATCTTATGATTTTTATATTCTCTATCTTATCTAATAATTAACATTACTTAGCTTCAATTAATTAGCAGTAGAGCAGCAAATTTTTCTTTCAAATCAAACCTCCGCCGACTTGGCCAGGTTTCGTGTATACTTCGTCAGGGAAGAGGTTTGCATTATGTGTTCACTTCCGTGTCCCAGGCAGCCATTTTTTCTGGGACACGGAAGTGAACACATAATGCAAACCTCTTCCCTGACGAAGTATACACGAAACCTGGCCAAGTCGGCGGAGGTTTGATTTGAAAGAAAAATTTGCTGCTCTACTGCTAATTAATTGAAGCTAAGTAATGTTAATTATTAGATAAGATAGAGAATATAAAAATCATAAGATCGGGTTGATCCATGAAGATATGAAAAACACCAATAAGAATTGGGGAAGATTCCCCGTATGGTGGAAATGAGTTTGATATCTGAAGATCCCCGAAAGTAATCATAAAAAATGTAATGTCTGATTAATATTTACATGATATCTCTTCCAGCATATGCATGTTGAGGTTCATGAGCCTGTCCCTATATGTTTTATGATCAACAATCCTGACGTAGCCGCCCTCTGGACCGACTCCATCCTGTTTATATCTTTCCATAAGTGCAGTCTCCAGAATTGCACACAGACATCACCAGAGACTTATACAAAAGCACTATCACCTCTTTGTTCCTGCTGGTCATCCCTCTCCTTATGTACTCGGCCATCCTTCTGGCTTTGAGCATCGCCTTTTCTACCTGTTTGGTCACCTTAAGGTCATCAGACACAATCACCTCCAAGTCTTGTTCTTCTTTCATACACAGAAGCTCTTCACCCCTATACTATACCGTTCCTTTGGATTTTTGTGACCCAAGTGCATGACCCTGCATTTCTTAGCATTAAATCTTAGTTGTCAATTTTCAGACCACTCTTCAAGCTTCACCAGATTCTTCCTCAAGCTATCCACACCCTCCGGGGTGTTCACCCTATTACAGAGTTTGATATAATCCGCAAAGAGACAAACCTTACCAGATAACCCTTCCATAATATCACTCACAAAGATGTTAAAAAGAGCTGTCCCAAAGTCCAACTCCTGAGGTACACCACTTTTAACATCCTTTTCCTCAGAGCAAACTCCATTTACCACTACCCTCTGTCTCCTTCCGTTTAACCAGTTTTTAACTCAGTCAGTTACTTTAGGTCCCATACCTAGGGCACTCAATTTATTTATCAGTCACCTTTGCGTAACCATGTCATAGGTTTTCCTAAAATCTAAGTACACCACATCTAGCGCCCCTCCCACATCCAACTGTTTGGTCACCCAGTCAAAGAAGTCAATCAGATTTGCCTGACAAGATCGGCCTCTAGTGAGGCTTACTTTTCAGCTTTTAGCCACAATATGGATGTTTTCAGTACATTATTTCACATTGTTTATTCTCTACTCTGCCCTCTTATTTAATCTCCTCATCCTCCTGTTGATTTGGCAAAAAGTATTCAGTTATCAGAACTTGTATGTCTCATACTATCAAATTCTTTTTTTTTTTTTTTTACTTCAGCTCCCCTCTACTTTTTCTCTACTTTTGTCTTCCTCCTATCGTTGAGGTTTCTTCTTTTTTTTGTACTTTTTGAACTCCCTGTTTGTTGTTATGTAAAAACTACTCTTTACCCCCAACCTTTATTCCCCTCTCGCTGACCCTCACAAATGGGCTGTATCATGAAGGCATTGAAAACCATGATAATTCATTGTTTTATTCCTTAAATTACAGCCAGCATTCCATCCGCATTGTAAATACTTGTGGTACCTTTATAGCCTAGGGCTGCTCTCTGTTGGATTTCAAAGAATGAGAGAAAGAACAGACTACAGTTAGATTTCTTTTATTATATTTTCTTTTCTATATAAGAAACATTTCAAGGTCAAGGGAGAAAGAGGGAAAGATCAAAAGAAAAAAAAAAGATTCAGAAAGTTAGAAACGTAAAGAGATGGGAGGAAGAGAAAGGACAGAAAAAGGAAATTAGAAAGGGAATGGAAGAGAAAGACAGAAAAAAATAGATTTAGAAACAGGGAAATAGGGAAGCATGCATAACAGCCAGGGTACATGAACATATGAAAACAGATTTTAGAACATAAAAATCGAGGCATGTCATTGCATGTCAGTCTACTTAGTTACCTATCTTCTTTCATCTCCCTTCATGTTCCTAGGATCTTAAAGTAACAAAACAGTATGACAAGGCAGTGGTCATAGGCAGAAGAATGCTAGGCCGCATCAAGAGGTGCTTGATGCCCCTGTACAAGTCACTGGTGAGGACCACCTGGAATACTGTGTTCAGTTTTGGAGGCCATATCTTACTAAGGATATAAAATGGCATGGGGTTTGCACCAAAAGACGTGTATCCTGAATATGTATACCCTAGAGGAAAGCAAGGACAGGGAAGATATGATACAGACATTTAAATACTTGAAAGGTATTAATATAGAAACAGATCTTTTCCAAGCTAGAGAACATGAATTGAGGTTGCGAGGTGGTAGACTTAGGAGTAATGTCAGGAAATTCTTTTTCATGGAGAGGGTGGTCGAAACCTAGAATGCCCACCTGAGGGAGGTGGTAGAGACAAAAGTGGTGACGGAATTCAAAAAAGTATGGGATGAACACAGAGGATCTCTAATTAGAAAATGTAAAGTATAAAAAAATCTAAACTTAAATGGCTGCATATTCAGCCAGCAGAGGGTATCGTGTTTGTTGCCACTGCCGCAAATAAAGCTGGATATTCAATTCCAGGCCATATCTAGCAACTGGCATTGAATATCTGGGTTTATTTTGTAACTTTTTAGCAGTCAAAGATAGGTCTGCTATTTAAGCGGCCTATTTTGACCACTCAACATAGCCAGTTAGGCGCTGAATATCCGTGCCTAACCGGCTATGTTGTGTGATATAGCCACTGACCAGGATATTCAGAGGGAGATAACTGGTTATCTCTCACTGAATATCCGCAGTTAGGCATTTAACCCGTATTTAACCAGCCAGGAGCCGTTTCTGGCTAGTTAAATAGTTTTGAATATTGGGGGGGGGGGGGGGGGGGGGGAATTACTTAAAACCATAACAGAGAATAAAAAGGCTACACTATTGTCTAAACTGACTTTGCTAAACAAGTAGGGTAATGTAAAAAAAAAAGAGAATGAAATGACCTATTCAACTTCAATTTTACCATTTACCAAGTTTGAATGCAATTTCCAGCAGGTAAAATACACCAGTGAAGTGTTCCTCCCCTCAGCAGGTCCACTCTCAGCACTGCCCCTCAGCTTTGGAATTCTCTACTATTACACCTGCATGCTGAACTTCCTTTGCCAAGTTTAAGGTTGGCCTTAAATCCCATCTTTTTCAGTTAGTATTTGGAGAAATGGCAATTACACACTGATTGGTATTGTCAGTGGGTGTCTACATTCATGGGCATGCTGTACCCTTACTTGGACAGAAACGCCATGGACCAACCATTACAAACTAAACCTATCTCTAAAATGGCGGAAAAGGGGTTCCCTCCACATACGAGAACGCACAACCTACATCACGAGAGGCCAATAGACTCGAATACATTCTGGCAAGTGGCAACAGATATACAACAATGATTGGACAGCACAAACGGACTCCATATACTACCTCTCAGAATGGGACAAATGATGCAGACACATATTAGACAAATTAGCACCCTTACAAACAAGAACTTCATGCAGACACAACTTGATACCTTGGTTCAATGAAGAACTGAAAAAATTAAAAACACAATCCAGGAGACTGGAACGTGCATGGAAAAAAAATAAAAGATGAACACACATTCAACGCATAGAAACAAATACATAGGAAATACAAATACGCAATAAGACAGACCAAAAGGTCATACTACAAAACTAAAATAGGGCCATATTACAAAAATACGAAGAAACTATACCAACTCGTGAATAAACTACTAGATACAACGCCGGTTACCAGAACCAACACTGACACCCCACCTGCAGACAACCTTGCTAAATACTTCAACAAAAAAATTGCAAACCTACACTCACTCCTGCTTGAAGCAGCAATCATCTTCAAATTGGCAGTGTCTGCCCCCACACGGGGCACCCTTGAATGCACCAGGTGGGGTCAATCTGCCATATAAAGCAGGATGCACCGTGTGAGGCAGAGTGCTGCCATTTTGAAGATGACAACCACTGGACATATGTGCACTCCACATGCTAAATGTCATACACTAGCCATTTGACATATGTGTATGATATTGCAATAAAGAGAATGTTTAAAATTAAAGAAAATAATAATCAGTCCCTATCAGCTTTATACATTAATGCTTGCCAACTAGAGATGTGTAAACCTTTTTTTTAAGTTGGCAAATTAATTTGTAAATGGGCATCCCTTTGGTCTATGCCCAGAGAGTGCTAGGGACCCATTCACATAATTTTTATTTGGTTGGTATCGGAATTCACAAGACTTTAAGCAGCTTCTCACAGTCATCTCTTTTCTACTCTCAGAATTACTAATGAAACACCAGTGCTGTTGTTCTTAACCAACTGTTTACTGCAATCAGTTCACTGGAAAAACAATTACATTGTGACAGAGGCAGGCACAAGTCAAGGGCATCAAGTAGCAACAAATTTATATACAATGTCTCTGGTAATATACACACTTTCCTTCAAACCCGTCCAACTCTCCGCTCCTCAAGCCTATGGCTATTATAGCAGAGGGTCAGTACAATATATGTTCAATTTAAGGACTCAGGTCTCTGAGGTTCAGATGCAGGTCCTTGTAATCTGGATCAACAAATAATATATGTGTCTGGATCCTCAAGAACCCTTTAGATTTGGAAGGTACAGTTTTCTTCAGCCCAGTAGATGCTCCTGGACCTCCAATAGATAGGAAAAGTCCAGGTCATTCTACTAGAAAATATACATGTAATCCAGACTCTCTTTACTCCTTAGTGTCTCAGATGGGACGTTAAAGTTCCAGTGTTCTACACATTACTGAAAATCCACAACAATTTGCAAAGGCCACCGGGCCGCTTGATCGTCTCTGCAAGAGGGTCTCTATTAGAACAGACAGCCAAATATATTGACAAACATTTGCAACCATGCCTGTCACGGGTTAGATCACATATACAGGATAGTGCTCACTTTTTGAGGTTGCTAACTTCCCATACAAGTCAGATGAGTGAATCCATAATTATGGTGACATTTGATGTCCGTTCCTTGTACAAATGTATACCTCAAAATGAGGCTCTGAACATTTTGGCCACAGTATTAGAACAATGTGAAAGACCTCATGTAGTTCCAGGAGAATTTATATTAGCTCTCAGAAAGATGGCTCTATCTTTAAATTATTTTACATTTAACCTTAGTTATTATAGTCAGAAAACAGGCGTGTCCATGGGAGCAGCATTCTCCCCAAACATTGCGAATTTGTATATGGATTGGTTTGAAACCAAATGGATTTATCCATCTAATTTTTTCCAAAATGTAATGAGCTGGTGGAGATATATTGATAAACAGAATATTAGAAACCTACCATATGAGATTATATTAACTAATATGTGCTAACGTAGTGTATAATAGTGTACAATTGTGCTCAGAATGCCCCGCATGAACCTCAGCCATAAAACAGCTTATAACATGCAACTGGGAGCCACCATCATTGCACAGCCCTCCCTACCTACCAATTAGTGGAGCCAAAACCATAAAGGCACAGTCTATTGTCTGATCAATACTATAGTTGTTATTAATAACAATGGTACTTAGCGCCTCGTATCAGATGTATCGTGCTGAACTGCTAGGTGTCCCAGCAAAGAAGATGGCTGTTAATCCATAGGCATTCTTGTCATCTTTTTTCTTTCATTTTTCTTTGCTCGTGCTGGTGCTATAGTTCATAGAAAATAGTGCTTAACTGTTACTCAGTGCTTTCACGTTCCCAACATGCTGCATGTTTCGCCAGAGTGGCGTCTTCAGGAGAACGAAATCTAAAATCAAGCCAACCATTAACAATATCATTCACTACTATATATTCGTTACTTTGTACATATCATATTATGTATAAATAATACTGTATACTCGCAATTTGCATGGAGACTCCAGGAGGTGAACAGTCAACTGTCCCTACCACGATCGGAAAAATGCCAGAGCATGTGCACATGGTATTTATTATCACTGACATCACACCCCAATCAGCTATCACATGTGTGTTACCGCCCACCAGTCAATGGCTTTATTGAGGCCCCTGGGATATGTAGTTTGCCACTTATAGATAAACTGAGCTTCTTTCCTCAGCAGCTGAGAGGCAACATTACCAGCACAGGTTTGTTGAAGATGAAATAGTACCACAAAAGACAGATCTTCCTCACGGTGTCCCATCTCATCCCAATGCCCTACTAACGGGGCTTCCTTCTTGTGGGTACGGAGATTGCTCAGGTGTTCTCCAATGCGCTGCTTGATTTTCCGTCTAGTTTGTCCTATGTACCACTTTGTGCAAGGGCATTTAATGCCATAGACAACCCGAGTTGTATCACAGTCAGTCTTGTCACATAGTACCACAGTACGATTGATGACAGGGTGTGGGATCGATTTGGTCTCCCACGCATATCTACAGTATAAGCAGCTATTGCATTTTCTGTGTCCACTCTCCTCCATGGATACTGTCTCCGATCCTCGATATTTGACCATATTTAATGACATCTTTGTGTTATGGAACGGCACTCATCAAGATCTAGAACGTTTTTTACAATATATGAATGGATGCCACAATACCATTAAATTTGATATGCAGAGCAGTAGCTCGGGGATCGCATTTCTTGACATCTGGATATCTTTGAAACAGGGTATATTTGAAACATCGGTTTATGTCAAACCCACCGATAGAAATACACTGTTAGAATATACAAGCAAGCACCCTTCTCACTGTAAGTCGAACATACCGTTCTCACAATTTTTGCAGTATCGCAGAAATTTATTAAAAGAGGATATCCGGCTTCTCCAGTGAAAAAAGCAGGTAAAAGAGCCCTCTATAACCACAGTTAGTGTTTTCAAAGGGAAATCAATCCAACAAGACATGCTGACTTTTGTGACTAAATATAATACACATATTAATTTGTTAACGAGGGCGGTGAAAAAAAGTTTTGCCGCTATTACAGATTCATCCCTGCTTTCAACAAATCCAAGTGTTATTTTCTTATCAAAGGAATAATAATCTTAACAATATTTTATGTCTGGCAGAGGTCTGGAATAGAGACAGTATTAACATCAGAAGGACAGGGCGTCATGCCCCCTGTGGGAACTGTTCAGTGTGAACAGTAATGATGAATACAAATCAATTTATAGACAGCCACACAGGTAGGATTTATCCTTTAAGTGCAAATACAACATGTAATTCTATAAATGTCATATATTTGTTGAGATGTCCATGTAATTTATTGTCATTGCATTCAAGCGAAGAAACTGAATGAACCTTTGGTAACACATTTCATAGAAAAACAGCACTGTTTTTCAGAGATCCGATGTATTGTGTTGCAACAGTTGCGAATCACTGAAAGGCAAGGTAACATCAGACGTATACTCAGACAACGAGAACAAAAATGGATTTTTGGTTTACGCACGGTGGCACCTTTGGGTTTAAATGTTACACTAGAATGGAAGGCTTTTTTATGAGTTTGACGTCAAGGGTAGACACTGAAACTGATGTATGTCATTATAAAAGGAAGGCGTTTTTTGGAGGAATCCCATCGCCATTTTGAATGAGAGTCTTGTGTGGAAAGTTGTTTTTTGAAAAATTGTGATGCCATTAAGGTGAGGCGATCATCTTGGATATTTAGAGAGAACATCCATTCCCCTGAGGCAACCCAAGTCGGTGAAACAGGAAACCCCTGTTGGGATTTAAGAAGAGTTCTCAAGATAAGTAACAATCATTCAAGATAATATTGAGTTTACAATATCACAGTTAATACAAGCTTTCCAAGGGAAATAGTCTATTCTGTATCTCGAAAGGTTTTGTGGTCCATTATAATAACCAAGTGGAGTTTTTTTATGACTAATGATTGGGGGAGAGCTACCCACATATATGAAGATTTTACCTTACAAGTGGATGTGAATCTCAGTGAGGCTGAAGTCTTTTTTTCTCCACTTTTGAGTGATAGATATATGTCATATGACCCTTCTAGAGATACAGAATACAAGAGTGGGGAATTACTGGTGAATTGTGATTGTGGTCTCCAAGGATTCTTTTGAAAGCGATGTTAAGTGCTCCCCATTTTGTCAGGCACCTAACAGGGCAGATGCTTAAGTGACTTCTGTCTCCTGTGTACTCCTAAATTACTCTTTGACCGCCTTATATCAGCTACGATAGCATGATATAAAAGTCTTTAATATTTCTGAGTCTAATATTTCTTTAGACTTGAAGATCTTTCCTCTAACAGGTATGACCAATGGACAGGGAGGCAAAACAGCCACAGGGTATAACACAGGGTTTTATACTCAAGGAAGTTTCCTGCATAAACAGTCCCCCCCCCCTCTTTGTTTGTAATACTAAACCATTAGATCCTCCTTCATTCTGAAAGAGACTCTAAAGTCTAATGACTGTGTGATGATCTGCCTATCAACTGCTAATGTCATGCATAAGTAAAAATCATATTGCTTTAGTAGAGGCTGTAGAACTCTCTGCAGGCATCCATACTGTAAGATTCTAATGGCCCTACAAGTTAAACAAACCCACAAGAAATCTGTCTGTTGGATTTCTTTGGCAAATTTATTTTACAAAACTCCAAAATGGATTTCTCAAATTAGGAAACATGCATCAAAACTTGAGCAGATTTGTTGTCTTCAAAAAAAAAAAAAAAAAAAGCCAAATGACTATAAATTCTCATTGAATCCACTGATTTGCCAGATTCACTGGGAAAGCTATTTCACCTCCTCTGGGCAGGTTCCTCTAGCACCTTTGGGCTTCCAATTCAATCAGAACTAGCCTCTTTTGGGTAATAGGAATGATGGCTCTCATTGGAAGGGAGTGGCCAGAGAAAAAAGAGCAGGCAAAGGTCATGGCCAGAATGCTCAACAGATGTAGCACCCCAGGCCCAGGACATCAAACATGGTTTTCTGCCTATAGCAACCACCTTCCCTTCGGGTTAAGTCCTCCAGCAGTGACAACAGCCAGGCCTTAGTGTATACCTGTAGGACCTGGAATGAGGAACACGAATACTCATCAAGAAATCTCAGAAATGGAACAAAATCAACAAAGGCTGGTAAACAGGTACTGGAATAAAGAGGACTTCACAGGAGAATCCATATCAAAATAAGGAGAAATCATGACTCAGAAAAGCAGACATTCAGGTACAACTGAAGTAATGGTAGCTAAACCTTAGTAAAAAGGTATATGAAAGATTGGGTTTAAATACAAATGCCACAGGAAAAAGATGACATCTGAGAGGAAATGGCATTCATAGAGTGGACTGAGGCAGCCAGCCAGTCTGGTGGAACCTACTGACATCTGGTGGAGCCTGCTGACTCCTGCTGACAGGAGATCACATGTTCATCCAGGCAAGACTCTCCCATGACCTGAGTCACCTATAGACTACTGCAGAGCCTCACAATGTTGTTATAAGCCTTCACCTCTAAGTATCCATGGAGATTTTTCTTTCTTCCCTCTGCAGTTTAGCCCAGTCATCACAACAACAGTCTTTAACCACAGGCCACACAATACTCAGCTGTCTCAGAATCTGACTAACAAGGACATTAAGGTCCAGAATAAAGAGTGGTGGCGGGCCAAGAAAGGAGAAGACCAAAGCTTCACACAACACTTTTATTGAAGAGTAACCCTACTCGCATGCTGTAGGCATCTGAAGGTTTACCCTGTTTTCTGAAGAAGGTTACATATGGACTTGTAATGGGTTATGTTCACTTTGAAGATTGTATTGACCCCTGATGAAGGCGGTTGCTGAAACTCAGCCAAGTAGGGTCACTCCAATAAAAGTGGTTGTGTGAAGCTTTGGTTTTCTCTTCCTTTCCTGGACTGCCACTACTCTTTATTCAGGACCTTGGTTGCTTGTGCCGATGTTTTTCTCCTTTTCCTTTTTTAACATGGACCTTAAGCCTGACCTCTAAGTATCACTGTTGATCTATACTTGATGCGTCTTCCCTTCAGGAGTTGTAAATACTTCCTCAACAGCAAATTTGAGGGAAAAATAATTACATTAATGGTGGCTGAAATTTGTCTTGAATGTTCCTCAATGCATTAGTTTCACCTATAAACCACCATAAAATTTAGCCCAGGCCTGGTCTATAACTTATTCTCAGCATGCTGTGTTTCTAAGAAATGTCAGGATTGCCAACCTGGATGACACTAGTGCTTGAAAATGTATTAAAGTCTGGAGTGAATACCAAATAAAGGCAAGTTTCTAACCAGGACTTGAGAAGTCAAAAGTCACATTCATCTGATGCTGCATTAATGACAGACAAGTCTTCACAAAGGTAAGGGCAAAAAAGACCACTGCAATTTTTATGGGCTCCCCTCAAGATAAGCCTTAAGAAGTCCTTTCAATCTGCCAAATTCTAATCAGTTCTTACTCTTCCCAGACAGAACTCAAAGCAAAACTTCCACCATCCCCTACTGCCACCTGAGGAGAAATCAGAAGCAAACTTCTCTCCTCTCAACCAGACATATCCCTACCCATGCACCCCCTGAAAGAAATGATATTCCTTACTCCTCTCCCTGCACCAGACAGATATCAAAGGAAGATCTCACATCTCTGTATGGAAGAGAAATCAGTAACAGACTCTTTTCCCTTCAAGGAAAAATTAGGGGCAGAAGTCTTAATCTTTCAGGTTTTACTTTTTAGGTAAAAATCAGAACCGTTTCCTGAAGTTTAAATCATGGAGCTTTGGACAGTAGCAGACTAAGGAGGAGCAGGAGGCACTGACATGTTTGGCATAGCAGTACATGAAAATAGTATGGGCACCCAGAAGAAAGTAAGAATCCACGCATACATGCAATGTACATGCCCATAACCCCCTGTAACCTCCTAACTTTATTCTTCATTTTCTCAGAGTCTCACAGGCTGTTTCTTGCCCAGATCCCTTCCCCTTCCCGCTCCTCAGCTGCTGAGCTCAGACATGGGTTTCAATTACAGCCACAAAACCAAAAAGTCAAAGAAAAACACAGAGAAAAAAAAAGGTAGAATCTTATGGAAACAGATGAGGTCATGTGCTTTTACAACACACTGCCCTCTGGCCCATGGCTCCTTCCCAGAGCTGTAACGGGGAACAAGACTTGCCCCACAACCTTTGGCAGAACAACCTGTTTTCCAGCATTCGCTTATTATTTTCTTCGGCCATGCGTGGGAGTTGGGGTACAAGTTGTCACTAAAACACAATCATCACTGCCCCCATCCCTCCAACAGCTCCTTCAGAGCTTGCCATTTTTACAGGTTGGCTGTAAAGGGCTGAAAGCTCACTGGTCTTATATTTTGCAGGCAGTGAGGGAATGGTGCTTGGAAACATACCACATGGGATCCCTGAAGGCAATGAAAGAAAAACAAGCAACATGCAGCCTATGGGGGAAAGAAGAGAGAGAGAGAGAGAGAGAGAGAGAGAGAGAGAGAAAGTCTGGGCACAGGAGTGGAGAGATTTTCACTTAAGATACCCAACATGCTCTGTGGTAAACACCAGATCCAATGAATTAGACACATTCAGTTCAACAAACTGTTGATGGAAGACTTGATTTGAATTAGTAATCTAGACATATAAGGATCATTCACTGTAAACAGAACTACTATTTAATTGTTTAAAACTGCATGCCGAGTGCACATTGCTGAGCAAAACAGCACTGCAGCCTTGCCTTGAGAAATTCAGATTTTGTAACATTCAATGAATTATGCATGGAAAAGAAAGTGAAAAACCAAGCTGGTCACATATTCTCTATCCTTCCCTCCAATGTTGAGAAGTGCAAAAATAGTTATGCCATCCGACAGGCTGATTATGTTGCCAAGGTCCTCTTCTTTGGGCAAAACAACTCAGTTGGCCTAACACATAGGCAGTAACATAGTAACATAGTAGATGACGGCAGAAAAAGACCTGCATGGTCCATCTAGTCTGCCCAAGATAAACTCATATCTTGAATTTGTACCTGTCTTTTTCAGGGCACAGACCGTATAAGTCTGCCCAGCAGTATTTCCCGCCTCCCAACCACCAGTCCCGTCTCCCATCACCGGCTCTGGTACAGACCGTATAAGTCTGCCCTCCCCTATCCTAGCCTCCCAACCACCAACCCCTCTTCCCCCCACCTGCTCCGCCACCCAATTTCAGCTAAGCTTCTGAGGATCCATTCCTGCTGCACAGGATTCCTTTATGCATATACCACGCATGTTTGAATTCCGTTACCGTTTTCATCTCCACCACCTCCTGCGGGAGGGCATTCCAAGCATCTACCACCCTCTCCGTGAAAAAACACATAGGCAGTAGTATCTGTGATGCATCCCTAAAGATCAGGATGGCAAAAATCAAACTACCTGCATTGATTCTATACTCAATGGATGGGCTTTACTTACCAGGTCTGTGCCAGTAATCGAGCAAAACTCTGCAGGTAGTTTTACTCTTCTCCCTGGAAAAATAACCAGTAGAGATTTGCATAGTTTTTCCAACCACAATAACATGCATAGTTTTGAAAATGTAAAAGGAATACATTCTGTTGCCTCCCCTGGCCTAACATCCCATCCTCTGGGAATGCTTCCAAAGAATTCAGGTAAAATTGCATACTGTATGTTATTGAACAATGCACATAATTTCACCTGCATATGAGGTGGACAATTTTCAAAGAACTCATTTGAATGAATAAAATACTTTTTTAAGGGCTTCGACATTAGCTTCAGAACTTTTAGTACAAGTACAGTGCTGGGCAGACATCTACGGTCTGTGCCCTGAAAATGACATGGACAAATTAAACTTGGGTATACATATAAAGTATCGCATACCATATAAAATGAGTTTATCTTGTTGGGCAGACTGAATGGATCGTACAGGTCTTTATCTGCCATCATTTACTATGTTACTACGTAAAATAACTGATACACTTTATAATTATGCACAATTTCCTATTATCTGATCTAGGAAATCATGTGATTGTATTAAAGCATGTGGAGTGCATTAAAGGAGTGGAGGAGTGCCCAGGTCAAATCCTACTGCTACTCCTTGTGATCTTGGGCAAGTCACTTAACCCTCCATTGCCTCAGGTACAAACTTAGATTGAGAGCCTTCCAGCAACAGGGAAATACCCAGAGTACCTGAATGTAAATCACCTTGAGCTACCACTAAAAAGTTGTGAGCAAAATCCATAATAATAATAATGTATATCTGTCAAAGTTGGCAACAAAGAAGAATATAAAATTAAAGCTATATAAATAAACCAATGGGGCCCATAACATGCTGCTTTCTTGAGGGCTTTTCAGAACCATATTTATGGGTTGAATTAAGGTCACGGCATGTTTTGGGGGTCCTTGTAGGCTGTCTGGATTCTCTACTGCAGAGCTGCTCTGCAGTGTATCTTTACTCTAACATTCATTCATGTTTAATATTGGCCATTTTTCATTTTTTTTCTTGCCCAGTATTTTTTCTTGCCCAGTACCTGCAATGTATTTGGGCTTCCAGCTCAGTTGGAACTGGCCTCTGTTGTGAATGAAGGTTCATGTCACTATTGCACTACTACCTGGGTTTTTTCCTCTATTTTATAACTACGTCCCAAATCACATAAAAGAAAATTTGCCAGTCAGCTTAAACAACTGAACCATAGATAAAGTCAGTGATACAATATGAGGAAGAGAAGATGCCATTAAAAAAAAGAGAGAGACTGTGAGAGAGATAACTCTAAGAAATATGAGGGAAGAAAACCACTTGTTAGAGCAGAGGTGGACAGCCATGGTCCTTGAGGGCCACAGCCCAGTCGGGTTTCCTGGTTTCCACAATGAATATGCAAGAGACTGATTTGCTTGTACTGCTTCCATTGTATGCCAATAGATCTCATGCATATTAATTGTGGAAATCTTGAAAACCTGACTAGGTTGTGGCCTTCAAAGACCATGGTTATCCATTCCTGTATCCATTCTTGTGAAAAAACACAAGACTCGGACAGAACTATAAACTGAGACAGTCAGACATAGGAAAGAATGCAAGAAATGCAGATGCCCCAATCACTTCCCAAAAGGACATTACATCACCTAAAGAAAAACTTTATAATCTTCAACTAGGTAATGAAAGGTAAAGTGAAGTACCCATGCCCACTTGAGATAAGAATAAGTGCATGTAGCACAGGAATGAAAGTCATGCTACAAATTTTCCCAATGGTGCCAGTGAGAAGGTGCCCGCTGTTGAATATATTTCAGGAAAGTCATAGCACATTATCTCAGCCAATGCCAAGATTGCCTGTGCTTCTCTGGAATCCCTACAACAGTCCCTATATGATATATACCACTAGGGACAGAGTAAGTATCTCCATTTAATAATAAATATAGACCACTTTAGTGGTACCACAGAAAGGCGGTATCCATGACACCTTACCATTTATAAGGAAATCCATAGGTAAGTTTTAATAAAATGGTTGCACATAAATACTTTATCCCTATAGACATCATCACAATTTTAGCAGATACCAGTGGATGTCATCAGATAAGAATCGTTTTGCCCTTCTAGTCTGTTTAGCTGTCTCTGCTTAGTCCAGCTCTTTTAACCATACTTCATTTCTCTACCACTAACTTCTGTGCTAAACGCAATCCACTGCAATAAAGCATCCCTTACCCGTTCTACCACCCATGCTAGGTGACCTATCATCTCCCCCTAGTTATTCTTGAGAACATATCAATGCTCGTCACTGCTTTGTGCTGGTGGATCTTACCAGCTTTCCCTGAGAGCATGATATACAACCATAAGATGCACCATACTGGGTTAGACCAAAGATCCATTAGGCCAGCATATTATTTCTGACCATGCCCAATCCAGGTCACAAATACCACAGGATCCCAAAGATTAGATTGATTCCTTTTTTTTTCACACCTAGAGATAAGCAGTGGTTTACCCAAGTCTGCTTGACCAATAAAGATTTATGGGTATTTCCTCTATGAACTTGTCTGAACTATAGAGCCAACATTTCAAAAATAATACAAATTATCTATCCCTGGACGTAATGAATGAGCTTGATCAATATTGGGGATGCTTACCACTCACTGTGACCTAAAGAAGATACCTGTTGCTCCACCTACCCAACTGCTAGAACATAACATATAAAACCATCCACACAGCAGGTTTCAGCTACCTGGTATCCAAAAGGTGGAACGCAATACGAAAAGCCACAAGAAACATCACTAACTACCTCTAGTTCAGGAAAGAACTGAAAACATACCTCTTCAAAAACGTTTTATAGCTAATCACACAGGCCACAAAGGACTTCGTTAAGTCACAACTGTAAAACACTATTGCAATTTTAATGTAACTGTAAGCCACTGTGAACCGAAACTTGTTTTGTATAACAGTGGGATACAAGAATAAATAAATAAAGAGCTGGCTCCTATGGTCTAAACCTTTTTTAAACCCAGTTATGCTAACTGCCTTGACCACATACAACTTCCAGCAGCAAATTCCACAGCTTAATTGTATGTTAAGTGAAAAAATAAGTTCACTAACTTGTTTTAAATGTACTACCTATTAATTTCATGGAGTATCCCTTCATCTTGGTAGCATCTGAAAAGCTAAACAGCCTTTTACTATTTATTTGTTCTGCCCAACTCAATATTTTATAGACTTTTCTTATATCTCCTGACAGCTTTCTCTTCTCCAATCTAAAGAGCCCTAACCTGTCCTTTTTTCAAAGAAATGCAATGCCATCCCCTTTATCATATTGGTTGCTATTTTTTGTGCCTGGTCTGTTTTCTTTTTTGACTGCTGCTGCACACTGAACTGAAAATTTCTACTACTACTACTTATCATTTCTATAGCGCTACTGGACGTACGCAGCACTGTAATATATTGTCCCAAAGACTCCAAAATCCTTGACTCTTGATACAGAATCTAGCATACTTAGGGGAAGGAAGGGATTCTGGATTTAGCTCATGCTTTTTTCACCTATATGCCTCAACTTACTATTGTTCACATTAAGGGGCCCTTTTACTAAAACGGGCTAAAAGGTGGCCTACGCTAGTTTTGGCACATGCTCTAGGCCACTTTCTACCATGGTAGGAAAAAGGCCTTTTTTAAATGGAGCAGTAAATGGACATGCGCTAATAATAAAATTAGCACGTGGCCATTTCCTGCCTGAGCCTTTACCGCTTCCTATTTAATGGGCGGTAAGAGTTCACACACTAACTCATGTAGCAATTGGACAGCACACAGCAATGTGGTTGCACTGCCGATTACCACTGGGAAAATAATTTTCTACCACAGGAAGCTGTGTGCGAAGTAGTGTAGTGGTCGGTGCAGTGGAGGAGACCCAGGCTCATATCTCACTCTTCCTGTCATACTTGTGGTGGAAATTGTAAGTCTGCTAAAACTCACCAAACACCTACTGTACCCACATATAGGTAACCCCTTCACCTATAAGGGCTATTGTAGTGGTGTACATTTGGGGATGGTAGGTTTTGGTTGGAGGGCTCAGCAGACAAGATAAGGAGGTAATAGTGAGATGCATACCTGGAAGCTTTTATATGAAGTCCACAGCAGTGCCCTCTAGGGCACCCCATTGCTCTTATGGGATGTCTATGTGGCCAGTCTACTAAGAATTCTGGTTCCTCCTACATCACAATGGCTTGAATTTATGCATTTTGCATTTGGGCGTTTGTTTTTGTTTTTATTTTTTTTTAATGGACCAAAAAGATAAACGCATAGAGCACAAAAACATCTAGCATGTGGCCATTTTCAAAAGAAAAATAAAGATAGATGTTTTGCTATCTCAAAAATGGTATATTTCCTTTTCAGATTTGGACGTTCTAGCACAAAATTCCAAAGTCTGACTTAGACATCATATCAAAAATGCCCCTTCGTATCAATCATTTCACCCTTATCCACATCTTTATTTATAAGACAAGACTTTCCCTTTTCTAAATCAGTGTTTGCACTGCTCTATTAAAAATGTATATCAATGTGGCTAGTAACTTTGTTTTCTAGAATAGCTTCTCCCATTTTGCCTAACACCAACTTCAAGATCACTGGTCTCTAGTTTGCTGGATCACCTCTGGAGCCCTTTTTAAACACTTAAGGCTCAGGCCCACCCAACAGTAGCACATGTTTGGCGGTAGCTGGTGGGGATCCCAAGCTCCGCCAGCTGAAAACTTCCCCCTGATGGTAACGAAAATGCTGGTCTCCACGATACTGGTAACTACGTATGTTCAGTTTTCAGTGCATACCTGCTGCAGACTGCTAAGGTGGAGAGAAGCATTTTCCCACCAGCTGAGATATTTTTTTGGTGTGTGGGGGAGAACACTTGGTGCCCTTGGTGCCCACTCACTTCTTACCTAGGCCCACCCAAAATCTTCTGTTTGGCTAAGCCCCTGAGTCAGACCATTATTCGACCAAAAAGCCTTCACACTACTACTCCAAATGTTAGTCCTACCTCACTTGGATTACTGTAACATAGCATTCTATTTCTTGGTATTAAATATCAATATCAGAAAAAACTGCAAATCATACAGAATACAGCTGCAAGACTAGTATACAGATTGAATAGATGTACTAGTGTTTCAGCTCATCTAAGTCAGAGGAGTGTGGTAGCCGTGTTAGTCCACTCTTAAGGTTATCAATAGAAATCAAACAAAATAAAACATGGAAAAGAAAATAAGATGATACCTTCTTTATTGGACATAACTTAATACATTTCTTGATTAGCTTTCGAAGGTTGCCCTTCTTCGTCAGATCGGATTTCGGATTTCCGATCTGACGAAGAAGGGCAACCTTCGAAAGCTAATCAAGAAATGTATTAAGTTATGTCCAATAAAAAAGGTATCATATTATTTTCTTTTCCATGTTTTATTTTGTTTGATTTCTATTGATAAGCTCATCTAAATAAACTGCACTGGCTTCCCATAGCAGAAAGACTCAGGTTCAAAGCTAGTACTTTAGTTTTTCAAATCTTACAGGGCTTCACCTCTGAATTGCTGACTAAGACCGCTTTGCTA
Organism: Microcaecilia unicolor; assembly: GCF_901765095.1. NCBI lineage: Eukaryota > Metazoa > Chordata > Amphibia > Gymnophiona > Siphonopidae > Microcaecilia > Microcaecilia unicolor. The sequence goes on from NC_044034.1 coordinate 214,566,908, forward strand.
TATCTGGTCCAGTCTAACAGACTGAAACAACTAATGCTAGCATCATCATTTCAAAAGACAATTCGAAATTAGAAGATTTTCAGCTCTGTATTCCCCGTACTTGGAGTCAAAATATGGAACTCTCTACCTATTCCCTTCAGAACAGAAAACAGCTACCTCAGCATCAGGAAGAGGTTAAAAACCTTTCTCTTTCCAAAGACTGCTTCACAATAATCCATCAGGACTTCTGCTTCCTAGTATCATCCATTATCCTTTCCTTTAATGTTTTTAGTCTCATGCATTACACCAATGGTCTCTAATGTTTCTTATACCTCATGCTAACGCTGTCTGCTTTTGTCTCACCTAGAATGTAAACCACACTGAACCCTGGAAAGGGGATATTAGCGGTATACAAGAATTGAATTGAATTAAGTAGCCTTAACAAGAGCCAAGTAATAGTTACATTCAGAAATGTCTTACAAAATATTCTATAAGCACCACGCCTAATTTCAATGTCATATAACTCCAAACTGGGTGTGGCCACAGGAGGGGCATGGGCAGGTGAAGGGCATGAACTAGAGGACATAAAATGAGATTGAAGGGGGGCAGAATCAAGAAAAATGTCAGGAAGTATTTTTTCACGGAGAGAGTGGTGGATGCTCGGAATGCCCTCCCGCGGGAGGTGGTGGAGATGAAAATGGTAACGGAATTCAAAAATGCGTGGGATAAACATAAAGGAATCCTGTTCAAAAGGAATGGATCCTCAGAAGCTTAGCTGAGATTGGGTGACAGAGCCGGTGGTGGGAGGCAGGGCTGGTGGTTGGGAGGCAGGGCTAGTGCTGAGCAGACTGCTACGGTCTGTGCTGTGAAAATGGCAGATACTAATCAAGGTCAGGTATACACAAAAAGTAGCACATATGAGTTTATCTTGTTGGGCAGACTGGATGGACCATGCAGGTCTTTCTCTGCCGTCATCTACTATGTTACTCACGTTACTATGATTGAAAGTTTAGCACATGTTTATAGAATACTTGCTATTGTGCATACAACTACCAGGACTTAGATGCCAGCATGTTTCACAATTTGTGGCTTGCATAAATGCTCACACCTAACCTTAGTTTTTTGAATCTGCGCTCATTGTGAATTCTATAATGGCAGCATGGAGCATAATGGCTCCTAATTTTGGGGTCCTTTTACTAAGATGCACTGAAAAATAGGCTGCACTAGTATAAGCGCGTGTTTTGGGTGCGCATATCCATTTTCCAGCACGCCTGTAAAAAAGGCCTTTTTTTACATTTTTGCCGAAAATGGATGTAGAGCAAAATAAAAATTGGTGCACGTCCATTTTGGGTCTGAGACCTTACCACCAGCCATTGACTTAGCGTCTCTCACATTAACCATGTGGTAATCACCTACATGCATCAAGTCAGAGTTACCGCCCGATATGCGCCGTGTCAAAAATGAAATTACCGCATGGGCCATTCGGTAGCCGGGCGGTAACTCCAAATTGAGGCATGTTAGGCATGCATAAGCGCCTAAGCGGCTTAGTAAAAGGGCCCCTTTGGGTACTATTTACTGAATCTGGTCTTTTACCGTTCACTGCCTCGGGTACTCAATTAGATTATATAAAGGGATCTCTGCATCCTTTACTAAGTTTTCTCATCTCCCAGTAGAGAGCATATGAATAAAAGTCAGATTAGGCTGGGACTGAACCTGCAATTAAGCTCTGGAATTCATTGCCAGAGAATGTGGTAAAGGCAGTTAGCTTAGCGGAGTTTAAAAAAGGTTTGGACGGCTTCCTGAAGGAAAAGTCCATAGACCGTTATTAAATGGACTTGGGGAAAATCCACTATTTCTGGGATAAGCAGTATAAAATGTTTTGTACTTTTTGGGATCTTACCAGGTATTTGTGATCTGGATTGGTCACTGTTGGAAACAGGATGCTGGGCTTGATGGGCCTTTGGTCTTTCTCAGTATGGCAATACTTATGTACTTATGTACTCCATTTTGGGAGTAATCGCAGTGATGCAGTCTAAGAGATCGGTCAAAGCATCCAGGACAAGATTCAGTAAGTCTGCCTGGAAGAGTTCTGGAGAGGTTACAGGTGAGAGCAGAACAACATTTTTTCCTGGTTCTGAAGGTTCTAGCTTAGGGAAGAAAAGTCTAATCTCCTCTTCCCACTTGACTTGGGAGCTGAACAGGAAGGACGCCCGTTTTACCATGTCTAGAATTCTGAGATGGAAGCAGAAGAACCTGAAGAGAATTTCTTCTAATTATGTTTTCTGGCCCTCCAGAAGAGTAGTGGCCTGAGGAGTCTGCTCGATGGTGCTAAAGGAGAAAGCAGCAAACTGGCGTTTGATCCAGGAGTCTGTAGAAATCTATGAGGAGCAAAGGAAAGATTCAAGCTTTTGAGTATTAGGCACCATAGAGTTCTTGAAAGTCAGAGGGGAGCCCAAAGTCCAAAGGAAGAGGAGGGTGTCCCAGAAGTGTTTTGAAGAATTGATCGGACCCCTGTTCTACATTGAATGCTTATTTGTTGGTTCCAAAAAGCAACAAGGGGAATGATCTGCAAACTCCAATGTGGAAAAAAGCAGAGCCGATCAGTAGCTGGTACAAATGAGTCTTTGTTGTAGAGTATCCAAAAAATCACCAAAACATAAAATGGTATTTACGCTAGTTTCAACCATACACAAATTGGGCGCACACTCAAATTTGCACATGCAATTAAAAGTACCATTATAGAATCTCCCTGTAAGTGTTTGCTTTGAAGAACTTTATTCAGGTATGACTTTTATATGGAATACTTCTACCTTTGTCTGGAGCATCTCCTTAAACTAGATATAATCTGTTCCATCCCACCTCACATTAGAAAATCCACTCCAAATCTTTCATGGGGTCTATGGGGCACAGACCTGGAACCTAGTGATCCCGTCTGTTTAATATTCAAACCCAGAAGATGGGCTGTTACAATTGTACAATCTCTGGAGCAGGAAATACCTACTGTATCTCTAATGTAACTTGCCTTGAGCTTGGGTTTAGAAAAACAGGTAATCAAATCTAAATCTAAATCTGCTATCCTCTGGTTCTCTGGTGCCACTGCTAGATGTATTCCAATGAACTATCCAACACAACTTTGATGAAATTCCAGGTGTAAATGTTTACACAGATGATGCTACCCTAGAAAAACATAGTGAGCATCTATAGTTGAAACTGAACTGTACAAAAGTAGAATCAAACTGGATTTTTGAAAAAAAATCACTTTTATGAGTAAGAAATAGCATTCCTTGGTGATAACCTAAGCTCACAGGCAGTACAAGCAGTTATCTGCAATGTCTAAACTATCATAAACATGCCAACACCTAGGACAAAAGATGACATACAATGTTTTCTGAGTGTTGTAAATTTTACGGAAAAATTGGCACCCATACTTTCTAAGAAAATCAATGTAGTACAACACAGACAGCAAAACATCAGTGTTAACGTGTATATCCCCCTCGTTAAACATCCTTCTTTTGGCATTTAAAAAATGTTTATACTTTGGCGTGCATATACCTCAGGTTTCATGAACAAACTTGAGTATGCAGATTTTAGGAAGATATTAAAAACTTCTCTTTTTAAGAATTTTTTTGTTAGTTCAGATTGAGCTCCCGTTAACTTGTTTTTAATTTTTCATCAAGAGCTTGTCTTGATTTTTACTCTTATTGTAAACCACTTCACACTTTTGGTATTAGTGGTATATAAACTGTAAGCCTGTAATATCAAAGCAATACATGCTGTCAGTAAGGGGAGGTGAATAAAAGATTTCTTATGCCACACCAAGTGGAGGAATAGCTTAGGTAATAGAGAAGTGGGTTGTGAATCTAGTGAGGCCAGATTTCAAATCCTGCTTCTCCTATTGGCATTCTCTGTGAAATTGCCTCAGCTCAGAACTAGATTGTGAGTCAATTAGGGAAGAGAAATTTTGGGGTAACTCACTCACCTTGAGCTTGGATTTGGAAAAGGTGTGTAAGAAATTCAAACTGCACCAGCAATATGAAGGAGAAATTCTGGTGTTATGTGGGGATCCAGTTGAACCGATCATAAACACAAAACACGTCTTGGAATCCCTATGAATAGAAAATCCATGTGTAAAGAGGAAAAGGATAGTGATAGGAGTGTACTACAGTCCACCTGACCAGGGTGAACAGATGCAGAAATGTTAACCAAAAGGCTAACGAACTGGGGAACACAATAATAATGGGTGATTTTAGTTACCCAATCAAAATTAGGAGATATTGCCTAGATCATTCAGCCTATAAGACAAAACAAAAAGATCCTGGCTCACTTTGACAGTCAATCAGTTGAACTGTTATTCATATATAGAAATTTTACCTATCTTTTCAATAGAAGAAAATGTAATATTTAATAATAGGGAGGAAAAAGGCCTCAGATACCCAGAATGCAGATATCAGCTTGTCACACTGCAAATCATCCAGTCCAGTTTTCCTTCATTGGTCCAACCCTCCCCCCTCCCCTCCCCTCCCCTCCTCCCCCCCAAAAAAAATGTTTATGCTTTAAGTAAAACAAATCTTCAAATATTCACCCGAGATATATATATATATATATATATGACAAGTACTTATTTCACAGAAACCAACAGGGCACATTTCACCTGTTCAATCGGGCTTCCTCTGAGATTTCTAACTCAGCAATCAGAGTGCATATCACACACAGGAAATTCTGCAATATTTTTTGTCAGCTTGCAGTGCTTCTTCTGCTTACCCCAATATTTATTGGCTGAGTAAATGTAACATCAGGGCATGCTAGGGAGGCAAAATTCCTTGATAACATCCTTTGTGCTTCCTTTATAGAGCAGCTGGTTCAGGAACCAATAAAGGAGGGACAATTCTAGTGGAGCACATGATCTGGTGGAGGAGGTAATGGTGCATTTAATTTTCAAAATGGAGACTATGATAAAATAAGAATGGTCAAAAAAAACCTTAGAGAAGCAGCTGCAAAGGTCAAAAATGTGTATCAGGTGTGGTTGCTGTTCAAAAATACCATACTGGAAGCCCAGGCCAGATATATTCCAAGTATTAAAAAAGAAGGAAGGAAGGCCAAACAACAGCCGGCAAGGTTAAAAAGTGAGGTGAAGGAAGCTGTTAAAGCTAAAATAAAATCCTTCAGAAAACAGAAGAATCTGACTGAAAATAATAGAAAACGGCAAAAGGAATGGTGAAGTCAAATGCAAAGCGCTGATAAGGAAGGCAAAGAAAATTTTTTAAATGAAGATTGTGTTGGAGGCAAAAACACATGGTAAAAACTTTTTTAGGTATGTTAGAAGCAAGAAGCCAGTAAAAGAATCAGTTGGACTGCTAGATGACCGACGGGTAAAACGGGAACTCAGAGAAGACAAGGCCATTGCAGAGAGATTAAATGAATTCTTTGCTTCAGTTTTCACTGAGGAAGATGTGGGAGAGATACCAGTGTCAGAAATGGTATTCAATGCAGATGAGTCAGAGAAACTAAAACAAATCTCTGTAAACCTGGAAGATATAATGAGGCAATTTGACAAACTGAAGAGTAGCAAATTGCCTGGATCAGATGGTATATATCCCAGTGTACTGATACAATTGAAAAATGAACTTGCAGAGTTATTGTTAGTAATATGTAATTTATCTTTAAAATCAAGCATGGTACCAAAAGATTGAAGGGTGGCCAATGTAATGCCAATTTTTAGAAAGGATTCCAGAGGTGATACGGAAAATTATAGACTGTTGAGCCTGACATCAGTGCCGGGCAAAATGATAGAGACTATTATAAAGAGCAAAATTAAAGAACATATAGGTAAGAACATAAGAACATAAAAGTAACCATACTGGATCATGCCAATGGTCCATTGAGCCCAGTATCCTGTTCTCCAAACAGTGGCCAAGCCAGGTCACAAGCACCCAAATCGTGGCCACACTCCATACTAAAAAATCCCAGGGAAAGCAGTTGCTTCCCATGTTTTTCTCAATAGCAGACTATGGACTTTTCCTCCAAGAATTTGTCCAACCTTTTTTAAACTCAGATACACTAACCACTGTTACCACATCCTCCGGCAAAGAGTTCCAGAGCGTAACTATTCGTTGAGTGAAAAAATATTTCCTCCTGTTTGTTTTAAAAGTATTTCCATGTAACTTCCTCGAGTGTCCCCTAGTCTTTGTACTTTTGGAACGAGTGAAAAATTGATTTACCTCTACTCGTTCTACACCACTCAGGATTTTGTACACCTCAACCATATCTCCCCTCATTTGTCTCTTTTCCAAGCTGAAGAGCCCTAACCTCTTTAGCCTTTCCTCAAACGAGAGGAGTTCCATCCCCTTTATCATTTTGGTCACTCTTCTTTGAACCTTTTCTAAGTCTGTAATATCTTTTTAGAGATACAGCGACCAGAACTGAATGCAATACTCAAGGTGGGGATGCATCATGAAACGATACAAAGGCATTATAGTATTTTCAGTCTTATTCACCATCCCTTTCCTAATAATTCCTAGCATGCTGTTTGCTTTTATGGCAGCCGCCGCCGCCGCACACTAAGCAATAGATTTCAGCGTTTTATCTACAATGACACCCAGATCTTTTTCTTGAGTGCTGACCCCCAAGGTAGACCCTAGCATCAGGTAGCTATGCTTCAGATTATTCTTTACAAAGTGCATCACCTTGCATTTGTCCATATTAAATTTCATCTGCCATTTGGATCCCCAGTCTTCCAATTGCCTAAGGTCTTCCTGCAATATTTCACAGTCCACACATGTTTCAACAACCTTGAATAGTTTTGTATCATCTGTAAATTTAATCACCTCACTCGTCGTTCCAATTTCCATATCATTTATAAATATGTTAAATAGCACCAGTCCCAGTACAGATCCCTGCAGCACTCCACTGTTCACCCTCCTCCATTGAGAGAAATGACCATTTAACCCTACCCTCTGTTTTCTGACCAATAACCAATTCTTAATCCACACCAGAACATTTCCTCCTATCCCATGACTAATTTTCTCAGGTGTCTCTCATGAGGAAATTTATCAAACGCTTTCCGAAAATCTAGATACATTACATCAACCAGCTCACCTTTATCCACATTCATGCCTTCAAAGAAATGAAGCAAATTGGTGAGGCAAGACTTCATTAGCTGAACCCATGCTTACTCTGTACCATTAAACCATGTTTGTATACATGTTCTGTAATTTTATTCTTTATAATATTTTCCACTATTTTGCCCGGCACTGACATCAGGCTTACCAGTCTATAATTTCCCAGATCACCCCTAGAACTCTTTTTAAAAATCGGCGTCACATTGGCCACCTTCCAATCTTCAGGTACTACAGATGATTTTAATGAGATTTCTAACTCAGCAATCAGAGTGCATACCTTACCAAGACAGGTACAAATCAAGGTAAGGTATACACAAAAAAGTGGCACATTTCTTGGGCAGACTGGATGGACCGTGCAGGTCTTTTTCTGCCATCATGTACTATGTAAAAGCAGAGGGGAAGGGGAGGGGGGGGGGGACTGGAGGATACAAATCAAAGTATAAAGCATGCATATGCCAAAAAAACCCATCAAATTTAGTACTTACCTTTGTACCATATCAAAATAAGCAACAAGTGGTAGCCATTTTTCCCTATATGAAGCAAGGTGTGATTCGAATTTGTAAATTTGGAGCACTAAGTTCCACCACTCCTGGTAGGTAGCCTGATGTAAAGACTTTGACTCTCCGTGGAGGCTCCTCCTGTCTTCTTGGATTTGCTCTTTATCTTACCACAACATCGCTTTGTATTTTACACCGGAGTCTCCAAACGCCTCTCCGGTACTATGTAAGCTACATTGAGCCTACAAATAGGTGGGGAAATGTGGGATACAAATGTAATAAATAAAAATAAATAAGTAGCCTTGAGGTGTGTTCCCTCCAGATTCACAGTTCTGAAGTTCCCAAACTGGAATTCCGAGGGGATCCACACGCTACCCCTAGTGCAAGAGCCACGTATGTGGTGGAGGGAGGGGGGTTCTTTTTTTGTTTTGTTTGCCTATCCTGGTTGTAAGAGCCAGGAGTGGGAGGTGCTTGGCAGCTAGTGCTGAATGCAGTATTCACATTTAGGATGTGGAAATCCAAAGTACATTGGTTGAGAGTGTGATAATATGTATGCAAATACGGTCTGTGCCAGAGCTGGTAGTGGGAGGCGGGGCTGGTGGGTAGGAAGCGGGGATAGTGCTGGGCAGACTTATACGGTCTGTGCCAGAGCTGGTGGTGGGAGGTAGGACTGGTAGTTGGGAGGCGGGGATAGTGCTGGGCAGACTTATATGGTCTGTGCCCTGAAGAGGACAGGTACAAATAAAAAGTAGCACATGTGAATTTATCTTGTTGGGCAGACTGGATGGACCGTGTAGGTCTTTTTCTGCCGTCATCATCTACTATGACAGGTTACATATGAGTAACAGCAGATCAGCAATTTCATGCTTGAGTTCTTTGAGTACCTGTGGATATACGCCATCCAGTCCAGGTGATTTACTATTCTTTAATTTGTCAATTTGGCTCAGCACATCTTACAGATTCACTGAGATTTCTTTCAATTCCTCCACATCATCACCCTTGAAAACTATTTCCGGTACAAGCAGATCTCTTACATCTTGTTCCGTAAAGACCGAAGCAGGGGCGTAGCTACGGGTGCCACCCAGTTTTGCCTCAGGCCCGCCCCACCCAGAAGCAGAGTCCATCAGCTCCGGACTCCAAACAGTTTGCCTCCGCCGATCGCGATTCCGACTCCACCCCTCTCTTCCTCCCTCCCTCGGCGCTGCAGTAATGTACCTGGGATCCCGGCAGCATTAGCGTTGTATCCACGCTGCCTTCGCACTGCCCCGGAAGCCTTAAAGCTTCCGGGGCAGTGCGAAGGCAGTGTGGATACAACGCTAATGCTGCCGGGATCCCAGGTACATTACTGCAGCGCCGAGGGAGGGGAAGAGAGGGGTAGAGTCGAAATCGCGCGATTCTGGACCTCGCGGGCGGCGCCTTCGCACTGCCCCGGAAGCCTTCTCTTAAAGAGAGGGCTTCCAGGGCAGTGCGAAGGCAGCGTGGATACTTAGCTAATGCTGCCGGCCCGGGATCCCAGGTAGAAGCGCCGGACGGAGGAAGAGAGGGGTGGACGGTCACGGACTCGGCGATCCTGGACCTCGTGGGCGGGCGGGGCGTAACTTGATCTGGGAGAAGTGGGGCACAGCAGAGGGAGAGATGGTGAACAGAGTGAGGGGGAAGGAGCAGGAGATGAATGGGATTTGGAGGGGTGGTGAGCAGAGGGAAGGATGAGACTGGCTATAGAAATGCTAAGTAGTAGTAGTAGTAGACTGGGAGGGGTGATAAGTAGAGGGTGGATAGGACTGGGAGAAATGGGGCACAGCAGAGGGAAGGAGCAGGAGATGGATGGGAGGACAGGGCCCAGGGAGAGAGGAGAAATTGCTGGACATGGAGGGAAGGGTAGGGGAGAGAGAATTGCTGGGAATGGATGAATGGAGGGAAGGGCAGGGGAGAGAGGAGAATTGCTGGGTATGGATGAATGGAGGGGATGGGAGAGAAGAGAATTGCTGGGTATGGATGGAGGGGAGAGGAGAGTTGCTGGACATGGGTGGATGGAGCGGAGGGAAGAGGAGAGAGGAAGGTTGCTGGACATGGGTGGATGGAGGGAAGGGCGGGAGAGAGGAGGGTTGCTGGACATGGATGGAGGGAAGGGCGGGAGAGAGGAGGGTTGCTGGACATGGATGGAGGATATGGAAGGAGATAAGATGAGGGAAAAGGAAGAGGAGAAAATCTGCACATGGATGAAGAAAATAGGCAGAAGCTGGATCCACTGGACAGTCAAGTCTGCGGAGGACCCAGCTTTTACTTATGGATATAGAGCAAGAAATGAAGAAGAAAGGAGGAAAGTAAAGAAATAAATGGAAAGGAAGCCCTGGAATTGGAGTTAAGAGGACAGATAGCAGCAGAATCGGATACTGGGCCAGCATGATCAGAAAAACAAAGTCACCAGACAACAAAGGTAGAAAAAAATCATTTTATTTTCATTATAGTGTTTGGAATATGTCCACTTTGAGAATCAGGTGCTCAACATTAAAAGTTTATATTTTATTTACTTATTTATGGCATTTTATCCCACATTAAACATGAATTAGATTGGAACCTGGGATCATTTAATGTTTTTTTTTTCCTGGAGAGAGTAATGCATTGCCTCCCCTCCCCCAGGCTCTCTCCCCAGCTATAGCCAGCTCTGCAATTTTGAGGGGAGGTGGACGGAGGTGGACGGGAGGGGGGGCGCAGAGGTGGACCGGGGAGAGAGCCTGTTGTTAAACATTTACCAGCACACCACTGTCTAGTGCCCACCCTTCCAACCTGTTGGCCCACCCAAAAATTGACTTCTGCCTACGCCACTGGACCGAAGCAAAGAATTCATTCAATTTCTCTGCTATGGTCTTGTCCTCCCTGAGTGCCCCTTTTGCTCCTTCGTGATCTAACAGTCCCATGGATTCTCTCACATGCTTTCTGCTTCTGAAGTACCTGAAAAAGTTGTTACTGTGAGTTTTGGCCTCTGTGGCAAGTTTCTCTTCATATTCTCTTTTAGGCTTCTTTATTAATGCTTTGCATCTGATTTGCCAGTGCTTATGTTGCTTATTTTCTTCATTTGGGTCTTTTTTCCATTCTTTGAAGGACAATCTTTTGGCTGTAATGGCCTCTTTTACTTCATCTTTTAACCATGCTGGCCGATTTTTTTTCTACTCTTTCCACCTTTGCAAATACGTGGAATGCATTTGGATTGAGCTTCCAAGATGGTATTTGTGAATAATGTCCACACCTGATTTAGTGTCCTAAATTTTGCAGCCGATCCTTTTAGTTTCTTTTTAACCATTTTCCTCATTTTATTATAGTCGCCCTTTCGAAAATTAAATGCAGTTACAGTAAATTTCCTTTTGTGTTCATCCCATATAGTAGCTCAAACTTGATCCTGGATTAATGAGACAAAGACAACATGGATTTAATCAAGGGAAACCTTGCCTCACCAATCAATTGCATTTCTTTGAAGGGGTGAACAAACATGTGGATAAAGGTGAGCCGGACATTATTGTGTATCTGGATTTTCAAAAGACATTTGACAAAGTACCTCATGAAAGACTCCTGAGGAAATTAGAAAGTCATAGGATAGGAGGTAATGACCTATTGTGGATTAAAAACTGGTTTTGTACTGCTATATGTAACGTTTACTTTCTTTCTTGCCCTTCTACTCTACTATTCTCATTTGTATCTGATATCTCCGGAGTTCTCTCTCTCTCTCTCCGGTTTATGTAAGCCACATTGAGCCTGCATGTCTGTGGGGATAATGTGGGGTATAAATACCTTAATAAATAAATAAAAAGATAGAAAATTGAGAGTAGAGTTAAATGGTCAGTATTCTCAATGGAGAAGGGTAGATAGTGGTGTCCCCCAGGGGTCTGTGCTGAGACCACTGCTTTTTAACATTTTTATAACTGATCTAGAGATGAGAATAACTAGTGAGGTAATTAAATTTGCTGATGGCACAAAGTGATTCAAAGTTGTTAAATCACAGGAGGACCTTATGAGACTGGGAGATTGGGCAAATAACATTTAATGTAAGCAAGTGCAAAGTAATGCATGTGGAAAAGAGGAACCCAAACTATAGCTACGTGATGCAAGGTTCCACATTAGGAGTCACCGCCCAAGAAAGGTCTAGGTGTCATCACTGATGATACATTGAAACCCTCTGCTCAATGTGCAATGCTGTCTAAAAAAGTAAATAGAATGTTAGGAATTATTAGGAAAGGAATGGAAAACAAAAATGAGAATGTTATAATGCTTTTGTATTGCTCCATGGTGTGACTGCACCTCGAGTACTGTATGCAATTCTGGTCACCGCATCTCAAAAAAGATTATGAGGGGCATTTTTGAAAGGGACGTCCAAGTTTCGATTTGGACGTCCTTGGAAAACCTCCCAATCCAGTGGCAGGGAAGGAAACCCGTATTTTCGAAACAAGATGGACATCCATTTGTCATTTTGAAAATACCATCAGGGGCGCCCAAATCCTCACATTTTGCCATCCCTAGATTTGGACATCCCTAGACATGGACGTTTCTGATTTTCAGCGATTTTCGAAACCAAGGACATCCATCTCAGAAATTACCAAATGCAAGCTATTTGGTCATAGGAGCAGCCAGCATTTCTAGTGCACTGGTCCTTCTGACATGCCAGGACACCAACCGGGCACCCTAGGGGACACTGCAGTGGACTTCATAAAATGCTCCCAGGTGCATAGCTCCCTTACCTTGTGTGTTGAGCCCCCCAAAACCCACTACCCCCAACTGTACACCACTACCATAGCCCTTACGGGTGAAGGGGGCAACTAGATGTGGGTACAGTGGGTTTGTGGTGGGTTTTGGAGGGCTCACTGTTTCCTCCACAAACATAACAGGTGGGGGGGATGGTGCTGGGTCCCGCCTGTCTAAAGTGCACTCACCCACTAAAACTGCACCAGGGACCTGCATACTGCTGTTATGGACCTGAGTATGACATCTGAGGCTGGCATAAAGGCTGGCACGACATATTTTTACAGATGTTTTTTGAGGGTGGGAGGGGGTTAGTGACCACTGGGGGTGTAACGAGAGGTCATCCTCGATTCTTTCCGGTGGTCATCTGGTCATTTCGGGCACCTTTTTGTGCATTAGTCGTAAGAAAAACAGCTCCGGGTGAAAACGACCAAATACTCATCAGGGACGTCCTTCTTTTTTCGATTATGGGTCAAGGACGTCCAAGTGTTAGGCCTTCGCTACGCCTCCGACACGCCCTCTTGAAATTTGGACGTCCCTGCGATGGAGTGCAGTTGGGGACGTCCAAAATCGGCTTTCGATTATACCGATTTGGACGTTTCTGTAAGAAGGATGTCCACCTTCCGATTTATGTCGAAAAATGGGCGTCCTTCTCTTTCAAAAATGAGCCCAATAGTGAAATTAGAAAAGGTAGATAGAAGGGAGATGAAAATGATAAAGGGGATGGGATGACTTCCCTATGAGGAAAGGCTAAAGAGGCTAGGGCCTTCAGCTTGGAGAAAAGTTGGCTGGGGGGAGATATGATAGAGGTCTATAAAATAATGAGTGGAATGAAATGAGTGGACGTGAATCACTTGTTTACTCTTTCCAAAAATGCAAGGACTAGGGGGTGTGCAATGAAGCTACTAAGCAGTAAATTTTAAACAAAATGGAGAAAATATTTCTTCACACAATATGTAATTAAACTCTGGAATTTGTTGGCAGAATATGGTAAAAGAAGTTAGCTTAGCAGGGTTTTTAAAAGGTTTGGATAATTTCCTAAAAGAAAATTCCATAAGCCATTATTAAGATGAACTTGGGAAAATCTATTGCTTATTTCTATTATTATCAGCAGAAAATGTATTGTACTGTTCAGGGATCTTGCCAGGTACTTGTGGCCTGAATTGGCCACTGTTGGGAAAAAGGATACTGTGCTTGATGAACTTTTGGTCTGCCCCAGTATGGCAATGCTTATGTTCTTATAGGTTTATGTCCTGAGGATATAAACCAAAAGCTTTTCATTTTTAATACAATAGTTCATTTCTAATCATAATTCTGGGGTCAACTCTCTCGGCTGAAATATTAGGAGATGGTAATGTCATTAAATACAGTCAAATCTGCTGTGCTATTCATTAGTGCCACGTGATGATGTGGTTCATCACGGGGTTCCATGCTCCTGGTCATTATGGACTAGATTCAGTAAATGGCAAATGCCGAGTGCTATTCTTTAAACGGCACTCGGAGTTGGGTTTCGTTCATGGAATAGCACATAGCACTGGGATCCGAACCCAAGTTTGGGTGCAAGGATTTACACAAACTGAAACCCAGGGTAAATCCTTGAGCATAAATTAGGCATGGATCCCCCAAATTCTATAATACTGCATGCATCTGGCTGGTTAAATAGCACTTAACAGGCTAAGCGCTAATATTCAGCACAAGGTAGTCAGTTATCTGCGCTGAGTATTAGCATTTAGTGCATAGTAGCTAGCCAGTTATATCTTGTGATATAACCAGCTAGCTGCAATTATTCAGCGCATTGCCAGCTAACTTTAGCAGCCAAAATAGGACCACCTAAATAACAGTCCTATCTTTAGCCACTATAAACTTAGCTGTTCAGTGTTGAATATTAACTTGGCTGTTTAAGTTTAAACCAGCCAAAAAAAATATGGATATTCAATGCTGGTTATGGGAAATGGCCCGGCATTGAGTATCCGAGCTCAGTGCCAATTGCAGGACTTAGCAGGCCTGCCTCCCGCGGGCTGAATATCAGCCGGATAGAGCTTTATATGCTGTATAAATGTATGGTTTAAACTTTGTTATGCCTTGGCAAGGTTTCAACTAGTGTGAACTTTTATTGTGACCTGTACCGGGATTATAAAGGAATTTGGTCTCAGCTATAGATACTAGGAAAGGAACACCCCAAAGTCATTTGATGTACCATTTATTTACATGGATTTAGCTCACATCTTTTCATTGGTAGCTGAAGGTGACACCGTCAGGCACAGAAGGTATTTTCCCTATCCCAAAGAGCTTCAATCTAAGGGTTAGATGTGTTAATTTACATTTTATATTTTAATCTTTATTGAATTTCAAAATATACATTCAAGAAAATCTTGAAATAAGAAGGCACAAAGAAATAACAACAAGCTAGCAAGAAAGAAAGAGAATTAATAAAGGAAACTTTACATGCCACTCATTACCCTAGTCCACAATATAGGAGAAGAAAAGAAATTAAACAATTTGAGGAAAAACAACAATCACAATAAAAGGAAATATCCCCTAGACAGCAAAACTAAACTAAATACTTTATATGTACATGCCTAATGTATCAGAGCTGCTGCTCAGGGGCGCTGAGGAACCAGCCTGTCCTTGGGCCACAGTCTTATTACTCAGAAACATCACAAGTTGAGAAAGTTCAAAGAACATAAAGGTCTCCTTATTATATCATAACATACATTTACAAGGAAATTTTTAACAAGAAGGTGGCCCCAATGGCCACCACACAAGGTCTTATCAGAAGAAATTGCTTGTGACGTTTTTGGGTAGCCTTTTCCAGGTCCTGAAAAATCCTAACTTTCAGAGAACAGAAGACTCCCTATGCCTACAATACAACCATAGAATCAAATCACAATCATAGTCCAATATCATGGTGACCAGAAGTGTAGATGGAATGACCAGTTCTTCTTGGGTGGCTCTAAAAAAAAGCAAATTCAAAATATCTTGTGAAATAGAAGAAAGTTGGTCAGGCCCATCTACAGTCTCTTTCTTCTCAAAAGAAGACAGAGAGCAGTGGCGTTCCTAGAGGGGCTGACACCCGGGGCGGATCGCCGATGCGCCCCCGCCCCCCGGGTGCAGCTTGACCCCCCCGGCAAAAGGACACCCCCCCACCCCAGCGAAAGAACCCCCCCCCCGGGTGCACACCGCTGGGGGGGGTGCCACGCGCCGGTCAGCGTCGTTCGTTTCCATGCTCCCTCTGCCCCGGAACAGGTTACACCCAGGGCGGACCGCTCCCACCGCCCCCCCCCCCCCCTTGGTACACCACTGACAGAGAGAAAGCCCTACAAACAGGTGGCATAGATTGCGTTGGCACATGCAAAATTTCAGCTAAGATCTTACCAGCATGTGCAGCCGTCTGTGTTGTTATAGTCTGGCCCAAGGAGACAATCGTCTTCCAAATTTCCTCCAGAGCAAACATGGCAGGTCTCGCTGGTTCAAAAGTTAAATGTGGAACTGTTCGAGGCTGTGTATCAGCATCCGAGGAGCTGTCTGCTTTCATTAATGTAAGCCTTCTAGTCCCATGAGCTGACTCTGTCCTACATGTACCTGAATAGGATTTAAGTGCGTCACCGGTGGCCTGCAACATTACCTCAGACAGAGCACATGTAAAGACGAAGGGAAAAGCTTCATTAACAAACTAACCTCGGCTCAAATTCAAAAAGCTTGAGAGGAAAAATAAGTGAAAATCTAGAGAAAAGGTGTTACATTCCAAAGGAAAATTTTTGTAAGTAATTATATACAAGATAATGAAAAGATGATCAACTGAAAGTTTAACAGAATATGTTTATTCCACAAGATGTGGTTTACTTAAGGACTATTTAAACTATAAAAGTTTTATAGAATCTTGGTTAACAGGGGTGCAAGAAAGAAAACTATACACCTCAATGTATAAATGCAAGGATAAATACAAAGGAAAGTTACAACTCAAAAGTTTCTTCCCTCTCACTTAACAATAAATTATATGGAAACTCCTTTTACAGCTCAGAACACTTTGGTGTATACAAATACCCCCTTTTTCTTACTGCAATATCCGATAAGAGGTTCTGCAGAAAATGTGGTATCCCACTCTAGTACCAGTACACTTCCTCTCAGGATCATGAATCAACCGGGGAAGTATAGCTTTATCTCCTGCTATTACCCTCTGAGTGTCAGAGTCTCTTTAGCTCAATGAAAATGGATAGAAAATTTAGTCTCGTTTCTGGATGTCATAGGTGCAATTGCTGAAGACTTATCTGATGGTTCAAGCTTTCCTTGGGTCTTCTTTCCCGTGTGGAAATCTTGGGACCCTTCTTCTTGGACCTCCTTCTGCGCAGGATGGTGAAAAACTGCTGCAGTGGAACATACTGCCTACTACTAAAACCAACACAAAATGGAGAGAAAACTACCTCCTGATCCGAAAGTGTGTACAACCTGTCACTCAGGATATGTTTCTTACAAAAAAAATCTCTTTTTGTTTACGAATCTGAATACTGTTTTAGACTAACTTTCTCTTAAATAAAAATAATTATTGGTATATGCTAAATACTGTACTATCTGACTATCTCAGACTTTGTTTCACCTTACTATCTGTTGTCTTCTTGGTCGACTCTTTTCAAAAATACTATTCACTTGACACACACAGTAGCAATCACCGAGACAAGATTACTGTCTTACAACAAAACAATATATAGCTGTTGTAGTATCCATTACACTTCAAGTTCCCAGTGACAATGATGCCACTGAAGAAAAAAAAAACTCCCTCACCTCAGAATTGTCAGAAATTCAAACACACTCTGAATTACATCTGAAGCTGAGACACATCTCAACCCTTTCACAGTTCAGATTTCTCTATGAAATTTAGATTAACTTCAATAAGTCTCTCCTATAGAATTCCACAATAAAAAAAAATGGAGTCATGGAATCGGAGGTAGGGTATTATTATGGATTAAGAACTGGTTGAAAGATAGGAAGCAGAGAGTAGGATTGCGTGGCCAGTATTCTCAGTGGAGGAGGGTAGTTAGTGGGGTCCCGCAGGGGTCTGTGCTGGGTCCGTTGCTTTTTAATGTATTTATAAATGACCTAGAGATGGGAATAACTAGTGAGGTAATTAAATTCGCCGATGACACAAAATTATTCAGGGTCGTCAAGTCGCAGGAGGAATGTGAACGATTACATGAGGACCTTGCGAGACTGGGAGAATGGGCGTGCAAGTGGCAGATGAAGTTCAATGTTGACAAGTGCAAAGTGATGCATGTGGGTAAGAGGAACCCGAATTATAGCTACGTCTTGCAAGGTTCCGCGTTAGGAGTTACGGATCAAGAAAGGGATCTGGGTGTCGTCGTCGATGATACGCTGAAACCTTCTGCTCAGTGTGCTGCTGCAGCTAGGAAAGCGAATAGAATGTTGGGTGTTATTAGGAAGGGTATGGAGTCCAGGTGTGCGGATGTTATAATGCCGTTGTATCGCTCCATGGTGCGACCGCACCTGGAGTATTGTGTTCAGTACTGGTCTCCGTATCTCAAAAAAGATATAGTAGAATTGGAAAAGGTACAGCGAAGGGCGACGAAAATGATAGTGGGGATGGGACGACTTTCCTATGAAGAGAGGCTGAGAAGGCTAGGGCTTTTCAGCTTGGAGAAGAGACGGCTGAGGGGAGATATGATAGAAGTGTATAAAATAATGAGTGGAATGGATCGGGTGGATGTGAAGCGACTGTTCACGCTATCCAAAAATACTAGGACTAGAGGGCATGAGTTGAAGCTACAGTGTGGTAAATTTAAAACGAATCGGAGAAAATTTTTCTTCACCCAACGTGTAATTAGACTCTGGAATTCGTTGCCGGAGAACGTGGTACGGGCAGTTAGCTTGACGGAGTTTAAAAAGGGGTTAGATAGATTCCTAAAGGACAAGTCCATAGACCGCTATTAAATGGACTTGGAAAAATTCCGCATTTTTAGGTATAACTTGTCTGGAATGTTTTTACGTTTGGGGAGCGTGCCAGGTGCCCTTGACCTGGATTGGCCACTGTCGGTGACAGGATGCTGGGCTAGATGGACCTTTGGTCTTTCCCAGTATGGCACTACTTATGTACTTATGTACTTATGTTCCTCAAGCTGTACACACTTTATTTCTTCAACTCACACTTTAACCTCCCAGACTCTCAAACATCCACCCTGCCTGTTCAGAGCAGGGGCGTAGCCAGACCTTACGGTGGAAGGGGGCCAGAGCCTGAGGTTGGGGGCACATTTTGAGTGCAGGCCTGCCACCACGCCCCACCACCTGGCCTCACCTCCTCCCCCCTCCCCCCCACCCGCCTGCCTGCCTCGCCTCCCTCCCTCCGCCCGTCCACCCACCTCGCCTCACCTCACAAACAAACAAATACCTTTGCTGGCGGGAGTCCCCAACCCCCGCCAACCGAAGCCTTCTTCAGCGCCGGTCTCCAGCGCAGCTGCTTTCACTGCCTTGCTCTTCTTTCTTCTTGCTCCTCCTGAGCACACTGATGTCCTTTGAGCGTCAGCGTGCACAGGAGGAGCAAGAAGAAAGAAGAGCAAGGCAGCGAATGCGGCTGCGCCGGAGACCGGCGCTGAAGAAGGCTTCAGCTAGCGGGGGTTGGAGATTCCTGCCAGCCAAACCAGAGGCCCGGATTAAATTTGTGGGGGCCCAGGCCCCAGTGCCCCCCCCCCCCCCCCCCCCGTAGCTACACCCCTGGTTCAGGGTCTAACCATCTTCTTTTTTCTCCCTGAGGCTCAAGAATATCCCCCCGAAACAGGTTCCTGTGGTGAGCTGTGTAGCCAATCAGATCAAGCTATGCAAATCTCTGTAGCGGAGGGCTTGCCAAAGTAAGCCCTGCATAGCTCAAACACAGTTAAGTCAAAATTATCCTAAAAAAACCTCTCATTTTCACTTTTAACATCATACAACACCTTATAGCCATGCTCTGAGGAAAATTATGTGAAAATCTGAACTTTTAAACCTCTCTTAAACTCAGAATTTAAAGTGTTTTACATACCAAACTTCCTCAAAGGTCACAGCACCACTTCAGGACCTCTGAGCACCTGAATTGTAGAAATTTTAATCATACACAACCATCAAAACATTTTTAAACAATTTATCTTATATACTGGTCTCAGTGCCATTGTGAACTGTTTGTGGGCTGCTCTGATCCCCCCCTCCCCCCCCCCCCCCCCCCCCCCCCCCCCCCCGCCTGAAATGAGCTTCCCTTTTCAGGTAAACAAAATTATATTTAACCATTGGTTACATTAGAACACTTGTTGTGGTGTCTAAAATGACAAAGGGACTTCCTGCAGAGCATGTACCGTCCTGATGCACAGGACTTGGCGCTTCCAATGACCCAGGAGCAGTAGAGCCAGCACCAAAAGCACTAGGAACAGATGCTCTGCTGAGCTCTGAAGCTCTCGGTTGCCGCAAAACAGGGTTGTCCGGTGGTTCTCTCTTCTTGGAGAATAGCAAAACACTACTTCCCAGAAGTGGCAAGGTCATTAGTTCACCATCTTCCACTCGCAGCAGGACTATGCTAGATGATGGAGTATGTACAGTAAATGCTTTAATTCTTTGTTGACTAAGGGTTGGCATACTACTGCCCTTTCCAGTCGGAAAGGCAGGTTTCCTCAGACTTCTCTTTGGCACACTGGAGTAGTAGCAGGAAAGGTCTCCGTGCACGTGTTGTTCCGTGCACGTGTTGTTAATTTGCATTTAATGCACATTCTTGCAATTAATGTGAACTACTGGTAAAGAGACTGCTGAAAATAATGAGGGCCTGTGTTGACATTGCACATTAAATTACAATAATGTGTTAACAAAGGTTAGTAAATCTATCACTAAGTTTGTATCTGAGGCAATGAAGGGTGAGGTAACTTGTCTAAGACTGCAAGAAGCTTCATTGGGAGAAACAGATTTTCTGCAGTAATCAAAACAACAGCACAGATAAAACAGAAACCTGAGGCTCTCCTTCAATCTGAGCACTGTGCACATGGGGATCGGGCTTTAATTATACAAGCAATGCAAGGGAAGTAGGGAAAGGGGAAAGAAGGAACACACAGGGTAAAACACACAGAGCTGGTGAGAGATCACATTTCTTGTTTAAAAATTAAAAAAAACAAAAACCCTCCTCTTCCACTGAGTCAGAATAACTGACCAAAATTCTTATTGTTTCATAACAGCGGCACCTGCAGCATTTGTAGATAAATATACTTACATTAATCTGCTTTCCAAAGCTTATTGTCTTAGGAAACTTGACCACATACTAGTGTACTGTGGAAAGTATAGTTACTAATGTATGGTCATCTCAGGGCAGGAGAGCAAAGAGACTTATATGATCACCAAGGGAAGAGTGAGTGAAGACATTTAGATCATTATCAGAGTACAGCAAGAGTCAAAAGTATGAAATGTGGTATATAAGGAAGGAAGAGTGCTGACAGCTAAGAGTTTCTCTGTAAGGTCTTTTAAGGATGGGAGAATAAAGACAGTTAAACCATTGCCTAAAAGTGGCCGACCTGCAGAAATAGTGTGACACAGCAGAGCTACAGAGCAAAAGTAACAGAGAGAGTTATTTAAGGACAGCAAGGCTAGAGGAAACTATAGGTTTTTCATGGGACTGGAAGAATGCAGTGCACTATAGGTTCACCTAGGGATAATGAAATGCAAGTAAAATAACATCAGATAAAGTCTAGATGAGGATCCCAGCCAAAGACGCTTCCCCCCTTTTGAGCCTTTGTTGTTTTTACTTTAACAGAACTCTGTTTGTCTAGAAAGGCCGATTGTATGGGAGAGAT
This sequence comes from Microcaecilia unicolor, assembly GCF_901765095.1. Taxonomy (NCBI): domain Eukaryota; kingdom Metazoa; phylum Chordata; class Amphibia; order Gymnophiona; family Siphonopidae; genus Microcaecilia; species Microcaecilia unicolor. The sequence goes on from NC_044034.1 coordinate 214,588,040, forward strand.
GTTATGTATTTTATGTTATTGGCTCAAGCTGCTAGCGACGAAAGAAGTAAAAAAGGGTGAGGGGATTACTGAGACATTTGAGAAGATGCAGAGAGAGAAAAATGTCAAACATTATGAAATACTGCAAGGCCTAGTTATTCTATATAGTTTTGTAATCATACAACCATTTAGATAAACCGGACAATATTACATGCAGCTCATATTCATAGATTGATTGCCAGTTAGGTGTTATGTGTACCCAAGCATTTGGACAACTCAGGCATGGATTAACTGAGTTCATACTTTATGTAATCATCTGATCTTACTAATAAATGTGCATTAACGTTTTTTACAACAGCAGGACTTTTCAAAAGATTTCAATTTGGCTCACAGTTAAAGTAACACTAGAGCACATGCTTCTTCCTATAATACCAAATGTACAGTCGAGGCAAGGCTCTTGGCTGCACACTTCAGTGCATTTAGAACAAACTGTGCAATTCTGCTATTGACAAGGGCTGGGCAATGGACTATTAAATTAAGATGTAGGAAACCCAAGTTAGGGTCTCTTGGCCATCAAGATAGATATGGGTTTAATTACTCAAGCCCATAGGTCTGTCATTCTAAGCTAAAGCTTAAGGCAAAGGAAGGTGAAGTGATTGACTTGTCCAAGGTCAGTGGGAGAAGTAGGATTTGAACCCTGGCTTCCCTACTTCCCAGCTCATTACTTGGCTGGGTAGAAGCTGAGTCTCTGGGCACCAAGGTCAGAGTGGATGAATAGTCAGCAAAGGCATAAAGCCTATTGACACAAAAGGATGCTAAAATGTTTACTTTCAGCGGCTGCTTCCCTTCAAGACCTCAGTTTGCAAGGAATCTCATTCTGTTTAGCAAGACTGTGAGAAGTGAAAGGACAATTGCACTTCTCATGTTACACAATAACTTGTGTAATGTCCACCTATATTTATAGAAATTATAGTACCCAAACTACAGCATGAGATACTAACAACAAAAACATTTTCAAAAGCTTTCAGTCAATTCTGAGGTCTGCTTGGCTGTGCTATCCTTCTCTCTCCACCCCAAGCAGTGTTCAAAATCTTAATGTATAACAACTTAATGGGCTAAAAGTAGAACTCATTCATATTTTTTTTTTCTATAGATGACATAATTCAGTGATCAACTTTCATCATCATGTTTTTTATATGTACAATTTTTATTGGACAGGATTTCATACCCAGATGAACTAGGGACTGGCCTGTATAATATACACAGAGATTCTAGGTTTCACATAGGGATGTGCATTTGATCAAAAAAATATGGGAAATGTAAATGACCTTCCCCATGTTGATTCTAATCCAAAACATAAAGAAAATAAATTCAGGGGCTAATATGCAGAAAATACTGAACTCCTAAGTTAGCCTCCTAAATTTGAGTCCTATTTTCAGCAAAACTTAGGAGCATAACTTTTTAGCTGAAAATTCATCTTAATTTGGAAACTTAAAAGTTCTGCTCATAAATTTAGGTCTGCCATTTGTTTGCCTGGATTCAGGGGCGTAGCCAGACCTCGTCAGGAGGGGGGCCCAAAGCCCAAGGTGGAGGGGCACATTTTAGCCCACCAACCCCCCCCCCCCCCGCCCACCGCTGCCATCGCCATCAACCCTTCCCCGCCATTTTCGACTGCCGCCGCAAGGTACCTTTGCTGACGTGGATCCCCAACCCCCGCCAGCCTTAGTCTTCTTCAGCGCCGGTCTCCGGTGCGTTCACTGATCTGTGCTGTGAGTCCTGACATCCTGCAAGTCCTGCATGTTTTCACTTAAAGGAACGTGCAGGACATCAGGACTCACAGCACTGATCAACGAATGCGCCAGAGACTGGTGCTGAAGAAGACTAAGGCTAGTGGCTGGTCGAAAGTAGCAGGGGGGGGGTTGGCGGGGGGGGGGTCAAAAGTAGAGGGGGCCAGGTCTAAATCTGTGGGGGCTCATGCCCCCGTGGCTCTACCTAGCTACACCCCTGTCTGGATTTATGAGCCTAGTCCTGAAAATCAGTGCTAATCTCTTTTTTTCTTATTTTTTTTTATTTATTAAATTTTTATTACTTATACAACTCAAACAGAGATGAATAACTGAAAATTGGTAATATTACATTCAGATAGTTCCCTTTACATACGGTGAAATAATCTAAATCTCATCGACCACAACATAGGAAAAATCCCTACCAGATCCAAGAAAGGAAAATAAAATAAAATCATATAATTATACAATTATATAATATATATGGTTAGATTAATCTACATGTGAATTGCCACCACTCTAGTTCATTCCTCCAAGCTATCTTATGCAGTGCCCTTTCTGTTAATCACACATTCACGTTTACATTTACTTCTTCTTAGAAACCAAAAATTCCTCAAGCTGCCTCGGGTCAAAGAATTGAAAAATTTTTGATTGATATAATAGTCAACATATACATGGAAATTTAAGGACAAAATTAGCCCCTAAAGCTAAAGTCCGTTGATGCAATGCCAAAAAGGCCTTGCGCCTCTTCTGCATAAATCTGGGTAAATTCTTATCTTAGCACCAAAGAACAGTGAGTCCAAATGTCTGAAGAATAGTCTCATAACGGCATCTCTATCTATCTCCAGGGCAAAAGTCACTACAGCAGTACCTCTTTGAGTAATAACTTCTATTGATGATTCCAGAAAGGATGTTAAGTTCATACCATTTCCCATTTGAGGTAAATCTATTCCATTTCCAGATTTTACATTCTGAAGATAATATACACGAACTATAGGAGGCAGTGACTCACTCAACATCCCCAGGAACTCAACCATATATCCCTAACCATATCCACAGGTGATATCAACGGAGATCTTGGAAAATTAGTTAGTCTCAAATTAAGATTCCTTGATTGGTTTTCTAGATATTCTATCCTACGTAAGGTAAAGTTCTTTTCCTTAATTGAGACGGCTTAAATTTTCCAATTTACAAAGCTTTTCCCCAATCTGTTTAACTTCAGAGTGCTGTTGGGTGTTTATTTGTTCCTGGGTCAGGATTGCCTCAGGCAAAACTTTAATTTCCAATGTATTTTTTGAAAACAGAGTTTGCAAAGAAGAATGCAAGTTGAATGTTAGATCCCAGAGTGACTCCACTGCCACTACGGCTGGTTTACTTGTTATGCCCAATGTAAAGTCATGGGGGGAGGGGGTTTGAGGATCTGGTTCAAATTATTAACTATCATAGTAGAACAATTAGAGAATTGTTGTCCTACCAGACCTCTCTCCGCCTCTGTACCAGGCATAGTCAGGTCCCCCCCCCCCCCCCCCCTGCTCAGTCGGCTCCTCTTCTTCTGAGAGCCGAACGGCAGGCTCCGATACCATGCCTCCTCCTCTTGGCTGTGGGGGAGCCGCACGTTCGACGGGGCTCAGAGAAACCCCGTCTACACTGCCGGCTGACTCAACCAGGTCAGTACCGATAGCAGGGGAAGAGGTCAAAACAGGTCCAGTCGTGCTGTGAAGGGTGAGTCCCAGCAGGGGTTGAGGGAAGCCCCCTTACTTTTCCTCTCCTCTTCCCCATTTCTCAATGGGGTTCTGACATCCTCTCCAGCTCGAATTCCGGAGCGAATCTGAGGGCGTCCGGTGCAGCAATTCACAACGATGCCATCTTGGATCTAACTCGCATATGTCCAGTGCCACTCTCTTAACTTCTTTTCCCTGTTGCACTTTACAGAATATGCTTAGCAAGCTGTGCATGTAAATTCTAATTAATGCCACACACTTTTTATGCTGTTAAATTTATGAGTTTAGTGAATTTCACATAAATATTTATGCACTCAGCCCTAGTAAATTTTCAGAGGCCAATTTATGAACATAACTCTCAAAGTTAGGCGCATACATCCTTTAAATGTTGGCCCCACAGTTTTTTTTTCTACTGTTATTAAATGTGTTTCTCACCTCCTACCCCCACCCCCATCCCAAGGATTGTTAATAACTGCTATGCATGAGACAGCATCAATTCAGTGACCACTGGACTGGAGTCACCTGTCTTCCAGATGGAACTATACTGCCTTTGAGACTTTGGATCTAGCCAGCCTATTCCTAGCTGTGTCTTGTACTTCTGGTAATCTTAAATCTTGTTTCCTGTTTTGCCCAGCAGGGACCAGTCCAGGGCAGGCTTGGGTATTTCTGCCCTACCTCTGGGGTTCTTATCTGCTGCTTCAGTCTTGTTATCTTGTCAAGCCATCCATTTGATGCCTGTTTTCCCCTTATTTCCTGATGCCTTAAGATTCCAGTAGAGCTGCCAAGCTACTCAGTTCCAGGAGGGAGATTTGGGGCTAGTTGTAGATATTTGACAACCCTATCCTGTTGTATTCTGGGACCTACAACACTGATTTTGATGTGTAGGATCAGGAACTACAAATACCACACTGCTTTGGGATGTGAGTTCAAAACCAATACTGACCAATAAGTCTCCCTGCTGGAACTGGGTAACTTGTATCTCTGTTTCAACTTCTTTTCAAGCTCTTTGCTTTCAATAATCCTTCTTAGCCCTTATCCCCTCGATATTCAAAGCTATTTAACCAGCCAGACTTGGCTGCTGATTGGTTAACTAGCAGATCGGTGCCTAAGTACGGATATTCAGTGAGAGATAACCAGTTATCTCCTACTAAATATCTGTGTTAGCAGTTAGTGACTAACAAGCTATATCACACACTATTCAGCACTTAGCCAGCTATGTTCAGTGGTTAAAACAGGCCGCATAAATAGCAGGCCTATCTTTAACTGCTAAAATGTTAACTGGTTAACGCAGAATATCAGCTTAACCAGTTAACCTTTTAACTGTTATAAAAACCCAAATATTCGTTGTCAGTCACCGGAAATGGAGGACAGTAAAAGCGCTGAAGGGGTCTTTTACAAAGGCATGCTAAGTTTTAGCACACACTAAACACTAGAGACACCCATATATTCCTATGGGTGTCTCTAGCATTTAGCACATGCTTATTTTTAGCGTGCCTTTTTAGCGTGCTTATTTTTAGCGTGCCTTTGTAAAAGTACCCCTGAATATCAGGCCCTTTCTTTTGATGCACTTCTTAAAACTTACTTTGAGCAATCCTAGTTCTCATCTTGTCCAGTGGTGTAGCAAGGGGGGGCGGGGGGGCGGTTCGCCCTGGGTGTCAGCTCAAGGGGGGTGCTCCCTGCCAGCTCCCCCCCCCCGGGAGCAGCACGATGACACCCCCCCTCGGCGCATCAACACCCCCAGACCCAGTGCCTACCCTCCTCAGCTCCATCCAACCAGCTCCCGCACCCTACCTTTAAAGAAATCTCGGAAGCCGTGGCGTGGCGAGGCGAGGCACAGCGCCTCACGCCTGCATGTAAAAGAAGTGTGGATCGTCTCATTGGGCCTTCCCTCACTCTGTCTGTCCCACCCTCCGCTGACGCAACTTCCTATTTCCGCAAGGGCAGGACAGACAGAGTGAGGGAAGGCCCGATGAGATGATCCACACTTCTTTTACATGCAGGCACGAGGCGCTGCGCCTCGCCACGGCTTCTGAGATTTCTTTAAAGGTAGGGTGCGGGAGCTGGTTGGACGGAGTTGAGGAGGGTAGGCACTGGGTCAGGGAGGGTGTTGATGTGCCGGGGGGGTTGTCATCATGCTGCACCCGGGGGGGGATGCAACGGCGAACCACCCCGGGTGGCAGCCCCCCTTGCTACGCCACTGATCTTGTCTACTATACAAACCTTAAAAATCCTTGTCTATTAGCCACCCACAACCTGGCTAGGAACTCTGTGAGAGAATGAACCAGCCAGATATTTACACTGAGTCACCTACATTAAAAAAAATGATAGAAGGACTCAGCTAAATTTGAGTGTCCACAGCAGCTTAAGCAAAGCTGCCAGGTTGCCAATTTCCTGGAAGGAGACTTTTTGACCAACCCTTGTTTTAAACTTATATGCCTAAGTTATGTGGGATATGTGATTTCTGTTTCTACCCAATGAAATCAGTGCAGCAGGTCCCATATTGCACAAGAATGAGGTTGTCAGAAATCCAAGACTGGCCTACAGTTTCTCTTCACTTTTGTTACACCATGTTCCTAGCACTGTACATTGAGGAAAGTATTCTGAAACATGTCCTAACATCTTTTTCGTGTTGAATTCTTGGACTTACAATCCTGAATCCTTGTGTGAAATTCCCAGTTACTATTATACTATCAGAGACTTTTACCAAGCTTTCTACACATCCTGATTGTCCAATGAGTAATCCAATTCAGAAATTCTATGAAAACCATGACTAAGAAAGTAAAGGCTGCAATTAGTCTCTTTGCTGGAAAACCTCTAATAACCCTTCAGGAACCTTCAGATATGTTCCTTTAAAAGTTTGATCACACACAAGAAGTATTTGCAGAGCTGCCAAGTTACCCAGGTCCAAGAGATGGAAGTAACTAGTGAGGTAATTAAATTTGCTGATGACACAAAGTTATTCAAAGTCGTTAAATCACGGGAGGATTGTGAAAACTTACAAGAGGACCTTGCGAGACTGGGAGACTAGGGGAGACTGGGCATCTTAATGTGAGCAAATGCAAAGTGATGCATATGGGAAAAAGGAACCCGAATTATAGCTACGTCATACAAGGTTCCACGTTAGGAGTCACGGACCAAGAAAGGGATCTAGGTGTCGTCGTTGATGATAAGTTGAAACCTTCTGCTCAGTGTGCTGCTGTGGCTAAGAAAGCAAATAGAATATTAGGTATTATTACGAAAGGAATAGAAAACAAAAATGAGGATGTTATAATGCCTTTGTATCGCTCGAATATTGTGTTCAATTCTGGTCGCCGCATCTCAAAAAATATATAGTGGAATTAGAAAAGGTGCAGAGAAGGGCGACGACAATGATAAAGGGGACGGGATGACTTCCCTATGAGGAAAGGCTAAAGCGGCTAGGGCTCTTCAGCTTGGAGAAAAGGCGGCTGAGGCGAGATATGATAGAAGTCTATAAAATAATGAGTGGAGTTGAACGGGTAGATGTGAAGCGTCTGTTTACGCTTTCCAAAATACTAGGACTAGGGAGCAAGTGATGAAGCTACAATGTAGTAAATTTAAAATGAATCGGAGAAAATATTTCTTCACTCAACATGTAATTAAACTCTGGAATTCATTGTCAGAGAATGTGGTAAAGGTGGTTAGCTTAGCGGAGTTTTGAAAAGGTTTAGACGGCTTCCTAAAGGAAAAGTCCATAGACCATTATTAAATGGACTTGGGGAAAATCCACTATTTATGGGATAAGCAGTATAAAATGTTTTGTACTTTTGGGGAGGATTTTGCCAAGTATTTGTGACCTGGATTGGCCAATGTTGGAAACAGGATGCTGGGCTTGATGGACCTTTGGTCTTTCCCAGTATTTTTATTTTATTTATTTGTAGCATTTGTATCCCAAATTTCCCCAACAATTTGCAGGCTCAATTTGGCTTACATTTGCCATAATGGCGGTTGCCATTTCCGGGTAACAGAATTACAAATGGTAATGTGTTAAGTTACATACATACATGGTAACATACATGTAACATAACATACGTGAACAGATCATGGTAAAGATATATATCATGTGCATGTGAGTGGAGGAGTGGCCTAGTGGTTAGGGTGGTGGACTTTGGTCCTGAGGAACTGAGTTCAATTCCCACTTCAGGCACAGGCAGCTCCTTGTGACTCTGGGCAAGTCACTTAACCCTCCATTGCCCCATGTAAGCCACATTGAGCCTGCCATGAGTGGGAAAGCGCAGGGTACAAATGTAACAAAAATCAATAAAAAAATATATGTTAAGGAAGAATAAATTATGGTAATACATGAAAGTTCCTGAGTAAGAAATCAGAAGAATAAATTATAGTACAAAATTGGGTTGTATCATTCTTTAGGTCATCAACTATGGAGAGACAATATTCGACATAGAGATTGAAGTGGTTATGCTTATTCATTAGTGGTAATACTTATGTACTTATGTAAAGATTAAATGCTAGAGTGGTGCTTTTCCTTATTGCCTTCACTGAAGTTATTAAGTCAAATTTGATTGCGTTATGATCACTATGGCCAAGTGGCCCCAACACCGTTACCTGTATTTCACTAAGAATTAGGTCTAAACTAGCTCTTCTTGTCTGTTCATGGACCAGCTGCTCCATTAATCAGTTGTTTATTTCCTCTAGAGCTTTACCTTCCTACCATGTCCTAATGTGATATTTACTCAATCAATAGGGAGTCATTTAAATCCTCATTATTACTGGGTTGCCAAATGTATTAACTTCCTTAATATCTGTTAACATTTTGTCTGTATGTTTATTCTGGCCAGATGGTCAGTAAAATACTATCACCACTATTCTCTTCCCTTTCACACATGAAATTTTCATCCATAAAGATTCAGTAGTGTTTTTCATTTCCTGCAGAACTTTCATCTTCTGACTTCAGAATGCCATTAACATATAGTGTTAATCCAATTAGTGGAGGGGTGGAGCTATCATTGTGATATAATTTGTACCCTCGTATTAGTGTCCTTTTGGTTGTCATCCTTCCACGTCTCCAAAATGCCATTATTTTTTGACTCTTCATTTAGTGCTATACATTTGAAATCTCCCATCTTATTTTTTTTCACATCTAGCCTTCGCATTCAAAATACGTTTTTGTTTGCATTTACAATCTGCTCAGCAGTTGAAAAGAATAATTGGACTCTTTCAACTCTGTTTGGCCTTTAATTAAAGGCACCTGAGCTACTTGTGCTTTTATTGCAATCTTTCTGTCGGGATTCTCTGACTTCCCTGTCTTGTTAGTACCCTTGAAAGATACATCACTCTGAACCATGTGCTTCTGAGTGACCGTCAGATTTCCCCTATGTCCTACTTTAAAGGCTGTTCTCTTTTTTAAAATGTTATCATCAGCAGCCTGATTCCACTCCAAATAGGCTCCCCCTGCTCCAAAATGTTGACCAGCACCTATCAAATCTAAAACCCTCTTCCCTGCATCATCATCTCATCCTGCATTGAAACTCCAGAGCTTTGCCTGTCTCTAGGATTCTCAGTATGAATGGGGATTATTTTTGAGAATACTATCCTGGAGGTTTTGGATTTCAAATTTCTACCAAAAAGGGATGGAACAAAATGGCTGCTGCTGACTCTGTGCTGTGAGAGCTGCGCTGACTTCTTACATGCAAAAACATTTTCCTCTGATTCCCTGCATGGGGAAGAAAAGAAAGGATACCAGCCAGACCAGCTTATTGCTTGCAACCACAGACCCGAAGTTGGGTCTAATGGACCGTCACATTCAGAATTACTATATTTACAGAGATTTTAAAAAAAGAGGACACAAAAATAAAAATGGTTGTTACCTTTGCTACAGAAATATTTAATCATGGTAAATGTGTAAATGGCTTTTAGTTAATGAACACACATCAAACAGTGACTGACTTACAGTATAGCAGTTGACAATCTACTTATACTTGAAGACAAGCAACGTCTATAGCTATGGATGATGTCATGCATGCCTTGAGACAGCCCACGGTAGTGAAACTCTGGCCACAGTCAGTGTGATCGACCCACTCTGCATGTTGTGTCTACTATTTGAAAGTTTAAAAGTTAAGTAATTTTTTACACTTTCTTGGATCCACGAATTGTTAATCCTGTGAAGTTTTAGCAATAAACACTATACGAGATAAGGGTTTTTTATGCCGATGAAGAAATTGGACTCCTCCATATCCTATTCCAAAAAGTATGTAGGGTGGAGGCTGGGGTACAGAGGCTTTTTCCCTTTCTCATTAACTATTTTGTTGCACATCACAGGCATACAGTACTTTACAAAGTATCTTGCAATTTATCTAAGAGAGGTTTTTTGTACTTCTGTCCAAGTATAGGTATGCCACTAACATTGGTTTGGCGAAAGTGAGTGGAGTTTAAAGTTTGCGTGGGTTCCAGAGGAAGCCAGGAAGAACACACATGGCTCTTCATTAGTGATAGGGCAAAGTGTCAACAGGATAGTTCCTGGAAGTTTAGGCCTATAAAAATTATTATTTTGTTTGCCTATAGCTAGATAGGCCACAGTTATTTTAATTGTAAGAAATTGTAAGAGTAAGAAATAAAATTAGCTTAAAGTGACTATTGCAGAATTGATCAGCAACTTTGAAGCAGGATGTCAGAGTGAGAAGAAATCTTCCAACTAGAGTTTACAGTGTTGCACATATGCCTCCTCCCTGCTAACTACCTCGAAAGAGCACTGAATTTGGAAGCTTCCAACCAGACTTCATTTCAAACACAGGTGTAACCATGAAAGTTTAAACCAATGTTCAAACACTAGCTTCCTCGCTTATCACATTCCAAAGCGCAATTAAGTTAAGTGTTTTACCATTGTCTTCCAAGATCCATTCCCTGATCAAGAGAACCTCTCTCCTCAGGGCCAACCTGCCAGCAACCAAAGACAGCCAGTTGCACATCTGACACCTCCCTATTAACTACCTTGAAAGTGCTCTGAAGTTCCCCCCCTCCCTCCACCCCCTCCTATCTCCAGCCACAGCCAGAAATAGGAGCCTGAAGTTTCTCTGGGTAAGGAAGGTGGGAAGCAATTAGCTGCTAGGAGACAGATTAAAGGAGGACCCAGACTCAGAGCTACTCGTCCCCCTCCCATCTCCCCTGCTCAATAACTTATCACTGAAATCAAACACAATACTGATCTAAACAGCTGAAAGGTAAACTAAATTATCACAAAAGCCCACAATTCCAGATTCCATACCAAAAACAAAGTCCCATCACGCATCCAACCACCAGAACATGGTCTCGTTAGAAGCCACAGGGAATATAAACCAAAATGAATACTGTACCCTCAAACTACTCCTAATAATCTACTCCTTAACAATGATCCACTTAACACTAACCACCACACATGCAGAAAGTAACATCATACCCATACTACACAATCATCAAAGATTGACCAGATACACCACACCTCATCAAACCGACAACAACTTAAACAAAGAAAGAACACTAATATGTGGACAATCACAACAGAAGGGAAAGAAGGGTCCAAACAAACTCACCTTAACAAAGAAACAACAACTAACAAAAGTCCACACAACACCAAACACAGAAGACCCATTCCAAACAATCCAAGTGGGCTACATCAATGCCAGGTCCACTGTAAACAAAACAGCAACACTAACAGACTGGATCATGTCTGAAAACCTTGACCTACTCTTCATTAATGAAACCTGGATCCATGACCAAATGGACACTATAATCCTAGACCTGTGCCCTCCAGGATACAAAATCACACACTGGACCAGAAAAGAAAAAAGAGGCTGAGGCATAGCACTAATCTATCGATCCCATTTCACCACTGAAACCACTGCCGAGTCCATAATACCTCAACTTGAAATTGCCTCAATGAGAATCCACAACAAAACTCTACATGATTAATTGAAATGTGTCCTGTTCTACAGACCTCCAGGTAACTGGAACGAAGCCCAGACTAACTTCATAGACTTCATTTCAAACACAAGTGCAACCAACTCCAACATACTAGTATTAGGAGACATCAACGCACGAGATTGTAAGGAATTCCTCCGCCTATGGGATCTCAAATGGCCACAAATGCAAGCAACCCACATCAAAGGGCACACACTCGATCTCATCTCACACAAACTCTCAACAGACCAGAACATAACAATAACAGATATCAAATGGACAGAAACACCCTGGACCGACCACTACAAACTAAACTTGTCCCTACACTGGCGGAAGAAGGGTCTACAACGAATACAAAAATGCACATCCTACAGCACAAGAGGTCAAGTAGACACGCAAACATTCTGGCAACTGATATACAATAACGAATGGACAGCACAAATACACTCCATAAACTACCTCATAGAATGGGATAAAAGATGCAAAAGCATACTAGATGAAATTGCACCCATATGAACAAGAACCTCACGCAAGCACAACTCGATACCATGGTACAACGATGGACTAAAAAAGCTAAAAACACATACCAGAAAACTCAAACGAGCATGGAGAAAAACAAAAGATGAACATACACTCAACGCATGGAAATAAATACAAAGAAAATACAAATACGCAATAAGACAGATAAAAAGATCATACTACAAACTAAAATAGAGACAGATTATAAAGACACAAAGAAATTATACCAACTCGTGAACAAACTCCTAAACACCAACTTGGTCACTACAACGAATACAGACATCCCATCTGCAGATAAACTTGCTAAATATTTCAATGAAAAAATTGTAAACCTACGCAGCACACTACCTCAGGACAACATGGACATCAAAACCCTCCTTAACGTGTTGGACCCAACCACTGGAGAATACTCGGCTGACCGGACTTGGTTAAACTTCACCCTCCTTACTGTCGAAACAGTTTCGCAGGTGATTAGCAGGTTCTCCAACACTCACTGCAAACTAAATATCTGTCCCAGCTACCTAATGAAATCCGCCCCTGACTGCTTCATAGCAGACCTCACAGCCCACCTTACATGCTTCAGCAGGGTCTCTTCCCCAAGGAAAATGGCAATATCCTACTCACCCCGATACCAAAAGACACCAAGAAAAAAACTAATGACATCACTAATTACCGCCCAGTATCATCAATCCCGTTGGTAGTCAAACTGATGGAAAGCATGGTAACCAAACAACTAACAGATTATTTAAACAAATTCTCAATATTACACGAATCACAGTCAGGTTTCCGCCCCCTCCACAGCACAGAAACAGTACTAACTCTCCTAGCCAAATTCAAACAGGAAATAGCAATAGGCAAAAACATCCTTCTCTTCCAATTCAACATGTCTAGTGCATTCGACATGGTAAACCATAATATACTAATAAGACTACTAGATAAGATCGTGATTGGTGGAAACATACTTCTAGACCAAGGACTTCCTAACCACAAGAACATATCATGTAAAATCAAACTCCAGCATATCATCACCGTGGAAAGCAGACTGTGGAGTACCACAAGGATCACCGTTGTCACCGACACTCTTCAACCTAATGATGACTCCATTAGCCAAGACCTTAACCCTTTCATATATGCAGACGATGTCATAATATACATTCCTTACAAAACCAAACTGACAGAAATCACAAACGAAATCAATCTCAATTTGAACATCATGGATTCATGGGCAAATGCATTTCAACTAAAACTCAATAAAGAAAAAACACACTGTCTCATCCTCTCATCCCAACACAGCGCAGACAACCCCACAAGTATCAATACTCCAGATTACACCCTTCCTCTCTCAGACAGCCTGAAAATCCTCGGCGTTATGGTGGACCGTAATCTAACGCTAGAGAGCCAAGTGGCATCCACAACAAAGAAAATGTTCCACTCAATGTGGAAACTCAAACGCTTGAAACAATTCTTCCCAAGGGAAACATTTCACAACCTGATACAATCAATGGTACTAAGCCACACAGACTACTGCAATGGAATTTATGTGGGATGCAAAGAACAAACTTAAAGAAACTTCAGACCGCACAAAATATGGCAGCTAGACTTATATTTGGAAAAACGCGATTTGAAAGCGCAAAACCCCTCCACGAAAAGCTACACTGGCTCCCAATCAAATAACGCATTGTTTTCAAAATCTGCACCCTGGTTCACAAAATCATCTACGGTGAAGCCCTGGGATACATGACAGACTTGATCGACTTACCAACTAGAAACTCATCCGAACCAACACGAACATTTCTAAATCTGCACTACCCAAGCTGCAAAGGACTTAAATACAAATCAACTTACACATCCAGTTTCTCCTACATAAGCACGCAACTGTGGAATGCACTACCAAAAGCCTTGAAAATGATGTATGACCACCTAAACTTCCAGAAACCACTAAAAACTAACCTGTTTAAAAAGGCATACCCTACCGATCCAACTTACATGCCGGATCTCTGCAACACAACAAAACTAAAGTACGTAATGGACATAACTCAACTCTTCCGTTTATGATTCCCTAATGTGGCTGTGCTACATGAACTTTATCTTACCACAACATCACTTTGTATTTGTTCACATCGGAGTCTGCAAACGCCTCTCCGGTACTATGTAAGCCACATTGAGCCTGCAAATAGGTGGGAAAATGTGGGATACAAATGTAACAAATAAATAAAATAAAATAAATTGTAATTTCCTATGAGGTATCCTGCTTAAACAGGTAAGACAGTGTTTTGTTCCATTTGAGTTGTTTAAGTCAGGTGAGCTCTGCAGTCCAGCTGGGCGAAGGAATCGTCAATGCTGTGCAAAGATCGTCACTGCTGATTCTGAGCGCCAACATACAAGAAAGACTAAAGTGCTCTAGCCAAGAAGGATTGCAGCTAAGTGAATCACCAACATAAGCACTAGGAACAAGTTTAAAACAAACGAAGGACAGTAGAGTGCTATACTTACCTGCTACAGAGTGGGAAGTGCAGGTACCTAAAAGAAAATACATTTACACAAAGGATCAATTCTTATAACGAAGAGAGGGATTGAATTCTAGTATAAATTTGGTTAAAATTGAAAGTTCTAGAGAACTTCATAGCAATAATCTGATAGTCTACTGAGTTCAAGAGTTCAGAGGGTACAAATTTCTATAAATGACATAAAAAACATACTTGTAAAGTTCAGCTGAACTAGCACTGCATTCTTACTTTTGTCAAAATTTGGGGAATTTAAATTTGAAGAAAAATTTGTCATATTCAAAAGAAATTGTTACATTCAAAAGAAATTGTTATGTTCCAACTACAGCTATGAATAAAAACATTATTTATTGACAACTTTTTTGTGGCTAACTTTCCAACCAAAAGGCAAATCCTAAACTTTAATTTTCTTTCCTCCTTGCAGCTTTGAGCTGTGAAGATGTGGCTAGTTTATATTGCTTACCCCTTTTCTGAAACTGAAGTGGAGGAGTGGCCTAGTGGTTAGGGTGGTGGACTCTGGTCCTGAGGAACTGAGTTCAATTCCCAATTCAGGCACAGGCAGCTCCTTGTGACTCTGGGCAAGTCACTTAACCCTCCATTGCCCCACACACAAATAAGTACCTGTATACAATATATAAGCTGCATTGAGCCTGCCATAAGTGGGAAAGCATGGGGTTCAAATGTAACCAAAAAAAAAACCCTTCACTTGAAGCCATGGAGTCAGCTTCAGAACATTGAAGATGTCTTTTATTATAGTAGAGAAGGTTTACCTCGTGTGCATCAGCTTTAATCCTTTTCAAGTATCTGACTTTATTGTATCTCCCCATCTTGACTTTTTTCTAGCGAATACATATTCCTTATGATCATGGGCAAGTGACTTCACCCAAAACGAGACTGAAGGTCCTCTGGGGACAGGGGAATATCTACTGCCTGTGTATGCAACTTGCCTTGAGTTACCATTGAAAGATATGAGCTATGTTCAACTCTGGTCACCGCACCTCAAAAAAGACATAGTGGAATTGGAAAAGGTGCAGAGAAGGGCGACAAAGATGATACAGGGGATGGGACGGCTTCCCTATCAGGATAGGTTGAAGGGGCTGGGGCTCTTCAGCTTGGAGAAAAGGCGGCTGAGGGGAGATATGATAGAGCTCTATAAGATAATGAGTGGAATGGAATGGGTCGATGTGGAGCATCTGGTTACGCTTTCCAAAAATACTAGGACAAGGGGGCATGCAATGAAGCTGCAGTGTGGTAAATTTAAAACGAATCGGAGGAAATTTTTCTTCACTCAACGCGTAAACTCTGGAATTCACTGCCGGAAAAGGTAGTTAAGGCGGTTAACTTAGCGGACTTAAAAAAAGGGTTGGACAGCTTCCTGGAGGAAAAAGCCATAGAATGTAATTGAATGGACGAGGGAATACAGTATTTCTAGGATGGGCGGGACAAATTGCAGGGTACAAATGTAACAAAAAAACCTCAGCTTGAGGTATCTGCCACGACTACTAACATCAAGTACAATAGAGCTGAGTTCCCTCAGGAATGGGGTAACGGCAATATCTTAAACGGTTTTGTAAGCGATATTGCTAAAGGGCTGTCTGGTAAGGTTTGCCTCTTTGCAAATGATACCAAAATCTGCAATAGGTGTGGATAACATGAGGCAGGACTTAGTGAAGCTAGAGGTCTGGAATTTGGCAGCTACGATTTAATGCTAAAAAATGTAGGGAGGGAACGGTACAGTTTAGGGGTGAAGAACTTTTGTGCACAAAAGAGGAGTAAAACTTGGGTGTGATCATATGTGATGATCTTAATGTGGCCAAACAAGTAGAAAAGTTGACGGCAATAGCTAGAAGGATGTTTGGGTGCATAGGGAGATGAATGGCCAATAGGAAAAAGGAGGTGATGATACCCCTGTATAAGACTCTGATGAGACTTCATTTAGGGGGTCTTTTACTAGCGTTTTTAGCTCTAGGTAGAAATCAGCTGGCGGTAAATGCTGAGACACCCATTATATTCCTATGGGTGTCTCGGCATTTATTTATTTGTTGCATTTGTATCCCACATTTTCCCACCTTTTTGCAGGCTCAATGTGGCTTTCGCCAGCTGATTTCTACCACAAGTTAAAAACTCTTTTGTGGCATAGTAAAACACCCCCTTAGAATATTGTATATAATTCTGGAGACCGTACTTTCAGAAAGATATAAACAGGATAGAATTGGTTCAGAGGGCAGCTTTATGGTTTTCCTCATAAAGCATATTGTGACAGATTTAAAGATCTCAATATGTATACTTTGGAAGAAAGGAGGGAAAGGGGAGATACGATAGAGACATTTAAATACCTACACACAGGGCTTTTTTTGAGGGGGTATTTGGGGGTTCTGAGTACCGGCACATTTTCCATTGTCTGCTACAATTGACCCATGGACCCCCAAGTTTTAATGAAAGAGCTCAGGCTCTACACATCAATTCTGCCTTGTCATAGATTCTGTGACTGGTTGCAGGGGGCCTGGCTATTGTGGGGTGGGTCCCCTCAGTGATTACCCACCCCTGAAGGGTGGCCTAGCATTTGTGTACCGGCACCTTTTCTGCTAGAAAAGATGCACTGCCTATGCAGCATAAATACATAGGAGGTGAGTCTCTTTCAAGTGAAAGGAACCTTTGGAATGAAGGGGCACAGAATGAAGGTGAAAGGGGATGGCTCAGAAATAATTTGAGAAATATTTCTTCATGGAAAGGGTGGTGAATTCATGGAACGGCCTCCCAGTGGAATGGTGGAGACAAAATCAGTATCTGAATTCAAGAAAGCTTGGGGCAAGCACATAGCATCTCTAAGGGAGTGACAAGGAGAGTAGATGGCATGGATGGGCAGACTGGATAGGCCATATGGTCTTTATCTGCCTACAGTTTTCTATGTTTCTGTGGTGATCCTGTCAGCTTTCCTTCTTTCAAAAATAGACTGTTGCATTTACAGCTAGACTGGATTCTCAATAATTAAAGCTTAAAACTCTTAAATCTAAAGTGGATATGTTGGAATCTTTAGCTGAATCTGTCTCTCTGATTACATATGCTCTTATGAAAGGTATTAATTAGCTCCATAATAAAACAGAGAATCTGGAAAACATTTCTAAGGAAATAAATCTTTATTTCATTAATTTCTCGAGCTGAAGAGATGTATAGAAAATATATGTTGGAGATATTAAAACTTCCAGAAGTATCTATTTCACCTGTGTTGAAAGTGTAATATCTTCCTATTAAATCTAAATTGCCTCCACAAACTAATGCTTGGAGGATTCTCTAGAACTTTTTTCTCCAGACCAAGCTACTGGTCTTACTACATTTCTTGAAGCATCTATTGAGAAACAGGCAGATCCAACAACTTTGATTGTGACTTTGGTCTCTGATCGTGTTAGGATAAAATAATGAGACTGTTTTTTCAACAGGAGATCTTCTGTGGATCAAAAATCTGGATTTTTCCAGATGTTGCTCGTTCATCACAAAAGAAAGGGCAGCAGAGAGTAACCCAGAGAGGAGCAACTTTGTTGCTGAAATATCCTTGCAAATAAGTGATAAAGTTTAAGGATGTAAAATGCATTTTTTGAGTCTTCCCATCGGCCTTTTTTCTATCTGTCAAGTTTCACTTGGAAACTTCAAACCCCATGCTAGCTCATGTTGGCTTTGTATCCATGAGTGTTTTTGCCCTGTGTATAATATCACATGAGTTATAGTTAGTATTTTTCCTTTATTAACCTATACCTTATGACTTAAATGTAAAAGCTCCTACCCCCTTTTAAACTTATTCTTTCCTATTGAGGATATTTTTCTTTTTTTCAAATTGTATTTGTATTCATTCTAATTTTTCCTACCAACAATTAATCTTGTAATATTATTTGAAAATTTTGTAAAAAAAAAGTTAATTTTTTTTTTTACAAAATGCCTAAATTTTACAAGTTACTAACTCCTGGATTGTATACATGGCGTTCAAAATAGTGTGTGCAAATTTAAGCACGCCCCAATTTGCATGTGCAGTTTGAGTAACCAGCCATTAACACCAATAATTGGGAACTAACAATTATTGGTGCTAATTGCAACAAATTTGGATTTGTGCACATGTCTTGCTAAGCGCTATTCTATAAAGATGCACATGCAAATCTTTTAGGGGGTCTTTACTTAGGCGCGCTGGCGTTTTTAGCGCATGTTAAAAACTAGGCATGCGCTAAACGTTAAAGATGCCCATAGGAATACATTGGCATCTTTAGCATTTAGCATGTGCCTATTTTTAATGCCGTTAAAACACCAGCGCACATAAGTAACAGAACCCCCTTAGTGTGTAACTGAAAAGGGGGCATGGGCAGGTCAGGAGCATTCCCTAAAGACCCATGCAGTATTATTGATTTGGGGAATCCACACCTAATTTAGGTGTAGGATTTACACAAGCCTGTTGGTATAAATTCTTGCACCCAAACTTGGGTGCGGAACCTGGCACTACCAATGCGCATTTTTTTTCAGCACCCAAATTTGGGTGACATTTACTGAATCTAATCCCAAGCGATCCTTATGTCCACTAGCCACTCAGTTATCTATATCCCTAATGACAGAATCATCAATTTAAGTAGCCACCCTAACCGTTCCTTCACGGGCACATGTCCTTGGAGACCTATCCTCTGTGTGGGATGATGCTGCATCACCTAGAAGGCAGGTAGATTGTGAACCTGCCTCCTTTGTAGCTCTCTATATGGCTCACGTCAGGAAAAGTAGGCCTGTAGCCCCTCAGGCTGATGCAGTATTGAAACACCATCCTCCCTTGGCCTGTTCTCGTCTGCTGAATTGTGGCAATGCTCCTCCGCCAACCGGCCAACCTCCGCTGTCGTGCACGCCTGCTGAACGATAGACCCAATCGCTGCCATACACCCACCTGTGGTTGGTCAGTGCTGTTTCTGAAGAACCCGTAAGCACGCTGACTGTCAATTCAGGAGATGGATACAGCCTTACAGATAGCACGAATGCTTCAAGGCTTCACTTTCTCAACTTCAGAACGTTGGAGGTGCGTTTTATTATATAGGATAGGATCCATGTCGATGAGTAGATTAATATGTTTGCTTTTCTGTTTCCTACTTGTCGTAGTGCAAGGCCCACATCAGATGGAGAAATAGGCATGAGTCGTGGAGGGGCATAATCGAACAGTCCAAGTTTTTCTGAGGGCGTCCTCGCAGGACGGCCCCGCGAAGGGGCAGGGAAACCTGCATTATCGAATAAGATGGGTGGCCATCTTTCGTTTTGATAATACGGTCCGGGGACGCCCAAATCTCAACATTTAGGTCGACCTTAGAGATGGTCGGCCCTGATTTCGGCGATAATGGAAACCAAGGACGCCCCATCTCAGAAATGACCAAATGCAAGCCATTTGGTCATGGGAGGAGCCAGCATTTGTAGTGCAACTGGGTCCCCTTGACATGCCAGGACACCAACCGGGCACCCTAGGGGGCACTGCAGTGGACTTCAGAAAAAGCTCCTAGGTGCATAGCTCCCTTACCTTGTGTGCTGAGCCCCCCAACCCCCCCCCCCAAAAACCCACTCCCCACAACTGTACACCACTCCCATAGCCCTTAGGGATGAGGGGGGGCACCTAGATGTGGGTACAGTGGGTTTGTGGTGGGTTTGGAGGGTTCACATTTACCACCACAAGTTTAACAGGTAGGGGGGGGATGGGCCTGGGTCCCCTGCCTGAAAGTTCACTGCAGTACCCCCTAAACTGCTCCAGGGACCTGCATACTGCTGTCATGGAGCTGGGTATGATATTTGAGGCTGGCATAGAGGCTGGAAAAATATTTAAAAAAAATTTTTTTAGGGTGAGAGTAGGTTAGTGACCACTGGGGGAGTAGGGGGAGGTCCATCCCTGATTCCCTCCGGTGGTCATCTGGTCCATTTAGGGCACATTTTTGTGGCTTGGTCATAAAAAAAAAAAGGACCAAGTAAAGTTGGCCAAGTGTTCGGTCAGGGATGCCCTTCTTTTTTTCATTATCGGCCGAGGTACGCCCATGGTGTTAAGCACGCCCCAGTCCCACCTTCGCTGCGCTTCCGACATGCCCTCTGAACTTTGGTCATCCCCAAAGGGAAAGCAAGTTGATGGGCACCCAAAATCGGCTTTCGATTAGCCGATTTGGGTGACCCTGGGAGAAGGACGCCCATCTCCCGATTTGTGTCCCACGTTACCCCTGTATAAGAGGCTTGGGGAGGCTTAGCCTCCTCAATAGCAATCACGACATCCAGCTACTGTTCCGGGCTGCCAGTATCTTTCTTTCTCCCTCCTCCTGCTCCCTGCAGTCAGATGGTAACTGATAACCTGCCTTAATGGACTGCTGGCAGGGGCATCGCATCAATTGAAAGGAGCTGCCTGGGTGCCTCGATCCTTGCTTTGGTCTTCCCTGTAACAGTTCCCACCCAAACAGAACAGGAAATTGCATCCAGAGGAGGCAGAACATGTCACAGGGAACATTGAGGCACCAAGGCAGCTCTTTTCAATTGCTGCAGTGCCCCTGCCAGCAGCAGTTAAGGCAGGTTAGCAAGCACTGTCAGACCGCAGGGAGGGAGGGAGGGAGGGAGAGATGCTGGAACCATTGGGGGGGGGGAGAAAAAGAGGGAAATGCTGGGTTTGCAGGCAAGAAGGAGGGATAGCTAAGTGCTGCTCTGCTGGAATGGGAGGAGAGAGAGAGGGACAGAGATAGGAAGAGGTGCTGGAGGGAGAGGGAGAGGAATAGATGCTGGACCAGCATGGAGGGAGGGGGCAAGAGGAAGTCTGATGGGGTGACTGACTAGGGGAAGAAAGGAGGAAAAACCCTCTAGGAGGAAGACGTGTTGAACTGTAGCAGAGGGGAGTGAGATGAGAGATTGAGACATCCTGGCCCCAGAGTGGGGGGTGTAGGAAGAAGGGAAGAGAGAGAAGAGAGACAGGGAAACAGAGAAGAGATGCTAGGTATAGAGGGAAAGGAATAAGAACGCAGAGGGGCAAAACTGGATGGGGGATAGGGGCACAGAGGAGAAATGCTGATCACAGGAGGAGATAGGGAAAAAGAGGGGGAAATGCAGGACAAGGCAAGACAAAGACAGAGAGGGGAAAAGGCTGAACATAATGGCAGGATCGGGACACTCTGAGGGCAGATTCTGAAAATGGAGGAAGGATAGGGACAAGTCTACAGAGGGAAGATGGTGGACAGGACACATAAGGATGCAGTAGGATGGTGGACATGGAGAGAGAAAAAAATGTCAAATGGACAGGAGACATTGCAAAGACAAGGGAAGAAAAAACAGAGAAAAGCATAAAACAGACACTGGAACGAAAGCAAATAAAAAAATAAAATGCTCAGAAAACAAAGGTAGAAAAAAATATTTTATCTAGAATCTATTAATTAGAATATATCAGCTTTTGGAAATATGCATCTGTGATATTTGGCATTTAGTTTCAACTTCTCTAGTATTGTTGTATGCCAAGTCTGATTTCTTGAAGTTTTCAGTTCAGTTTTTTTGCCTTCATATATTTTGTTGCTCTCTGGTCTCTTGTGTCTTATTTATTGTGTCATGTGTTTTTTCATGTGTGACCAAGGTGCAGCATTCTGCTAACATGTAGCATTTGCGTAGAGATCTTATTGCAGTCCTATTTGTTTTGTTTTTTTCATAGGTAGTGTATTGGTGTTTTAGGGCCTGGTATACTATTTACAGTGCTGCCTTTTCATGTTGTAGCTCTTCCTGTCCTGGGAGTTAATACAGTTGTAGTTTGGTAAGGTTCTGAGTGTATGTTTGCACTTGTTTGTGTATAGTGTTTTGCAGTGGATGGATTGTGTGCTGGCCTTACTGAGGTAACAACAAAACATCAGCTGAGCTACCAACCGCCTATGGATGGAGAGATTCATGGACAGCCATAACCTTCCTGAAATGTCTAAGAAGCTGCAGAAGAGCAACCATGAGGATGCCGTAATGTTCATTGGAGGAGGAGCTAGAGGAGGACCATCCTGCAGGGGCAGAAGAAATGTGTTGCAGAAAGGATCCTGGGGAGAGAAGGTACTTCCACTACCATCTCCCTACCCAAATGTACCTGGTGGAAGTGCCTTTTCTACCCAGGAACCTCTCTGTAACACATTTCTTCTGCCTCTGCAGGATGGTCCTCATCTAGCTCCTCCTTCCACACATACCCACTCTTCACATGTCCCCCATAAGCACCTCCACACTAAGCACGTTATTGTGTATTTCTATATTGGTCTCTCATGTTCTCTGTCTCCTCCATTCTTTCTTTCATCTCTGCCTATGCCTCAGCCGCAAGACATTCCTGGAAGTTCGGAATGGAATAGGGACAAGCAAACCATTTGGTCTGTTGGCCATGTCTGGGAAGACCAGTGGGGTTCTATTCCAGTACAGAAGCACACTAAACGTGTTTTGTGTGGGGACATGTATGGGGGAGAGGTGTTTGTTTGTGGAGATGTGTCTGTGAAATAGTTTATGTGGATAAAGGTTTGAGAGGACAGGGGTTACATGTGGGTGAGAAGGGTTGAATAGAAGTGATATGCAGTGATTTTCTACAAAATTCATTTGATTTGTGATTACCTTTTAGTACCTGCCTTGCTCGGACTCAGTTGATATGCAGTGATTTTCTACAAAATTCATTTGATTTGTGAATACCTTTTAGTACCTGCCTTGCTCAGACTCAGCTGGCCATGAGGAAACAGGGGCCAAGTTTCCAGGCTTCCTGTTCACACTGAGAGTGAGGCGTGTGGTCTGTTTGCAAATGGGGCATGAGTGAGTTATAGGCTCTGTGTGTTTGAGTCAGTGGGAAGAAGATGAGAGTATATTGGTGGGGTATAACACAAATATTTTGTGTTGAAATATGAGCACAATAAATCAAAAGAAGAAAACTGTTATTCATCTGGTGTCCCAGATGTTTTATGAGACGTCCTATGAGAAATGCCTGCAGGTGCTGAGAACTCAGAAAATAATAGTTTTCTTTTTTCCTTACATGTAGGCTGAAAAGCAGAGAAGAAACTTTAAGTGAACGCTTTAACAGACTCACATTTACACATCCCTTGTGTCTGAAAATGTGTCAAATACTAGCAATTATGCAAGTAAGTATACACTGATCTCCGAAAGTGCAAGCAAGGTGCTAAAGCCCTATTTTGTATCAGCGTACGTAACAGGCACAGCACATAAGTACATGGGAGCATGTACATGAATGGATCCTGGGCGGGAACTGGACAGGATCCTGGGTAGGGCTCCGATTTACACCCAAAACTTACACGATACTGTAAGTTAGGCACATCCTTGCTGCGTTAATGCCAGGTCTATGACTGGTATAACTTCAAACGCGTAAAGTTAGTCACACCAATACTGGATTATGCTATTCTATTATAGTTATTTTTTAATTTTACCTTTTTCTTTTTTATGTTGTTTCTAGTGTGATTGGTGCCCTTTTCTGTCATATAAATTGGAGTTCCTTTCCATCATTTGTTAGCCCAGTGGTTCCCAAACCTGGCCCTGGAGGCACCCCAGCCAGTAAGGTTTTCAAGATATCCACAATGAATATTCATGAAGGAAATTTGCATGCAGTGGAGGCAGTGCATTCAAATTTCACTCATGAATATTCATTGTGGATATCCTGAAAACCTGACTGGCTAGAGTGCCTCCAGGCAGTGGCGTACCAAGGGGGGGGGGCGGTCCGCCCTGGGTGCACGCCGCTGGGGGGGGGGGGGGTGCCATGCACCGGTCAACTTTGTTCGTTTCCATGCTCCCTCTGCCCCGGAACACAAAGTAACCTGTTCCAGGGCAGAGAGAGCATGGAAACGAATGAAGCTGACCGGTGCGTGGCACCCCCCCCCCCCCAGCGGCGTGCACCCGGGGGGGTTCTTTCGCCGGGGTGGGGGGGTGTCCTTTTGCCGGGGGGAGGTGATCGCGCTGCACTGGGGGGGCGCTGCACCCGGGGGGCAGGGCGCATCAGCGATCTGCCCCGGGTGTCAGCCCCCCTAGGAACGCCACTGCCTCCAAGATCAGGTTTGGGAACCACTGATTTAGCCTATAAACCGCTGAGCTCTGCTGGTCAGTCTGCGGTACAGAAAATTTGTAATACTATAAACTATAATGGAATCTGGATGCTCAGCAGTCATTACAGAATATGTTCTCACCTAAATGGAGGTGCCCACTTCTAGAATTGCTCCCTTTATGGAAACTTTGGATTGTCACAATTTGAGTCCGAGAGTCCATGAGATTTCCATTTGAACAATCCCATTTCTGGTAAGCAAGTTCAAATGGTGACGACAGGCTATTTATATACTAAAAGAATCTTTTCATTGAACACATAAGCAAACTATGGAATTTGCTGCCAGAGAATATGGTTGTACTTAGTAATTTAGTTGATTAATACAGCTTAATAAGGTATTTATATTTGAAGGATATGTGCTAAATTATAATTATTTTGCCATTGTGTTAGAAGGGGTTTTAGAATGTGTTCCAGGATATTGTGATGTTTGTTTAGTTGTTTGTATTTATAATGGACTGGTGTCTGATTGAGTTTAAGTTATGGGATACTGCCATTTTTACATATCATTGAATTGTTTCCAAAGTTGTCATTAGTATGTATGTGATTTAGTACTGGTAAGTGCTTGAAGTCATCTATGATACATACCAGCTGTTGTAGACTATTTACTTAGAAATCTGTCATTAAGTGGATTGTAAAACATTATTTGCTAATAGATATCCAGCACTGCTCAGGCCTATTTGTCTAGTGTCCGCCCATGTTAACTTTCAGCTTCCCCAAAAAATCAGCCACTGGAATGAGGAGTCTGTTGCCCCTTCTGAGAGCAGTGGAACCTCTTCCCAGACACATGTACAGCATAGTGCCCAGTGCGAAAGGAGAGAGGGGAATGGGCTAACAAGGTACAGGCATCCCCACAAGTATTAATAAAATGCATATGGAGCACTGTACATTTTTTAAAAATTGCAGTTACTCACAAGACGTGTCTGTGATTCAAGCATAACCCCCAGGCCAGAGGCTCCTCACTAATTACTAACTTCTTTCTGAGGATACCCAGGTTATATAATTCAGGGGTGGCAGCATGGATCTGCTGAGGTCTACCACCCTTGGTTAACAGGGTTCTGGGAAAGAACTGGCTAGGGCCCATAAAAATAGTCAAAATACAGTTCCCACTGCTACCCTTGGGTATGGAAAAGATAGTCTCCTTCTTCTACTGATATTCTGTCCATAAGCTGAGGACTTCAGTTCTCTCCACCTCTCTCCTTGTTACCCCTTCTTCCTTGAGGGCAGATCAGAGAGGCAGGCTACGGGTTCTCCTTCCTTGGGCCCTCCTATCTCCTCATAAACTCATATATCTGGATGTTAGACTCAGATACAGCTGCAGACTCCTCTTATTCTCTACCAGGATTAATTAAAACCTTGTAGTCTCCTTTTACCGCTGTGCAATGCAGTGACCTAGGCAACCTTGGTCACCCAATTTGACTGGTACGGTGCTTGCATTAATCAAAGTCTCCTAACTCTTGGTATAGTGGCTTAGCCAGGCAACAAATCAAGAAACTACTTTTGGACTTGGTATTTATACCATGCAGTTTCCTTCTAAAGTAAGGTCTCCTTCCACAATTACCTTACTAGTAAGGAGAGCTCTTCCAACTGGGTGGCATAACATGGTCACAGTTCAATAATTAGCAGAACCACTGGAGGTCTCTATCATCCAATCGAGGTAAAATGCTGGGGAGCTCTGCAAAAGTAATTTTTCATGCTCATGCAGGTTATCAATAGAAATCAAACAAAATAAAACATGGAAAAGAAAATAAGATGATACCTTTTTTATTGGACATAACTTAATACATTTCTTGATTAGCTTTCGAAGGTTGCCCTTCTTCGTCAGATCGGAAATAAGCAAATCCCGCGGGGTACAGCTACAGAAAAATAAGTGGGAAGTGGACCAATGACTTCAGGACACCGAGACTAAGTGATATAAAGTAGAAATAAACTTTAATGTAGACTCGACACAGTACTGTGTTTCGGCCACAGGCCTGCCTCAGGAGTCTTGAGCAATGTAAATAATTTTTTTTGAATCACTGTCTCGTCTTGGATGTTACCAAAAAAAATGTTGTATCCAGCGCTGGATGATCTAATCAAAGACTTCCAAGATCATCGAATGTAGGTGTAGCAGAATGAAAACGCTTGTAGCTTCAAAAGGAAAAAAGGATCTTGAGCATAAAAATTAAAGTGAGAGTGAGTGGTGGGGGAGGAAGGGGTATATGCTCCTACCAGAAAACAGAAAGGAGGGGACACCATATTATTTAATACTAGTAGAAAAGGCCTGTTTCAGACATAAATGAAACGGGCGCTAGCAAGGTTTTCCTCGGAGTGTGTACGTTTGAGAGAGTGTGTGTGAGAGTGACTGTGTGAGAGAGAGAGTGAATTTGTGAGTGTGTGTGTGTGACAGACTGCGTGAGACTGTTTGCAAGTGTGTGTCTGTGAGAGAGAGTGTGTGTGTGCATGGGGCCCCTCCCTCCCACCCACTTCCAGTGACCCCCCTCTCCCAAACCAGTTCCAGTGTCCACCCTTCGTCCGTGTTCCAAGGTAGTCGTCGTCCCCCCCTCCCTCCGTTCCAGGGTCGTCCCCCCATTTTTGTTGGTTTTTTTAGTTTTAGTACAGGTGGTGCATTCCCCCTCCTCCCCTCTCATCCCTTCCTCCAAATTCCAGAGCCCCTTCCCCCTCAGTTCCAGACCCCCCTCTGAATCCAACCCCCCCCTCTGAGTTCCAGACCCCCGTCCCCCCCAGTTCCAGACCCCCCTCCCTCCATCCAAATTCCAGACCTCCCCTCTGAGTTCCAGAGTCCTCCCTTCTGCTCTCCAAGTTCCAGATCCCACCTCCCTGCCTTCCTCCCTCCGATTTCCAGACCCCCCTCCCTCCAATTTCTAGACCCCCCTGGGAGTTCCTGATCCCTGGACCCCCCTGTCGCTACCCTCTTGAGCCCCCCTTCCTGCCACCAACCGTCCCCCGCCACCGCCATCGCGTACCTGTGCTGGCGGGGGACCCTAACCCCCGCCAGCCGAAGTCCTGTTCTTGGCCGCACAGCGTGGAGCCGTGGACGAATGATGTGATTAAGTTTGAATCAGTTTGTGTTCGTGCATCCAACATCAGACGCACGCACACAAACAGATTCCAACTTGATCACGTCATTCATCCACGCCGCGAATTACGGCATAATGGGTCCCAGTGACGTCAGCTGGGGCTTCGGAGCCCAGCGAAGAAAGTTACAGACACAGGCAGGCAGGCTCGTAGAACATTGGTGGTGAGAATTATATATATAGAAGACTTTATCATACAAGGTGGTTCATATTCTCAAAGACAAGTATTACAGTACAAATTGAGATAGACAGGCCACCTTTGGCTCTTGCAGGGGTATACACACCTAAGACATATGATCACACATTCTTAACAAGGTGGTATGTCAAAACATCTATGATTATCTTAAGAGACTTCAACCAAGTCTTTGATCTGACTATGGATAGAATTTCCACCATTGTAAAAAGTGAGTTAGAAGACAACAAAGGTTTGTCATACACGTGCAAAAACACAGATTTGACTGATGTATGAAGAATAATGCATCCTACTGAAGCACTTCTCTAGAGCTCACCAGTTTCAGCACAGAGCATTTAGGGTGCATAACCTTCAACAAGCACCATCTTACTCTCTCATATCTGAATATCTTTAAGCAATAGGTACCCTGCTGGCTACTGAACTCTGAAGTTTTATTTGGATGTAAAATGTTCAGATACTAGATAATAATCATATACATAAAACATATCTTCTGCATAAAGCAATTAGAGATTACTCAGGTCTAATTGTGACTACCTAGATTAGTCAAATTACAAGAAAAGAAATTAGTAGAACTATTAGTAGCATGTAAGAACTGAAAGCTGTTGAACGAAAACAGAACAGGGCTGAGACCACTAGCAAGTAGTGAAGAGTCCTGTCAGTGCTCGGGAATCCATACAATCAGCCGCTTGTGCAAGGTTATTAGACAGCTCCACAAGAGTTAAGTGCATCAGTTTTCTTTTTATATCAGATATTTTCATTCATTCCAACACAGAGAGCCTTCTTCATTAGCCTCACTTTAACTGCTTTGTTCTGAGTTATGAGATCACAATCACAATAAATGAAAGATTAGCTGATGGTAAAAGCAAGCCTTAATCATGTCAAAATTCCATTTGAACTGTATCAAAACTGCAGTATAGTCTCACTCATTGATAGAAGCAAAATTGTGGATAATCTTGCTAACGCGGACCACAAAATTACCTTAATTTTGATCTGTGATCTTTGGAAACTAATATCTAAAGGAAAGAGTCTCTGTTACACACAAATATGCCTCAGTAACTACCAGTGATGGGAAAAGAAATGCAGAAAACCTCTATGGTATTTAATTGTGGTTTTAGGTAAAATATAGCATTTATTAAATTTGCTCATGTGGTCTTAGATGCTCATTACATGTTTAAAAGAAAAGCACTCAAGATAGTTTTGCTATTAATTCCATGTTTGTGTGTTTGGATGAAAAGAAGAATTCCTAACTCTGCTGAAACAGTGAAAGTGACAAATACTAGAGACTTAGAAATACTTAGAAATAAAAACCTCACACAGTCTGAACCACTGCAAGTGCTTCCAGTGGTTCCAATATCTGTCTTATGAGCCAAAGAGGCTGGAAGAGGGAGGTACACCTAAATGCACCTTGGTAAGGCTGCCAACTGGATCCAGATTTGCAGTACAGGGTTGATCCAGTCCTGGGTTTACCGCAGTGCATGCTGGGACTTGTAATCTTGCTTTTCTTAGGGAATACAATGGGGAAATCAGAACTACAAGTCCCTGCATGCAGTGAGTAACCCAGGACTGGACCAACCTGCCCTGAGAATCTGGATCCAGTTGGCAGCCTTAACCTTAGAAAAAAGCCTTCAGTAGTTTGGAAGCAGGTCTCTGAGCAGCTGGAGGAAGAAATGGAGTTTTAGAGGAGGGGAGCATTGTCCTGAAGAACCAATGAAGGTTACCTTCCAGTGAATTTAAAACTCACTAATGTGACATTCGATTGCAGCTTGCTGCTGTGTAACAATCAGTCCATAGGTGGCTACCAGGTGAGAAAGTTTCAAATTCTGGCAAGCGAGTAGAGGGCTGCAGGTGTGACGGAAAGGAGTCTTGGGCCCTGGACTTTGTTAGAAGTGGATTTGTTTTTGCTGACAAGACCAAATAAACTATGTGACTCACAGAAGGGAAAGGGGAGCTTTCCAATCCTTTTCCTGCTATATTTGGAAAAGTAACTCACAAGCACATTCATATTGAGAGGAGTGTTTTAAACTTGTGGCCCCTAGGGTCTGTGAACTGAGCCAGACAAAGTAGCAGTTCTTGCTTACATGGCGTACCTGCCTAAGGGTGGAAGTACATAACCAAGCTTTTGCTGCATGAATCGATTTATTCCTTATAAGACACTATCCCCCCCCCTGTTTACAAAACCACACGGCATTGCCAACACAGCCCATTCAAAGTGAATGGGCTGTGTCGGCAGTAACGCACCTTGTAACAAGGGCCTATATTAGATACTTATAAATTTTTGATTTAATACTCTGAATGAAAGGAGTTTTGTTTTTGAACTTATAATTGATTTTGGAAATCCCATACTAGATTAATGTTGAACTGTGAGGAGAAAAGCTTTCTTTTTGAGTTTCCAGGATTGCAGACACTCTTAGTAACATGACAATTATCACAAGTTAGTCTCTTGGATGATTTTTTTTTAAAGAAAAAATAATCAAACAAATTGACAGCACACGGCTTTTCAATGTATTTTAACACTAGAATGAAAATACATATCCATTTTGGAGATTTTTGACCAATGAATGATATTTTTTGTCTTACGGAAGGTATGATTTAGCCAAACACAAACATCTCAGGTTTCTTCCTCCAGTTAAGACATTATAATTTTTGATCTTACATAAGCACTTTGCAAATTTTTCTCTAAACAAAAAAGGAGCTGTCATGCTCAAAATCTAAAGTAATAACTTGAAATGATCCCTTCCAAGAAGAAAACAAGTTAAAGAGAGGTCCAAGCAATCACTGATGTCAGACTGCTCCCATTTCCAATGGTAAAACAGAACACAACAGATGAAATTTAATGTGGACAAATGTAAGGTGATGCACATTGGAAAGAGTAATCCAAATAATCATTTATTTAATGCTAGGTTCCACATTAGGTGCCCTGTTTACTAAGCTGTGCTGTAGGTACACTAACATTTTTAACACATGCTAAAAATTAGCTTGCACTAACACTAGAGACACCCATAGGCAGGGGTGTGCTGGTAAATTTTTAACAACAGGCTCTTTCTCCGGACGTAGCCAGCTCTGCAGTTGGAAGGGCCAGGGGTGGCTGGGGGGGGCGGTGTGGAGAGCAAAACTTGCCTCTCTCTCCTCCCTCCCTTCGTGCGGGCATGCTAGGCATACCTTTGCTGGCAGCCAATAAATGGACTGCCACCACTCCCAACATCTTGCTCTGAGCAGCATGCTGGAACTTCTTTCACATGCTCGAGAAGTCCCAGCCTGCTGCTCAGAGCTGGAAACAAAGAGCGGGAGCAGCAGCAGTCTATTTACTTGGCTGGCAGGGCTCAGCATCCCCACCAGTAAAGTAAAAGAGAATTCAGCAGGGGGCCCAAGCCCACATTTTGGGAGCCAGTTGTTAAAGTAGCCATGGAGGGCCCTACTTTAACAACTGGCTCCCAAAATTCTTAAAAACTTAACAACCGGCTCTTGCGAGCCTGTGAGAGCCTGCTCCAGCACACCACTGCCCATAGGAAAATATGGGTGTCTCTAGCATTAGTGAGTGCTAAATTTTAGCGCTCACTAAAAACACTAGCACACCATAGTAAACAGGGCCCTAGGAGTCACCACCCAAGAAAAAAAATCTAAGTATCATTATGGGTAATACACTGAAATCTTCTGCGCAGTGTGCAGCAGTGGTCAGAAAAGCAAACAGAGAAATTATTAGGAAAGGAATAGAAAATAAGACAAAGAATATTATAATGTTTCTGTATCACTCCATAGTGCAACCTCACTTTGAGTATTCTGTGCAATTTTGGTCTCCGTATCTCAAAAGAGTATATAGTTGCATTAGAAAAAGTTCAAAGAAGGGCAACCAAAATTATTAAGAGGATGGAACTCTTCTTATACGAGGAAAGGCTTGAGGTTAGGGCTCTTCAGCTTAGAAAAGAGATGGCTGCCAGGAGGCAAGATGGCATCGGAGTAGGACGCGCTGAGAAGTTGCTCTCACTACCTTCTGCTTACTTTTTGATATTCTCTTGAAGCTCTTACTTGGTTGCTAAATTACAGTTACAAATTCCTCATATAGATAAGATGGAAAAATCAGCGGATAACCTGAAAAATATTGTATCTACTGTTTCCCAGGAAACTAGAGAACTTAGAAAATTTCAATCAAAACCTTAATTTGTGTTTCTTAAATTTTTCTCAATCAGATTTCCTCTCTGCAAAGGAGTTGCCAAATGTTTCTGACTACAGTCTTTGGTTATTCTAGGACTGTGGCACCACCTATACAAAATAAATCTACCATTTATCATAAATTGGCAATTCTGCTAATCGACAGGCATCATTGAATGTTTCAGAAATATTAGAATCATCATTGGATGGATATTAAATCTAAAACCACATTGTTGGTTTCATTTGTTTTTCATCAAGACAAAGATGCTATCGTGAAACTTTTTTTTTTGGGGGGGGGGGGGGGGCAAGAAACACTAACTTTTATGGAGAAAATGTCCAGGTTTTCCCAGACATTTCTAAATGGACTCAGCTTAGGAGAAAGTATTTTGGGGAGTTAAGACAGCCTGTGACTACACTTGGGACCACTTTTCAACTTAGATTTTCCTGCAAATGTATAATTTCCTTTCAGATTCATAAGTATGTTTTCTATGAAGTACCTCAGTTAAGATTTTTTCTCGAGGAGAGAGGGGTCTCCATTTGATTAATGTAGTCTCACCCTTTCACATTCATTATTTCAGGACATTTAAGCATATTGTAAGAGGAAATGCTGTTATTTTTTGAGTTTTTACCCTAATTCTTCCCTCCCACCCCCCCCCCCCCCCCCCCCCCCCCCAGGTCTGGACTATAATCCTATATGTATCTGTTCTGTACCATTTGCTATTGGAGATCTTATTTCTTTGTTAACTTTTTATTTCCTTTTTAAAGAATTTTTTTTTCTTTGATGTAAATGTAAATTTTAAAAAAGAGAAAAGACGACTGAGGGAGGATATGATAGAGGTCTACAAAATCAGTCCCCTGAGCCATCTGGATTAGACAAACATGATTCCAGTCATAGAAGTCCTGAATCCCTTCCAGGATACCACAAAGGAACTGAGTTCCAAAAGGGCTACCTGGGTATTGTCATTCTGGTAGTGAATATCCAATAGGAAAACCTCTGCAGCAAGAGGGATTGACATCAGAGGTATTAGTACTGGTGGTCTACCAGGATGCACTGGGCAGGGCTGGGCACTGCCATTTTCGAAATGGCGCTGCCTGAAGAGGAGGGAGTCTTCCTTCTCCAACAAAGGTAGGGGGGTGGGGAAGAGGGTTGCTAAACCACCAGGTGGGGGGATTGATTCGTGGCCAACTGGGCCACCAGGACTCTACTTGGGGGGATGCTGGGAGGGGTTAGGGGGCCGGAGACCCACCAGATCTCTAGCCCCCCCCCCCCCGTTGAACTTGTGTTGGGGGAATCGGGAGGACTAGAGGTCCGCCAGACCTCCAACCCCCATGTCACTGGCTCAGGTTGGGGGTACTAGGTTACCAGGGCCATGCTGTTTGGGATCTGGTGGCCCCATGGACCTCCAGCCCCTGTATTTGACAGGTCTGGGCTTCACCCCATATTCAGAGATAATAGTGCACATAAATTTGAATGCTATTATCTCTGATCATAGGGGCGGTAAAGCCCCGGGCTGTTCCAGCGCTATTTTTAGAGCGCTGTTTGGAACAACGCAGGGCTTTCGATTATCTGCCCATCAATGCTGCTGGCTGGGATCATCTCCCTTGCACACTCTTATTTCCAGTGGGCTGTTTTGGACATTATGAGAGGGGTGCTGTTCCCTCTAAGCTGAACGTCAGTGGTACACAGCTTCAGAGGACCTACTTCCAATACCCAGAGAGATGTAGACAAAATTCTTTGTTCACCTCTGCAAATTATTAAATGTGCTTTCACTGACATTCCCATTAATATTGCAAAAGAAGTTAAGTGGTTTGAAAGGCATGTCCTGGATAGAGCTTTAAAAACAAGTAGGCAGTGGTCAGCTGGCACAGACACTGCAATAATTTATGTGCCGACACTGATGCTTAAATTAATACATATATTTAGTACTGCTATCTGTGTATACTTTACATAACAAAATTCTGTGTTACCTATTACTATGTAAGATGCATTGAGCCTGCTTTTAGTGGGAAAGTGTGGGATACAAATATAATAAATAATAATAATAGGTAGTGTCACTGAATATATATGTGGAGGATAATTTTATTAACATGTCACCTAAGCATGCCAGAGCCGGTGGTGGGTGGCAGGGATAGTGCTGGGCAGACTTATATGGTCTGTGCCAGAGCTGGTGGTTGGGAGGCGGGGTTGGTGGTTGGGAGGCGGGGATAGGGCTGGCCAGACTTATACGGTCTGTGCACTGAAGAGGACAGTACAAATAAAAAAAGTAGCACATATGAATTTATCTTCTTGGGCAGACTGGATGGACCGTGCAGGTCTTTTTCTGCCGTCATCTACTATGTTACTATGTTAAGCATAATGGTCAAGCAGGCTCCTCTGTTAATCCTATTTTATAAAGACACATAGACACAAAATTATCCAGAAGAGCTGCATAAATCGTGGGGAATACTGCAATTAGTCTAGGTACTGAAAGTGCAGTCCTGTAGGACTAAAGGGAAGGGCAGGACATGTGTTCTTCTGACTGTAGGCTATGGTTCCCTCTTTCCCTTGTAGCCTATTAGTTGACTATCAGGCTCATTTTCGAAAGAGAAGGACGTCCATCTTTCGACATAAATCGGAAGATGGACGGCCTTCTCACAGAGACGTCCAATTGGTATAATCGAAACCCGGTTTTGGACGTCTCCAACTGCAGTCGGTCACAAGAACGTCCAAATTTCAAGGGGGCATGTTGGAGGCATAGCAAAGGCATGACTTGGGCATGCCTAACACTTGGATGTCTTTGACCCATAATCAAAAAAAGCAAGGATGTCCATAACAAACACTTGGATATTTCCCCCCGACGTGTTTTTTTTACAAATAAGGCACAAAAAGGTGCCTGAAATGACCAAATGATCACCGGAGGGAATCGGGGATGACCTCCCATTACTCCCCCAGTGGTCACTAACCCCCTCCCACCCTCAGAAAACATCTTTAAAAATATTTCGTGCCAGCCTCAGATGTCATACTCAGGTCCATGACAGCAGTATGCAGGTCCCTGGAGCAGTTTTAGTGTGTGCAGTGCACTTCAGACAGGTGGACCCAGGCCCATACCCCCCTACCCGTTATGTTTGTGGAGGAAACAGTGAGCTCTCCAAAACCCACCACAAACCCACTGTACCCATATATAGGTGCCCCCCTTCACCCGCAAGAGCTATGGTAGTGGTGTACAGTTGTGAGTAGTGGGTTTTGGGGGGCTCAGCACACAAAATAGGGAGCTATGTTCCTGGGAGCAATTTATGAAGTCCACTGCAGTGCCCCCTAGGGTGCCTGGTTGGTGTCCTGGCATGTCATGGGGATCAGTGCACTACAAATGCTGGCTCCTCCTATGCCCAAATGACTTGCATTTGGACGTTTTTGACATGGACATCTTTGGTTTCGAAAATCGCCAAAAGTCAAAATCGTCCATGTCTAGGGACGACCAAATATAGGGACATCCAAATTTAAGGATTTGGATGCCTTTGATGGTATTTTCGAAACGAAAGATGGACATCCATCTTTTTTCGAAAATACGGTTTTCCCCGCCCCCGGATTTCAACGTTCTGCAAACTGAGACCTGAGCTGAATTTGCTAAGGGATGGTGACCAGAGAAGAAAAGAGTAAGCCTAGCTTTCAGCGAAGGAAAGCGGACTAAAGAGGGGTGAGGTAGAACCTGGTAGTGAGAGGAACTGAAAGAGGAGGAACAAAGCAGGTCAGAGAAGTTTAGCATGGTGGAGTGGAGCAGATAGGAAGGTATTAAGCATCCACAAACAAGTCCCACTATGCAGAGAGAGAGAGAGAGAGAGAGAGAGAGCGTAAAAGAAAAATTAGGATATGTATGAAGGGGAAAGGAAGAAGAGATTTTAAAAGTGAGACTGAAAAAGAAGTGGAGGAGCTCTGGATAAGAGCAGTATATAAGTGGTAATAAATGAAAAAATGAAATGGTAATAAATGAAGAAGAGAGTGTATGGTTTGTACGGGCTGGTTATGGAACAAAGACTTTTGATCACTGACAGGGAAGGGAAGAGTGTGGAAAATCTACAAGGGAAAGGGAGTGGCATAGATGAGCTGTTGGTGGAGGGAAGGAAAAGTGAGAAAGTAAGGTGTGGGTAAATTGGTGAGGATGAGCTGGGGTTGGGAAAGAGGAGACATTGATGGGACTTTCAGTGCCCTAGCTCTTTTTTTGGCCACATAGGTTCACCCTGGGAGTGCACCACCCACTACACTCTACATTTAAATAAGGCTTGGTGAGTAGTGTCCATTACCCACCATGTGTTCTTTTCTTTTTTTTTTTTTTCAGCTACAGTTATGTGTGTTGAGTTAAGAACTATGAATCATTTTGAAACATTGGCTTCTATGGTGTACAGAGGCACTGAGGGACAGGACATGCAATGATGAATGAGCATGCAGCCTGTGGCCAGAGGAGGAAAGCCCTGGGGGAAATGGCTTGCAGCCAGTGGTGTGCTGGAGCAGGCTCTCACAGGCTCGCAAGAGCCGGTTGTTAAGTTTTTTAGAATTTTGGGAGCCGGTTGTTAAAGTAGGGCCCTCCATGGCTACTTTAACAACTGGATCCCAAAATGTGGGCTTGGGCCCCCTGCTGAATTCTCTTTTACTTTACTGATGGGGATGCTGAGTCCTGCCAGCCAAGCAGGCTGGGACTTCTCGAGCATGTGAAAGTTCCAGCATGCTGCTCAGAGCAAGATGTTAGGAGTGGTGGCAGTCCATTTATTGGCTGCCAGCAAAGGTATGCCTAACGTGCCCGCACGAAGGGAGGGAGGAGAGAGAGGCAAGTTTTGCTCTCCACCCCTCCCCCCCCCCCCCCCCCCCCCCCCGGCCAGCCCTGGCCCTTCCAACTGCAGAGCTGGCTACATCCGGAGAAAGAGCCTGTTAAAAATTTACCAGCACACCCCTGCTTGCAGCCTAGGAGTTTTTGTAAAGGAGCTGATGCTTAACCAGACAAAAGAAAAGGAAGCAATAGGGGTTAGACCAATCTTGAATTTACCCTGAATTAAGAGAACCTATTGTGTATATCTTATAGAAAAGTATTTTGATGATTGACTGTTGTAAAGAAGAGAGAAAAGAAAAGAAGAAAAGACTTCTGAAAAACCAAGAATCTCAAGAAAGCCAAGTGACTAGGAGAGAAAGAGTCCTTATCCAGAGTGATTACAAGGGGGAGAATCCAACCATCCACCCATCCACATATCTCAAGTTTCATGTTTTTATATGTTTCATTTTGTCCTGTGTGTCTGTAAATACCCAACAGTTGAACTGAGTGGACAATGAACTTCTTAAGAGTAACAGCTAGCCTGGAAGAAAGGTCAAGAGATCCCTAATTTGGAGTGTGTCCGACCATTGAACTAGAGGCTTGAAGAACAGTCTCCCCCTGCCTCTCAGAATACACAATCATAAGTATGAAAAGTTCTATCCTTCCATCCATTTTTGTGATCCCAAGAGTCATGGAGGGGCATAATCGAACAGAAACGCCTATCTCCATGGGCGTTTATCTCCGAGAACGGGTCCGTGAAGGGGCGGGGCGGATCGTATTTTTTAAAAGAAAAAGACGCCCATGTTTTATTCGTCAAGGTGTGAGCTGGGCGTTTTTGCTTTTCAGAGCGATAATGGAAAATGAAATCGCCCAGCTCAAAAACGAATAAATCCAAGACATTTATTCGTGGGAGGGGCCAGGATTCATAGTGCACTGGTCCCCCTCACATGCCAGGACACCAACCGGGCACCCTAGGGGCACTTTTACAAAACCAAAAAAACAGGTAAAAGAGCTCCCAGGTGCATAGCACCCTTCCCTTGGTGTTGAGCCCCCCAAATCCCCCTCAAAACCCACTGCCCACAAGTCTACACCATTACTATAGCCCTAAGAGGTGAAGGGGGGCACCTACATGTGGGTACATGTGGGTTTGGGGGGGTTGGACGACTAGTAGCATTAAGCAGCACAATTGTAACAGGTAGGGGGGGGATGGGCCTGGGTCCACCTGCCTGACGTCCACTGCACCCCCTAACAACTGCTCCAGGGACCTGCATACTGCTGCTTGGGAGGAGGGTATGACATTTGAGGGTGAAAGTAAAAAGTTGTGAAACATCATTTGTTGTGGTGGGAGGGGGTTAGTGACCACTGGGGGAGTCAGGGGAGGTCATCCCCGACTCCCTCTGGGGGTCATCTGGTCATTTAGGGCACTTTTGGGGGCCTTATTCGTGAAAAAACAGGGTCCAGGAAAAGTGTCCTAAATTCTAGCTCAAAACTGTTCCATTATCGGCGAAGGGCGCCCATCTCTGTTCGCCCGATAACCACGCCCCAGTTCCGCCTTCACCACGCCTCCGACACGCCCCCCGTCAACTTTGTCCGCACCCGCGACGGAGTGCAGTTGAAAGCGTCCAAAGTTCGGCTTTCGATTATACCGCTTTATTTGTTTTTGTGAGAAGAACGCCCATCTCCCGATTTAGGTCGGAACTTGGGCGTTATTCTCGTTCGATTATAAGCTGGATGGTCTTCTCAGGTAACATAGTAATATAATAAGTGATGGCAGATAAAGACCTCCATGGTCCATCCAGTCTGCCAACAGTCACATTCATTATCAATTCAAGATTAAATCAACAATAATGTGATATTATATATTTGATCATGGTCTTTTTTGGTGTTTCTGGGACATAGACCGTAGAAGTCAGCCTGGCTGTGTCTTTATGTTCCAACTACTAGAGTTGCCGTCAAAGCCCACTCCAGCCTATCCGAATTTGTTTTGTCATTTGCGGGACACAGACCATAAAAGTCCACCTGGCACTATCCTCGGTTTCCAAATTACTAGAGTTTCAGTCGAAGCTCTCTTCAGCCAATCCTACAATCAGATTGCTATATGTGGGACTCAGACTGTACAAGCCAGCCCGGCACCAGCCTTAGTTGATACAGCCAGAGTTGCCATCTAAGCACCACTTGACATGCAACACATATGCAACCCTTTAAGTTTTGCTTTTTATACCATTCATTTTCTAATTAGAGATCCTCTGTGTTCATCCCACACCTTTTTGAATACTGACTACATATTTGAAGTACACGGCTAGACCTAACTAAATGTTTCCCTGAGTATTTGCAATAGGTTTTTATATACCAAAACACAAGGGAACGGTATAGTATAGAGGGTGAAGTACTTCTGTGTACGAAAGAACAGCGTGACTTAGGGGTGATTGTGTTGGATGATCTCAAGGTGACCAATCAGGTAGAAAAGGCAACGGTCAAGCCAGAAGGTTGCTTAAGTGCATAGGGAGAGGAATGGCCAGCAGAAGAAAAGAAGTTATAGTGTTCTTGTATAAGTCTCTGGTGAGGCCATAGGAGCCGACTCTGTGGGTGCTGTGGGTGCTTGAGCACCCCCAATATTGAGAAAATTCATTGTGTATGTCCAAGGAAGGGTTATTTCCACTGGGCTTAGCACCCCCAATAATTTTGAAAAGTTGGCTCCTATGGGTGAGGCCCCATTTAGAATACTGTGTGCAATTCTGGAGACCACATCTACAAAAAGATATAAACAGGATGGTGTCAGTCCAGCAAGTAGCTATAAAATTGGTCAGTGGTCTCTGTTGCAAAGCATATGGGGGCAGACAAGGCTCTCAATATGCATACATTAGAAGAAAGGTAGGAGAGAGGGGATATGATAGAGACATTTAAATATCTCTGTTGCAGCAATGTACAGGAGATGAGCCTCTTTCAAATGAAGGAAGCTCAGGAATGAGGGGGCAAAGGATCAAGTTAAGAGGTCATAGGTTCAGGAGTAATCTAAGGAAGTACATTTTCAAAGAATGGGTGGTGGATGCATGGAATCGACTCTCAGTGGAAGTGGTGGAATTAAGAACTGTGTCTGAATTTAAGAAAGCGTGGGACAGACAGGTGGGATCTCCTAGGGAGAGGAGAAGATAGTGGTTGCTGTGGATGGGCAGACTGGATGGGCCATTTGGCTCTTACCTGCCATCATGTTTCTATGTTTAAAACATTCTCAGATGAATATTTAACTACCACAGTCAGCATTTTTTTAACCACCAGCTGAGGCAGCCAAAAAATATCTGGATGTTCTGTGCCACTATCTGGGCAGTGGCTGAAGCTGAATATCCAAATAAGAAGGTCAGTGCCAGAACTTATCCAAAAAAATGGCAATTTTCAGTTTGCTATCTGGATAACCTATCCAGGTAATTTAGGACAGCCTCCTGTGGGGGTCAATGTTCAGTAGGAATTATCCAAATAGGAGCTGTTCCTACTGGATAAGTCCCACTCACTGGGTCCAAACCCAGATTTTCTGCAGCACCATCTGGATAACATCACTAAAATGCAAAACAGACTGCCTCAGCACTATCTGGGTTATAAAGTGGTCCGGGACTAGAGCTAAGGTGGAGGCAGAAGATACCTAGTTAGTGGTGATATTCAATTCGGAAACAAAATATGGCTGTTGAGGTATTATGTTAGACAGAAGTAGTTGGGAACTAAGGCTAGTGTCAGACAGACTTTTACAGTCTGTGTCCCACAAATGGCAAGACAGGTGTGGATTAGGTAATTAAGGATAATGCCAGATGAACCTTTATGGTCTGAGTCCTAAAAGTGGCAAAAGAGAGATGAAGATCAAGTGTGTGTATTGTATATCACTTTATTATCATATGATATGAGTAAGGGTGCTGTGCATCTCAAGGGGAAGGAGAAAACAATTTTGAGATTAGCAAGTTAAATACTGTTAGCAATACTTTTCATTATAAAATATTGTCCTTTTAAATATGATGGAAATTTACTAACCAGTACATGACTAACTATAACCTACATAGAGTGGTGGGTACAGCTTCGCCTCTGTTAGGCAGACTGGATGGACAATGTGGGTTTTAAGCTGCCATCATTTACTATGTTACTGTCAGGCTCATTTTCAAAGAGAAAAATGTCCAAAAAGTGACATAAGTCAGCATTTGGACATTTTTCTCACAAAAACGTCCAAATCAGCATTTTCAAAACCTATTTTTAGACATTCTTCTCTGAAATCCATCAGAAGTAAGTCTAAATCTCAAGGAGGTGTGCCAAGGGCGTAGTCAAGGCGGGACTTGGGCATTCTTAAGACTTAGACGTTTTTCATCCATAATGGAACAAAACAAAACCGTCCAGGACTAAATCTTTTTTGAGCTAGACCTGTTTTTATTACGAATAAGGCACAAAAAGGTGCCCTATATAACCAGATGACCACTGGAGGGAATCAGGAATAACCTCCCCTTAGTCCCCAAGTAGTCACTAACCTCCTCCCACCCCCCAAAAATGTGAGGAAAAACATTACTTGCCAACCTTTATGCTAGCCTCAGATGTTATACTCAGGTCCATTAGAACAGCAAGTAGGTCCCTGGAGTAGTCTAGAGCACTGCAGACAGGTGGTCCTAGGCCCATACCTCCCCCTACCTGTTACACTTGTGGAGGAAACTGTGAATCCTCCAAAACTCACCAGAAACCCACTGTACCCACATATAGGTGCCCCCTTCACCCATAAGGACTGCACACCAAAGATGATCCAATCAACTTTACCAACACCTTCATAACGACCCCACGTAATCCTCTTCACCCAGCAACATAGCAAGACTATAATCGTACTGAACAACACGCAATCTTTATCCCTTCCGACCCTCCACTTATACCTCATATGATCACTATACAACCTTGTATCTGTTATCAACCGACTAGGCAAACACCCCTGACGGTACTATGTAAGCCATATTGAACCTGCAAATAGGTGGGAAAATGTGGGGTACAAATGCAACAAATAAATAATAAATAAATAAATAAGGGCTATGGTAGTGGTGTACAGTTGGGGGTAGTGGGCTTTGAGCTCATCACACAAGGAAAGGGAGCAATGGTGAGATGTGTACCTGGGATGAAGTCCACTGCAGTGCCCCCTAGGGTGCCCTATTGCTGTCCTGGGATGTCAGGGGAACCAGTCTACTAAAAATGCTGGCTCCTCCTACATCCCAATGGCTTGATTTTGTGCGTTTGCACTTGGACGTTTTGGGGTTTTTCTTTTGAAAATGGACCAAAAAAAAACCCCATCCAAATCACAAGACGTCCAAAAAACAAAATGTCCATGGTATTTTTGAAAAAAAAGATAGACGTTTTTCTTTTTTGAAAATTACCTTCTTTCCTGTTCAGAATTTGGACATTTTGTGTAAAATGTCCAAATTCAGATTTAGACATCATATCAAAAATGCCCCTCCTCGTGGCAGATTTTGGTGCCCTCCAAAGTCTGATACCCCCTTGCCATGCTTACTGGGTTGTCAACCCTGGTTAGTAACAGTTTTGGGACAGTAGGTGCTGCTATTCAGATAAGTGCCTTTGAGTACTGATCTGACTGTTTATTTGCTAAGGAACACTTGATTGAAAAGTAAAGATTTAGAAAAATATTCTGTGTATCCCCTGACAGAGATGAAATGATATAATTGTTAGCTAAATTGAACATGTGTTGTGGCAGGCAAATCAGCCCTGTGCATGTGTGTATGAGTGAGTGAGTGAATGAGCAAGTAAGGGTGGGTAAACATACATGGAGAAGAGAATAAACGTGCAAGTATGGGAGAATGGAGAGCTGAAATTACTGAGTCTGCCACGGAATTCTGCAGAGGTCAACCCTGGGATACAGCTTCCTGATTAAAAGAAATATTACAAACATGAGTTGTCAGTCCTGATCCTGGGTCTTGCCCCTCCCCCAATCCCTAGGTTCTTTTTCTCCCTCTTTCCCTTTTCCTCTGTGTCTTCTGTTTTTCTCTGCATGGGAGGTCTGTTTATTGGGCTGAGGAATGAGAAAGATGGAGAAGACCCCCAGGAGGCCATATGCTGCATGCAATATTGGTATGGCAGGGAGCCAGGAATCAGCATCCTCAACTCTCCACTGAAGGACCCTTTCCAGGTTTCATCTTTAAGTGATTCATGCTTTATTGTTCTTAATGAAATTTGGATATTTTTTATATGACTGAAGATGTGTGCTTTGGAAACTGGGACTAGCAGCTGCTGGACTAAAGTCTTTTTTCTTATCCAGTGCCCAAACAATTTATTAAATTGGGAAATTAGTTCATCTCAGGGGTCCCTTCACTAGTTTAGAGATTAATAATCCATCTCAAGACCTCCAGCCTCTTTGTAAGTGCACAGGCTAATAACACATCTTGGAATCTGAGGCTCTTCAGGAAATAATAATCCATCTCACTCAATAAAAACATATGGTTGCTATGATAAAAAGGTATTCAATTTGTTTGCTGTCTTTTATATACAGTACTCAATAAAAATGAAATGTTATTATTTTCCTATTATATTGCACTAGCAATAATTTGAATTTACTTTTAGTTAATTGCCATTTTTACATGTGTAGCTGTGTTTTGCAATTCTACAACAGCCTTTTGGGGTTCCAGGTGGCTAAGAAGCATCAAGAAGCTGTCTCTTATCATGGCTGGCTAGATTTTGTACAAATACAATAAAAAGAGGCACAAATCTGCCTCAGAACTATATATAAAACAAAAAAGCATTATAAAAAGCTAAACAATCACTAAAAAAAAAAAAGATCTTTAAAAAAAAATCACAATTCTATGGTCAGAATCCCAAAAGAAATCAAATCGCTAGCTGAAATTGTAGCCTGAGGACAAAACGTAGTCACGGCGGGTAATTGTTTTAATAAACCGCTTCTCATTTTTATTCTGATCTGCTTTGTTGTTTTATACATAGATTTTGTAAAAAGAAAGTTGTTTTCCAAGCCAGCATGGCCTAACCAGTGGAAAAGAGTTAAGAACAGAGCAGAGTTAGAACTAGAGTGTACAGT
Organism: Microcaecilia unicolor; assembly: GCF_901765095.1. Classification (NCBI taxonomy): domain Eukaryota; kingdom Metazoa; phylum Chordata; class Amphibia; order Gymnophiona; family Siphonopidae; genus Microcaecilia; species Microcaecilia unicolor. The sequence goes on from NC_044034.1 coordinate 214,631,769, forward strand.
AAGGATGGTCTGTCATTTCCAACAACATGAGGAATATCAAGAACATATTCCATGTCATTAATAAATGAAAATGAGCAGAAAAAATACACATTTTGGGGGGAATTCAGTAAATGGTACCCAAAGTTAGGTGCTGGGAAGGTCCGTGGTTTTACCATCTCCTGCTAAGGCCAGATGGGAATCCACACACGCCACAGATTTTCACTTTCTCTCCTGGCTTTGTGAAATTCACTTCCGCAATCTCTGTGGTTAGAGAAATCGTATATCTTATTCTGTCCTGCGTTGAAAACCCATCTTTTTCAATTAGCATTTGGCCCTCTATGATGTTAATAAGAAGATAAAAAAATAAATTTTCAGCAGACACCCTGCAACAAAGAAATGTTAGATTCATGCTTTATTGTATATCTGTTGATATGATATTTTTTATTTTGGAAGTGTGCACTATCTTATGATTGAATGAGGTGTTTGTTTTACTTTCCTATAATTTTATGGCATTCCTTTATTTACTATGTTTTATGTATTATATTTGACTATTGTAAACCGTTCTGGCTTGCATTGCAACGTCTTCACTGGCTTCCCATAGAACAGAGGTTTTCAACCCAGTCCTCAGGGTACACCTAGCCATTCAGGGTTTTCAGGATATCTACATTGAATTAAATGGGGACATCCTAAAAATCCAGACTGGCTGGATGTGCCCCAAGGACTGGGTTGAAAACCTCTGCCATAGACTATTGAATTAAATTTAAATTTTTAATACTGACGCACACGGCATTAAATACCACCACTCTCTTATCTTGCCTCTCTAACAATACTCTATACACCTACACGTAACTTCGTTCGCTGACAAATAACATATTTGTCCTACTCCCTCTATCCAAAGCACAGTGGGAGTCTACAAGATCCTCAGCATTTTAATTTCTCACTCCTGCCCTTTGGAACTTGCTCCTGAAAACTTTAAGACTAGAAAATGCATTACCAGTGTACATAATTTTTTCAATTGGTGTACCATTAATTTCACATACTTTCTGCTAAGAACTCTGCAGGGAGGAGTCACAAAACACCTAGCCACCCGCCTGGGGTTACCCTGTGGCCACTTAGAGGGTCTATCCCCAGTACAGCTCAGGTCCACCTGCGCCTGCCGCTCGTGCTCTACACTAACATCCTCCTCCCACTGAATGGGTCACAACCACCTCTGGGTGAATCTCTCGCTCTCAAATTATCCCCAGTGATTTCTAGGTTAGTGGAGCCACACTCCCAGTGGTCCCACATTTCCCTGAAAGCACTCACAGACCCAACACACAAACCACCTGGATTCTTTATCAGGCAGAGGGGCAATAAACTAAATATTGTTTATTGTCTTTTAAAAAATCGAACAGTGGAACAAAATAGTGCAATCAGCAAACAATAACAGGTAACTGAAATATGGATCAATTATAACACTAACTAAACATTTGCATACTTCCTAGAAAAGTACCTTGAAAAATCAGGATATATAACTGTTTGTTTACTGAGCCTCAGCAAAGAGATTCTGCTCTCTTTTCTTCCTGGCTAGGACTGAAGCAACAGCCAGCAACAACTGCGGGGTAATTTCAAACTCCAGGCCAATCAGAGCCCAGTCAACAAGTTTTAAATGTATACTGCTGCATTCAGTTCCCTATAACAGCTTAACAGCAAAGAAACATCACCTGCTGGCCAAATAGGAGAAATATACTTCAGAATATAATCAATGAAGGAAAATATCCAATACTTTTTATAGACTTAAAATATAATTTCTTCACATGAGGAAAATGAAATGATTTTATATTTTTATTGTTAAATTGTATTTGCGTTCCTTTCTTATTTTTCAAATTTATATTTTCTTTTATAAACCATTTTGATTTGTTTTTTAAATAAGGAAGGTATATCAAGTTCTAATAAATATTAAAACCAATAAATTATAAACAATAGTATTCTGTAAAAGGAGTAGCCTAGTGGTTAGAGCATCAGTCTTGACATCCAGAAGTGGCTGGTTCAAATCCCATTGATGCTCCTTGTGATCTTTGGCAAGTTACTTAACCCTCTGTTTCCTCAGGTACAAAATTATATTGTGAGCCCTCCAGGGACAAAGAAATATCCAGAGTATTGAATGTAACTCACCTTGAGCTACTACTGAAAAAGGTGTGAGCACGATATAAATAAATAAACCTTTACAGAATACTATCTGAGCACAGATCTTGCACCTAACCTTGGGCACAGCACTTAACACCTGCTGAAACCTGGTGTAAATACTGGCTTTCAACTAACGCCAGCTGGGTATATAAATTGCACTATTCTATATCATTATGCCTAAATTCTAGGAACATAGTAACATAGTAGATGATGGCAAATAAAGACCTGTAAGGTCCAACCAGTCTGCCCAACAAGATAAACTCATAGGTATGATGTGATACTCAGTGCTTTTTTTTGTGCGTACTGGCACCTTTTTTTCCTAGGGCCAGCTCACCTGCCCGCCCTTAGCTCCCCGACAGCCCTGCTTTCTGTTCCTGCTGCCCCGCGACAAGTTTAAATCTTTTAATTTTTTTTTAACCTGAAGTCCAGTGCCAGCGGCGGCATTAGTGATAGCAACGCAGGCACACCTCATCCAGCATTCCCTTTCCTCTCAGTGTCCCGCCTTCCTCTGACGTTGTTTCCTGTTTCCATGAGGGCGGGACACTGAGACTTCGGAAGGGAAGGCTGGAGGAGGCAAGCATGCACTGCTTTCACTAACACCACCGCTGGCGCTACAACTTCAGGTGAAAAAATAAAAGATTTAAAAGCGGGCAGCAGGAACAGAAAGCAGGGCTGATGGGGAGCTATGGGCAGGCAGGTGGGGCTGGGGTTGGTACTGGAACTCGATGGGTTCTGAAAAGGGGGGGCAGGTGGAGGCTGGGGTTTGTTACTGAACAAAGAGGAGAGGAGAGGATAGGGGGCAAAGGTGAATCGCTGGACATGGAGGAGAGGGCAGAGGAGAATTGCTGGACATGGATGGGAGGGGAGGGCAGGGGAGAGAGGAGAAATTGCTGGCTATAGATGGGAAGGGAGGACAGAGGAGAATCGCTGGACATTGATGGGAAGGGAGGGCAGGGGAGAGAGCAGAGTTCCTGGACATGGATGGATGGAAGGAAGGGCAGGAGAAATACGGATGGAGGAGAGGGAAGACAGGAAGGATATGCACATGGGCGGAGGGGAGGGGAGAGAGGAGAAATGCTGGATATGGATGGAGTGGAGGGCAGGGAAGACAGTAGAAGTGTTGGAGGGAAGGAAAGACAGAGGAAGGAGATGCACACGGTTGGAGGGGAAGGGAAACAGAAAAATACTGGACATGGATAGAAGGGAGGGAAGAAAGAGGAAGTAGATGCACATGGATGGAGTGGAGGGGGAGAGGAGAAATGCTGGACATGGATGGAGGGGAGGGAAGACAGAGGAGAAGATGCACATCGATTTAGGGGAGAGAGGAGAAATTCTGGACATGGATGGAGGGGAGGGGAGAGAGCAAGTGAGATGAACATGGATGGAGGGGAGGAGAGAGCAGAAATGCTGGACATGGATGGAGGGATTGAGGAAAATTCTGGATGTGAATGGAAAGAGGAAGGAGATGCATACTGATGAGATGAGGGAAAGAGAAAAGAGGAGAAAAACTGCACATGGATGGATAAAATAGGCAAGAGCTGGATCCACTCTATACCTCCTCCAGTCAAGTAAACAGAGGAGCCCGGGACCTGTGGAGCAGAAGAGGAGAACAACTAGTTTATGAGAAAGTGGCCAAGGAAAGCTTAGACATAATCTGCTCAATTACAGCAAGCAATAAGGAGGAATTTTTGTGATTTTGAAAAGTGCTTTGTAAAGAGCTTTAAGATACAGTTCTACACACATTTGTGTTTTGTGTGCACCTGTAAAATTCAGGATTTCACCAAATATAAAGGTGACTATTTTATTTAAGAAGCAAGTTTTCAGGACTTTCTATGGTAGGGACTTTAATAGAATCTAAAGTCTACATCTTGAACCAATCACTAGACTAATATTCTAATTGGAGATGAAAAGAAAGAGGAATGAGGGCACCTATTTGTTGAACTCTAGGTGTTCTGCCCCCATGTTCATGGTGGCAAGGGTGCATTGTTATGAATATTTATGATGAGTATTATCTGTATTCAATTGCATTGTTGTGTATAGTTAGCACTGTGTTTTAGGGTTGCTTTTCCTATAGTTTGCAGTATCCTATGATTGACTCCTTGTGAGCGTTCTCTATTGGCTCTCAGGGCTGAGCTAGGTCCAGCCCTCCCTCTCTGTCCCTGGGCTATGTGAGAGAGTTCCAGTCTTCCTAGCATACCTTTGTGATCAGCAGTTGCTCCAGGGGCTCATCCCTCCTTAATTTACTGTAATTCCATCAAGATTTTTCACCATCTCCCCAAATCATTTCTCATTCATTTTCCCTAAGTTACTCCCCCTTATTCCCATTTGGGTGCTACAGCTTTTCCTTTCAGCTCAACTTAGGTTCTAGCCATCTCCTTGCTTCTGAGGTGGCGCCAATTTCAGTTCTGGTTGACATATCTCAAAAAAGATATAGCAGAATTAGAGAAGGTTCAAAGAAGAGTGACCAAAATGATAAAGGGGATGGAACTCCTCTCATATGATGAAAGGCTAAAGAGGTTAGGGCTCATCAGCTTGGAAAAAAGATGGCTGAGGGGAGATATGATTGAGGTCTACAAAACTCCTGAGTGGTGTAGAATGAGTAGAAGTGAATCGATTTTTTTTCTTTCAAAAAGTACAGAGACTAGGGGGCACTCAATAAAGTTACATGGAAACACTTTTAAAACAAATAGGAGGAAATGTTTTTTCACTCAACAAATAGTTAAGCTCCGGAACTCTTTGCCAGAGGATATAGTAACAGCAGTTAGCATATCTGGGTTTTAAATGGTTTGGACAAGTTCCTGGAGGAAAAGTATGCTATTGAGACAGATATTCTAAAATAGGATATGACAGTGATTAAAAAATAACTTGAGTACCCAGCCCCAATCCAGATCCAAAACTAAAGGTACTTTCAAAGTAGCTGGCTTCACCCCAAACGTTTCATCCTCCAAAACTTGTTACATTTAAATTGTGAAAAGAAACATTAGCATCCACAGCTGTTGGTTGTAACAAAACTTTCTTCTGAAAAGGTGGACGCCTGGCCAGTTCAATGCCCCATAATCAGCTATCTGTGAATTTTAGAACATGAGAACATAAGAAGAACATAAGTATTGCCATACTGGGACAGATCTAAGGTACATCAAGCCCAGTATCTTGTTTCCAACAGTGGCCAATCCAGGTTACAAGAACCTGGCAAGATCCCAAAACAGTACATTTTATGCTGCTTATCCTAGAAATAAGCAGTGGATTTTCCCCAATTCTATTTTAATAATGGCTTATGGGCTTTTAGGTGGGCCTAGGCAAGAAGTGGGTAGGCAACAAGTGTCCCCCCCCCCCCCCCCCCCAAAAAAAAAAATATATCTAAGCTGGTGGGAAAATGCTTCTCTCCACCTTGGCAGTCTGCAGCAGGCATGCGCTGAAACAGAGCATTCGCAGGTGCCACTACCGTGGAGCACACCATTTTCATTACCATCAGGGGGAAGTCTTCAGCTGGTAGAGCTTAGAATCCCCATCAGCTACTGCTAAACATGTGCTACTGTTCGGTGGGCCTGAGCCCTAGGTGGGTGGGCCCTGGCCCACCCAGGCCCACCTGTGGCTACGCCACTGCTTTGTAGCTTCATTGCATGCTCCCTAGTCCAAACAAGCGATTCACGTCTATCCGTTCCACTCCACTCATTATCCTGTAGACCTCCATCACATCTCCCCTCAGCCGTCTCTTCTCTAAGCTAGACAGCCCCAGCTGCTTTAGCTTTTCCTCAAAGGGAAGTCATGACCCGCAGACAATTCATAGCGGCTTTCTGCTGATTTTCAACGTAAGTTTAGTGGCCATATTTGGCCGCAAGAATACCTGGAATATCTTTGGCCAGTTCAAACTTAACTGGCCAGCACTGAATATCAGCTTGGCCAGTTAAGATTGAACCAGCCAAAATTAAGCCAGATATTCAATGCTGGTCAGCAGAAAAGGCCTGGCATTCAATATCTGAGCTCAGCGCCAACTGCAGGAGTTAGCCAGGCTAACTCCTGCAGTCTGAATATAGGGTCCTTTGTGTCTTTGTTCCAGTGATGATACACTTGAGAGCAGTGTGATCACTATTGCATAGCAGTTCCACCACCATTACCTCCTTGTACCAGGTCCTGCATACGAGTGAGGACTGATAAAACATAGGGATGGGATGTCATTTGCAACAACATAGAAAATATCAATGACATAGCCTATGTTTTTTTTATGTTGTAATCAACTGAAAATGTTTGTTCACCGATAATAGTGTGCACTAGTTGGAAACAGTGCACATTGTTTCCTGGTAGTGGAACCTCCTTGCATGTGCTAACCATTGTGCATGCACAAACTAGTGAGCATGCACAAACTTGGAAAAAAACGTGGCCTCTTTCTGAAATAGTGGGCCCTTTTTTCACATAGTTCGCACAATTTCCAAAGAGTGTGCACCAAAAATTGATGAATTGACAAAATGGCTGAACAAAAATGACTAAAACAAAAATTTCCATATACAACACAGGAAATGACATGAAACAAAAATTTTCTGGCTTCCATACTTAATATAAAGTATTTCCTCTCTTGTCAGATCCATGAAGCAGGTCATTTATGGCATTTAGAAACTATACTTTTCCAATGAGACAGTTAACCAATCAGTATTGGAGTCATTGAAATGGTCAGCCATTTTCTGTTCCAGGGTGTCTTGGAGACGGACGGAAATTAAAAATGCTTGGAGGAGAAAGAAAGAAAATATTCCCCTGAAGCAGCTAGGAAATAGCGAAACAGGGCTTCCCTGTCGGGATTTGAGGAATTTTGAGAATATACAGCATTGGGATCTGGATTGAATGGCGAGGACATCAGCATATTGAGCTAAGTACAATTTCCAAGCTTGGATAAGTGAATTGAGTCTCCTACAAGGTTTGTGGTGGCACATGACAGTGCTCCTTTGAAAGTTTATGTGGAGATTTTTTTGTGAAGACATATGATTGTAAACGGTTCCCTCATTATATCTAAGGTGTGTCCTTTAAAAACGAGGTGGAACCGATTGTTCTGAAGTCTTTTTTTTCTCCACTTTTTTATGGTGTGCCTGTCAGAGTGCCCTCAAACTTATTGTGTAAGAGGTAGAATTGTCCATGTATTATTGATAGTCATTGAAATCTCCCATTATTATTGTGTTAGCAAATGTGTTTGCCTTCCTAACTACTGTCAACATTTCACTGTCTATCTCTCCATCCTGTCCACACAGAATAACCCTATCAGTGCACTCCTCCCTTCTATGCCATCCTTATCATATAGTGGCACTACGCTTCTAATTTGTTCCACTGTGCCATTTTCTTGTAATTACCTCATATCATGGTACCCACTGGTTATCCTCCTTCCATCAGTTCTCAGAACTGCCTGCTATGCCTAATATTTCATTTACTGCCACATATTTTAGACTTCTGGCATTCCCATATAGACAATGATTTAAAGAATATTTGTACGTGTATTTACAACCTGAATAGCAGTTGAAGGGGAAAATCTTAAATCATTCATTTCTTACTTTTCTTTATTTAAATACTGGGCTACTTCAGCTTTTATAATAATCTCTCTATTGAGATATTCTAACTTCTGCATTTGTCCAGTATACACCTCACTCTCTGAACCATGTGCTCCTGAGTGACTATCGGCTTTCTCCCAGGATCTAGTTCAATGTTTCCCAAACCTGGTCCTGGAGGCACTCCAGCCAGTCAAGTTTTCAGGATATCCACAATTAATATTCATGAGAAATATTTGCATGCACTGCCTCTACTGCATGCAGATTTCTCTCATGAATATTGTAGATATCCTGAAAACCTGACTAGCTGGGGTGCCTCCAGGACCATGTTTGGGAACCACTGGTCTAGTTTGAAAGCTGTTCTCTCTCTTTTTAAAGGTGTAGTGCCAGCATCCTGGTTCCTCTACAGTTAAGGTGAAGTCCATTCGTTTAGAATAAGCTCCCCCTTCCATAGAAAGTTGTCTGGTTCCTAAAAAATCTAACTCCCTCCTCTCTGCTCCTTTGTCTCAACCACACACTGAGATCCCAGTACATTGCCTGCCTCTTGTGTCCTGTGCATGGAACAGGAAGAATTTCTGTGAATGCTATCCTTAAGGTTCTAGATTTCAACTTTCTACCTAAAATCTTAAATGTAGCTTCCAGAACCTCCCCCCCCACACTTTCCTGTGTCGTTCATGCTCACATGTATCAAAATAGCTTGCTCCTCACCACCACTGTCTAGAATACTAACTAGATGTACCGTGAAATGTGCACCTTTGCAACAAAGAAGTGATCGAGTAATCCCCACGCTCTCCAGCCACTGTTTATATCTGATCTTGAGTGTGAACCTGATATCCTCCTCAACAATGAATGAGGCAAAGAATTAATTTAGTCCCTTCTTTGCTAATGCCTAGCATGTGATGATGGCGTTATTGTGTGTATTTTCCACAAAGCCCATAAATGAACTTTGCAGCAGACAGTGCACAATAATGACATTATCATGTGCTAAGCATTAGTAAATAGGAGCCTAAGGGGTCCTTTTACTAAGCTGCAGTAAGTAGCCTGTGATAGTGTGGGCGCGTGGTTTTGGCGCGCACTGGGACATTTTTTACCGCGGCTGGGGAAAAAGGCATTTTTCTATGGGACAGTAAATGGCAGTGCGCTAAAAGGAAAGGTAGCACACAGCTGTTTACTGCCTTAAGCCCTTACTGCTAGCCATTGGCCTGATGGTAAGGGCTCACGCACTACTCACACGGTAATCATGCAGCATGCACCAATGTGGCCGTGCTGCCGATTACCACCGGGAATGGCCCCCATGGTAGAAAATGGAAAACTATTTTCTACTATGGAAACCAGCCTGCGCCAACTTCAGAATTACTGCCGGGCACCCGTGCTACCCCGGCAGTAGCGCCGATTTAGCGTATGCTACCCACAAGTTAGCTGTACCGCTGCTTTATAAAAGGGCCCCTAAGTTTTTCTACTATCACTTTGTCCTCCCTGAGCGTTGTTTGTACCCCTTGGTCATGTAGCTTGTCCAGCTGTTTCCCTCACAGACATGCTTCAAATATAAATGAAAAAGTATTTAATATGGCAAACGTCTGTCTTGGTCTGCCTTATTACTGTTTTACATCTAACATTCCAGTGCTTATATTCATCGCTACTTTCCTCATTTGGATCTGCTTTCCATTTTCTGAAAGATGCCCTTTTGGCTTTCACTACCTCTTTCACTTCAGCATTAAACCATACTGACAGTTGTTTGGTCTTTCTTCTATCTTTTACCTTTTTTAAGGCATAGGATATATTATATATTTGGACTTTAAAAGATGGTTTGGATTTATCAAACACTAACAATTTTAGACCAATTGCAAATATTCCTTTTTTCAAAACATGGTTGAAGCTCTAGTGAGTTTGCAGGTGGCTAAATATCTAGATGCTTATATATATGCTTACATCCTTCTCAATTTAGCTTCAGAAACCTATATAGCACTGAAAGATTACTTCTGGTGCTAGTTAACTAAGATTTCAAAAATGTTAAATCAAAGTAACATGTGGAGGGGCATTTTCGATATGATGTATAAGTCCGAGTTCGGACGTTTTGCACTGAACGTCCTAAATGTTTATAGAAAACATGAACATTTTTGAAACTGCAAAAAGTCTATTTTTTTTAATACTGTTTGTAGCAAGGTTTGTGCTCTGTGTGCTTATCTTTTCAGGCCATTTTTGAAAAAAAATGTACAAGTGAAAAACATAGAAAATCAAGCCATTGGGATGTAGGAGGAGCCAGCATTATTAGCAGACTAGTCCCCCAGAAATCCCAGAAGAGCAATGGGGCACTCTAGGGGGCATTGCTGTGGACTTCATATGAATGGTCCCACGTACACATCTCATGGTTGCTTCCTTATCATGTCTGCTGAGCTCCCCAATACCCACTACTCCCAACTGTACACCACTACAATAGCCCTTATGGGTGAAGGGAGCACCTATATATGGATACAGTGAGTTTCTGGAGAGTTTTAGAGGGGGAGGTATTGGCCTGGTTCCACCTGTCTACAGTGTTCTGCACCCACCACTACACTACTCCAGAGACCTGCATGTTGCTCTAATGGACCTGGCTACAACATCTGAGGTTGTCATAGAAGCTAAATATAGTAACATAGTAGATGACGGCATAGTAGATGAGTACAATTTTTATTGTGAATGGGACATAGTCAGTGACCTCTGAGAAAGTAAGGGGGGGGGGTCATCCCTGATTCCCTCCAGTGGTCATCTGATCATTTAGGACACCTTTTTGTGCCTTATTCATTCTGAAAACAGGTCTAGACCAAAATTTTGAAGTTTTCACCCTAGACGTTTTCATTTTGTTCCATTATGGCTATAAAACGTGCATGTTTTAGGCATGCCCTCTTGTGATTTGGACACACTGCAGATGAAATGCATAGATTAACGTCTGCAAAACAGGCTTGAAAAATACGGATTTGGACATTTTGAGAAGAAATCCATCCAAATGGTGCTTTATAACACTTTTTGGACATTTTTCTCTTTCGAAAATGAGTCCCATTCTGTATCTTCAATTTGACATCTCAGCCACCTTTGATACAGTAGATCATCCATTGTTATTAGAAAGATTGAGATTGGGATCTCTAGGTCAGTTTTCAGTTGGTTTAACAACTTTCTGGTTAATAGAAGTTACTGTAGGCTGAAAAATGGCAAATGTGCCGCTATCTGAAAATCTTCTTGCATGGTTCCTCAGGGCTCTCCGCTCTCAACATTACTTTTTCATTTCTTTATGAGTTCATTAGTCCATCTTGCCTTGGATATGGATATGTGTCTATGTTCATATGCTGATGATGTTTTAGTGCTGTTGCCTGTTTTAGATGATTTGATGCCAACACCAACAAAGGGTGATCTCTCCACAGGAGAAACGAAAGCCAACACAAACAAACAGTGGATAGTGATAGGAGTGTGCTACCGTCCACCTGGCCAGGATGAACAGATAAATGTAGAAATATTATCAGAAATTAGGTAGGCTAACAAATTGGGGAACACAATAATAATGGGTAATTTCAATTACCCTGATATTGACTGGGTAAATGTAACATCATGGCATGCTAGGGAGGTAAAATTCCTTGACGAAATCAAGGACTGCTTTATAGAGCAGCTGGTACAGGAGCTGACAAAAGGAGGAAAATTCTAGACTTAGTCCTTAGTGGAGCACATGATCTGGTGCAGGAGGCAATGGTGCTGGGGTCGCTTGAAAGCAGCGATCACAATATGACCAGATTTGATATTGGCTTTGGAATAAGTACACACAGGAAATCCAATGTGTTAGCATTTTTCAAAATGAAGACTATGATAAAATGAGAACAGTGAAAAAAAAACCTTAGAGGAGCAGCTATGAAGGTCAAAAATTTACTTTAGGTTGGATGAAGTTCAAAAATACCATCCTGGAAGGCCAGGCCAAATATATTCCTTGTATTAAAAAAGAAGGAAGGAAGACCAAATGACGGTTGGCATGGTTAAAAAATGAGGTGGGTATTAGAGATAAAAGAAAAGTCAAATACAAAATGCTGATAAGGAAGGCTAAGAGGGACTTTGAAGAAAAGATTGCATTGGAGGCAAAAACACATAAGTACATAAGTATTGCCATACTGGAAAAGACCAAAGGTCCATCAAGCCCAGCATCCTGTTTCCAACAGTAGCCAATCCAGGTCACAGATACAGGGCAAGATCCCAAAAATGTACAAAACATTTTATACTGCTTATCCCAGAAATAGTGGATTTTCCCCAAGTCCATTTAATAACGGTCTATGGACTTTTCCTTTAGGAAGCCGTCCAAACCTTTTTTAAACTCCGCCTTTACCACATTCTCTGACAATGAATTCCAGAGTTTAATTACACGTTGAGTGAAGAAACGTTTTCTCTGATTCGTTTTAAATTTACTACATTGTAGCTTCATCGCATGCCCCCTAGTCCTAGTATTTTTGGAAAGTGTGAACAGACACTTCACATCTACCCGTTCAACTCCACTCATTATTTTATATACCTCTATTATATCTCCCATCAGCCGCCTTTTCTCCAAGCTGAAGAGCCCTAGCCGCTTTAGCCTTTCCTCATAGAAAAGTTGTCCCATCCCCTTTATCATTTTCGTCGCCATTCTCTGCACCTTTTCTAATTCCACTATATCTTTTTTGAGATGTGGCGACCAGAATTGAACACAATATTTGAGTTGCAGTCACATCATGGAGTGATACAAAAGCATTTTAACGTCCTCGTTTTTGTTTTCCATTCCTTTCCTAATAATACCTAACATTCTATTTGCTTTCTTAGCTGCAGCAGCACATTGAGCAGAAGGTTTTAACGTATCATCAACGACGACACCTAGATCCCTTTCTTGGTCCGTTACTCCTAACGTGGAACCTTGCATGACATAGCTATAATTTGGGTTCCTCTTTCCCACATGCATCACTTTGCACTTGCTCACATTAAACGCCATCTGCCATTTAGACGCCCAGTCTCCCAGTTTCGTAAGATCCGCTTGTAATTTTTCACAATGCTCCCGTGATTTAACGACTTTGAATAACTTTGTGTCAGCAAATTTAATTACCTCACTAGTTACTCCCATCTCTAGGTCATTTATAAATATGTTAAAAAGCAGCGGTCCCAGCACAGAGCCCTGGGGAACCCCACTAACTACCCTTCTCCATTGAGAATACTGACCAATTAACCCTACTCTCTGTTTTCTATCTTTTAACCAGTTTTTAATCCACAATAGAACACTACCTCCTATCCCATGACTCTCAAATTTTCTCTGGAGTCTTTCATGAGGTACTTTGTCAAACGCCTTCTGAAAATCCAGATACACAATATCAACTGGCTCCCCTTTATCCACATGTTTATTCACCCCTTCAAAGAAACGTAGTAGATTGGTGAGGCAAGATTTCCCTTCACTAAATCCATTTTGACTTTGTCTCATTAATCCATGCTTTTGAATATGCTCTGTAATTTTGTTCTTAATAATAGTCTCTACCATTTTGCCTGGCACTGACGTCAGATTCACCAGTCTATAATTTCCTGGATCTCCGCTGGAACCTTTTAAAAAAATTGGCGCTACATTGGCCACCCTCCAATCTTCAGGTACCACACTCGATTTTAAGGATAAATTACATATTTCTAACAATAGCTCCGCAAGCTCATTTTTCAGTTCCATCAGTACTCTGGGATGAATGCCATCCGGGCCAGGAGATTTGCTACTCTTCAGTTTGTAGAACTGCCCCATTACATCCTCCAGGTTTACAGAGAATTCATTGTTTCTCCGACTCGTCAGCTTCAAATACTATTTCCGGCACCGGTATCCCACCCAAATCTTCCTCGGTGAAGACTGAAGCAAAGAATTCATTTAATCTCTCCGCTATGGCTTTGTCTTCCCTGGTCGCCCCTTTTACTCCTCGGTCATCATAGTAAAAATATTTTTAGGTATACTAAAAGCAAGAAGCTGGCAAAAGAATCAGTTGGATGGCTAGATGACCGAGGGGTAAAAGGGGCACTCAGGGAAGACAAAGCCATAGCGGTGAGATTAAATGAATTCTTTGCTTCGGTCTTCATCAAGGAAGATTTGGGAGACATATCAGTGGCAGAAATGGTAGCTTGAAGATTTTTAGAATAACGCAGTCTGCAATGGTCAAAGCCTTTTTAGGAGAGCATGTGGACAGTGGTTCTTTCTTGTAAGTGAAGGGTTTATTGAATTCTTTACTTAGGTGATGTAAGCTCTTGACAGGATAAAACTTTATATGTGTATTTGAATGTATAAGAAAGAGCAGTATTTTATAAAGATAAGAAGTTATTTTATCTTTAATGCAATCAGTTATCACAGGGTTGCCTTTCTTAACAACAATTCTGATTTAATATGATGATACAACAAATTGTGACTAACATCTTCTGTACCCACTCTCAGATGCAGCTGACACGCTTGGGGCAGATTAATGATCCCTCTTGGGATCAAAGGGTGGAATTTGAAGGGCAGGAACAAGTATATGAAAGATTGATACTGAGGCTCAAGAGGGGGGCTATAGAGGGTTAATGGTATAGCTGAAAGAAATTAAGAGAAAAAGGAATTTGTCTAATTGTATATGAATTTCTGCAAGCAGAAGGATGCACCCTTATTTTCCTGTTATTGTATTTTTATACCCCAGATAGAACAATGCTGAATTGCAAGAATGATATATGACAAATCTCAAAATGATATCAATAAAAGGCAGAAGCTTTCTCTGCTCCTTTGAATCAGGCTAAAGTTCACCTCAGGGGTGAATACCATGGGCTGGTTCCCAAAAGCTTTTGTATTGCAAGAGCTCTTGTGTGTTTGTGTTATTCCTTTCCCTTGGCCTCACTCAGGGACAGGAGGTAAAAGGACAAATGAAAATACTGGAGCAAATAATTATATATTGCTTGGCAAACTGAGGGTACACCTTCAAGAAAGTAACACTGACCTGCAAGGTTATTCTCACTAAGTACTGCTATTTTGGGTCCAAGTTGGGAATAGCATAACTGGGGAGCCACTGGCAATTCAATCCACCCTCTCCATTCTTCACCAGCATTCAAGAACTCAGTCCAGACTAGAATTGGAGTTCTGAACAACAGAAAACAAAGAACTTGCAAGGAATACAAATCACCATTCCATAAAATTGGGAAATAAGGGTATGATACATACCTGTAGCAGTTGTTCTCCGAGGACAGCAGGCTGATTGTTCTCACGACTGGGTGACGTCCGCGGCAGCCCCCACCAACCGGAAATAAGCTTCGCGGGACGGTCAGCACGCAGGGCACGCCCACCGCGCATGCGCGGCCGTCTTCCCGCCCGTGCGCGACCGCTCCCGCCAGTTGAATGACTAGCAAAAAATATGAAACACACAACTCCAAAGGGGAGGAGGGAGGGAAGGTGAGAACAATCAGCCTGCTGTCCTCGGAGAACAACTGCTACAGGTATGTATCATACCCTTTCTCCGAGGACAAGCAGGCTGCTTGTTCTCACGACTGGGGTATCCCTAGCTCTCAGGCTCACTCAAAACAAGAACCCAGGTCAATTGAACCTCGCAACGGCGAGGGTATAACAGAAATTGACCTACGAAGAACAACTAACTGAGAGTGCAGCCTGACCAGAATAAATTCGGGTCCTGGAGGGTGGAGTTGGATTTACACCCCAAACAGATTCTGCAGCACCGACTGCCCGAACCGACTGTCGCGTCGGGTATCCTGCTGGAGGCAGTAATGAGATGTGAATGTGTGGACAGATGACCACGTCGCAGCCTTGCAGATCTCTTCAATAGTGGCTGACTTCAAGTGGGCCACTGACGCTGCCATGGCTCTGACACTATGAGCCGTGACATGACCCTCAAGAGTCAGCCCAGCCTGGGCGTAAGTGAAGGAAATGCAATCTGCTAGCCAATTAGAGATGGTGCGTTTCCCGACAGCGACCCCTAGCCTGTTAGGGTCGAAAGAAACAAACAATTGGGCGGACTGTCTGTTGGGCTGTGTCCGCTCCAAGTAGAAGGCCAATGCTCTCTTGCAGTCCAATGTGTGCAACTGACGTTCAGCAGGGCGGGTATGCGGCCTGGGGAAGAATGTTGGCAAGACAATTGACTGGTTAAGATGGAACTCCGACACCACCTTCGGCAGGAACTTTGGGTGGGTGCGGAGCACTACTCTGTTGTGATGAAATTTGGTATATGGAGCATGAGCTACTAGGGCTTGAAGCTCACTGACCCTACGAGCTGAAGTAACTGCCACCAAGAAAATGACCTTCCAGGTCAAGTACTTCAGATGGCAGGTATTCAGTGGCTCAAAAGGAGGTTTCATCAGCTGGGTGAGGACGACGTTGAGATCCCATGACACAGCAGGAGGCTTGATAGGGGGCTTTGACAAAAGCAAGCCTCTCATGAATCGAACGACTAAAGGCTCTCCAGAGATGGCTTTTCCTTCCACACGATAATGGTAAGCACTAATCGCACTAAGGTGATTCCTTACTGAGTTGGTCTTGAGGCCAGACTCTGATAAGTGCAGAAGGTATTCAAGCAGGTTCTGTGCAGGGCAAGAACGAGGTTCTAGGGCCATGCTCTCACACCACACGACAAACCTCCTCCACTTGAAAAAGTAACTCTTTTTAGTGGAATCCTTCCTAGAGGCAAGCAAGACCCGGGAGACACCCTCAGACAGACCCAACGCAGTGAAGTCTACGCCCTCAACATCCAGGCCGTGAGAGCCAGAGACTGAAGGTTGGGGTGCAGCAACGCTCCGTCGTTCTGCGAAATGAGAGTCGGAAAACACTCCAATCTCCACGGTTCTTCGGAGGACAACTCCAGAAGAAGAGGGAACCAGATCTGACGGGGCCAAAAGGGCGCGATCAGAATCATGGTGCCGCGGTCTTGCTTGAGCTTCAGTAAGGTCTTCCCCACCAAAGGTATGGGAGGATAAGCATACAGGAGGCCGGTCCCCCAATGGAGGAGAAAGGCATCCGACGCTAGCCTGCCGTGTGCCTGAAGTCTGGAACAGAACAGAGGCAGCTTGTGGTTGGTCTGAGAGGCGAAAAGGTCCACCGAGGGGGTTTTGCCCCACGCTCGGAAGATCTTGCGTACCACTCTGGCATGGAGCGACCACTCGTGCGGTTGCATGACTCTGCTCAGTCTGTCGGCCAGACTGTTGTTTACGCCTGCCAGGTACGTGGCTTGGAGGAGCATGCCGAACCGACACGCCCAACGCCACATCCCGACGGCCTCCTGGCACAGGGGGCGAGATCCGGTGCCCCCCTGCTTGTTGACGTAATACATTGCAACCTGATTGTCTGTCCGAATTTGGATAATTTGACAGGACAGCCGATCTCTGAAAGCCTTCAGTGCGTTCCAGATCGCTCGGAGCTCCAGGAGGTTGATCTGCAGATCCTTTTCCTGGAGGGACCACAGACCCTGAGTGTGGAGCCCATCGACATGGGCTCCCCACCCCAGGCGAGATGCATCCGTCGTCAGCACTTTCGTGGGCTGCGGAATTTGGAATGGGCGTCCCAGGGTCAAATTGGTCCGGATGGTCCACCAGAGCAGTGAAGTGCGGCAACTGGTGGAGAGGCGGATGACATCTTCTAGATTCCCGGTGGCCTGGAACCACTGGGAAGCTAGGGTCCATTGAGCAGATCTCATGTGAAGACGAGCCATGGGAGTCACATGAACTGTGGAGGCCATATGACCCAGAAGTCTCAACATCTGCCGAGCTGTGATCTGCTGAGACGCTCTGGTCTGCGAAGCCAGGGTCAAGAGATTGGTGGCCCTCGCTTCGGGAAGGTAGGCCTGAGCTGTCTGGGAATTCAGCAGCGCTCCTATGAATTCCAGAGACTGAGTTGGCTGGAGATGGGACTTTGGGTAATTTATCACAAACCCCAGCAGCTCCAGAAGTTGGATAGTGCACTGCATGGACCGGAGGGCTCCTGCCTCCGAGGTGTTCTTGACCAGCCAATCGTCGAGATATGGGAACACGTGCACTCCCAGCTTGCGTAGATAGGCCGCTACCACCACGAGGCACTTGGTAAACACTCGTGGGGCAGAGGCGAGCCCAAAGGGCAGCACACAATACTGAAAGTGCCGTGCGCCCAGTCGGAATCTGAGATACTGCCTGTGAGCTGGCAGTATCGGGATGTGAGTGTATGCGTCCTTTAAATCCAGGGAACATAGCCAATCGTTTTTCTGAATCATTGGCAGAAGGGTGCCCAAGGAAAGCATCCTGAACTTTTCTTTGACCAGGAATTTGTTCAGGCCTCTCAGGTCTAGGATGGGACGCATCCCCCCTGTTTTCTTTTCCACAAGGAAGTACCTGGAATAGAATCCCTGCCCTTCCTGCCCGGGTGGTACGGGCTCGACCGCATTGGCGCTGAGAAGGGCGGAGAGTTCCTCTGCAAGTACCTGCTTGTGATGGGAGCTGAAAGACTGAGCTCCCGGAGGACAATTTGGAGGCAGGGAGGCCAAATTCAGGGCGTATCCGCACCGCACTATTTGGAGAACCCACTGGTCGGAGGTTATGAGAGGCCACCTTTGGTGAAAAAATTTTAACCTCCCTCCGACCGGCAGATCGTCCGGTACGGACACTTGTAGGGCGGCTATGTTCCCGTGGATCCAGTCAAAAGCCCGTCCCCGGCTTTTGCTGTGGAGGCGCAGGGGGCTGCTTAGGCGCACGCTGTTGACGAGAACGAGCGCGCTGGGGCTGTCCCTGTGCCTGACGAGGCCTTCGGGCCGGCTGGTTGTACCTACGCTTTGCAAAAGAATAGGGTGCAGCCTGCCGTGCCCGGGAAAAACGCCCACCCGTGGGGGCGGGTGCTGAAGGCGCCCGGTGGGAGAGCTTGTCGAGAGCGGTTTCCCGCTGATGCAGTTGGTCCACCATCTGCTCGACCTTCTCACCGAAAATGTTATCCCCCCGGCAAGGGACGTCAGCCAGTCTCTGCTGGGTGCGGTTGTCCAGGTCAGAGGCACGCAGCCATGAGAGCCTGCGCATCACTATACCTTGGGCCGCAGCACGAGATGCCACGTCACAGGTGTCAAAAATCCCCCTGGACAGGAACTTTCTGCACGCCTTCAGCTGCCTGACCACCTCCTGATAAGGCCTGGACTGCTCCGGCGGGAGCTTATCGACCAGGTCCGCCAGCTGTTGCACATTGGTCCGCATGTGGATGCTCATATAGAGCAGGTAAGATTGGATGCGGGTCACGAGCATGGAGGATTGGTAGGCCTTCCTCCCAAATGAGTCCAGAGTGCGAGACTCCCGCCCCGGGGGCGCCGAGGCGGTATCCCTCGAACTCCGTGCCCTCTTGAGAGCAGAATCCACGACCGCTGAGTCATGGGGCAACTGGGGCCGCATGAGCTCTGGGTCAGAGTGGATCCTGTACTGGGACTCTGCTTTCTTGGGAATGGTGGGATTAGTTAGTGGTCGCACCCAGTTCCGGAGCAGCGTCTCCTTCAGGACATTGTGCAGCGGTACCGTGGAGGACTCTCTAGGTGGTGATGGATAGTCGAGGACCTCGAGCATCTCGGCCCTCGGCTCTTCCACAGAGACCACGGGAAAGGGAATGCTTATAGACATATCTCGCACAAAGGAGGCAAAGGAGAGACTCTCAGGAGGTGAGAGCTTCCTCTCCGGTGACGGCGTGGGGTCCGAGGGAAGGCCTGTAGACTCCTCGGAGGAGAAATATCTCGGGTCCTCCTCTTCCCCCCACGAGTCCTCGTCCTCGGTATCGGACATTAGCTCATGTAGCTGAGTCCGGTACCGGGCCCGGCTCGACGTCGAGGCACCGAGGTCTCGGTGTCGTCGAGCGGTGGACTCCCGCGCCGGCGGGGACGGAGCTCCCTCCATCGACGTCGACGGGGACTCCACCTGCGTGGCTGTCGAGACCGGCACCGCAAGCGGCGGCGGTGTCGACTGCCCCGGCGCCGGGCTAGAGCTCGCCGGCGCCACAGTCATCGGCGCCGAGGGCGCAAGCACCCCCGGCGCCGGCACAGCCTGGCGCATCAGCCCTTCCAGGATCCCCGGAAGGATGGCTCTGAGGCACTCGTCCAGGCCCGCTGCCGGGAAAGGCGGTGGGGCCGGTAAGGGTGTCGGTGCCGGAAGCTGCTGGGGGCCAGGAGACGGCACCGAGGTGCCGGAACCCCGACGCGTCGGTACCTCCACCACCGACGGAGATCTCTCCTCTCTGCGATGACGCTTCGGCGTCGACTCCTCTTCAGGGTGCACCGAGGGCTCCCGGTGACGGCGCTTCTTGTCTTTTTTCCGGTGCACGTCACCGGTGCCGGAGGGCATGGAGGAGGAGGAGGTCGATCCCCCTCGGTCTCGGGGTACCGGGTCCGACAGGGTTCGGTCCCGTGGCTCACGAGTTGAGGGAGTGACCGGGGCCGACTGCCCACGCGGTCTCTCTACCCCACTCTCGCCGGCGGACCGGCGGGCCGACGGGACCTGTTCTCCTGGGGTCGCTGCCATCGGTGCCGATGTCTCGGGCATCGATACCGGTACCGAAGAACCGGTCTTCGATACCGATGCCGTCGAGGTCGACGTCGAGGGGCCGGCGCAAGTTCCAAAAAGACGGTCCCGCAGAACTTGCCTCGCAACCTGAGTCCGTTTCCGGAGACCGAGACACAAAACGCACGACTTGAGATTGTGCTCCGGCCCGAGGCACTGGAGGCACCAAGCGTGGGTGTCGGTCTGCGAGATCGGCCGGCCGCAGCGACCACACTTTTTAAATCCACTCGGGACCTTCGAGGACATCGACGGAAAAATCGCGTCGGCGAAGTCAAAGTCGGCAATGGTGGCTAAAATCACACCACGAAAATTGTAACCGACCGAGCGGCCACTAGGCCGCAACGAGGCGTCCCCGCTAGAAAGCGAGGGAAAAGAAGGAGCGCGTGCTCCACACGCGCAAAATTCTTTTTTTTTTTTTTTTTTTTTAATAAAAGAGAAAGAAGAAGAAGAAGAGGCCGAACAGGCCAAAAGCGACGATCCGCGTAAACGCGGTCGAAAAAATCCGGCGGCTGAAACGAGAGAGAGGGGAAAACACAACTCTCTCAGTCGCGGAAAAAAAGTAACTGGCGGGAGCGGTCGCGCACGGGCGGGAAGACGGCCGCGCATGCGCGGTGGGCGTGCCCTGCGTGCTGACCGTCCCGCGAAGCTTATTTCCGGTTGGTGGGGGCTGCCGCGGACGTCACCCAGTCGTGAGAACAAGCAGCCTGCTTGTCCTCGGAGAAAAATAAAATACACATTCTCCAACTGCAAGAATAATTTTAAAGGTTTCCAGGTCCTATAACACTTATAACACTTTTTAAAATTACCTTTTCTCTCTGCCAGAACTTCTCATATTTTCAAGTCTGACAAATTAAAGTCCACCACTTATAAAAATCAAGGACAGTAACATTTTCCAATGAGTAAGAATTATTTTTATCACCAAGGCAAGTATTTATATTCAGTAACCTTCCTTTTGCAAAAATAAGCTCAGCTGTAACAGTTATATCTTAACAATTGTAAAATACAACTCTTTCTGAAAATGCAAAAGTTGATTTATGTGCATTTAATGTTTGACAAAAAGACTGAACATAAGAACACATATCTAACATACACAACAGAGTTACAGAAGACTCTCAACAAGACCAACATGTATTATCTTTATCCCTTAAAATTTTTTTCCAACTTCATAGGAATCCAAAGCACTCTTTGGGTCACAAAGTACAGTAACTGTGTTACTGTGGCTGACCCTGAAATTTTAAAAGTGGAGTGGACCAGAATTGTTGCTATATTTTCTCAAGTGTTTCCTGCAGCTCCGCCTTCCAAACTCACATCCCTCCAACCAGCATCTTGTTTGCTGTATATGTAAATTGTTTATAAAATATAGAGGTCCCAGAAAACTGGAATTAAATGGTACATTATTCCCTAAGCTCCCACCCTTTAGAAAACAAATTAAGTTGTACTCAATCATGTGGGTTAGTTGCATCCACTGCATACTTCAAAAAGATCTCACCTTTCCTCCCTAGCATTCAAATTCAATGATATTGCCATTGCTTCCAGTTAATAAGCAACACAGAACTATTTCACAAGGGCTGGTGAAGGGAAACCCATGTAGAGAATTCACATGTCTCTTTCAAAGCTTTGAAAGCAAGCAATACATATTCCAAAAGGGAATTACACCTGGGAATTCTGTTATCCCATGAAAAAACAACCAAAGGAGGCAATTAAAGCTTTCACCAACTGAAGCCAAACTGGCTTTTCCAAAATAGACTATCCAGCTTATTTTTGAAGGAGATAGTCGGCCATCTTCTGACACAAATCGGGAGATGGCCAGCGATCTCTTGAACCCAGCCAAATCAGTATAATTGAAAGCCGATTTTGGCCGGCGCCAACTGCTTTCTGTCACGGAGCCGGCCAAACTTCAAGGGGGCTTGTCTGTAGGGTAGCGAAGGCAGGATGGGGCAGGACGGGGGGGGGGGGGGGGGGGGGCGTGCTCACGAGATGGCCGGCTTAGCCCGATAATGGCTTCACTTGGTCCCTTTTTTTTCAAGGCCAAGCTTTAAAAAGGTGCCCCAACTGACCAAATGATCACCGGAGAGAATCGAGGATGACCTCCCCTTACTCGCCCAGTGGTCATCAACCCCCTCCCACCCAAAAAAAACATATTTTGTTTTTACCAGCCTCTATGCCAGCCTCAAATGTCATACCCAGCTCCATGACAGCAGTATGCAGGTCCCTGAAGCAGTATTTAGTGGGTGCAGTGCACGTCAGGCAGGTGGACCCAGCCCATCCCCCCCTACCTGTTACACTTGTGGTGGTAAATGTTCAGCCCTCCAAAAACCCACTATACCCACATGTAGGTGCCCCCCTTCATCCCTAAGGGCTATGGTAGTGGTGTACAGTTGTGGGGAGTAGGTTTTGGGGGGGATTTGGGGGGCTCAGCACCCAAGGTAAGGGAAATATGCACCTGGGAGCTATTTTTGAAGTCCACTGCAGTGCCCCCTAGGGTGCTCAGTTGGTGTCCTGGCATGTGAGGGGGACCAGTGCACTACAAATGCTGGCTCCTCCCATGACCAAATGCTTTGGATTTGGCCGGGTTTGAGATCGCCGGCATTAGTTTCCATTATCGGCGAAAACCGATGCCGACCATCTCAAACCCGGCCATCTCTGACATTTGGCCGGCCCCAACCGTATTATCGAAATGAAAGATGGCCGGCCATCTTTTTCGATAATACAGTTTTGGACTGCTCTTTGCAGCGCCGGCCAAATAGATGGCCAGCCATCTATTTGGCCGGCACCATTCGATTATGCCCCTCCACGTCATAATGTGAGCAGGTGTAGGATGAGAAGCCTTCACAAACATTACCAGACCAGCAAACAAAAAAGAGGGTCTAGTTCCTATTAGATCACAAAAGAATCATAGTGTGTACAGAGTTTGTAAGGTAAAAGCTTTTCCTGCTTGATGGCTTTTCTTCCGGTCCTTCAAACATATATCTTGTAGGAATACTCTGAATATCTGCTCCTTTCTGCTTTTGGCTTCCCTATCTTTTCCCAGTCCTGGGTTTTTATTTCCCCTGGCAGAACCATACTCTTCTGGCTGAGCTTCCCAGGCCTAAGGCTAGGCCTCTTAATGTGTCCTTGTGAGGGAGTGTGCTTAAGAGAGATCGATATCTTTCTATGTATTCAGTCACAGACCAATTCAAAAACCAAAGGCTACTCTGATGCAAAATAAATGCAAGATGATAGCTTCAAAGGTCTGGGAAATTAAGACCCTCCATAAACTTAGAAGCTTTGGGCCCAATATTCAAAGTGATTTAGCTGGCCACTGACCAGTTAAATTGCTTGATCAGGGCTAGCCACTAATATTCAGTGGATCTTAACCAGCTAAGTGGTGCTGAATATTGTGGTTAGCACCAAACACAAAGTTGGCTATGTTGGGGGCATTCCAGGGGTGTAGTCAGCACTTGGCCACTTAACTGATGATATTCAGCCCTTAAGCATCCAGGTTTACTGCATAAATGGAACTGTATAAAAATCTGTCCTATTTTTATGCGGTAACTCATGGCCGCTTAAGTGATGACTATCAACTTAAGTAGCTATGTGTTAGCCAGCTTTAAAATAACCAGATATTCAAGGCTGGAGCCTGCACAGGTCCCAGCTTAATATTGACCGCCTTGAGTTTAGATACCCCTAATTTGGATTCATACCCTTCCACAAAAAATTAAGAAGCCGCCTTTTCAAATTCTCATATACCCCTTAGAATTTATTACAGGGACTATGTTTATT
Source organism: Microcaecilia unicolor (assembly GCF_901765095.1). Lineage (NCBI taxonomy): Eukaryota > Metazoa > Chordata > Amphibia > Gymnophiona > Siphonopidae > Microcaecilia > Microcaecilia unicolor. The sequence goes on from NC_044034.1 coordinate 214,655,717, forward strand.
ATATAATTAAGTTTAGGGACAACCATCATCTTTATAGTTTCTAGTCATCCCCACCATGATAAATTCAGAAGAGACCATTGGGTAGTGAGTATTTGCACTTTCTCCAACAAATCACTACGATTGAGTTCCAAGTATCTGCTACAATACAAGCATAATGCATGCCTAAACAGTGCACATTTTGATCTTTGAAGCCCTGTTGAACCATATCCTTTGTCACATATGAATTGAGGTTGCAGGGTGGTTGACTTATGAATAACATCAGGAAATACTTTTTGAAGGAGAGATGCCTAGAATAGCCTCCCAATGGAGTGAGTGGAGACAAAAATGGTGACAGAATTCAAAACTCTGTGGGATACACACAGAGGATCCCTATATAGAAAGAAGATGAAATCAACATCAAACTTAAATCATCTCATAGATGTTGATGTGTTTCAGTGGGCAGGAGTCATGCTTAGGCAGCTACTCCAGTAGTTGGGAAATAAGGCCAGTGCTGGGCAGACTTCTATGGTCTGTGTCCCAAAAATGACAAAGACAGGTCAGGATCAAGTATGCATATTTTATATCACATTTATATCATATGCAATAGTGTGATCTCTATGGGGGAGAGGAGAACATTGTAAGGCTGAAATTAGAGAGCAAAATGTTGTTAATTGGCAATGAGATTAGATTGTTGGTTTCATCTTATATTGATAATGAATGTGACTATGCTGAGACCATAATAATAAAACCATTCTTCAAACTATTGACATGGTGGTGTGATATTGTAACATGATATATAACTACCTATACATGATAAGCATGGTGGCAAAGCACCAGCGCCCCTGGTTGTGATGCCAGTGTTCAAACATGAAGTGAAACCTCACAGACTGGTGGGTGTGGTTATGGCCACCTTGTTTGGTAGACTGGATGGACTATGTCATCATTTACTGTGTTAATGTGCATTGATTTAACAGGAAGAGCTAAAATGTGGATCAATTAGTTTTAAAATCAGATAATGATGTTAAGTCATTAATTGTACTGAAAAGCTCTGGGACACAAGTAGCATTACGAAATGCCTGTATATCATCTGCATAAATCAAAAGTTTACAATTTACATTCCCAGCTTGCATCCCTACTTGTATCATACCATTACATCTGATAGCTGTAGCCAATGTCTCAATGGCTAGGTCAAAGAAGAGACGGGAGAGCGGACAACCTTGTCATGCAGTTGGGAAGCAAGAGACAGGTGCTGTTGCTGGGAAATTTCAATCTGCCGGATGTAGATTGGAAGGTTCTGTCTGCGGAATCGGAAAGAAGTAGAGGGATCGTGGATGCTTTCCAAAGTGTTTTGCTCAGACAAATAGTGATGGAACCCATAAGGGAGGGAGCGACACTGGATCTGGTGCTCACAAATGGGGATAGCGTGTCAAATATCCGAGTGGGTGCCCACTTGGGCAGCAGTGACCATCAAACGGTTTGGTTTGATATTACAGCTAAAGTGGAGAGCGGCCACTCAAAACTCAAAGTCCTGGATTTCAAGCGTGCTGACTTTAGTAAAATGGGGGAATACCTGAGGAAGGAGATGATGGGCTGGGAGGAAGTACAAGAAGTGGAAGGACAATGGTCCAGGCTGAAAGAAGCTATAAATAGGGCCACGAACCTTTATGTAAGGAAAGTAAATAAAAGCAAGAGAAAAAGGAAACCGATATGGTTCTCCAAGCAAGTGGTTGAGAAAATAAAGGCTAAAGAGTTGGCGTTCCAAAAATACAGAAAAACTCAAGAAAAGGAACACATGGAGGAATACCGGATGAAACTGAAAGAAGCCAAGAGAGAGATACGACTGGCAAAAGCGCAAGCAGAAGAACAAATGGCTAGAAATGTAAGGAGGGGTGACAAAAATTTCTTTAGGTATATTAGTGAAAGGAGAATGACTAAAAAGGGAATTGTGAGACTAAAAGATACTGCGAACCGCTATGTGGAAAATGATGAAGAAAAATCAAATTTGCTAAATAGATACTTTTGTTCTGTTTTCACAGAAGAAAATCCTGGAGAAGGACCGCGATGGACTGGAAATAGGACAAATGAGAATGAAGTGGATAGAGCACCATTCACGGAAGAAAGTGTGTATCAACAACTTGAAAAGCTAAAGGTGGACAAAGCCATGGGACCGGACGGGATCCACCCCAGGATATTGAGGGAGCTCAGAGAGGCTTTGGCGGGTCCTCTTAAAGATTTGTTTAATATATCCTTGCAGACGGGAAAGGTTCCGAGGGATTGGAGAATGGCAGAGGTGGTCCCTCTTCACAAAAGTGGTGATAGGGAAGAAGCTGGAAACTACAGGCCGGTAAGCCTCACTTCAGTTATTGGAAAAGTAATGGAAGCGATGCTGAAGGAAAGGATAGTGAATTTCCTGGAAGCAAATAAGTTGCATGATCCGAGACAACATGGTTTTACCAAAGGGAAATCGTGCCAAACGAATCTCATTGAATTCTTTGATTGGGTGACAGGAGAATTGAATCAGGGATGAGCTATGGACGTAATCTACTTAGATTTCAGCAAAGCTTTTGAACGGTTCCCCACAGGAGGCTCTTAAATAAACTGGATGGGCTGAAGATAGGACCTGAAGTGGTGAACTGGATTAGGAACTGGTTGACGGACAGAAGCCAGAGGGTGGTGGTGAATGGAATTCGCTCGGAGGAGGGAAAGGTTAGTGCAGTGCCTCAGGGATCGGTGCTGGGGGCGATTCTGTTCAATATATTTGTGAGTGACATTGCCGAAGGGTTAGAAGGTAAAGTTTGCCTATTTGCGGATGATACTAAGATCTGTAACAGAGTGGACACCTGGGAGGGAGTGGAAAACATGAAAAAGGATCTGAGGAAGCTAGAAGAATGGTCTAAGGTTTGGCAATGAAAATTCAATGCTAAGAAATGCAAAGTGATGCACTTAGGGAATAGAAATCCACGGGAGACGTATGTGTTAGGCGGGGAAAGTCTGATAGGTACGGGCGGAGAGAGGGACCTTGGGGTGATAGTATCTGAGGATTTGAAGGCGACAAAACAGTGTGACAAGGCGGTGGCCGTAGCTAGAAGGTTGTTAGGCTGTATAGAGAGAGGTGTGACCAGCAGAAGAAAGGGGGTGTTGATGCCCCTGTATAAGTCATTGGTGAGGCCCCACCTGGAGTATTGTGTTCAGTTTTGGAGGCCGTATCTTGTTAAGGATGTAAAAAGAATTGAAGCGGTGCAAAGAAAAGCTACGAGAATGGTATGGGATTTGCGTTACAAGACATATGAGGAGAGACTTGCTGAACTAAACAGGGGTGATATGATACAGACATTCAAATATTTGAAAGGTATTAATCCGCAAACGAACCTTTTCCGGAGATGGGAAGATGGTAGAACGAGAGGACATGAAATGAGATTGAAGGGGGGCAGACTCAAAAGAAATGTCAGGAAGTATTTTTTCACGGAGAGAGTAGTGGATGCTTGGAATGCCCTCCCGCAGGAGGTGGTGGAAATGAAAACGGTAACGGAATTCAAACATGCATGGGATAAGCATAAAGGAATCCTGTGCCGAAGGAATGGATCCTCAGGTGCTTAGTCAAGATCGGGAGGTGGGGCTGGTGGTAGGGAGGCGGGGATAGTGCTGGGAAGACTTATACGGTCTGTGCCAGAGCCGGTGGTGGGAAGCGGGACTGGTGGTTGGGAGGCGGGGATAGTGCTGGGCAGACTTGTACGGTCTGTGCCAGAGCCGGTGGTTGGGAGGCGGGGCTGGTGGTTGGGAGGCGAGGATAGAGCTGGGCAGACTTATACGGTCTGTGCCCTGAAGAGCACAGGTACAAATCAAAATAGGGTATACACAAAAAGTAGCACATATGAGTTATCTTGTTGGGCAGACTGGATGGACCGTGCAGGTCTTTTTCTGCCGTCATCTACTATGTTACTATATGCATCCCAATATAATTGATGTTCAAAAAGTTCCAATATCCTACCGCTCACAAAATTCCTGGCTACAGGAGACATATATAATTGCACCAATTGGGGACAAAACCAAAGTAAAACTTTTTTTGAAACAGATAGAACCATTCTATGTAGTTAAACATTTTCACGATGTCAAGGGTTTTCAGCAGTGCATTCTTTTTTTTGTTTTTGAAATATCTTTATTGAGTGACGATGCACTTCATAAGACAGCAAATCAACATTACAGATATTCGCATTCTACCAAGCTCAAAGCATTACTAAAAACCTTAGGATTGTCTGTAGTGGATCTGCTGGGTACAGAATCATTCTGGTCATCACAAATAACCAAGAGAAGGATTGTACCTAGCCCACTAGCCAGAACTTTGGTAAACATTCTTCTGTCCACTTTAATTAAGATGGATTGGTAATTAAAACATAAGTAGAATCCTTCCCTAGCTATTCCAGTATCATAGTTCTAGCCTCAGAAAATAACCGTCTTGCAATTTATATATCCAAAAACAACCATTAGAGCTGCTCAAGCATACAAGATAAGACTTGAAAAAGTTTGATAAAATGTGGCTGGAAATCCGTCACAACCAGGAGCCTTACATACTGGTAGCAGTCCTAATTTCCTCAATAGAACTGATGAAGGATAGCCACATCCTTAGTGACTGATTCCCCTTGAATATTTTTCTCTGTCTATTCTCCTGTTCTGCCACCAAGGCTGTTTGTTTATATATATGTGTATATATATATATATGTTAAGCATTATCTGTAACAGATTACATTGCCTGTACCTTTAATTAAGGTTGTGCCCTTGAACTACAAATGCCTGTAATCTTGTAGTCCTCTGTAACAGACTCTTCCAGAGCATATGTCCCAGTTCATTGTGTCTTCTGAGACTCTTTTTTTTTGCTTTCCTTGTTCTCTGTGCATGCTGAGCTAATTGCCCCCACCACCTTCTCTCTCCTTTGAGTCTGTAAGAGTTAGTCTGCAGCATTCTCCTCTATTAACTGAAATTGCCTTTGCTGTATTTTGCTATCTGACCCCCTTGAAGCTACTGTAACACTATAAAGATTTTACCAGTGTAAACAGCATCTCTACTCAGCGTGTTGACTTCCAGCCTCTCTCCCAGTTTGCAAGGCAAAATCTCTTGTCAAGCACATCTGAACTATAAGTTATTTTTTCTTGTTTGATTACTGCATTAAAGAAGATTTTGGTTCAAGAGTCCTGAGTCTTCTCATAGTGGTGTTCTATACTCTGGTTTAAGCTGCATGCTGTTACAAGAAATGATTTACTTGGGGGAAAAGAGCTCTAGAGCACTCGCTACTGTTTATAATTTAAGAGCAGGCGCTGTATTTATAAGTTTTAGGATATTAATTTCTCCACCAATCACCAAAGGTGATAATTGCAATAAATTAAATATTATCTCTGTTGAAATGCAGTATTCTGTACTGCAAGATTAACCTTAACAGATACCATATACTCAGAACACAAAGAGACTATATTTTTAGCTTCAAAAGGGTTCATTTAATATACAAATAATATTGCAAATGAGAGGTAAGGGTCTTACAGAGAATCTGCACTTAAAGCCAGGTAGCAGATCTAGATCAAAAAGTTATAACTCACAGAACAGTCTTTTTGTTACAGAGCATGCTGTGGTCCATTGAAGATTGATGAGCCATGAAGCAGAGGCAGGTGGACTGCAGGTCAGGTACCAAGAGTGAGCATCAGGTTCCAAGAGAGAGCAGCAGGTCCCAAGCGAGCTTCCCAAGAGAGAGAGCTGGGCTGTTTCCAGGCTTTTTATAATGTTCCCTGAGTTGTAGTTTGCAGGGGATCTTGGGTATTGTAGTTTGCAGGGGGTCACATGCCATCAGCCCTTTGTCTTTACATGTGCTGAAGTCTTATCTGAAGGGGGGGAGCACTGAGTCCTTTGTGGCAAGTGGTTTATGGCTTCCTGTTTATCCTTTCATTCTGAGTCAACAGCTGGAGTTATACCTTCCCAGACTCTCTGTCTGCTTCAGTTTTTTGTTCTCTAGAGATGTCTTGGTGACCCTCCCAGCCAGCTTTTGTCTCTAAGTGTTTGTAATTGACTGGCCCTGCTATCAGAGGGTCCCAGGAAAAAGGGGAAAGAAGGTATTGAAATGCAGTTTCAATACATCTTTTAAAAGCTGCATTTTTATATTGGTATATCTGATTCAGCATAATCTGCTCAATAATTCTGACACCATGTTACATATTTAATTCTGACAATTGGCTTATACCATAACACATGCCAATCACACCTAGTGAAAGGGCAGAATATCTTATTTAAGTATTGAGTGAGTGTATGGCCACACTTGTTACACTCCTCATAATATTTAGCAGTTTGTTCTGATTATACTTGGTTGGTAACTTAACTGTTGCAAGCAGCAAAAGATAGAACTTTGCCACTTAGGGCCCTGTTAAAGCGTGCAAGCGTTTTTAGCACACGCTAAAATTTAGCACATACTAACGCTAGAGACACCCATGTATTCCTATGGGTGTCCCCAGTGGTGTGCCGGTAAATGTTTAACAACAGGCTCCCTCCCCGGTCCACCTCTGTGCCCCCCCATCCACGTCTGCGCCCCTCCTGCCCCTCCAAAAAATAAATTGCAGAGCTGGCTATAGCCGGGGAGAGAGCCTGGGGGGGGGGGGGGGGGGGGATGCATTACTCTCTCCAGGTGAAAAAAATGATCCCAGGTTCCAATCTTATTTATTTATATATTATTTATTTATTTATTCATGTTTAATGTGGGATAAAATGCCATAAATAAGTAAATAAATATAAACGTTTAATGTTGAGCACCTGATTCTCAAAGTGGACACTATAATGAAAATAAAATTATTTTTTTCTACCTTTGTTGTCTGGTGACTTTGTTTTTCTGATCATGGTGGCCCAGTATCTGATTCTGCTGTTATCTGTCCTCTTAACTCCATTTCCAGGGCTTCCTTTCCATTTATTTCTTTACTTTCCTCCTTTCTTCTTCATTTCTTGCCCTACATCCGTAAGTAAAAGCTGGGTCCTTCGCAGACTTGACTGTCCAATGGATCCAGCGCCTATTTTCTCCATCCACGTGCAGTTTTTCTCCTCTCTTCCTTTTCCCTCATCTAATCTCCTTCCTCTCTCTTCCCTCCCCTCCATCCATGTCCAGAATTTCTTCTCGCTGCCCTCCATCCATGTGCATCTCCTTCCTGTCTTCCCTTCCCTCCATCCATGTCCAACAATTCTCCTCTCTCCCTGCCCTTCCCTCCATCTATCCATGTCCAGCAACCTTCCTCTCTCCCCTGCCCTCTCCTCCATCCATCCATGTCCAGCAACTCTCCTCTCCTGTCCATCCACCTATGTACAGCAACTCTCCTCTCTCCCCTGCCATCCCCTCCATCACTCATGTCCAGCAACCCTCCTCTCTCCCCTGTCCTCCCCTCCATCTACCCATGTCCAGCAACCCTCCTCTCCCCTGTCCTCCCCTCTATACACCCATGTCCAGCAACCCGCCTCTCCCCTACCCTCCATCCACCTATGTCCAGCAACTCTCCTCTCCCCTGCCTTTCATCCATCCATCCATATCCATCAATTCTCTTCTCTCCCCTGCCCCCTCCATCCATCCATACCCAGCAATTCTCTTCTCTCCCCTGCCCCCCTCCATCCATCCATACCCAGTGATTCTCCTCTCTCTCCTGCCCTCCCCTCCTGCTCTCATCTATGTCAGCGATTCTCCTTCACCCCCATCCTCCCCTCCCATTCATATCCACCTGCCAGCCCTCTTCTCCTCCCAACATCCCCCTTTTTCTTCCTGCCACAGTGCCACCCTGCGTGGTTTAAATCTTTTTTATTACCTCCGTTGAAGCAGCTGCATCATTGAATACCCTGCCTGTCTCTAGCCTTCCCTTCGTGATTTTGTTCCCTCAGAGTCCCACCCTCGTGGAAAGAGGAAATGGCATCAGAAGGCGAGACTCTAAGGGAAGGCTCGAGACGGGCAGGGCTTTCAATGATGCAGCCACTGCGACGGAGGTAAATAGAAGATTTAACCCCCCCCCCCCCCGGAAGGCGTGGGGCGGGCGCAGGCAAATGAGGGATGTGGGAGGTGAGGTAAGCGGGGTAAGCATGGCTTGTGGCGCCCTCCTGCCATGCTTACCTCGTTTACCGGAGCCGGCTCACCATGCAGATCAACCAGCTTGCAAGATCTTAAAAAATTTAACAACCGGCTCCAGCACACCACTGGGTGTCTCTAATGCTAGTGCATGTTAAAAACGCTAGCGCACCTACAGCACAGCTTAGTAAACAGGTCCCTTAATATAATCCCGCACCACCTGATCTATGCCCAACGCGGGCTTACCGCTTGCTAAACAAGAACTACCACTGGGCTACTGCAGCAGCCCGGCAGTATTTCCCACCCCTAGCATGCCGACATATCCGGCACTACATAAATATATTTATTTTTGTAGCACCAGAGTGTACCCGGCGGTAACTGGGCAGTGTCACATGCTACCTGGTTACTGCGGGAGCCCTTACTGCCACCTCAATGGGTGGCAGTAAGGTCTCCACCCCTGAAATGGCTTCATGGCAAGTGCTTTACTTGCCACACAGCCATTTCCTGCATGAAAGAGAGACTTCCTTTTACCTGCTGTGGTAAAAGGTGGCCTCGGCGCATATGAAAAACATGCGCCAACGCCAGCACAGGCCCCCTTTTGCCACAGCTTGGTAAACAGGGTCCATAGTTTGCTCACAGTTACAGAACCATTTAGAGACGTCTCTGATTCTACATCCCCATCAATCTGGATTTAGGACAGGAAGTACTGAAACGGTACAAGCTTCACTATTAAGCTAGACCTGTTTTTATAACTTCACTATTAAGTGAAGTCCATCGTAAATCAGATGAAGGATCAATCACTTTAGTAGTTTTGCTAGATCTATCAGCTGCATTTGATGTGACTTAGTCATGATCTTTTGTTGCGCCAAATTACAGAGTTTGGTGTTCGTGGAACTGTTCTCAAATGGGTCACTTCTTTTTTAAAAGATAATTCATTTATGGTGAGCTGCAAAAGGGAACAATCAGATATTTATCCTTTAAAGTGCAGAGTTCCTCAAGGATCTATTTTGTCCCTGGCCCTTTTTAATATCTATTTGAGACCATTAACTCATTTAATTCAGACTTTAGGTTTTAATTGTTATTTTTATGAGGATGACATTTTAATAATTCACTATATCACCATTCGCCCCTGATCTCTCTTCACTACAGCATTGTTTGAATAAAGTTGCTTTTTGGTTAAATGAACTTCATTTGATTTTGAACTCACAGAAGACTACCATCTGTTGCCTTACTGGCCAATGTTCAATTCCATCTCTATTACCTGTATTATTGGGACAAACTATATCCCCTGTTGAATGCTTTAAATATCTTGGAGTGTTGATTGATTCTAAATTAATATTCTCTAATAAGATCTCAGCTGTGCTCAAACAAGGTTTCTTTGCTTTTCGGAAGATAAGATCAGTAAGAAGTATCCTAAATTTTTCAGGATTACACAAATTTATTCATGCCTTTGTATGCTCACAGTTAAGACTATTGTAATGTGGTTTATGCTGGTCTCCCAAATTCTGCTTTAAAATGTCTGTAAATTCTCCAAGATACGGCTGCTCGTTTACTAACAAGTTCATTTTCAAAAGAGAAAAACGTCCAAAAAGTGACATAAGTCTGCAGTTGGACATTTTTCTCACAAAAACGTCCGAATCAGTATTTTCGAAACCTCTTTTTAGACGTTTTTCTCTGAAGTCCATCAGAAGTATGTCCAAATCTCAAGGGGGTGTGCCAGCGGTGTGTTCAAGGCGGGACTTGGGCATTCCTAAGACTTAGAATTACTCCCCCAGTGGTCACTAACCCCCTCCCACCCCAAAATAATTTAATTAAAAATATTACTTGCCAGCTCTGATGTTTTACTTAGGTCCATTAGAACAGTATGCAGGTCCCTGGAGTATTCTAGTAGTGGTGCAGTGCACTGCAGACAGGTGGACCCAGGCTTCTACATCCCCCTACCTGTTACACTTCTGAAGGAAACTGAGTCCTCCAAGACCCACCAGAAACCCACTGTACCCACGTATTGGTGCTCCCTTCACTTGTAAGAGCTATGGTAGTGGTGTAAAGTTTGGGGTTGTGAGTTTTGGGGGGCTCAGCAGACAAGGTAAGGGAGCAATGGTGAGATGTGTACCTGGGAACATTTTATAAATGCTGTGTGTGTTGGCTCATTTGGAACACCTTCTGTGTGTGTTGGAGCATTTTATAAATTCCACTGCAGTGCCCCCAAGGGTGCCCTATTGTTTTCCTGGGATGTCACTTTTCTATTTTTTTTATAATACCTGGGCCTTGTGTCTATTGTTTATCAGTAGATTTGGGCTTTGAGTTCAGATCTATAGATAAAAAGGAGGTCTCATTATATATATATCTAAATACCAGAGTGCTATTTTTCCATAATTCACAACAAGAGTGTACATTCCCTAATTACCTGTCCCAATGCAACTAAAGCTTTTACCTCCTCAGTGCATGTAAATGGTTTCATCCCTGTGTGGATTCTCTGATGCCGTGTGAGGCTTTCTTTCCAACCAAAGCTTCTACCTCATTCTGAACATGTAAATGGTTTTACTCCTGTGTGTATTCTCTGAGGTTTACCTTCTGACCAAAGCTTTTACCACACTCTGTACATGCAAATGGTTTCTCTCCTGTGTGGACTCTGTGATGCATTTTGAGATATGCATTACAACTAATGCTTTTACTACACTTAGAACATGTGAATGGTTTCAATCTATTGTGGATTTTCTTATGTATTTTGTGCAGTTTGCATTTGAACGTTTTTTTTTTGTTTGAAAATAGCCCAAAAAATAAAATGTCCAAATCACAAAACATTTTTCCAGACAGTATTTTCAAAAGGAAAAGATAGATGGGGGTTTTTTTTGTTGAAAATGGCCTTCTTTCCTGTTCAGATTTTGGACGTCTTTGTAAAACGTCCAAATTCAGACTTAGACATCATATCGAAAATGCCCCTCTATGTAATGCAAGATATTCTGCTGCTGAAATTGCTTTGGTTACCAGTACACTTAGGAAAACAGTTTAAGATTCAAGTTTTGGTATATAAAACAATTCATACGGGTCTACCTGATTGTTTGGCAATACTGACTATTCCCTATACTCTGGCCCGTTGTCTACACTTGCTCAATGCGTTGAAAACACATTTTCTTCATCTATCTAATATGGGTCTCCTTTGGTTGACAGAGGGATCCTGAAGGAAATGTAGCCGTTTTGCAGTTTTATCTTGTAGTTTTATTATTACTTCTCTATAGTATGATTGCTTGCTTTACTATACATTTATTGACATTCTTTTCAACTACTTATATGTTTTTAAAATATTATTTGTAAATTGCTTTGATTTATTTGTTAAAAAAGGCAATTCATCAAGTTTAAATAAACATAAACATAACCTCTTTAGCCTTTCCTTATTATATGAGAGGAGTTCCATCCCCTTTATCATTTTGGTTGCTCTTCTTTGAACCTTTTCTAATTCCGCTATATCTTTTTTCAGATATGGCAACCAGAACTGAATGCAGTACTCATGGTGAGGTTGCGCCATGAAGCAATAAAGATGGCATTATAGTATTTTCAGTCTTATTCATCATCCCTTTCCTAATACTTCCTAGCATCCTGTTTGCTTTTTTGGCCGCCACTGCACATTGAGCAGAAGATTTCAGTGTATTATCTACAATGACACCTAGATCTTTTTCTTGGTTTCTGAACCCCAAGTTGGACCCTAGCATCAGGTAACTATGATTCGGATTATTCTTTCCAATGTGCATAACCTAGCATTTGTCCACATTAAATTTCATCTGCCATTTGGATGCCCAGTCTTCCAATTTGAATTTTCTAAGGTTTTCCTGCAATATTTCACAGTCCACACGTGTTTTAACAGCCTTGAATAGTTTTGTGTCATCTGCAAATGTAATCACCTCACTCATCATCCCAATTTCCATATCATTTATAAATATGTTAAATAGCACCAGTTCACTGTTCACATTCCTCCATTGAACGAAATAACCATTTAACTCTACCCTCTGCTTTCTGTCCAATAACCAAATCCTAATCCACACCAGAAAATTGCCTCTATCCCATGACTCTTTAATTTTCTCAGGAGTTTCTCATAAGGAACTTTATCAAAAGTTTTCTGAACATCTAGATACACTACATCAACTGGCTCACCTTAATCCACATGTTTATTGATGCCTTCAAAGAAATGAAGCAAATTGGTGAAGCAAGACTTCCCTTGACTGAACCCATGCTGACTCTGTCCCATTAAACCATGTTTATCTATGTGTTCCATAACTGTATTCTTTATAACACTATTTTGCCCGGCACTGACATCAGGCTTACCAGTCTGTAATTTCCTGGATGACCCCTGAACCCTTTTTAAAAATTGGCGTAACATTGGCCACCCTCCAATCTTCAGATACTATGGACAATTTTAACGACAGGTTACATATTACTAACAGCAGATCAGCAATTTCATGCTTGAGTTCTTTGAGTTCCCTTGGATTTATGCCTCCAGTCCAGGTGATGTACTACTCTTTAATTTGTTGATTTGGCTCAGTATATCTTCCAGATTCACCAAGATTTCTTTCAGTTCTTCCACATCATCACCCTTGAAAACCATTTCCGGTACAGTGATCTCTTACATCTTCTTCCGTAAAGACCAAAGCAAAGAATTCATTCAGTTTCTCCGCTATGACCTTTTCCTTCCTGAGTACCCCTTTTGCTCCTTTGTGATCTAACGGTCCCACAGATTCCCTAATCCACGTCATGACGCTACATCTTGTCAATAGTCACAGAAATGCTTTCCACTCTATTGCCACATTTAGACCTTGAGTTATTCCTCTATTCTAAATGTAGCAATAGAGTGCAATAGAGTAGAAAGCATTTCTGTGACTGTTGAAAAGATATAGCATCATGACTTGGATTGATACGTATGAGATATAGGGGTTTAAATTCTGGGTGTCTGCAATAAGCCTTCTGCTATTTTGTATTGTGCCGCCAGCTGAGAAGCTTTTTCTTTTTTTGATAGTTGCTCTAGAAGCTTTTTGTTAATTCTTGGATGGTCTAAATTATTAACCTTCTCCCCTAAAGCAGCCTGTAGAGGTGAAACAGGGAACCCCTGCTGGGATTTGAGATGTGCAGTTCAGAAGAGATGCCGGATGCAGCATATTGAGAAAATAAAGAGACTGCAAAATTCAAGGTAAGTACAGTATATTGGTGTTGGCAACATTCATTTTGCTTTGTTCAGCTCATTCTGTATCTGTGGAAGGTATTTTGTCATTCATAGACATTGATAATGTGAAAGTGGAGTTTTTTTGTGACTTATGATTGAAAAGAGCCTTCTATGATTCTGAAGATGTCAGCCTTACAAATATGAGTGACTCCGATATTCACTGAACTCTTTTTTTCTCCACTTTCAGGCTCGTTTTTGAAAGAGAAGGACACCCATCTTTCAACACAAATCGGAAGATGGGCGTCCTTCTCACAGGGTCGCCCAAATCGGTATAATCGAAAGCTGATTTTGGGCGTCCTGAACTGCTTTCCGTCGCAGGGACAACCAAAATTCACGGGGGCGTGTTGGAGGTATAATGAAGGCGGGACTTGGGCGTGCCTAACACATGGACGTCCTTGACCCATAATGGAAAAAAAGGGCATCCCTGACGAGCACTTGGACGACTTTACCTGGTCCTGTTTTTTTTTACAACCAAGGCACAAAAAGGTGCCTGAACTGACCAGATGACCACCGGAAAGAATCGGGGATGACCTCCCTTTACTCCCCCAGTGGTCACTAACCCCCTCCCACCCTCAAAAAACATCTTTAAAAATATTTTGTGCCAGCCTCAAATGTCATACTCAGGTCCATCACAGCAGTATGCAGGTCCCTGGAGCAGTTTTAGTGGGTGCAGTGCACTTCAGGCAGGCGGACTCAGGCCCATCCCCCCACCTGTTACACTTGTGGTGGTAAATGTGAGCCATCCAAAACCCACTAGAAACCCACTGTAACCACATCTAGGTGCCCCCATTCACTGTAAGGGCTATGGTAGTGGTGTACAGTTGTGGGTAGTGGGTTTGGGGGGATTTGGGGGCTCAGCACACAAGGTAAGGGAGCTATATACCTGGGAGCGATTTGTGAAGTCCACTGCAGTGCTCTCTAGGGTGCCCGGTTGGTGTCCTGGCATGTGAGGGAGACCAGTGCACTACAAATGCTGGCTCCTCCCATGACCAAAGGGCTTGTATTTGGTCGTTTCTGAGATAGGTGGCCTTGGTTTCCATTATCCCCGAAAATCAGAAACGACCAAGTCTAGGGACGATCATCTCTAAGGACAAATTAAATTTCAGGATTTGGGCATCCCCGACCGTATTATCGAAATGAAAGATGGGGTTCCATCTTGTTTCGATAATACGGGTTTCCCCGCCCCTCCATCAGGACATTTTGTGAGGACATCCTCAGCAAAACTTCGGCGTCCCTTTCGATTATGCCCCTCTTTATATACATTGTTAGAGATTTGCATCTTTTTAGCAAATTAAATGACATCCCTAGAAAATAGAATATGTTCTAAGGTAAAAATTGAATATAGATATATGATATTGAGTTCTATGGATTCCTTTTAAAATAATGTTATTTATTTATTTATTTATTGCATTTGTATCCCACATTTTCCCACCTATTTGCAGACTCAATGTGGCTTACAATAATACATCATAGCAAGCGTCAATCAAGAGTAGATAAACAATTGGTTACATAAAGAACAGGTGTAACATAATGGATATAATCAATTCAAAAAACATATCAGAAAACAGTTAGATTATCAAGTAATTGGTGGTGTGTTAAAGTTCCTATTGTTGATCTTTATGGTAAGTCTTGTTAAAAAGAAAAGTTTTTAGTGATTTTCAAAAGTTGATGAGGTCATGAATAGTTTTCAGATGAAATAACACCTGGAGTGTTGTGTTCAGTTTTGGAGGCCGTATCTTGTGAAGGATGTTAAAAAAATGGAAGCGGTGCAAAGAAAAGCTACGAGAATAGTATGGGATTTGCGGTACAAGACGTATGAGGAGAGACTTGTTGACCTGAAAATGTATACCCTGGAGGAAAGGAGAAACAGGGGTGATATGATACAGACATTCAAATATTTGAAAGGTATGAATCCGCAAACGAACCTTTTCTGGAGATGGGAAGGCGGTAGAACGAGAGGACATGAAATGAGATTGAAGGGGGGCAGACTCAAGAAAAATGTCAGGAAGTATTTTTTCATGGAGAGAGTGGTGGATGCTTGGAATGCCCTCCCGCGGGAGATGGTGGAGAGGAAAACGGTAACAGAATTCAAACATGCGTGGGATAAACAAAGGAATCTTGCTCAGAAGGAAGGGATCCCCAGAAGCTTAGCCGGTGGTAGGAGGCAGGGCTGGTGGTTGGGAGGTGGGGATAGTGCTGGGCAGACTTATACGGTCTGTGCCAGAGCCGGTGGTGGGAGGCGGGGCTGGTGGTTGGGAGGTGGGGATAGTGCTGTGCAGACTTATACGGTCTGTGCCCTGAAAAAGACAGGTACAAATCAAGGTAAGGTATATACAAAAAATGGCACATGTGAGTTTATCTTGTTGGGCAGACTGGGTGGACCGTGCAGGTCTTTTTCTGCCATCATCTAATATGTTACTATCCAGCTTATAATCGAAAGTGATCGCCGGCCATCTTCCGACACAAATCGGGAGATGGCCGGTGATTTCTTAAAAGCGGCGAAATCGGTATAATCGAAAGCGGCATTTTTGACAGCATCGCCGCTTTCCCGTCGCTTCGCCGGCAAAAGTTCAAGGGAGCGTGTCGGTAGATTAGCGAAGGCGGGACATGGGCAGGCATGGGCGTGGCTACCAGATGGCCAGCTTTCGCCGATAATGGAAATAAAGCGGCGTTAAGCAGTATTTCGCCGGCTTTACTTGGTCCTTTTATTTTCACGACCAAGCCTCAAAAAGGTGCCCCAACTGACCAGATGAGCACTGGAGGGAATGGGGTATGACCTCCCCATACTTCCCCAGTGGTCACCAATCCCCTTCCAAACTAAAAAAATAAAACTAAAAACCTTTTTTGCCAGCCTCAAATGCCGTACCCACCTCCATGACAGCAGAATGTGTTGTATCCTCCAACAGCCTTTCCCTGGTTGCGATGTGGCTCTCGGGTGAGTGTGACACCTTTTCTGTTAGGTGCCCTGCAGAATCACATTAGCAATGCATTGTGGTGGGTGTAGGGTACTGGGCTCTACTCCCATGGTGCTTTTCCCCCCCTGCTAACTGGGTCAGAGTGTGCCCTGTTTTGTTTCCTGTTGTAGTCCATGCGATAGTGGCCATTTTTGTAAGCCAGTTTTAGTTCCCTTTCCTGTGTTACCCATGTTAGAGAACGTAGTTCTTACCTTGAATGGTGCTGAAAGAGGGCATTGTACACCATTGTGCCAGCTCTGACCTACTGCTAATCTTAGTACCAGGGGACTCTTTGCCAGTGGGGCGCAACCTCTGATCTGCAGTTAACTGTGAGTAAACGTGGTTATTTCAAGAAAGGACTTTTTCAGAGAGATTAGTCTTCAGGTGTGAACTGGTGTGCCAAAGTTATACAGCAGCAATAAGTCCTAGAGGCTGTATGCAGGTCCCTGGAGCAATTTTAGTGGGTGCAGTACATTTGTGGGTAGTGGGTTTGAGGGGGGGGATTTGGGGGGCTCAGCTCCCAAAGTAAGGGAGCTATGCACGTGGGAGCTTTTCTGAAGTCCACTGCAGTGACCCCTAAGGTGGCTGGTTGGTGTCCTGGCATGTCAGGGGGGCCAGTGCACTAAAAATGCTGGCTCCTCCCATGGCCAAATGCCTTGAATTTGGCCGGGGTTTGAGATGGCCGACATAACTTTCCATTATTGCTGAAAAACAAACCCGGCCATCTCAAACCCAGCGAACTCCACGGCATTTGGCCGGGCTAAACCGTATTATCGAAAAAAAAGATGGCCGGCCATCTTTTTCGATAATACGGTTCCGGCCAGCTGTAGCACCGCCGCCAACATAGATCGTCGGCGATCTATTTGGCCGGTGACGTTCGATTATGCCCCTCCACGTTATCAAGTAATTGGTGATGTGTTAGAGTTCCTATTGTTGATCATTATGGTAAGTCTTGTTAAAAAGAAACGTTTTTAGTGATTTTCGAAAGTTGATGAGGTCATGAATAGTTTTCAGATGAAATAACCCATTATTATAGTGGTGCCCAATTTTCCAGCTTTCCTGATATCTGTAAACATTTCTTCATTCTGTCTCAGCGGATGATAGTACAACCCTACAAGAATACTCCTTCCCTTCACACATGGAATTTCTATCCATAATGATTCCACGCTGGTATCTGTTTCATGTGAAATGTTTATTTTATTTGACTCAGTTCCCTCTTTAACATATAGCGCAGCCCCCTCTCCAAATTGATCCTTTCTATCATTGCAATATAATTTGTACCCTGTTAACACAGTGTCCCATTGATTGTCCTCTTTCCACCAAGTCTGTGAGATGCCTATTATATCTATCTCATCATTTAGTGTTATATACTCTAACTCCCCCATCTTATTTTTTAGGCTTCTAGCATTTGTACACAGGCACTTCAAATTGTGTTTTTTCCTCGGATCTACAAGGTACTTAGAAGTTAACAGTGAAACAACGTATCTTAATGATAACCCACATTGATAACTACTCCCTCAGTGGTAAAGTAACACATCTTAATGGTAGTCTGCTTTGATAACTACAGTCTGTAATAGTCTTTTCTCTTTTTCCTTCCCTGATGGCTTGGTTCTTCAGAAACTGAGATCTTTGGTATATTTAATAATTAATTTAAATTTGTTCTGGAGGACTGTTTTTAAAATTGTGAGGGTAGCATTATTTAGTCCTAAGAATGTTATTCTGAGTTCTTTCTTTGGGCTATTTTTATTCTTGTCGACCCTAGTAGGTTTTACATTTTGCAACTTGCCTTTATTGGTTCATTTGGCTGTGTGCGGAGCAGGTGGGGGAAGAGGGGTTGGTGGTTGGGAGGCAAGGATAGTGGAGGGCAGACTTATAAGGTCTGTGCCAGAGTTGGTGATGGGAGGCGGGATTGGGGGTTGAGAGGCGGGAAATACTGCTGGGCAGACTTGTACGGTCTGTGCCCTGAAAAAGGCAGGTACAAATCAAGGTAAGGTATACACATATGAGTTTATATTGTTGGGCAGACTGGATGGACCATGCAGGTCTTTTTCTGCCGTCATCTACTATGTTACTATATTAGCTTGTCATTGTACCCTTTAAGATAAACAATTTTGGCCTTTGCTGTTCACTTGGGCACTGGTTTTGTATTTCTTTTCTTCCCACACCTCCGTCATATATTGTTTCTCTGGGTTTGTGTCCCAAATGCATAACTGCCCGTTTTTGCCTTCTGTTGTATGTGTCACATATTTCAAGAGTCAAGTTTTTTTGAAGTGTCAATTTTTGACTATTGCTAGAGTGTCAACCTGTTGTACATCTAAGTGTCAACTGAAAAGGGTAGAACTTCCTTCCATCTCTATGCAATATCATTCATGATGCTGATGAATAGAAAAGGACCCAGGACTATCCCTGTGGTGCTCCACTGGCCATCCTCCTCTCTTCAGTAGGAACTCCCTTTACCAACACCCTCTCTTGCCTATCACTTAACCAGTTTCAAACTGTGATGATCCTCATACATAGGAGCCAACTTTTCAAAATTATTGGGGGTTCTAAATCCAGTGGAAATTACCTCTCCCTGGACACAGTCAAGGAATTTGTTCAGTACTGGGGGTGTTCAAGCACTTACACAGCTGGCTTCTATGTCCTCATATGTTCTGCACCCAACCTGGCTTGTCTATGAATCTCACTGAACTCCAAGCAGACAGTATCCAGCATTCCCTGAGTACCCAATTTGATTTACCTTCCCTCTCCTTTTGAATTCAAGGTTAAGGCTGACAACTGGATCCATATTTGCAGGACAGGGTTGACCCAGTCCTGAGTTTACCCCGTTGCAGTCCCTAAGGAAAAGGAAGACTAAAAGTCCCAGCATGCAACGGGGTAAACCCAGGGCTGGATCAAACCTGCCCTGCAAATCTGGATCCAGTTGGCAGCCTTATTCAAGGTATTAGTCTTTAAGTAGCAATTCCATTATTTCCCACACTACCAAGGACTAGCTGTACATATAAAAAAAGGATGACATAAAGCTTGTTTATATATTTATTACTTCCAGTTATGCAAACTGTCTTTCCAGTGTGCTCAGTTGGACACACATGCATAGGGCCACTAGCCAGCAAAAAGTCAAACTTTCTTAGAAACTGTTTAAAAACAAGTCCTAGCATGTAATCTTGGTGGAAACAGCTGGATGCTGAAACCTCATGGTAAACTCTTTTAAATTTAAGCTCTATTCTTTTCTTCGAACAGGGCATTATCTGCCTTGTATTGAAACCACCCTACCTGTTCATTTGCTGTATGCTTTGTGAAAATATGAACATGTTTCTCGTTTCTTGGAAAAGCTTCAGTGGCACTCTGTACCGGACCCGATTAGGTTGAAACTGTTGGTCATGGTGCACTGAAGTGTTTATCAAGGGTCATCTCAGTATTTATCAGCCTGTCTACATTGTTATCATCCAAAGCAAGCTCTATGCTCTGAGAACTTGTGTTTTCTAGAGGTCTCTGACTTCTGACTTGGTTGCTTGGAATCTACCAGGAGGAGAGTTTTTTCTGTTGTCAGTCCTGCTGAGTGGAATAAACTGCCTGTTGTCCTTAGGAACAGAAAGATCTGGTTATGTTTAAAAGATGATTGAAATAGCACTTACTGAAGCAGTCCTCAAATTGAATTTGATTTCAGATTCCAGTGGACATGATTTGCGAATTGCTTTTGTCTGCTATATGTAGTTATTGTTTGTTTTGTTTGATGTACTTTTTTATTATGTGTGTTGTTTTGTACTCTGCTCTGGTTAAGTGCAGAATATAAATTTTAATAAATGAAATGGATATCTGGTATCTCTACTGATGCATGGCTTGCTGTACTGCATGATGTCTTACTTGGGCTCACTTTATGAGCTGCTTTCTAATTTGGCCTTGCAAACTGTAGACTTCCCTTACTCCCTTCAGTGGAGAACTGCTCAATCGGAGAGCACCTTTGTGTACTCTGGATGTGTCAAGTACCAGGTCTAATTATGGATGTCCGTCCTTTTGAACATGGCCATCCTTCCCCTTCTGTAATCAGAGCTGAATGTCCATATTTTGGCTGTTCCCTAGTCCCACCCAAAACATGCCCCTTTGCCATATGGACATACTGTAGGTTTTGATGCCCATATCCTGGCTTTATAAAATCAGTATTTAGATGTCCATGAAATATGGACATCCAAATGCCAGTTTTCAGATGTCCACAGCATAAATAGAGCTTCTGCAATAACCCCTATAAAGTTCAAAGAATCTCTATAATATCTCTGAAAAATCACAAATCCATATGAATGAAATTTATTTACTCCAGCTATATAGATTTTTGCCCTTTTTCTCCAAACATGATCACAACAAGCTTTTCAATACACCAGGTCCTCATGAGGCACTAGTCCTGCCCTAGATTTTTGTAACTGCTTTCTCTGAAGTGAGCTGTAGTTTTATGAGCCACCATCTCTGAGCTGTAACTGAGATGATGAAATAGTCATTTGAATTTTAAATAGATATGGATAGTAATCCTCTCAGTGTTTTAGTTCTTGTTGCCAACTATTAACTCACCTCTTATCACCACAACTAGTTTAAGATGGAGGAAATGCTTTCAAAAGGTCTTTTATTCTAATGAAAATACTGAATTTCAACAGAGTGCTGTTGTATTCTAGATGATAAGGGCACTAGTGGGTATTATTCTGAGTGTGAAAGAAAGAAGTCTTTAGGGAGATTAAGCAGCCAATGTGGGATTTACCATGCAGCAGACAGTAGAGGGATCTGGGCAGGATATGAACGGGTGGATGTGTGGACAGCTATGACAGTTTTAGCATGGGTCAGTACTGCTTGCTAGCTGTCACGACTACCCATAATGCAGTTACATTTACTGCCATCTCAAGATGCAGCTCTGCTATCAGCAGTCCATTTGCACTGCAGCAATTCAGCCTATGGCCCTTATCCCTGACATCCAGACTCTCATCAAATCCACTCCCTGGCATCAGGACCCCCATCCAAACCCTTCTCCAACACCCTGACTCCAACTCAAACCCTTTTCCAATATACTACTACTACTACTACTTAACATTTCTAGAGCGCTACTAGAGTTACGCAGCGCTGTACAATTTAACAAAGAGAGACAGTCCCTGCTCAAAGAGCTTACAATCTAATAGACAAGTGAACAGTCGGTCCGATAGGGGCAGTCAAATTGGGACAGTCTGGATTCACTGAACGGTAAGGGTTAGGTGCCGAACGCAGCATTGAAGAAGTGGGCTTTAAGCAAAGACTTGAAGACGGGCAGGGAGGGGGCTTGGCGTAAGGGCTCAGGAAGGTTGTTCCAAGCATAGGGTGAGGCGAGGCAGAATGAGCGGAGCCTGGAGTTGGCGGTGGTGGAGAAGGGTACTGAGAGGAGGGACCCCATTGTAACTCTTCCCCAACATCTAGACTCCCTCCCAAATCCTTCTTAGACCAAAAGACCCTCACGTGCACCCTTTCCTAATCTCATGCCCCATCAACCCTGATAACATAATCCTACCCATAGCACAACCCTCCCCCTCCACCAGACTGCCATCCAATCCCTTCTATGACATCTCCTTCTAAGGAAGAATGCCCTCTAGTGGTAGTACTGCATGACTACTTCAGGGGGGGTCATCATTTTCTTTAATGGTGCAGACCTGGGTGACAGCAGAGGTGACCGCTGCTGCCTAGGACCTCCTGAACTACCAGTGAAGCCCCTGGATAAGTCCTGAAGAGTCAGGAAAGTGGAGGGGCATAATTGTGCTGTTGGAGGGTGGGTAGAATTACCATATGGCTTCAGAAAAAGGAGGACAGATTGGGCCAGTCCGGATTTTACTTCCATTGTGGAAGTAAAATCCGGACTGGCTCAATTTGTCCTCTTTTTTTCTGGAGCCATATGGTAACCCTAAGAGTGGGGCTTAAGGTCAGGGAGGGTAGTGGGTGGGGGGGGGTCTTGTGATCCAGGAAGGGCTCAGATGAGGGTCCTGATGTCAGGAAAGGGTTTGAGTAAGATTCTTCATGTCACAGAGAGGATCAGGTGGGAGTCTTCATTTCAAGGAGGGAATCGAAGAGGTTTGATAACAGGAGACGGCATGAGCCAATCTGGCTCTTATGTGGGCTGAAGCCAGTAGGCTGAGCTTGTCATCCTATCAAATTCATTGTTTTAGGTGTACCAAGATGGTGTCAGCTGCATTGGGGAGAATTAAAACATCCTTGGGTGGAATCTGGCTTCAGCCTTGTGACATCATCGTCTCCTGTTATCAAACCTCCTTGGAGGGAATCAGGAGGGGGCTCCTGCTATGAGGATGTGGATCAGAAGGAAGCTCTTGATGTTGGGGATAAGTATATAAGTACATAAGTTTTGTCATACTGCGACAGACTGAAGGTCCATCAAGCCCAGCATCCTGTTTCCAAAAGTGGCAAATTCAGGTTACAAGTACCTGGCAATACATTTTATGCTTCTTGTCCTAAAAATAAGCAGTGGATTTTCCCAAAGCCCATCTTAATAATGGCTTATGGACTTTTCTTTTAGGAAGCTATCCAAACCTTTTTTTAAACCCCACTAAGCTAAATTCTTTTACCACATTCTCTGGCAATGAATTCCAGAGTTTAATTACACATTCAATGAAGAAATATTTTCTCCAATTTGTTTTAGATTTACTACTTTGTAGTTTCATTACGTGCCCCCTAGTCCTAGTATTTTTGGGAAGAGTAAACAAGCGACTCACGTCTACCCATTCCACTCCACTCCACTCAATATTTTATAGAACTAAGAACATAAGTGCTTGCCATACTATGACAGACCAAAGGTCAATCAAGCCCAGTATCTTGTTTCCAACAGTGGCCAACCCAGGTCACAAGTACTTGGCAAGATCCCCAAACTATACAATACATTTTATGGTGCTTATCCTAGAAATAAGCAGTGGATTTTCCTCAAGGCTATGTTGATAATGGCTTACGGACTTTTCTTTTAGGAAATTATCCGTGACATGAAGAATCTTTTTTGAACCCCGCTAACCTAACTGCTTTTACAACATTCTCTGGCAATGAATTGCAGAGTTTAATTACACGTTGAGTGAAGAAATATTTTTTAAGATTTGTTTGCATTCCCCCTAGTCCTAGTATTTTTGGAAAGAGCGATTCACGTCTACCCATTCCACTCCACTCATTATTTTATAGACCTCTATCATATCTCACCTCAGCTGTGTTTTCTCCAAGCTGAAGAGCCATAGCTGCTTTAGCGCTTCATCATAAGGAAGTTGTCCCATCCCCTTTATCATTTTCATCGCCCTTCTCTTACCTTTTCTAATTCCATTAATATCTTTTTTGAGATGTGCTGACCAGAATTGCACACAGTATTTGAGGTGCAGTCGCAACATGAAGTGGTAGAAAGGCATTATAAAATTCTCATTTTTGTTTTCCATTCCTTTCCTATTAATATCTAACATTCTATTTGCTTTCTTAGCCACAGCAGCACATTGAGCAGAGGGTTTCACTGTATCATCAACAATGACACCTAGAGCCCTTTCTTGGAAGGTGACTCCTAATGTGGAACCTTGCATCACATGACTATAGTCTTTCCCACATGCATCACTTTCCACTTGCTCAGAATAAACGTCATTTGCAATTTGGATGCCCAGTCTCTCAGTCTCGTAAGGTACTCTTGAAATTTTCCCAGTCCTCTCAAGATTTAACAACTTTGAATAACTTTGTGTCATCAGCAAATTTAATTACCACACTAGTTACTCCATCTGTAGATCATTTATTAATATGTTAAAAAGCAGCAGACCCAGCACAGATCCCTGGGGAACCCCACAATCTACCCTTCTCCATCGAGAATACTGACCATTTAACCCTACTCTCTGTTTTCTATCTTTTAACCAGTTTTTAATCCACAATAGAACACTACTTTCTATCCCATCACTCTGCAATTTCCTCTGGAGTCTTTCATGAGGCACTTTCTCAAATGCCTTTTGAAAATCCAGATACACAATATCAACCGGCTCACCTTTATCCACATGTTTGATCACTCCTTCAAAGAAATGTAGTAGATTGGCGAGGCAAGATTTCCCTTCACTAAATTCATGTTGGCTTTGTCTCATTAATCCATGATTTTAATATGCTCTGTAATTTTGTTCTTTATAATAGTCTCTATCATTTTTCCTGGCACTGACATCAAGCTCACCGGCCTATAATTTCCCGGATCACCTTTGGAACCTTTTAAAAAATCAACATTATATTGGCCACTCTCCAATCTTCTGGTACCATGCTTGATTTCAAATTACTAACAATAGTTCTGCAAGTTCATTTTTCAGTTCTATCAATACTCTGGGATGAATACCCATCCGGTCCAGGCAATTTGCTACTCTTCAATTTGTCAAATTGTGCCATTACATCTTTCAGGTTTTTAGAGATGTCATTCAGTTTCTCTGACTCGTCAGCTTTGAATACCATTACTGGCACCAGTATCTCTCCCAAATTTTCCTCAGTGAAGCAAAGAATTCATTTAATCTTTCCGCTATGGTTGTGTCTTCCCTGAGTGCCCCTTTTACCCCTTGGTCATCTAGCAGTCCAACTGATTCTTTTGTCGGCTTCTTGTTTTTAATATATCTAAAAAAGTTTTTACTATATGTTTTTGCCTCCAACGCAATCTTTTTTCAATGTCCCTCTTTGCCTTCCTTATCAGCACCTTGCATTTTACTTGCCTTTCCTTATGCTGTTTCTTTTTATTTTCAGTCAGATCCTTCTTCCATTTTCTAAAGCATTTTCTTTTAGCTCTAATAGCTTCCTTCACCTCACTTTTTAACCATGCCGGCTGTCACTTGTCCTTCCTTCCTCCTTTTTTAATACATGGAATATAACTGGCCTGGGCTTCCAGAATAGTATTTTTGAACAGCAGCCACAGCTGATGTAAATTTTTGACCTTCGCAACTGCTCCTCTAAGTTTTTTTTCATTGTTCTTCTCATTTTGGGGTTGGTGTGTTGAGTGGGGTGTGAGGTTGTAATCAGAGGGGTGTGAGAATATGACTGGGGGGATCCAATCAGGGGGAGTGATGCTGATGGCGAGGGGTGTGTGTCTATGTCTTTCTTTATATTTTTACTTTCAGTGGCCCACACCAAGTTACATATAGTGCCTGTGTGGTAACTCTGCTCTGTGCGGTAAATGCAGGACAGATACTGAACACACATTAATTTTTGCGTTAAACATGCAGTAAGAGCACAACTTACCACAGCTTAATAAAAGGACCCCTACGAATGGAATAATGCCTGAAAATGGAAAGAAACATTAAAACATCTACATAAATGGAGAGTAATATATTGCCAACCCTCAATGTGCTGTACATGCGTTTCTAAAACTTGACTGTTTACATTATTAGATTAATTGAAGTTAAAAATATATTTCCAATGAATCACAACACAGTTGTGGCTTGGCACAAAAAAAGTCTTGTGTTATTTGGTCTGCAGGCAAAGCATCTGAAGTAAATCAGAGTATTATGTATTTACCAGGGCTTATTTTTGTGCCAGTAAACGCTGGTACAGTGTACCAGCATCTTTTTTTTTTCTTCCCCACTCATCCCCCCCATATCCCGCCTCTCTCCCACAGCCACTGCTGCTTTTCCCAATGAGCAGCAGCTTTGGGCAAAGCAAGGAGTAGCAGGCATGGGGCTGCAGTGCTAGGACATGCGCTGTCGGCTCTGCCGATCCCCTGCCCCAGAACAGGAAGTTGACATCAGAGGGGCAGGAATCAGCAGAGCCTTCAGTGCGTGTCTGAGCACTGTAGCTCTGTGCCTTTTACTCCTTGATTTGCCCACCGCTGCTGCTCATTGGAAGAAGCAGCAGTGGCCACAGGAGAGATGCTGGATGTACAAGAGGGGGCAAGGGGTGAAAGAAGCTGGATGGGTAGAGAGGAGGCAAGGGGAGAGATGCTGGAAGGGGAAATAGGGGGCAAGGGGAGAAATGCTGGATGGGGAGAGGAGGGGGAAGGAGAGAGATACTGGATAGGGAGAGAGAAAGCAAAGGAAGATGCTTGATGGGAGAGAGGGGGCAATGTGAGAAATGCTGGATGGGAGAGATGCTGGATGGGGAGAAAGGGGGCATGGGAAGAGATGCTGGATGGGGAGAGAGAGGATAAGGGGAGAAATGCTGGATGAAGGTGGGGAGGAGAGAAGAGGCAAATGCTGGATATATATAGGTAGGAGAGGAGGGGCAATGCTGGATGGAAGTGAAGAAGAGAGGGGGCAAGCTGTAGGTAGGCACAGTCAAAAGAAGGGAAAATGCTGGATGAATATGTGGAGGAGAGACAGAGGGGGAAATGCTGGATTGGTATGGGGAGAAGAGGAGGGACAATGCTGGATGGAAGTGGGGAAGAGAGAGAGGCAAGCTGTAGGTAGGCATAGTCAAAAGAGGGTGTGGTGAAACAGGGTGTTTTCAAGACTGTTTTTATGTAGTATATTTCTCTTGTTTGGCCAGCAGATGGTATTTGTTCTGCCAGGTACCATCTTCTGTGAGGTAACTTTCTGCTTCCGCACAGGCGGGACCCAGCAGAGGGAAAGCCTTCATGTTGGCCAGAGTAGCATGTCTTAATCACTGCCAGTGATCAGTCAAGTTTACAGGACTCAGAAGGAGCATGTGAGTGAGAGGGAAAAGACACTGGGCGAGGTGAGGACTGGAGGGCAGAGACATGCTAGTTGGACCCAGGCAGGGGAGAGAGAGAGAAAGGTACTGCCTGCAGACACAGTATCTTCAGGGTTCAAAACCCAGGCACCAGGTCTGATTTTTTTAGGTTCTATGGTGACCTGGCATCTGGGGTTTCTGGAGCCCTGCTTTAGGGTAATGGCAACTGGAGTTCACCCTAAGGAAAGGGGTGCTATCAATAATGTGCCACAGGGATTGGTAGTAGGTCTGGTTCTCTTTAACACTGTTGCAAATGATATTGTGGATGGACTGTTGAGTATGGTTTGCCTCTTTGCGAATGATAACAAAATCTGCAAGAGTAGACACCCTGGAAAATGTGGATAAAATGATGAGGGATGTAGTAAAGCTGAAGAGGTACCCGAGCTCCCAGAGATTTAAGATTGTCCATTTTCCAGTTGACACCTCCTTTTGTTCATTTGTGCTATAAACATAAGATCCCTGACAAAACACGGCCCATGTTGAGTCATATTCTTCTAGCCGCAATGAGGTTTTTCAACTTTAGATTAATAAACCATTTGGACACTATTTTGAGTCTATTGACTTTTATTATTTGTCTAGAACATTTGCATTTTGATGACTTACACCCTGTTGGTTCAGATGTATGGAATTGCCTCCCAGCAGAAGTAATGAAGACAAGGACTGTATCTGAATTCAAGAAAGCATGGAATATCTAAAGGAGAGGAAAGGATTGCAGAGCTCAGTACCTGATGTGGATGGGAAGACTCGATAAGCCATATGGTCTTTATCTGCCATCATTTTCTATGTATTCACTCCCAGTCCTCGAGTGCTACCAACGGATCAGGTTTTCAGAATATCACTAATACAGAGGTTCTCAACCCAGTCCTCAGGACACACCCAGCCAGTCAGGCTTGCAGGATAACCACAAAAGGTATGCATGGAATAACTTTGCGTGTATTAGATCTGCATATACTGGAGGTAATACATGCAAATCTTCCTCATATGATAGATCTGTCAAAACTGATAACTGCAATTTTCTTTATTTGTGTGTTCCAGAGTACAGGATCAAAGCTTTACAAATAGTACAAAATGCAGCTGCTAGGTTGGTTTTTGGTGTTTCCAGATTTCAACACATAACTCCATTTTTTAAAGAACTTCATTGGTTACCTATGAATTATCGAGTGCAGCATAAACTTTTGAGTATAATTCATCAAGTAATATACAGTAAAATACCTCGGTATTTTGGCCAAGTTTTCACTCTGTCTGTTTTCAAAATATCTGAGTTTGCAATTAGTGTCTTCAGTACATTATGTCTTTACTCGGGTTTCTGCTTTTTTTTTTAATAGCAGGAACGTTAACGTGGAATGCCTTGCCAGGTCAGTTTCACTTAACTACTAGTTTCCAGCAATTTAAGAAATTATTAAAAACACAGCTTTTTGTTCAAGCATACTATTGATATAGTGCAGTTTTAGAAGTTATGACAACAGCACCTTATGTTTTAGATTATGCTAATAGTATCTTACGTTATATTTTTGTTAATTGATAATGTTTTGTTTTACATTGGTATGTATGTTTTTATGGAAACTGCCTAGTTTATAGGTGGGTTAGAAGTGTTTAAAATAAAATATTCATTATGGGAATCCTGAAATCCTGACTGGCTGGGTGTATCCTGAGGACTGGGTTGAGAACCCATGATATAGGTGTTGCTACTTGCTACTGACTGCAAATGCTCCTAGAACCAACAAGGAGGTCTATTTTCGATCTAGTTCTCATTGGAATGCAGGGGGCAATGGTGCTGGAGCCACTTAGAAGTAGTGATCCCATTGCAATTACAAAGACTATCCTAATCCTTCTTTTACAACTTCTACTCTTTCCAATTTAACTACAGAATGTCTTACAAGGGCATTCATTGAAAAATCAGCAACACCCAAGCATTGCTTCCTACTTTGGACATTATTATCCTGGATGCTGTCATTTGGCCTGATACCTGTGGCCTCAAGCCAACATCCCTTAACTCCACCTTCTCTGTTTCCTCCTCATCACCTAACTCTATTAGTTTGTTACTATGGTTTTTCTGCTTTCAGCTTATTCACGCCCTTTGAGATATCAAACATGCTATCATCCATTAATTCTTTCACAGCTATTACTGACACCTTTCCTAATTATCTTGTCACACAGTTCCTTGACCCTTTCCTATCCTATGTTCAAACTATTGTCCATTCAAGCCTTAGGGATGGCATCTTTCCCTTTTAATGGAAACAGGGAATTGCCCACCTTCGCCTGAAAGATCCTAAGTCTAACCCATCAATTGCATTAAACTTTTATCCCATATCTAACCTGCCATTTATGTCTACAATCATAGAAACCCTCATTGCAAATCAGCTTACATCTTACTTGGAAAAGATTAATGTGCTGCAACCCGGACAAACTGGATTTCGTTTTCATTGCTGTACTGAATGTACTCTACTTGTATTACTTGACTTTGTCAGAATCAATCTTGTCAAAGGTAAGGAGTTTCTACTGCTCTCATTGGATCTCTCAGTTGCATTTGACCTTGTGAATTGCTCTACTTTTCTTCATAGGCTCTCTGATCTCCATGTCTCTGGACTGCCTTCACATGCTTCCAATCATATCTTAGAAAAGAAAATAAGATGATACCTTTTTTATTGGACATAACTTAATACATTTCTTGATTAGCTTTCGAAGGTTGCCCTTCTTCCTCAGATCAGAAATAAGCAAATGAGGTAGCAGATAGTATATATGCTATCTGCTACCTCATTTGCTTATTTCCGATCTGAGGAAGAAGGGCAACCTTCGAAAGCTAATCAAGAAATGTATTAAGTTATGTCCAATAAAAAGGTATCATCTTATTTTCTTTTCCATGTTTTATTTTGTTTGATTTCTATTGATAACCTTTAAGAGTGGACTAACACGGCTACCACACCTCTCTAATCATATCTTGGTAACAGATCCCTTTTTGTTGAGTGGTCTCATTCTACCTCTTTGTTTCACGATTTACCCTATGGACTCCATCCTGGGTTTCATCCTTTTCATTGATTTCCTGGCACCATTGGCATTACTGATCCAACCCCCTGGGATTTACCTTCTTTATATATGCTAATGATATTCAGCTATTACTAGTCATGGATTCTATTTCCCCTGAACTCTCTTCAGACGTTTTATCCAAACTAAGGAAAACTGCAGACCTGATAGTTACTACTAATGGCCTTAAATCAAACTCTTCTAAGACTGACTGCATATTATTCTCTTGGCATGATACTCTTCCCCTTCCACATCTGCCTTCAATAAATGATGTCCCAATTCTGGTACATAATTCAGTAAACATTCTGAGGATTACCTTAAACCAGGGGTTCTCAACTCAGTCCTCAGGATACACCTAATCAGTCAGGTTTCCAGGATACCCAAAATGAATACTCATGAGATAGATTTGCATGCAAATTTATCTCATATATATTCATTGTGGATATCTTGAAAACCAGACTGACTTGGTGTGTCCCACGGACTGGGTTAAGAACCCTTGCCTTAATCAGGTGCCTAACCTTTGACTCCATTATTTCTAAACTTGTGAAAAAGTCATTCTGAGAGGCAGATCTGTACAGCTCGCTCCCTATTAGATAAGAAAACTTTGTGTCTCCTTATCTACTCCCTAGTAATTTCATGCTTAGACTACTACAATTATCAGGGACTGAAACTCTTCCAAATCAGAAGACTCCAGTTAATATAAAATACCTCTGTAAAATTACTCTTCCACACCAAGAAATATGATCAGGTTTTTCCTTTTCTAATGAATGAACATGGGTTCCTGATCTCTTTCCAGATCCCATTTTAAATCCTTACCATTGTTCATCAAATGTTCTATTTCAGCCTACCCCCTTTCCTTTTCAACCTGCTTATACCTTATACACCCTGGCAATTACTTAGGTTAGCACAACATAACCTCCTTGTCATTCCTTCTCACCTATATATCCATCCATTACAAGGTGATGTTTCATTGCACTAGCTCCCTCCCTCTGGAATGGTCTGCCATTAGCTATGAAGTCTTTTTCTAAATTAAGGGTAGTGGACTTTGGTCCTGGGGAACTGAGGAACTGAGTTTGATTCCCACTTCAGGCACAGGGTCACTTAACCCTCCATTACCCCAAGTAAGCCGCATTGAGCCTGCCATGAATGGGAAAGCACAGGGTACAAATGTAACAAAATAAATAAATTTACAAGTAATAAAATACTTGTTCAGAAAATAGGATGACAATATAAGAAAACAGATTATTAGAAAAGAAACATTCAAAGTATCCTCTCTTTGTCCCCAGTACCGGAGATCCATCAGGAAAATGAGAGATATTTAAAGTAGGGCTGCAAGTTAATTGCAGTTAACTGCGATTAATGCATGAATTATTCATTGCAATAAAAAAAATCATCATATTGCAGCATCTCCTCCAAACATCTCTTCTGCTCTCTTCCACTCCCAACCTCTGTCCTCAATGTAAATTGGCATCTTTCCCTCCCATACGTGATTCAACATCACACCCTCCCCCCCCCCGCACCAATCAACATTAAAGGTGATGTTCTGATGGATCCCAGCAGTGACAGCATTGCACATACACTAACTGTAGCCTGCTCCAAAGGTTTCTCATTGACCCATCTCATCCATTCAGAAACAGGAAATAGAGGTAGGATGGGCTAGACCAGTGATGGCGAACCTTTCAGAGACCAAGTGCCCAAACAGCAACCCAAAATCGAATTATTTATCGCAAAGTGCTGGTACTTATTACGGGCGGGGTCACCACATATGACTCCACCCCTATGATAGCCACACCCCTTACACCAGCCATGGCGCATATAAACAGACATCATACTAGTATAGGAGAAAAAAATAACATGATTTTCTTTCATTATAAATCATTTCTGTAAGCTGTTACAGCTCCAGTATACCCACTGCAAAATAAGACAGCAGATGTAAATTCTCAAATTGGACATATTCCAAACACTATTCTACCTTTGTTGTCTGGTGACTGTTTTTCTGATCATGCTGGCCCAGTATCCGATTCTGCTGCTATCTGTCCTCTTAACTCCGTTTCCAGGGCTTCCTTTCCATTTATTTCTTTACTTTCCTCCTTTCTTCTTCATTTCTTGCCCTCCATCCATGTCCAGCAACCCTCTGCTCCCCTCCAGCCACAAATGTCCAGCCACCCTCCTCTCCCCTCCAGCCACCCATGTCCAGCCACCCTCCTCTCCCTCTGCCCTCCCTCCCAGCACCAGGCAGCCCTCCCTCCCAGCACCCAGCATCAGGCCTTCCCAG
This sequence comes from Microcaecilia unicolor, assembly GCF_901765095.1. Lineage (NCBI taxonomy): Eukaryota > Metazoa > Chordata > Amphibia > Gymnophiona > Siphonopidae > Microcaecilia > Microcaecilia unicolor. The sequence continues at coordinate 214,687,897 of NC_044034.1, forward strand.
CACCCAACATCAGGGCTCCCACCCAGCACCCAACATCAGGGCTCCCTCCCTCCCACCCAGCACCCAACATCAGGGCTCCCACCCAGCACCCAACATCAGGGCTCCCTCCCTCTCACCCAGCACCCAGCAGCACCCAGTAGCAGGCCTCCCTCCCACCCAGCACCACACAGCACGAAGCCTCCCACCCACCCACCCAGCACCAGGCCTGCCTGCCTCCCTCCCTCCCAGCACCAGGCCTCCCTCCCGCCCTACCTCCAGCCAAAGAAGCATCAGGCCGCCCGCCCGTCCTCCCTCCCAGCACCAGGAACCCCCCTCCTCCTTTGAAATTTAAAAAGCGTACCATCCTACTCCTTGGGGTTAAGGCAGCGTGCGTCGGCAGCGAAGCGCGTGTTCTTCGCTTGGCGTGCCTTCGGTCTTCCCTTCTGTCTCTCAAGCTCTGGTCCTGCCCCATAGGCGGGACCAGAGCTTGAGACACAGAAAGGAAGGCCGAAGGCACGCCGCATGAAGAACACGTGTTTTGCTGCCGCTGCCAACGCACGCCGCCTTAACCCCGAGGAGTAGGACGGTACGCTTTTTAAAGTTCAAAGGAGGAGGGGGTTCCTGGTGCTGGGAGGGCGGGCGGGCGGCCTGATGCTTCTTTGGTTGGAAGGAGGGTGGGAGGGATGCCGAACTGGTGCTGGGAGGGAGGGAGAGTGGGCGGACCAGCGATGACAAATGTGCCAATGGAGAGGGCTCTGCGTGCCCTCTCTGGCACGCGTGCCATAGGTTCGTCATCACCGGGCTAGACGGAAAGCTTCCTGTTCCGGGGCAGAGGGAGCATGGAAACGAACGAAGCTGACGGCGTGCGGCACCCCCCCAGCGGCGTGCACCCGGGGCGGACCGCCCCCATCGCCCCCCCTCCCTTGGTACGCCACTGGAGAGAGGGAGGGAAGAAAAAAGAAGAAATGTTGGATCTTGGGCTAGATGGGAGGAAGATTATCAGTCCTTTAGAGAAGAGAAGGGGGCTGGGATTTGATATATCGCCTTTCTGTGGCTACAATCAAAACGGTGTACATATTATATACAGGTACTTATTTTGTACCTGGGTCAATGGAGGGTTAAGTGATTTACACAGAGTCACAAGGAGCTGCAACAGGAAATAAACAAATAAAATACCCTTAACTGAACAATTAATAATGCACAATTAATTGTGATTAAAAATTTCAATCGGACTGCAACCCTAATTTAAAGGAAATTATAACATTGAAAAGGTGTTAGGGGTTAATATATAGTACAGCCTGAATTTTCATTCCTTAAAGTCTAAACAGGGAGTTCTCTAACCAGTTGAGAAGGAAACTATTATCAAGAATAGTTTAAGCTGTGATGGGTCATAGAATATATAAACACACATTCTGATTTTTAACTAAACATTTAGCAGGAAAAGGCAGGAAAAATTAATCACTATTCTATATAACTCATGGGCAGAGAGCCAGGAAAGACCTTCATTGTTGCTGGGTCTCTCTACTAACAGCTGGAAAACACCATAATTATTGACCCATAAACAAAGTTGCATGACTCCTGAAAAACAGATATACAGTCTGAGACTTCCTTCATAAAATTCAAAATGGCCCTGGTCATACTCTTTTAGCCAAGCATTTTGCACAGATTAAGTCTCTGTATATTGTAACCAGGTACCTCTAGGTGCAGCCAAGGATAGAACAATCTCCTCCAGCCAAAGGCTCCTGGTACAGTTAAGAAATAAATGTCCACCATCAACTTCAATCTTAAGGACTTTATTCCATACAGGTTTCTAATAAATCTGATACACAGTTCCAACAGCCGTATTCACCTTCAATCTTAAGCACATGTAAGCCACCTGACAGTGGGTGGCAAATAGTCCCCTTTAAGCAGTAGGCTATCAGCACATACCAGGATTCAATACACAGTCAGCTCCAGTATGGGCTCTTTCTCCAGTGCACAATAAACAGTAGTTCAGTTCCAAATAGAAGCAGTTCATCCAATTCATCATCACATCACAAAGCAGCAGTTTCTACCTTCTACTCTCTTTACCTTCAGGAGAGTTCAATACTTTTGGGACTTCCTCACACCCAAGAGATTTCAGCCTGCTTCAGTACTTTAGGGGCCTCTCTTACCCAAGGGTTTTCAGCCTGCAACTGCTTCTCTCTCTCTCTCTCTCTGCTTCTCTCTCCTGAGACTCCTTCCCACCTGCCTAATCAATCCCTGGCTTCTGCTCTCACAACCAATCACTCTCCTTCCATTAGCTTCCCCCACACCCATACCAGCTGAGTTAAGCATTAGACTAATGATGAGCTCCTGCACACAGGGTTTCCTAGCTCTCTTTCCCCCTAGTGGCAGCCAATCTACACGTCCTGCTAGCTTACACCCATGTCTTCCCCTATTGCAGCTAGGAGTCCAATCCGGGTTCCTCATCCCACCCCCTGGCTCCTTGCCTGCAATGCCTTCTGGGACTTGTATTTCACACTGAAACTGCCTTAACCCAACTATCCTGGATGTGACTTTATCACAATATATCTGAGGCTTTTGGCCTACCACATGGTGTTCTGTGATCAATTGGTTTACTTGTCTGCTACCTTTCTTCCTTTCATTTCTTATTTTCCATTTTATTACCTGGACATATAGCCTAGACTTCCCTGTCTGACCACCCCTACCTTTTATTACTATTATAAACTGATTAGATTTGACTTAATATTTGTGGTGTATCAAATAAAAATGAAATTTGAAATGAGAAACAATACCTTTCTATAGATCCATGGTGCAACCACAACTTTAGTATTGTGTGCAGTTCAGGTCACATCATATCAAAATGTATAGAGGGGAACTAGAAAAGATACAGAGAAAGGCAGCAAAATGAAACTAAACAGATTAGGGCTCTTCAGCTTGGAGAAGCAATGACTAATGAAAGGGAATATTACAAAGAATATTGAGACAGACTTAAAGATCTCAATATGCATACTTTGGAAGAAGGCGGGAGAAGGGAGATATGATAGAGACGTTTAAATACCTCTGTGGCATAAATAATCAGTAGGTGAGTCTCAATTGAAACGAAGCTTTGGAATGAGGGGACATAGGATGAAGGTGAAAGGGGATAGACTCAGAAGTAACCTGAAGAAATCCTTCTTCATGGAAAGGGTGGAGAATTCATGGAATGGCATCCTGAGGGAGGTGATAGAAATGAAAACTGTATCTTAATTCAAGAAAGCACTGGACAAGTACATAGGATCTCAAGGGGAGAAGAAGGGAGAATAGATGGCAAGGATGGGCAGACTGGCTAGGCCATATGGCCTTTATCTCCCTTCATTTTTCTCTGTTTCTATTTTTCTATAGATTTATAATATCTTTATGTGGGGTTGAATAGGTAAATAGGGAATAGTTTCTTCACTACTTCAAATTGTACTGGGACAAGGAAACACAGCATGAAACTTAACAAGTAGCAGATTTAACAAAAACTAGAGCAAGTATAAGTATTTGTTCACTAAACAAACAATCAAGCAGTGGAATTTGTTGTCACAGGATGTGGTCAAGGCATCTAGCATAGTTGGGTTTAAAAGGGGTTTGGAAAATTTCCTAGAGAAAACATCCATAAACGATTATTAGCCAACTAGACTTGGGAAATCTACTGCTCACCCCTGGGGTCAGCTACATGGAATGGATCTACTCTTTGGAATTTGTTAAATAATTCCTAGTGACCTGGGTTGCCACTTTCACAGACAGGAAGGGATGTGGTGGACCTTTGGTCTGGCTCAGCATGGCGTGCTTTATATTCTTTCTGTTCTTATGTGATGTGGCTCAAAAAAGCGTGTGCTAATTAATTGAATGAGATGTAATGAGTTTCTTATGCATGGCATGCAGTTGTGAGAAAGTTAAGGACATGAGGGAGGGCATCATGATACAAGCTTCTTCAGGAAAATTACCCACCTTTTCCATTCAGTCCCTAATCTCCCTATATGACAAAATATGACCACTCAGATCCTAGTCCCCTCATCCCTTCCGAAACACAGCAAGATTGCTCAGAACCCTGGAAGCTCACCTTACATGCCCCTGTCCCTAAAGCCTTCTCAGTCCCTGTACTCCTCCATAAACAAGAGAGATGCCTAGTCCCTGCTGCCTTGCTCGACACTGTTAAAATCACCCGTTCAATGCCACCTGAAGGTGCATGTGGATCAAAAATGTAAAGCAAAACTGAGTCATTACCAATCTGACAACCATGCAGAAGATGACAAGAAATTAGAAGTTTTCTGTCTGCCACAAGGAAAGGGGAAGGAGGAGTGCCCTAATGCTTAGTACAGTGGGCTCTGATCCTGGCTACCTGGGTTTGATTCCCACAGCAGCTCCTTGGGCAAGTCACTTAACCCTCTACTGCCCCAGGTAGAAAAATAGATTGCAAGCCCTCTAGGGACAGAGAAAGTAGCTGCATATATGTGTACAGCACTGCGTACATCTAGTAGCACTATAGAAATGAACAGTAGTAGTAGGAAGCCTGGGTCCAGGAGAGGTTGGGAGAACCCAGACAAGCTTGCCATTGTGGATTGTGAACTTCATGGAGATGCACAGGGATGAAGGAGAAGTAAAATGTATAGAGTACACAACACTTCCCTAAAATGGCAAAATCAGTAGATTAAATGATTCCATAGAATGGCACACTATCATTCAGGTTTGGGGATAACCAGCTGAATTGAGGATTTTCAAACACATAAGTTTTTATAATATACTTATTTTTATTCATACTTCATGACAGCAGTATTACCATCATGTGGGAAAACAGTATGTGTCATTGGTAGTGTTTTCAGTTAATCCTTTGTTTTTAAAGCATCCTTAAAGTGTGAATGGGGGAGTTTGCTGTTCACTTTATTCACACATTTGGTGCTCTTTTTCTATCTTTGGCTATTGATTCTTAATGTAGTTAAAATAAAACTCGGCACCAAATCAAATTAAAACACATAACCAGTGGGAGTAGATTATGAAGGGATAGTGGTGTCTTGTAATCAATATTCAATCCAAAATATTAATTTGGAGCAACTGGAGGACAATGGCATATCATATACAAGCAACTTCCATATGCAGATGTGCTGTTTCGTTTTGTTATTATTTTGGACAAGAGTTCCCACTGCAAGCATCAGTGTTTAAGGTTCAAAGTTATATTTATTTGATTAACCGCCTAAGGCGAAGCCATCAAAGTGGTTTACATTCCAGTGTAATCAGAAAAATGAATGGAAATACATTATAGAACACGTAAAGGATAGCAGGAGAGTAGCAGGTTTGTTCTGTCCCACAGGACCCCAAGTCCAAAGCAGGAGAGTAGCAGATTTGTTGTGTCCCACAGGACCCCCCCCCCCCCCCCAAGTCCGAAGCAGTCCACCTCCTCATATCTGATTCAATTTAATTCATGTGTCAGAGACCATAGGGTCTTTAACAGGGGTTTGAACTGGAGGAGGAAGACCTCCATGCATAAAAATAGGGGAAGGGCATTCCACAGTATTGGACCGACTACACTGAAAATCGATTTCCAAATATGAGCTTAACGGCACATCACAGATCGAAGGAACCATCAGTAGATGGTGATGGCTGGAGCGCAAAGTCCTTGATGGAATATAGGGCAAAAAATGCAGGAACAAAAATGATGGGGAACCTGAGTGTAAGATCTTAAATATCAACGTTAGTATCTTGTATACGATACAGTGTTCCACTAGGAGCGTGTTTGGATCACAATAGTGGTGTCACATGGTCAAAACGTTTTGGCATTAGTGAGCAATTTAACAGCAATATTTTGTATTAATTGCAGCCACCTAATCTCTCTCTGACCAAAGACCATTAAATGCTCCTCAGTTTTAACCTTCTCCTCTTATTTATCAGTGTGAATGTGCACCTTTCCTGTCATTAATGGAGTTCCTTTCCTTTCTGAGATTTTAGATTGTACACCGTTCTGCTCTGCCATGGCAGCTAGAGTGGTATAGCAAGTTTTAATAAATCATAAACCATTACAGCAGTCCAGTCAAGTAATGACAAATGTATGGATAATGACTCATAGCGCATTCTAGTTGAAAAAATAGCAGACAGACCTGATCCATCGTAAATGAGAAAAAGCATGTCTCGACAGTGAGAAACATAGTAAGTGACAGCAGATAAAGACCTGAATGGTCCATCCAGTCTGCCCAACAGTCATATTCATTATCAATTCAAGATTCAATCAATAATGAACATGATATTATATACTAGATCCATGGTCTTTCTTTGGTGTTTCTGGGACATAGACCATAGAAGTCCGCCTAGCTCTATCCTTATGTTCCAATTATTGGAGTTGCCATCAAAGCCCATTCCAGCCTATCTAAATTTGTCTTGTTAATTGTGGGACAAAGACCATAAAAGTCTGCCCAGCTCTCTCCTCACGCTACAAATTACTAAAGTTTCCATCAAAGCTCTCTCCAGCCCATCCTATAAGCAGATTGCTAGACGCGGGACTCAGACTGTACAAGCCAGCCCAGCACTGGCCTTAGTTGATACAGATAGAGTAACACAGTTTAAAGGAGAGAGTTGAGTCTAGCATTACCCCTAGGACCTTTAGAGGGGCATAATCTAATGGGGCCGGTCATCTATAATGATGGCTCTGTAAAGTGGCGTACCCGACTGTATTATCGAAACATGATGGCTGGCCATCTTTCATTCGATAATACGGTTGGGGCCAGCCAAATCTCAACATTTGGGCCACCCTTGTGTTTGTTTTCCATCCCTTTCCTAATAATACCCAACATTCTGTGCGCTTTCTTAGCCGCCACAGCACACTGAGCAGAAGCTTTTAACATCTTATTCACGATGACTCCCAGATCCCTTTCTAGGTCTGTGACTCCTAATGCGGAACCTTGCATGACATAGCTGTAATTCAGGTTCCTCTTACCCACATGCATTACTTTGCACTTGTCAACATTGAACTTCATCTGCCACTTGGATGACCAATCCCCAAGTCTCGCGAGGTCCTCCTGTAATCTTTCACACTCCTCCTGCGACTTGACAACCCTGAATAGTTTTGTGTCATCTGCGAATTTAATTACCTCACTAGTTACTCCCATCTCTATGTCATTTAGAAATATGTTAAAAAGCAGTGGTCCCAGCACAGACCACTGCGGGACCCCACTAACTACCCTTCTCCATTGAGAATACTGACCATTCAATCCTACTCTCTGCTTCCTATCTTTCAACCAGTTCTTAATCCATAGTAATACCCTGCCTCCGATCCCATGACTCTCCAGTTTCCTGGAGTCTTTCATGAGGCACTTTGTCAAACGCCTTTTGAAAATCTAGATACACAATATCCACCGGCTCCCCATTGTCCACATGTTTGTTAACCCCCTCAAAAAAATGCAGTAGATTGGTGAGGCAAGACTTCCCTTCACTAAATCCATGTTGACTTGGTCTCATCAGCCCATGTTTTTGTATGTGCTCTGTAATTTTATTCTTAATAATAGCCTCTACCATTTTGCCTGGTACCGATGTCAGACTCAACGTATATTTATTTATTGTATTTGTACCCCACATTTTCCCACCTTTTTGCAGGCTCTATGTGGCTTACAGAGTATAGATATGATAACGTCATTACATGAATTAAAAACAGTCGATCATAAGCAGAGGTGAAAGAGGATTTAGATGGAAGGTGTTAGGTAAGGTCGTGTGAGAGGTGTTTTTTGGTGTACTTGGGTGGCATATAATTTCCCGGATCTCCTCTGGAACCTTTTTTAAAAATCAGCGTAACATTGGCTACCCTCCAGTCTTCCGGTACCACACCTGATTTTAGGGATAGATTGCATATTACTAACAAGCTTACACAGAATTTGTTTAGTTTCTCTGACTCGCCTGCTTCAAATACCCTTTCCGGCACCGGTGTCCCACCCAAATCCTCCTCGGTGAAGACCGAAACAAAGAATTCATTTAATTTCTCCGCTACGGCTTTGTTGTCCCTGATCGTCCCTTTAACACCATTTTCGTCCAACGGCCCAACCGATTCTTTAGCCGGCTTCCTGCTTTTAATGTATCTAAAAAAAATTTTATTATGTATTTTCGCTTCTAATGCTAACTTTTTTTCAAAGTCCTTTTTTGCCCTCCTTATCTCCGCTTTACATTTGGCTTGGGGGGTGAAGGGCCTGGGTCCGCCTGCCTGAAGTGCACTGCACCCACTAAAAACTGCTCCAGGCACCTGCATAGTGCTGTATGGAGCTGGGTATGACATTTGAGGCTGGCATAGAGGCTGGAAAAAAATGTTTTTAAATTTTTGGGGGGGTGGGAGGGGGTTGGTGACCACCGGGGGAGTAAGGGGAGGTGATCCCTGAATCCCTCCGGTGGTCACCTGGTCAGTTTGGGCACCTTTTTGAGGCTTGGTCGTGAACAAAAAGGGATCAAGTAAAGTCGGCCAAATGCTCGTCAGGGCCGGCCTTCTTTTTTCCATTATCGGCCGAGGTCGGCCATCTGTTAACCACGCCCCTGTCCCGCCTTCAGTACACTGCCGACACACCCCCTTGAACTTTGGCTGGCCCTGCGACGGAAAGCAGTTGAAGCCGGCCAAAATCAGCTTTCGATTATACCTATTTGGCCGGCCTTAGGAGGCCGGCCATCTCCCGATTTGTGTCCGATGGCCGGCCTTCTCCTTCAAAAATAAGCAGGTTAGTTTATCAATAGCCTGCAAGGAAAGAGTCCCTAGATTAATAATAGATTATTTAAGTTTACATTCATTTTCCAAAAAGTGGTGGCAGTGGGAATACATATAGACAGAAAGATTGTTTTTTAATATTTTTTGAAGTTTTTGTTAATTAATTTTTACAGTGTGTTCTGCAAGGTGGACATTAGAGGGCCATTATGAAGAAAGAGGCATTATAATTTTTGGTTAGAACATAAGTCATGTCAAAATCATTTTATGGTTATTTAGTGAAGTATGGTGATTTTGCACAATTTGCAAGGATAGTCCTATGATTGACAATTAGGAGCACTGGTCATATTAGCAGAGATTCAGCCTAAGCTCCACGTTTGAGGATTTATTGCTCCATTTTTGATAGGGGTAAGGTTTCTTTGTGATGGGTTACAGCATTATCTTATCTTGGATGACTTTCTTTGTACACATGCTGACTGCTCACCAGAGCCACTCTGGAGAGGTTAGGAAGGCCACTGAACACCTGGGAGGGGGGGGGGGGGGTGTGGAATGAGAGATTCTGAAAACCTTCAGAGGGGAGAAGGGAACAGGAGATGCCGAACACCTTGGGGTGGGGGGAGGAAGGAGGGAACAAGAGATGCTGAACATCTCAAAGGGGGGGAGAAGTAGGAGTGAACAGCAGATATAGAACATCTTTCTGGGGGGGGGGGGGAGAGGAGAAGGGAACAGGAGATGCTGAACACCTCAGAGAAGGAAAGGAGGGAACAGGAAATGCCAGAGTGGGAGAGTGAATGGGGAGAGAACAGGGAAAGGCAGATATTGAACATCTGGAGGAAGGGAAGATGGAGAGACATGATGGACACCTCAGGGTGGGCGCAGGAGGGAAAGAAAGATGTTGGAAACCTTGGGAGAAGTGGTAGAGACAAAAAGATGCAGGACACCTTTTGGGAGAAGAGGTAGAGAAGGTGAAATGCTGGACATAGCAAGAGAATGCCTCAAGCCACCACTGTGGGGGGGGGGGGGGGGGGGGGGGGGGGGAAGTGCACATGACTGAAAGTTCACCTAGGGCAGATGTTGTCAACCCAGTCCTCGGGGCACGCCCAGCCACTAAGTGTTTTCAGGATATTTCCATTGAATTTAATGGGGATACCCTGAAAACCCCGACTGGCTGGTTGTGTCCTGAGGACTGGGTTGAAAACCCCTGACCTAGGGTATCAGATACCTTTAGGCCAGCCCTGGGAATATCAACATCTGTAAGATTAAAATTACCCAGCAGTGTCAGTTTTGTGAATGCCTTCTATAAAATTCCTATTTCTTCTGCATGCAAAGGAGGTCTTTACATCACATCAATATAAATAGGTGTACGGGCTCTTAGGATGACAGGCAGATATGCTCCCCTATGCCTTCCATGCCGTGACCTACAGTGAACAAACCCTGAAATATCTAGCAGTCCAACTTTCAACTGAAGAGATCATGACCTCTGTCAACTAGAACCAGCCAATAAACAAGGTAGCTGCCTGCCTGAGGTCATGGCTGGATCTGCTGGCTGCTGTCCGTCAGTCAGTGGAAGGGCCTTGGTGATTAAACCATTGGTAGCAATCCCTGAGTTCTTGGCCCAGACCCAGAGAATTTGTTGATTTCTTCTGGGCTGGGAAACATAGGACCTGGTGTCTGTCCAAACACGGTCAGCTTCCAACTTTAGACCTGACAAGAGAAATTTATACAGACGCATCCAGACATTCACACTGATTTGTTTCTTCCCTTCAGGATATTATAATGTACCATCTTAGGTCAGTCCAAAGGTGCATCAAGCCCTGTTTTGTATTTCCAAGTGGCCAATCCAAATCACAAGTACCTGGCAGGATTTCCTCCTCCGATTATATTTTGTCTTTAAATGTTTCACTCTCCCCAAGCACTGTTTTTTCTTTTAAGAGTTGGAGTTGCATACTAACTGGTTTCTATTTGATTTTTCATATGATTCTTTAGTTCCTTTTGGAAGGGGGCTCTAAGTTCACATCAGTCTAAAGCAGACCTGATTTCTTTAAGAAAAGCAGCACTTTATCCCCCCCCCTTTTTTTTTTTGCGAGTCTGTCTCTGATGGCATGAAATTGTTGGCAACCAGCGTTTCTGCTCACAAGTTTCAACCTTGTGCTAATTCATCCACCTCTGAGTGTTTCCATGTGTCCATTGTGTGTTATGTACATTTCTGTGGAATTTGAATGAGAAAACCTGAGTGTAATGTGTAACCTTGAAATAGCTTTCCTGGCACATGGTTTGCATAAAGTGATTCTTCACAGAAAAGAAAAACAGAAATGGTGGGTCAATTTAAAGTGAGGCCCCACACAGTAACCTGATAAAGGTGAGGCCTTTGTTATGGCCCTGTGCCTATTCCCCCTTCCATTCCCTCCCCTCCCCCACAGCATAACCCTATTTAGTTCCTGTAAAATGCAAGAGGGACATGAACCTTAGAAGGGATCCATTCAAGAGCGGCTCTCTGACCACATCTTGCATATTGTCTTTAATTCACACAGTGCTTCTATTTAACACACTACTTTTAGGTATATTTTTTTTAAAGGGGATTTCAACCAGCAAGTTCAGAACATGACCATGAAGCTGGAGAACTGCTACACACAGGCAATGAATTTGGGGGTCTCAGTTTTACAAATCAACTTTTGACACTACAGACATGTTCTCTCAGCCTTGTTTTCCTCTAGTTACATTGAACAGATATGCTGGCAGATGCATTCTCTGGGTGGTTAAGAGTCCCTAGAGCTGTGTGGGGTAGAAACGGGAGAGGTAGTGGCATGTTGGAAATGAGTTACAGAGATGTAATTTAGCTTCCTACATAACAATTCATCATTCTCAGCAAAAGGATCACAGAAGCCAATGCCAATCCTGAGTGTCTGGCAGCCCTAACAGCCAGCCAAGCAGCTTCATAGGCTCCTCATTAGCACCAGCTGTAAACACTCTCTGACTGAAACCCTTGCTCCCTGATCTTAACCAAATTCAAAGAAACAGATTTGCTCTGTGGGATTCTGCAAAACAACTAGGGCTGCAGAATGTGTTGTCATTCTGAACTCTACTTCTCAGATACACATATATGCAAGTGTACATTGTACACGGACTGCACATGCACACACGCCTACACATATCATGCATGCTGTAATGAGTCACCATCTAGAACTGTGATCTAGTGCCCAGAACTAGTCAGTAAGGTAACTGTGTCTTGTTCAGCCACTCTTTGTCGGATGTTATGCAGATAAGTTGATCTCCTGTTAGCTGTTTATCCATCTGTAATACAATAGTACTAATAGTTATAACAGTGTGTTCCTTATTCCCTCGCCCTTTGGAAGCAGTCATACGAGTGCCAAGACTAGTAGGCAGACGTTTCTACTCAGCTGTGACAGCATGCATGATGCTGAAACACATCAGTTTTACCTGAAAGATGCTAATTAACTGCAATTTATCACAATAAGCCTGCATCTACTTATTGCCAATGCGATCACAAACTAAAAACAGGAGGGACATGAAACTTGTAAGAGTGCAGGACATAGGCTATGATGCAAGTTTACTGCTTCTGAGGCACAGATGCCACTACACAGCACTCAGAAGGGGTGCTATAAAAGCACAGACCCTGAAACACGGGTCTTCAAAGTAGCCTATGGAGCTTGTTTTCTGGCCTGCCACCGTTTTCCTTAGGCAGCCCTATCTGGCCACAAAAGTTTATTTCTCATTCGCCAAAACAGCAGAAAGGCTTGCATAGTTTCCCAGGCCCCATCAGAAAAAGATCAAGATGACAAGGGGGGAGAGGTGAGTAAACTAGAGGGAAGGGGAAAAGGGAAGCATTCAAGTTTGTTTATTCTTGCCATACTGCTGAATTTACATAGCGTCTCGAGTTTACAATTAAAATAATAGGTTAGAAATATAAAAAGAAGAAAATTAAAAGAATTTGAAGAACAAAATAAGGTAGTAGGAGTCAAGTGTTATAGTTACAAGGCAGTCAAGTAGAAATTAAAAGGAGAAGGGAAGATGAGGAGTGAGAGAGAGGGAAGGAGGGAACGCAGAAGAGGGCCTGGTTTTTGAAAGGCAGGGAAGGCTAGGCGATCAATCGGTTTTGAGAGAGACAAAAATAACAAGTGAAGGGGGTAGGGAGGGGAAAGAAGAGGGAATGGAAAAGATTTAAGAATGTTGAGGACAACGATGTAAGGCGCGATGTAAGAACACAGTGTGGGAAGTGATGTAAGATTGTCACTCGTGGGCAATAATGGAAAATTAGGCAGCAATGTAAGAGTGGTGGATGCAAGTAGGTACACACATGTTCTAAATGGTCCCGATCCCCTCCCCGCCCTTGCTAGCTCATAAATGTGCACTCACCTTTCCACATTCACAGTATACATAAAGACTAGCATTGTACTGTTCTTACGAAGTACTAACAGTCATTCTTTAAGCCACTTCACACACTATTTGGCAAGAGAAGATAAAAATCCAAAATTATTAGGCAGGGACCACAAATCACTCTCTTTTTTGGTAAAAGCTGGGAAGTGGACAATTTTTTTTTTTTTTACTCAGAATTTAAACGTTGAAGATTTCTGTGAAATGTATGTTGAAAAGTCATGGTTTAAAGAAAAAAAAAGAACACTCCCAGCTGCATAACACCTTCAGTAGCCTCCTAACAGCAAGTCCCAAGAAACAGCAGTGCAAACGATCTGCAAACTCCAATGCAGTGACACAAAGAAGCAGACCAGGTAAAAATCAAACCAGATATTTATTGTAACACTTCCAGGGCGCCAGGTTCAAATCCAGTTCAGAAAGTAGATTAGTGATTCCTAAACCTGGTCCTTGAGGCAACCAGCTAGTCAGGTTTTCAGGATATCTACAATGAATATTCATGAGAGATTTGCAAGCTGTGTAGGCAGTGCATGCAAATCTCTCTAATATTCAGTGTGAGAATCCTGAAAACCTGACTAGTTGGGGTGCCTCCAGGACCAGGTTTGGGAACCACTGAAGCAGATGATCACTTCAAAGCAGGGCTGACACACAGTGAGAGGAAACCGAGGGTACTTTGCATACGTGTTTCCTGTGCTATACCTGATCTACAGGGTGAAACAAACAAAAAAAAAAGTAACCCCCTAGAGCTTTTTGCTGTTTTCTCAGCAACCGCTTGGAATTTCAAAGTGAAATTTTACAGCTTTATTTGTTGTTACTATCTACATTTATCTGCTGAGTGGAATGAGATTATCTTTAAATACGGTAAAGTTGCATATTTTTTAGTGTGACAACCCAGCAATTTTCAAGCATTCAAAAGTGTTTGCACTGTAAAACTACCATTATTTGAAGGAAAAAAAAGGGAGGATACCAGCTTACTGTTAATGATTTCCCAGCAACATAGACTTTTGCCTGGGAATCGGTGTTGGAGGCCTATCACAAGCTCAACCCAAAGCCGCAAACAATCGCCAAACTCAAGGGAGCACAGCAGATTATCCAGGACAGCCTGCCTCAAGGACCGATCGATCGCCAAGGCTGCTAAGAACTTCCTAAAGTGATTGAAGGCCTCTGTTAAAGCTGACGGTGAACACTTTGAGCATTCAGTGACTGAGAAATTCTGACACAATGTTAATTGTATTGCTTGAATGACATTATTTTACTGTATTTTAGCTCAACATTTTTAACAAGCAAAAATCACGATAGTAACACTAAAATATCAGTAACATCAACATAGCTTAAGATAATGAAATGTTGTTTACTTGTAATACAGAAGTATTATGACTAAATAAGTACGTAAAATTTCTCATTGAAATTCAAGCAGTTAATGAGAAAATGGCAAAAAAACTCTAGGGGGTTACCTTTTTTGCCTCACCCTGTATGGTGGGGCACTGTGTGTGAGGGTAACTTGTACAGGTGGTTCCTATGCTGTAACTGTCCTGTAGCTCAGTGCTTCTGAGGCACACCTAGCCAGTCATGTTTTCAGATTATCACAACGAATGTGTGAGAGATGTGCATATAGGACTAGATTCTATATATGCCTAAAAATTCAGCACTGAAATGAAATTTGCCTATACTCATTCCATAAAGTATGCCTTAATTTAGGCATATTTTATAGAATAAGCCTACATTTCCACACAGTTTATAGAATACGAGCGCCCAGCCGCACAACTAAATTCAGTCATGGGCAATTATACCAAGTAAAACCGGTGTAAATGCCAACACTTAAATTAGGAGCGGAGAGGGTATATTTTATAACACGCATAGATTTCAGAAACACCCATGGCCTGCCCAGTCCACACCCCATTTCCAACTATGCAACTTAGAATTAACAAGCAGCATGTTATAGAATATGCCTAGACAGTTCTGCATATAAATTCTAATCACTGCCAATGTGTCAATAATTGCTTGTTAATTGGCAATTATCAGCGCTGAATGGCTTGTTAACAAATTAGGTTATACAAATAGAGAACAATAAAAATAACAAGCTAAAATAACCCTCCTTCCCACCACCACCACCCTCTACCCTTCCAACCCCAACAATAGGTGATTTCTACTACACCAAGGAATCCTAATTCACACTGTTAAAATGTCCAGGGGTATAAAATACAACCCGTTCTATATGCCCTAGAGGGGAAAATATGCCCTATAAAGCACTGTTATGGGTTTTTAATCTGTGGATAAATAAGAAATCATCAACAATCTGAGGATTCAATCTAGCTCGCCTGTCTTTCACAGTCCTTCCTGGAATAGAAGTGGTCTTCTTAAAAGATGTGCTGGTAGCAGGATGTACAGGATCCCCCATGCAAATTTTGCTAGTTGTGGCCAGTATGTTTGCTTGTTTTTCCAAACAATCAAAATATCTTTGTAGGCATCACTTAAACATAAATAAGTCTAGTTCATTAACAGGCTTCAAAGTAGAAAATGACACGGCAAAGTTTGTCCCCTGTCCCCATCCCCATCCCATCTGATCTGTCCCAGTCCCTGTGAGATCTGTCCCCACCCCGTCCCCGCGAGCTCTGTTCCCACCCCCATCCCCGCAGCTAATGCGGTTCCCCGTCCCTATGTCATTCTCTAAGGAGAAGGGTCTCGGTGCTGTGGTGGTGATGAAAGACAGATTGGTAGGGGTGTAGTGCATTAGTATTTTCAAGAAACTTGTCAAGCTGAAGAAAAACTATCTTTTCTAGGATTTTGGAGAAGAATGGAAGATTAGAAATAGGACGAAGGTTTGAGGGTAGGGGAGGATCAAGACAAGGCTTTTTCAGTAAAGGACAGACTAGTGTGTTTCCAAGCTGGTGGGAACTGACCCTGCGTGAGGCTGGAGCTCAGCAAAGGAAGCAAAAGAAGAGGAAACAAACAGTGGAGAAGACGAGGGGTTGAGAGACCTAACTACCTTGAGCACAGAGGCATTAGAGGGAAGACTGAAGGAGGACCCATGATGCTGACAGGGTTGTGGCAGAGGATGAACTTCGGGAGTCTGGAAGTACTGAAGTATTGGTTGGAGGGGAGGGAGGGGAAGAAGGGGACAGTGGGAATACAGTCTGAGTTTCAAGTTTTGCTAGCCAGGCTGCAGCTAGATCATCTGGAGGGAGCAAAGAAGGATCATAAGAAGCAGGGGCAGGGCAGTATCAGTCGGGGCTAATTCTGACAAATTGTGATGAGCAATTTGTGACCGACTGATAGCAGAGCTTATGAGTTTTGAGAAATAGTCATGCTTTGCTATCCGAGTAGCCGAATAGAATTCCTGCAAGGAGCAGCAATAATGCTGAAAAGAAGCAGTGGTATGGTGTTTGCACCACTGTTTCTCGGCATGCGGCAAACAAGGGAGAGTTTAGCCACCTTTTCCCAGATGTGATCACATATATGCAAATTTATTTCATGCATATTTAATGTGGTAATCCTAAAAAAACAACCAGTTAGATGCGCCTCCAGGAAAGGGCTGAGAAGCACTGCAATAGATATATAATCCACTGGGTTTTACTACTGTCAATTTGGCATCTTCTTCAATTTGCAAATATACTGAGGAGGGGAGGGGGGGAGAAGAGAGTGCATTTTCAAACATACTCAGAGGTGACATTTCAAAGTAATCAGGACCCCTGAAAGCATGACTTCAAGGAAGCACTAATTATACACAGGGACCAACTCTCTGCTCTCCAAAACAGAACCCCGGCTACTTCTGGAAGTGCTGCAAAGAAGGGAGTGATCTTCCTTTATATAATCACAGCTAGAAAACTTGAACACCAACTTTATCTAAAAAAAAAAATAATAATAATCTGACATGTTCTAGTTTTTCACCAATGTGTGTGCTTGTGAAGTAGAGATACCAAGTGACTCCAAGTCACCTGGGACAAACTAATCCAGTCCTGCTTTTACCCCACTCCATGCACTGATGCAGAGGCCCAGTTCACCCAAGGAAAGCAGGGCAGGATAAGCCTGACATGGAATCAAATTGTTTCTTCATGTTTTAGTAATCCCAGTTCCTTTGCTATCCAGATGCTGGGCAGTGGCTCAATCAGTACATTATGCATGCACAAAAAGGGGCCCTGTAATGGGGACAAACATAGTCTACCACCGCTTTCTAACACTGGCAGTCCACTTAGAAACTAAAAGCCCTGGAGCAAATCCCAATTTTCACACTCTCTACCTTGCTGTGCTGTAAGCCTACAACAGCCCTCCTGAGTCTGTGCCTCAGGCTCCCTTGCTGGCCCTCTTCAAATTCAGCCTGCTTGTGGAGGTTGCTTTTAAAACTTAACCCCTGGCTCTCCTATCACAGCCTTGTTGCTTTTAACCATCTGTATAATAATAAAAGTCCTAAAGTCTCTTATTTATGCTGTATGCTGTCTTGACTAGGAGAGTCTGCCCTGTATCTATACAACATGTCTAGTAGTGCTATAGAAATGAGTTCAGCAGTACAAGGACCACACAGGTACAGTGGTATCCTCTTGTAGCTCCTGTCCCCATATGCTACACCTAATAGCACCTTGTGAAGTATCCAATGCAACCCATACAGTGACACAATGAAAATGATTTAACTTTCATATACAAAATCAGAACATCACAAAGGATTTTTTTTTTTTAATGTATTGGGGTGGAGTGGTTTGGCTCAGTCATTCTGTCCTTGGTAATCTCAAATTTAATCGTGGGGATTAACAGCTTCGAAGTGCAGCCCGGTCCATCATACATCATAGTACATCACAGCCCAAACCAGCCAGGGACCCCTCCTCGCCGGGGGTCCTCCCTCTGCCTCTGATTCTCATCTTCCATGAATTTGTTCTGGATTTCTTCAAATGAGCCAGGTTCCAAGATCTTATCTTTCTCCGGGAACAAATCTGGGAACTGGAACGTATGGCCTTGAGCCTAAGCAGAGAAGAACAATGTAAATTAACATGCTAATCTTGGTACTTCCTGGACGCAACAGCTGGGTGTCGGGGTTGGGAGTGTGCACACTTCTTGCAGTCTCTTCTAAGAGGAGACACTACAAGGAAGGGCATAGGGGAGCACAAGGCTCCTGTAATCCCTGCCTCTCACAGTAGGAGCTATTGATAGTGCTGGGACTGAAATACTAATGATGGTGTTGGGATGTCATCTTCCAACAGCATATCTACCACAGAAAGGAGAAACTCTGTAACCCATTAGATCAGTGCTGGTCTATTTGATATGACTGCTTTCATCACTGGCAATTTGCAGCAACGCTACCCATAAATTCTTCTGCTCGTTTCTGGCATCTCTCTAATGGAACAGGCTTCCACCAGAAATTGAAAGTGAAATTCAAATCATCATTAAAAACCTGCCTCTTCAATTAATGATGATTTGAATTTCACTTTCAAAAGAAACCTTAGCACAGAAAGAGAGCAATATCAAGTAATCATACAACTCTTTCTATGCTGAGGTTTCTTTTGGGGTGAGAACCATAAGAACGGTCATACTGGGTCAGACCAATGGTCCATCTAGCCCAGTATCCTGCTTCCAGAAGTTGCCAATCCAGGTCACAAGTACCTGGCAGAAACCCAATTAGTAGCACCATTCCATGCTACCAATCCCAGTCAGGTTTTTAAGATTTCCACAATGAACATGCATGAGATCTATTTGAATACAATGCAAACAGTACATGCAAATCAATCTCATGAATATTCATCTTGGAAACCTGACTTGGTTGTGGCCCTCAAGGACCATGGTAACCCACACATGTGCTATTCCCACTGCATGTCTACTTCTTGTGGTCAGGGACAGTCTGTATATAGAATCCGCAGTAAGTGCAACTGTATTAGATGTCTTATAACCTTGGTCTTCACTCCCAGTCCTCGAGGGCTGCCACACGGGACACGTTTTCAGGATATCCCTAATGAATATATGCATAAGGGAGAGATGCATGGTCATTAATTCCACTGTATGTAAATCTCTCATGCATATTCATTAGGGCTATCCTAAAAACCTGGCCTGTTGGCAGCTGTGCTGTCTCTTTTTGTTATAATGTACCTCTCTCCTTTGGCGTTTGTCAGTTAGGTTGCATACCGATCGAGTCCCTTTCATTTCTTGTGAACTACTTTGCTATTAATGTAAAAGGTGGTAAATCAAATGCAATAAACCTTAAAGAGTAGCTTTTCTGGACAGGAGAAAGCCATTCTGAATAGTGAAAGATATGCCTTTACTTAGGTTTCTCCTAGATTTCCCTCACACCTTTGCAATAGTAAATTCAAGGCAAACTACATTCAAGTAGCGCGGCTTATCTTCCGCCTTGACCGATACGCGAATATCATCCCTCTCCTCAAGTCTCTTCACTGGCTCCCGATCAGATACCACATACAGTTCAAGTTTCTCCTACTAACCTACAAATGCACGCGATCTGCAGCCCCTCAGTACCTCTCTACCCTCATCTCCTCTTACACTCCTACTCGTAACCTCCGCTCACAGGACAAATCCCTCCACTCAGTACCCTTCTCCACCACTGCCAACTCCAGGCCCCGCCCTTTATGCCTTGCCTTACCCTATGCTTGGAATAAACTCCCTGAGCCCATACGCCAAGCCCCCTCCCTGCCCATCTTCAAATCCTTGCTCAAAGCCCACCTCTTCAATGTCGCCTTCGGCACCTAACCATTATACCTCCATTCAGGAAATCTAGACTGCCCCAATTTGATTGACTGCACTTTTTGTCCTTTAGATTGTAAGCTCCTTTGAGCAGGGACTGTCCTTCTTTGTTAAATTGTTCAGCGCTGCGTAACCCGGGCAGCGCTTTAGAAATGTTAAGTAGTAGTAGGTACAATAGGTATATTTCTCTGCCTCCAGAGGGCTTATAATCTAAGGGGACAATTCTACAACAGACGCCCTTGCAAGGCAGGGTCACAACGTAGTCAGTATGGATACTGGGGTGAGCAAGGGTCCTTATAGAATATTAACATACATTTGGGCATCTGATCTGAATGTAAATTTAGCTGCCCCCAACCTGGAGTAAATGGAGCTGCCTAAATGTAGCAGGAACATGGGTAAGAGTATTTTATAAATAGCCCACCTAAATGTCTGCCTGTCCATATGAACACCCCCCCCCCCCCATTTTACAAATACATGCTATGCTATTTGAAAACTTATTCATTGAATACCACATGGTGCCCAAATGATATGTTTGCAATTTGTCACCTAAAAATCAGTATTCTGAACATTTAGACACACATCTGGCATGTAAATGCGAGCAACCTGTAATAGAGTTGCCCTTCACATTTGTATCTGAAGAAATTGAGGGTTAAGTGACTTGTCCAAGGTCAAAAGAAGCAACAGAGAGATTTGAATCAGGCTTCTCTGGTTCACAGCCTGCTGCTCTAACCATTAAGATAAGCTATCACTCCAGTTCACCTGCAAGTGACAACTCCAGGGGAAAATGAGACCCAACTCCTTATTCTATTAAACAGAAAACTGAATCAAGTCAAATAAAAAGCACTGTTATTTGTTACAAGATATTCTTGAACTCTCACCCTGGTGCTTTCTTTCTAAGAAGTGACACTTCATGGCTCCTGACTTCTGCTTCACATCTGCAGGGTTACCTACTTGATAACTGCAATGTGGACAGTGGCTGAATCTCAGTCTTGTATGCACCGACTGTTAGAGGTTAATCAAAACCACCCAATCCCTAATTCATTGGTTTAGCACGTTATTTATTTATTTTGGTATAAGGCTGCAGCACATAGCAGAAGGATGGCTGGACTTTCAAACAAGTCTCAATCTTCCCAGCAAAGATTTAATAGGACTGTATCCAACCCTGGAGACTGTTCTTCCAAAAATATAAAGACAGAGCAGAGAAAGTTTAAAGAATAACTGCCTGAATGAAGTATCTACCAGAAGATACTTAAGGACCTACAGAATTACGTTCAAAATACTTTTATTAGTCCATGAGGTACATAGCTGCAGCATCCCTCTATAGCTCTCTCACCTTCTAGTACCATACTCTCCATCAAGATCTCTCTGTTCATTGAATCAAAACTTACTTGTCGTCTCTTTACATCGCAATACGCGTCATGATTTTGTTTGCTCTCAAATCTTTAGTATAACCAGCCCTCTATTCTGGAATGCCCTTCCCTCAAGCTGTTCACGAGTCCTCCCATGCTAGATTTAAAAGTGCACTAAAGACCATCCTCTTCAAGGATGGATATAGCTCTTGACTTATCCCGACACTGCTCGCTCAGTGGAGAGTTTGGAGGTTGGTAATCCGGATCCACCTAATCTGCTCTTTCCTTTCAACTAATGTATTTCTCCTTCTCTTTCTAATAGTATACTTTTGATTTATTGTGAACTGCCCTAAAGCTGTTTCATTGAGCTGTGTATCAAGCTATAACTTAAAACCTGACCTACTGAAAGAAGAAGAGACATTCAAATGCAGTGAAAGGATAAAGAATGCAGAGGCAAAGGAAGTACTAGAATCAGAGGACATGACATGATACTCAAAGATTCTTAAGGTGGCCAAACAGGTACAAAAAGCAACAGTAGAAAGCCAGAAGAATGCCCAAGTGTATAGTGAGAGGCATAGCCTACAGAATAAAGGAGGTGATGCCTCTCTATATGACTCTGGTGAGACTCCATTTAGAGTACTGTGTACAGTTCTGGAGACTGCACCTTCAAAAAGGTATCGACAGGAATCGGTCCAGAGGGCGACTATTAAATGGTCAATGGTCTTCATCATAAAGCCTATCGAGACAGACTAAAGATTTCAATTTGTATACTTTGGAAGAAACACAGGAGAGGGGAGATACATTAGAGATGTTTAAATACCTCCATGGCATAATGCACAGGAGGTCAGTCTCTTTCAACTGAAAGTAAACTCTGAAACAAGGGAGCATAGGATGAAGGTGATAAGGGACAGATTCATGAGTAACCTAAGGAAATACTTCTTTACAGAAAGGGTGGTGGACACATGAAACAGCCTCCCGGTGGGGATGAAGACTGTATCTGAATTCAAGAAGGTGTGGGACAAATACACAGGATCTCTAAGGGAGAAAGGATAGCAGATGGTGTGGATGGGCAGCCTAGACAGATCATATATTTTCTATCTGCCATCATTTTTTATCTTTTTTATGTAAAGGCAGCAGACTACTGAATAACAAAAGAAAATATTCTCAGAGGAGGCAAAGAAAGGAAAGAGAATTAAAAACAAGCTTAGGGTAAGTACAGGAGATCCTTAGTTGGGATTGCATGATGGTTAAGCCACAGATTAAATAGGGGCTGATACTTCAGTGGGAAAGGGAAAAAAAAGTGAAGATCAGACTGGTCTTGTGGTCATTTTACTGTTACAGAGAACCTGCAAAATAATATGAATGGAACAGTCATAGATCCTTTATCCTTCTTAGGCTATAAAAGTAATACAAGTGCACCCGCTTGACAGAACTGTGCTACAGTACTTTTACCAGACCTCCACGGTAGCACTCTGCTCCGTAGTAAGAGGTATGTTCATGGAGTGCAGAAAGAAAAGGAACTGAAACATCTACACAGACCAACAGCCGTTAATGTCCTTATGGGCCCACCCAGTCTGCCCAACTGGCCCCGGCCCAAAACCCCTCTCAATTTTGTACCATCTCTTTGCACTGCCCTCTGAATACGGTCCTTAGGTGCTTCACAGATTTTGTTCTAATTGCATTGTTTCACTGCCAGTATTGTAGAGTTTCTTCACTAAGATCCCAGGACATATTGGTAAGTTCCGAAGACAGCATTTTACTAAAAGAAGTAAGAAAATGTCTGCACCACCTACTGAAATCAGAACATTCTAAGGAGGAGGAAAACCACAAAAAGATAGGGACACTGTTGACTAAGCAGGCATTATTCTCCTAAAAAGTCAGATTTATCATGGTGATGCTTATCACTTGAAGGACAGAAGAGTTAGGGACAGTGGCAAAAGTTCAAATTAGGGGCTTATAAGCCCTTTACTGGAAAGGGCCTTTAGAGAAGAGGGGCAGCTATAAGTAGGCCTCTTCCTTCCTTTAACCCCTGCACTGCAGGGGCTGCTTGGTTGGAATTTATGCCATGATTGTATTACCTTGTGTCCAGCATTATTAATGCTCCACTTGCCCTTCCCCGTTACCTCTTTTGTAAAGAGAAAGTTCTATGGTCATCAACAGCCAACATTCTCAGGACAGCAGGAGAAACAGCTCTGGCAACAGAAGAACTGCTTCGGAATGCAGCAGTCTCATTGGCTCCTGCGCCAGGATTAATTTATAATAAGAACCGCGTGAGCTGGAACCTAAGCCTATTTTCTCCCCAGTGGCCAACATTTATAAATATTTCCTTGAATAACATCTATTTTCTAAAAGCAACACCAGTTTGCAAGAAAGTTTGCAAGAGGGCACTGTGAGAGAGACACGTCTCGGTGACTGGGAGCACCTGACCCCTGACCGTAGAATGCGCCTGTAGCGTGCAGGCATTGCATCACAGCAGCCAGCCTCCAAGGCACAGTTGCTTCAGCAGGGTCACTGGATTCCTCGCTTCTTAGAGGAAAGCTACACTGAGGAATGCACCTTATTAAATCAGGCAGGGCTGGAGGCTCATTTTGCCAAAGGCAATGCTGCCCTCTAGTGGCTGTTGTATCTGGTCTCAACCTGAGGCAATGGTGAAAAACTGATACAAAGAAAGTCCTGTGTATCAGTTTTTCACCATGAATGATGAGCCTCCAGCCCTGCCTGAATTAATAAGCAATACATATGTACAGACATGGCAACACCCATAAGTAGGCTCAGTCTTATATATATATATATATATATATATATATATATATATATATATATATATATATATATATATATATATATATATATATATATCTATTCAGGTAAAGTCCAGCCTCATAAATTGCATATATAGGCAGCAGTGATTCCCAACCCTGTCCTGGGGTATATATTCAGATATATGTATTTAGTTATTCAGGTAAAATCCAGCCTCATAAATTGCTAAACAGCTGGACAGTATCCAGATAACATAGGCCCAAGTTAGGGGAAGAGTAGAGATGGTGCTGGCAAGTATATTTTGGGTCATGAAGTATCTGGATAGCAGTGCTCAACTAAATCCACTAAGGGCCAGATTTTATATACAGCGCCTAAAAAATCCTTGCAGAACACATTTCTGCCTAAGCATATTCTATAAATGGTGTCTAGTTATAGGCGCAATATATAGAATATGCTTAGGTAGAAATCCTAGCGCCTAAAACTATGCATGTCCATTTAGGGTAACGAAAACGTGGCCTAAGTCCCTGCATGTAGATTTACATGCACTGGGCCATATTCTATAACCGCACGTGTAAATTTTGTAACACCCACTTCCCCGCTCATAGTCACACCCCTTTTCAACCGTATGCATTAGAATTTAGGTGCAGTTCATTACAGAATACGCATAGTGAGTTGTGCGCGTAAATAAATTCTAATTATTGCCAATTAGCGCTCATTATTCCTTGTTAAGTGCTGTTATCAACACTGATTAACTTAAGCCAATTAAGTTACACGCACTGTTATAGAATATGCCTATATTTCAGCAAGAATCTCTAGGCACACTATACAGAATTCAGAGGTAACAGTGCCAATTGAAAATCTGGTCCATACATTTTAAAATATATATGCATACACGTATAATAGTGAAGACGACCTGAGCGTAGTGAACCACACAGAAATTCTCTGGGGTCATTTTCAATAACAGAAGAACGCGCACACTTTTGTACCTGCATAGAAAAAACAACGCACATACTGTTTGCACATGAGCTCAGTTATAAGATTATCTCCATGGGCACACACACAAAAAAAAGAAAAAATATGATTATTTATCAATCAACTGGAAAGAGCGGCCAACAGGTTGACGAAACCTACCCAGTGGTTTCAGGATCTTTTCAAACCAATGCTTCCTTTTAGATGTTAAATCCTTCAGATTTAACAGCAGATGTTTTTTGTTAAAAGATTTTTTGAAACCTTTGGATGTCTGGGGTGAAAACTCATTTGGTCCTGACTGCTATAACTGACGAAACTGATGGAGTAAACCTGAATGGCAACTCCTTTTCTTCTGTTTCTCCTGTGGTTGAAAGGGAGACAAGTACTTTTTAAATCTGGGATTGATGCCTGGATATTGCTTTAGATTCCTTCTCCCCTATACTAACTTCTGTTGCAAATACTGAGTCAAAGCTGAGTCAAGGCTATGATTGCTGTTGCTGAAACATGCAAGACATTCCTGTTGCTAAGACATGCAGTTTTTTAAAAATCTGGATTAGATCCATCAGTTTTACTACATTACTGTTGAGTCTCAAATCTCTTTTTACAGGAAAAAAACAAAACAACTTACAGTAAAAATCAGTCCACCCGAGAAGCCGGACCTCTCAAAATTGCGAATTACGGACTGCCCGAGAATTCGGACTCTGTCTCGCACCCCCCTCAAACATGGCTCGGCGTCTCTCGGCCCTGCCTGTTTGCTCTCCAAGGCCCCCCTGTGACTATGCCTCCACTCCTTCCTTCCCTTCACAGTCATGCATCTTTTCCCCACACCCAGCTCTGAATGCTCACTCTCACCTTAGCGTGAAGTCTTCATGCTGCAGTGCCAGTGGCAGCCTTACTCACGGGCTGCCTCCAGCATTCGATGTGCCTTTCCTCTCTGACCTGTCCTGGTAACAGGAAGTTGTATCAGAAGGGAGCGAGACGGGTCAGAGGGTAAAGGCACGCTGAATGCTGGAGGAAGCCTGTGAGTAAAGGGAGGAAGGGAAGGTAGGAGGGAGCTTGAGGGGCTGGGCTCCTCCTTTGGACGCTGGAGGCTTGAAGGGGAAGGAGATGCTGGAAGAGTAGGAGAGACGCTAGAAGGGGAAGGGAGACCCTGGAAGGGGAAGTGAGATGCTGCGAATGGGAGACCAAGAGAGACGCTGCGTGGGAAGAGGGAGACCAAGAGAGACGCTAGAAGGGGAGGAGAAACGTTGGAAGGTGAAGGGAGACACAGAGAGATGCTAAAATGTGAATTTTAAAAGTACTGCCTAAGAGTCCAGAAAATCCAAAACTCCGGACTGACCCAATCCCCGAGCAGTCCAGAGTTTGTTAGAGCACAGGTAGTCCAGCCTTACCAATCTGGCTTTCACAAGACACCCGAGATGGAAACTGTCTTTGAATGATTGCCTTGAATTGAATGCCTTGTGAATGATGTTCAAATGGCTGTCGTCGGGACACAATTTTGGTGTTCTTTGACTAGTCTGTGACATTCAGTATAGTCAACCACGTATTACTGCTGCAATGACTAGAGCTGACTGGTGAATATTGACACTATATGGAGCGCGTCACAATAATTCCTTAACAGTCTGTGCTGTTGAGCAAAACCCAGTCTAGACCTGTGAAATTAGTATGTGGAGTGCCACAGGGTTCAATACTCTCATTTTTGTTTAACGATAGTCTATTACTTTTGCCATCAAAGGATGTAAACTGGTTTTCATCTGCTATCTGATCAGACAGACAAGAGAGAATTCACCAACACAAACCAAATAGCGCAGAGGAATCATTTGGGATCATTTCTGTAGTATGTAACTGGAGAAATGTGTTGGAAAGTGTTTGGGTCCTTCAACAAACTTTACTTCCTCCATCTTTAGACTCCGCTTTTCAGTTCTATCTGAGGTCCAGCACACGTTTCCTCTGATCTGACGACATTCAGCTATCAAACCACTACATTATCTAACCTGAACAATTGCTTAGTACCAGCTGCAGATTAGCCAGGGGCAAAAAAGTATAAATTAAACCCTGAAAAGGCAGGTGGCTGTGAATGCGTAGAAGGGAAAGGAGCGTTAGTGGTTATTTCCATTGGCTTAGGATGTACAAATGCCACCAAAAGAGTTTCATAAGTATAGGAATCCTTTTGGACCCTGCTTCAACATTGGTAAATTTATATATGATCAGACAAATACAGCCTTTCACGAAGTTCTAGCAATGATATGAAAAATTAAATTGATTATTCTAAATGTATCATAGTAGGGATTTAAAAAATATTGATATCAGGCTAATTACAAACACTGCACCAAGTTTTTAGTACATCAAATTTCACTGGCCCCCTGAAGCAAGCTGTACTCTTATGAAGACATTATGCACTGTATTACAAGTCTTTACTTCAGGGGGGACCAAATCATTTGGCCAGTTATTTTGCTTGCTATAGATCCTCTAAAGCAGTGGTTTTCAACCCAGACCACCAGGAGGATTTTCAGGATATCCACAATAAATTTGCATGAGATGTATTAACATGCACTTCCTCCACTGCATGCAAATATCTCTCATGCACATTCATTTTGTGGGTATCCCAAAAAAACGACTGGCCAGGGGGTCCCTGAGGACTGGGTTGAAAACCACTGTTTTAGAGTACTTTCTTCCACACAGCAAGTACTGCTAAAGGCACCTGATCCTGCAGAATGGAAACTAATTTTAACCAGGCAGAGAATGTTTAGTAACTGTACACCAATATATTTTTTTTGTTATTTTAAAAATGTATAGCCTGCTCTATCTTTAAAATGTTATGAAGGGTACAAGGCAAAGCATACACAATAATAGTAAACAAACCAAAACAACAAACAATACATCAGAGACATTGGGGCTCATTTTCAAAGCACTTAGACTTAAAAAGTTCCATAGGTTACTATGGGGCTCACTTTTGCCAAAAAGTGGCAAAAATCTGTATTTGGATATTTTTCTGACAAAAGCACCCAAATTGGTATTTTTGAAACCAGTGCTCAGACGTTTTTCTATGTTCATCAGAAGTATTTTCAAATCACAAGGGGGCGTGCCAGGGACGTGTTAAGAGTGGGATCTTGCCGTTCCTAACACTGGACGTTTTTCTGCCCTAATGGAACAAAACAAAAACATCCAGGGCTATAAGTTGGACATTCTGGTCTAGACCTGTTTTATTAACGAATAAGCCACAAAAAAAACAACCCTAAATGTCCAAATGACCACTGGAGGGAATCAGGGATGACCTCCCCTTACTCCTCCAATAGTCACTAACCCCCTAAAATGTGATTATAAACATTACTTACCAGCCTCTATGCCAGCCTCAGATGTTATACTCAGGAAAATTAGAGCAGCATGCAGATCCCTGGAGTAGACTAGTGGTGGGTGCAGTGCAGTGCACTGCAGACCGGTGGACCCAGGCCCATACCTCCCCCTACCTGTTACGCTTGTGGTGTAAACTGTGAGCCCTCCAAAACTCACCAGAAACCCACTATACCTACATATAGGTACCTCTTCACCCATAAGTGCTATTGTAGTGGTGTACAGTTGGGGGTAGTGTGTTTTGGGGGGCTCAGCAGTCAAGATAAGGGAGCAATGGTGAGATGTGTACCTGGAAGCATTTATTTGAAGTCCACTGCAATGCCCTCTAGGGTGCACCATTGCTCTCCTGGGATGTCCGTGTGGCCAGTCTACTAAGAATGCTGGCTCCTCCTACATCCCAATTGCTTGATTTTATGCATTTTTCACTTGGTCGGGTTTTTTTTTTTTCTTTTTTTTTAATGGACCAAAAAAATAAACGCACAGAGCACAAAAACATCTAGCAAATAGCTGTTTTTTGGAAAAAAAAAAAAAAAAGGATAGACGTTTTTCTGTTTTGAAAATGGCTATATTCCCCACTTGAATTTTGGACATTTTTAGCAAAACGTCCAAAGTTGGATTTAGACGTCACATCAAAAATGCCCCTCCACGTAACTTTGTAAGTCTAAGAGCTTTGAAAATACACCTCATTGCAAGTTCGAAATACTGTTACAGTCATCAAAAGCATATTAAATACCACCAAAAGCAGGCTGAAATAAATGTGTTTTAAGGGACTTCTTAAACACTTCTAGCCTTTTGATGGACCGTAAATTAGTAGGCAACGTGTTCTATAATTTTGGACCCGTGCTGGTACTCATCTAGTTTAACTAAATGAAAAGAGGGAACATTTAATAGAAGGAATATTTTTACTGCTGTAATTGTCTATTGCTCATGTTTGATCTATTCTTATTGTACACCGCCTTCAGTGAATTCCTTCAAAAAGGCGGTAAATAAATCCTAATAATAATAAATTGCCTGCTCTTTTGTAAAAACGTTAAGGTGTGGTTATTTACAAAAATATTTAAATATTTTACATCAGTTCCTTTTATCCTCTTATTTAACAGTCTAAGGGGACCTTTTACTAAGGTGTGGTAAAAGGGGCCCTGCCCTAGCAGCGGTGGCCATTTTTTTCCACACGCCAAAAATAACCAAAATGAAATGGCCGTGCAGTAAGTTCACACTTGCCACGTGGCCATTTCGGTGGGGGGGGGGGGGAACACGACGACACCACCACCCACTGAGGTGGCAGTAATGGCTACCGTGGTAACCCCATGCAGAAATATCCTATATAATAATTTGCACCTCCAACATTCTACGTCTGGATACCTGGGTTCGTAACATCCATTCCCACTCATTGCCCCGCCCTCGCGTCAAAACGTAATGATGTCAGAGGGCGGAACAATGAGGGGGAAGGGAACGCTGGAGGCGAGATGATGTCAGGAGGAGAGAATCGCGGGACATCGAGGGGAGGGAGAAAGGGGAGGGCAGGGCACAGGAGAATTGATGGGCATGGATGGGATGGGAGGACAGTCATATGCGCCCCGTATAAAAGAGGCTTGACCTTCGCCTGGCTACTGCCTCCCCGAACGCAGGGCTGCCTGGCGCAGCAGCGCTGCAGCCAGGCAGCTCTCGGACGGTCCCTCCCCTCCCCGATCGACAGCCCTCCTCTCCGTTTCTTCACCCCTTGCGCGTTTAACCCTTTTACTTTCAGGCGCAGCGACGGCAGTGAAGAGGACAACACAGCGGGCTCGCCTCCAGCTTCTCCCTTCCCTCGCACAGTATCCCGCCTTCTGCAATGATGCATTTCCTGTGTCCACGAGGGCGGGACACTGTGTGAGGGAAGGGAGAAGCTACTGTCCTCTTCATTGCCTTCGCTGCGCCTGAAAGTAAAAGGGTTAAGCGTGCCGGGGGGGGGGGGGGGGGGAACAGATAGGAGGGCTGTCAGTGAGCTGAGGGAGGGCAGGGAGAATCGCTGGACATGGATGGGAGGGCAGGGGGAGAGAAGAGATCGCTGGAGAGGAGGGGAGGGTAGGGGAGAGAGGAGAATTGCTGGACATGGATGGATGGAGGAGAGGGCAGGGGAGAATGGAGAGTTGCTGGACATGGATGGATGGAGGAGAGGGCAGGGGAGAATGGAGAGTTGCTGGACATGGATGGATGGAGGAGAGGGCAGGGGAGAATGGAGAGTTGCTGGACATGGATGGATGAAGGGGAGGGCAGGGGAGAATGGAGAGTTGCTCGACATGGATGGATGGAGGGGAGGTCAGGGGAGAGAGGAGAATTGCTGGACATGGATGGATGAATGGGGGCAGGGGAGAGAGGAAATTTGCTGGATATGGATGGATGGATGAGAGGGCAGGGGAGAATGGAGAGTTGCTGGACATGGATGGATGAAGGGGAGGGCAGGGGAGAGAGGAGAACTGCTGGACATGGATGGATGAATGGGGACAGGGGAGAGAGGAAATTTGCTGGATATGGGTGGATGGAGGAGAGGGCAGGGGAGAATGGATGGTTGGAAGGGAGGGAAGTCAGGAAGGAGATGCACATGGATTGAGGGGAGGGAAGAGAAATGGTAGACATGGATGGAGTCTGCGTACTCTATCTTTTAAAAAATACTATAAATAAAAATCACAAAAAAAGAAAGATTAAAACAAAAAAAAAAAAAAACATAGATAAAATAATCCGTATCTCATACCCCTGGAGCATATTACTCATTATACACCCGTCCCAATTGTTACTTATCATGACAGAACATTACTCCTAACAGTTCCCTTAAAAACATAATCGCCATTACATGATAACCTTGCTAGCGCCCATTTCATTTGTGTGAGAAATGGGCTTTTTTTTACTAGTTTTTTTTCAATATTTCTGCTAGAGCCAGAAATGGCACGTGCTGCGGGTGGAAGTACCTCCAGCACCTGTGTTGGGTCGGCAGTAGTTCCGGGTTGCCAAAAAGCAACCCTTTATTAAAAGGGCCCCTAAGTGGATCACAAATTGTTTTGCCTAGCCTTTCTGATCTTTGGAAACTGATAGCGTCAACCATCCATACTGCTAAGATAGAATCAACAAAATTATTGGCCAAGACAGATGAGAAGATCACAAAGTGGAAAGAATGGCTTAAAAGGAATAATTAGGATGATTAAGAATCACCATGAGGATAAATAGGTTTGGATGGCAAGCAGGAGCCTGTTTTATAGACAAAGGCACCTGTATTGGAATAAATCTGGAAAAACTGTAGCTAGATTGAAGCTACGGATTACACCTGCTCAGGGGTTAAAGAGGTTAGGGCTCTTTAGCTTGGAAAAGGGGAGATACAACTGAGGTCTACAAAATCCTGAGTGGTGTAGAACAAGTAGAAGTAAATCGATTTTTTACTCGTTCTGAAAGTAAAAAGACTAGGGGACACTCGAGGAAGTTACATGGAAGTATTTTTAAAACAAATAGGAGGAAATATTTTTTCACTCAACAAACAAACAGTTAAGCTCTGGAACTCTTTGCCGGAGGGTGTGGTAATAGCGGTTAGCGTATTTGGGTTTTAAAAAGGTTTGGACAAATTCCTGGAGGAAAAGTCCATAGTCTGCTATTGAGACAGACATGGGGAAGCAACTGCTTGCCCTGGGACTGGCAGTATGAAATGTTGCCACAATTTGGGTTTCTGCCAGGTACTTCTGACCTGGCTTGACTACTGTTGGGAAAACAGAATACCGGGCTAGATGGACCATTGGTCTGACCCAGTATGGCTACTCTTATGTTCTTATATAATATGTAAAGTATGAGATTATTGTATAAACAGGGCTTCTGATTTTAGGTTTGGTTTTTTTTAAATTTAATTTTATTATATTGTAGAACACAACAATGAATATTAAAATACACAGATCCCCCAAGTCCCAGCAATACAAAAGCAAACAATGTAATGATTTTAGGTTTTAACACCAATAAAACTACCGATGCAAAAAAAAAAAAAAAAAAAAAAAAGATTTAAATAGGTAATTACCTGATAAACAACATTTCCCCTAGTTTGGTTTTAGTTTCATTTATCCAATGGCTTGATATACCGCATTTTGCACAATGTATTAACAGGAAAGGTAGTGTCACTCAGACAGTAGCAAGCACTACTACTACTACTACTCAACAGGTCGTGATATGGTATAGTGGGGAGGAGAGAAAAGTAGCATACAAAAACAGGGAGGGAGGTGAGGGGACAGGAAAGGAAAAGCTTGCCAGTTTTATTAAAACGAGCGTGCACAGCGACTGAAAACAGGACAGGGTGCCAGGCAATGTGAGACCAGAACAGGACAAATGCATTAGGTGGCGGGGGTTGGGGGCCCCCGCCAGCCAAGGTACCTTTGCAGTGGTGGTGGCCGGGAGGGGGAGCGGCAGGAGGGTGGCAGTGGGGAGGCTGTATCTGCCACGGAGGGGGGGGGGGGGGGGAGTGGCGGCGGGGAGGCAAGCCAAAATGTGCCCCCCCACCTTGGGCTGTGGCCCCCGCTCCCATCAAGGTCTGGCTACGCCCCTGCTTTGAAATACACATGGGTGTGCATTATGAGCGGTGACGTTATGAACTGGGTACTGAGGGTAAACTGGAACCCATTTTTGAACTACTTAATCGAGCCCTTAATTCCCTATTTTGGGGAGATTTTTAAAAAATGTTTTGAAAAACTGTTTTTCTACTTTTGCAATGATTGTATTTTTATGAAAAACAGACAGGAGAAAAGGCACAAGGAAACCGAGAGAAGCAATATTTAAATTTTAACTTAATTGATCCAGCAATCAGATTTAAAAGATCTACGATTACCTACAGTCTGCAGAGGTTGTCTCCTCTTTTCTTTCATTTACTTGTAATTTTATATGAGCCACTTTGATATGTAAAAAAGTCTTTGCATGCAAACATTTTTTTTTATAAAAATACCTCCTATGAATATGGAAATTTTTACAGTTTTGTAACTATTAAGATGTATTCTAATTTGTCTTTGTAAGGATGAATTCTTCTAAGTTATTTACGAGTCCACATTATAAAATCATAATGACATAAATAAAAAGTATGTATCAGACACATGCAAGCATTTATAGATAAATACCCGCATACAAACACTCATAGTAAGGTGGCCAACTTTACAATTTCTCTGAACAGAGCAAAGGGAGGTTGTACCTTACTATTGTGTTGCAATTCTTTGAAGGTGAGAATAAGTATGTAGATAAGGTGAGTTGATCGATATTAGTGTACTTGGATTTTCAGAAAGCACTTGATAAAATCTCATGAGACATGCCTCAAGAAATAAAATGTAATGGGATACAAGGCAATGTCTTATTGTAGACAGGAAACACGTAAATGGTGGAATGCCTTAGGGAGCTACACTTGCACTACTGTTCAACTCATTCATCAACGATCTGGAAAAGGGAGTGACGAGTGAACTGATCAGATGTGTAGTTAACTTAAAACACAAGCAAGGCATGAGGAAGATGCAGAAGGACCTTGCCACAATGAGAAATGGGCCGCTAAATGGCAAAACTTAATATGGCCAACTGTTACTTGCTCCCACAATGCAGGATTTCAGTAGCCACTGGATTCTCTACAGGCATTAATTCCTTCTAGTGGCCCAGCAGAAGAATTATTTAGAGAAGAAAATACAGATTTCCAGCCCAAGTCCAAAAAAGGCCCCATGTGAGCAAAAAAAAAAAAAAAAACCCCCCAAAACTATACTCAATATAAGGAAGCACTACCTGCATAGAAACCACTTAAGTTACTTCTTGAAGACACCTCCTGTAAAGAGCCCTGTCATCTTCTGGAAATTTCTGACAAATGATGAGAAAAGATGAATTCTGTTGTCAATTATCCATACAGAATTTCACAGATTTTTTTTTTTTTTTAGTGATGTACCATCTACAGAATGGACTGAACAGGTACCCATTACCCCAAGGTGAAATATTACGTACAAAATCAAGTGAGGATGAACTGTTAGGACCATTCTGAACACTCTTCTACAACACTACACAGTGACACCAGGACAGCTGGGAGTGTCATCATCATGGTCCTGCCTCTCAAGGCTGCTAGGATGGAGGGCAAAGTACAAGCATCATTTCCAACTTCAAGGAGAGAGTGCAAACCTGGCATTGTCAGTACTGCCACATATTATATCACCCAAGGGCAGCACTGGAGATTGATCAGGCCCTGCAGTAACCTGTCAGATCTGACAGAGGGAACAGGGAGAAAGATTTTCAGAAGCACATAGAATTCAACAGAACTTGTCCCTGCACTCCTTCTACATGCAAAGTTACATGCAAAGTGCTTAAGTGACAAATCCAGTAGTTGGAAGTAAGGCTTGTGCCAGGCAGACTTCTACAAACTGTGACCTGAAAATCACAAGGACAGCTCAAGTCTAAATATGATATGTTAGGAAGACTGGATGGACTATACATGTCTTTATCTGCCATCATCTATTATGTTACTGTGAAGAGAGATGAGTTTGATTGGGAAAGTCTACCAAGGAGGTACAGAAGGGAAAGCGGCGATCATCCCAGGAATGTGGACAGCAAAGGTCCAAAAAGGATGAACCAGATCCCCCCCCCCCCCAATGATTCTAGACTAGCATCTTATTTCACCAAAAAAAACAATTGTAAAGCCTTAAAATCCTCAAAAAAAAAAAACCCAGTCACGTCAAAATAAAAAAATATATATATACTAACACTAGGAAACTGAAAAAAAACTGAAGGAGGAAAAAAAACGGGTGCTCAAAATATATCAGTCATCTAAACTTCCAATTAACGATTGCTGAAAGAAATCAATCATCACTGTTCTCAGAAAAACCTTCTTCCAAAAACATATGACCATTCCATAAGAAAATTATTCAAAAAAAGAAAAAAATTCTTATATCAAGAATGAAAAGCAAAACACTTATCTGGAAAAAAACACCCCAGTTATCGCTGATTTAAAGATTGGGAAAAAAAAACAAATATTAGCACTTGCCCATATCCACCCTTTTATCCTCAGAGAAAAGATTCTCCTCCAACGCAGTGCTGTGTTTCACCCTAAAGGTTTCATTGAGGAGTTTCACAGAAGTTCATTGTTCTTTTCACCTTGCCACTTGGATTTATTCAAAGCATACTCTCAGCTTAAAGCCACAGCTGTTGCATGTAACTCACCAGTTGCACATAGGCCACTTTGTAATCAGGAACTTTTATCCGCTGGTTCTTGTGGTTCCTCTTGTTGTTCTTACCTGTGCAGAGAAATACGAGATTAAGCCTTTCTTCGTAACTCCTTATTTGGAAGACATATGATAAAACACGTTCCTAGAATTCTTCCTGTCATGTACTGAACTAAACTTGTGCTACACCAACACACACGCTTTGGTGACTGACTGGGGCTGTGTGGAGACAGTTAAGTGACGGCAGCGTCACCGGGGCTACGGGGAGCGGAGGTGAAGTAGTTGAAAATGGGAAAACACGTTTCTTTTTTTTTTCTTCTCCCCTCTCTCCTCCCCATTGTGGATTTGTTGTCATCTCTCATTTTGTAGTCAGTGCAGGAACCTTCCTTTTGTAGTTAGTTCTTATTTGGTGTGTGGGGGAGGGGGGGATTTCTTTTTTTTTTTAACGTGTGTCTGGTTGTTGTGTGTGGACAGCGTGCGCGGTGCTGGTGGGAGACAATGATTAAATTCATGACCATGGACAACAAGAAGAGCCCGACCAGGCCAAAAAGACAAGCTAAACATGCCACAAATGAAGGCTTTTGGGACTGTAGTGTCTGCACCTTCAGAAACAGTGCGAAGCCTTCAATGTGAGAAAAGGGACGTCTATGAGAAAACCTAGAATAAACAAATTGATTGCACAGCAGTATGTCACACCATCACCACCTATAAAGGAAAAAGAATGAAAAACTAGACAAAGAAAAGCCCGAAAAGGAAAAGCTTGACAGAGAAAAGTCCGAGAGAGAAAAACTAGACAGAAAAGCATGAAAAGGGAAAAACAGACAGCGAAAAGCCTGCAAGAGAAAAGACTGAAAAGGAGAAACCAGACATCAGCCCAACAGTTGTGAAAAAGATTACCAACAAAAAGGCTAGGCCAAAGTCAGACATTCTGAACGATCCTCCAAGAATAACACGTTATGCATCTGATGAACTTAATATGGCGATCAGTTTATCTGTCATTTTTTAATTTGTATTGTACTTGCTGTGGCTTTCAATGTTTTTATAATGTGTGTTTGATTTGTACACCGCTCTGGATAAGGACGGTATATAAATAGTAATAAATGAAATGACATCAGATGGAAATAAAGAGGAGAATGAGGCCATAGATCTATGAAAACAAAAAGGCCTAGTTATCTTTCTTGCTCTATGCCCGATACCTGCTCTGTGCTCTCTTGTAAGTTTTGATTCTCCTTTCAAAGTACATACAAGGTGTTCTAGTGAAGTTCTCTCTGGCACACTATTCTTCCAAAAATCGAGTTGCCAACAAGGTCTTCCAGAAAAATAACAATAGTTAATCAACTAGCAGGAATCCACTGAAGCCCCAGTTCCTTGCTGTCTGGATTTAGCAAAGGGAAGTCTTGCTTTACCAATTTATTAGAATTTTTTGAAAGTGTAAATAAGGGTGAATCGGTCAACGTATCTGGATTTTCAGAAAGCATTTGACACGCCCCTCATGAAAGACTCCAGATGAAATTAAAATGTAAGGGGACAGAAGGCAATTAGTTAAAAGACAGTAAAAAGAGAGCACTCAACGTGTAATTAAACTCTGGAATTCATTGCCAGAGAACGCGGTAAAAGAAGTTGGGTTAGCGGGGTTTAAAAAAGGTTTGGCTAAGAAAAGTCCATAAGCCATTATTCAGATGGACTTGGGAAAATCCACTGCTTATTTCTAGGATAAGCAGCATAAAATGTATTGTACAGTTTTGGGATCTTGCCAGGTACTTGGATACTGGGCTTGATGGACCTTCAATCTGTCCTAGTATGGCAATGCTTATGTTCTTACATTCTTATGACTAAATGGTCAGTTTTCCCGGTGGAGAAAAGTAAATAGTGAATTGCCCCAGGGATCTGTTCTGGGTCTGAAATGGTATAACATTTTATATAAGACAAGATGGCGGCCTGAAGGGACCACAGCGAAGTTGCTCCTGGGCTCACGCTGACTCTAACTTAATTTAGAACATTTCCGCTTAATCTATGCCTAAACGGAGAGGCAGACAACGTCCACGCACCTTTCTGACCTCATTTGCAACTCTCTTTAACTAGTCCCTTATTTTCTTACTCTATGTTCCATCTTTGCTTACACCCTATGCTATTTATTAAAATGTTTTGTGTAGGCATCGTAATGTAGCATACTACGCAATACTTTGTATTGTTGTTTGAATATTTTTACTACTGTAATTGCTTACATTTGACTTATTCTTGCTGCACACCCACCTTCAGAAAGGGGGTAAAGAAGCCAAATAAATAAATAATATGGACAGGTGTAAAAATCCCAACTATAGTTGTACAATCCTAGGTTCTATATTAGGAGTCACCAACCAGAAAATGGGACCTTGGGGTCCCTGTGAAAACCATTTTAAAATCTCTAGCTCAATGTATAACAGTGAACAAAACACAAAAAGCATATTAGGAACTATTCAAAAAGGAATAGAGGATAAAATCACTATCATGTATCTGTATAAAGCCAGAGTGCATCCATAACTTCAATACTTTGATCATCCCATGTTCACTGTGGGACTAAAAAGGTATATTGAAAGGAACAAGAATGAAAACAGGAATGGAATAACTCCTTATTAGGAAAGGCTAAACAGGTTAGGTCTCCTCAGCTTCAAGAAGGAAAAATTAATTCTTACCTGATAATTTATTTTCCATTAGTCCCAACAGATCAATCCAGAGACTTGTGGTTGTGTCCCTCTACCAGCAGGTGGAGATAGAGAAAACCTCCGAAGTTTGCTATATGTGGACCTGTGCAGCCAAGTAAACCTCAGTATGAACGATACCAAAGCAACGGAATGGAAACAATAGAAAACTCTCCTGACATTGTCAGACCAAATGCCCAACATACTTCTACCACTTCCAAATGTATTTGTTTTTATTATTTAATCAAACAAAGGAACATTCAGAACATCAAAGCCCGAAAAAAACTAACCAACTGAAACAAAACCGCAAACAGTAAATCCATGGAGGGGGCCTCTGGATTGATCTGTTGGGACTAATGGAAAGAAAATTATCAGGTAAAAATTAATTTTTCTTTCCATAGTGTCCCACAGATCAATCCAGAGACTTGTGGGATGTACCCAAGCAGTCCTCAAGTAGGGTGGGACACTCCCAACCCGACAGAAATCACCAACGAGCCAAACACCGCTTCCTGCCGAGCTGCTACATCCACCCGATAATGACGAGTGAACGTATGGACCAAAGCCCATGTAGTGGCTCTGCAGATATCTTCCAGAGAAACCAAACGGTACTCTGCATAGGAGGAAGCCTGAGCTTGCATAGAATGAGCATGAATTTGCGCAGGGGCTTGCTTGCCCAATGCCACGTAGGCCGGTGATGGCCTCCCACACTCCCCCGGCTCCAAATGGTGGCAACTGAGAAAGTCCGCGTGCACATTCTGTGACCCTGCTATATGAGCCGCCGTTAAGAGAGAGATATGAGTCTCTGCCCAATGGAAGATCAGGGCCGCCTCGCGCACTAGTGGTGCACTCCTGGTGCCCCCCTGACGGTTCACTTAGGCGACCGCCGTCGCATTGTCCGAGAGAACTCGAACTGGGCAACCACGGAGAAGAGACCGAAACTCCCGAAGGGCCAGACGAATCGCCCGCGACTCCAAGCGGTTGATGGACCAAGACGCCTCCGTCGAGGTCCAAATGCCCTGGGCCGTCTGTTGGAGGCAATGAGCCCCTCAACCAGACAACGACGCATCCGTGGTCACGATCTTCCATTCCGGGGTTTGCAGAGGAATGCCCGACACCAGATTCTTTTGAATGAACCACCAGTGCATGATTGTGTGCAGACGGGTCAAACATGGCATCCGAACCTCGTAATCCTCCAAGAGAGGAGACCAACGGCTCAGAAGGTGCCATTGCAGGGGTCCAATGTGAGCTCTGGCCCACTTTACGACATCTAAGGTGGAGGCCATGGAACCCAGTACTTGTACATAGTCCCAAGCCCGTGGGTTCGGAGTTTGGAACAGAGCTCCCAACTGACCCTGCAACCCCTGTGCTCAAGCTGAAGGAAAAGAAACTATCCCTGTTCAGGTATCGAAGCACACTCCCAAGTATTCCAGCATCTGGGAGGGCGTAAGGATGCACTTGGGAAGTTGATCACCCAACCAAGCGATTGAAGCAACCCGACCACTTTGTCGGTTGCCCGTCGCCTCGCCTCGAAAGAAGACGCCCACACAAGCCAGTCGTCTAGGTAAGTATGGACTTGAATCCCTTCCTTACTGAGACAGGCCGCCACTATGACAAGGACCTTGGAAAAAATCTGAGGTGCTGTGGCTAGGCTGAAGGGCATCGCTTTGAATTGAAAATGACGACCAAGCACTGCAAAGTGAAGAAAACACCTGTGGGGAGGCCAAATTGGAATGTTTAAATAGGCCTCTTTGAGATCGAGAGACGTCAAAAACTCCCCTGGCTGTACCACTGCGATCACCGAGCGGAGGGTTTCCATGCGGAAATGCCAAACCCATAAGGACCTGTTGACGCACTTGAGATCTAGGATGGGTTGCCAAGAATCGCCCTTTTTTGGCACCACAAAATAAATGGAGTATCGACTGCACCCTCTTTCTGCTGGGGGTACAGGCTGGATGGCTCCCCATCGTTGTAAGCTGAGGAGGGTGTGACGAACTGCCCGCACCTTGGCGGGAGATTTGCAAGGAAATTCCAGACACGAGTCTACTATCGGACGAGCCAATTCCAACTTGTAGCCATCTCTGATAACCTCCAAGACCCATTCGTTGGATGTTACCCTAGTCCATTCAATAATCGGCTGGAGATGGACCAGGGCCCCATCATTGGGCGGACCTGGCTGCGGGCTGGTTTCTGTTACCGGAAAGGAAGGCCCACCTGTCACCTCGAAAGGGCTGAGGTCTCTGAGAAGACCTTGCTCTCTGAAAAGAGGCCCTGTGACCTGGATGGTAACGACGTGTATCCCTAAACTTAGGTCTAGGTCCCGCGGGTCGCACAAATTTGGACCTGCCCTCCGGTAGGCGTTGGCCCTTGGAGTAACCATGGTCCTTTATAATCTGTTCTAGGTCTGTCCCAAACAAAAGCTTTCCCCTAAAAGGAAGCCTTGCCAGCCGTGACTTAGAGGTCACGTCTGCAGCCCAATGTCGCAACCACAGCCAGCGATGTGCGGTGACCGCTAGGGAAACCTCCTTCGCCGAAGCCCTCAAAGGATCATAAAGAAGATCCACAAGGAAGGCTAAACCAAACTCTAAGGCCGGCAAAACAGCCACGAGGTCCTCCAGAGAGGAGGCTTTCTGTACCCACGATAAGCATGCCCGAGCCACACAGGAGCCACAAACTGAAGCTTGCAGGTAAAGTGCTGCTACTTCAAAGGACAGCTTCAAGCAACTTACAATCCTGAGGGTCCTTGAGCGCTGTGCCACCCTCCACAGGGAGAGTGGTTTTCTTAGTGACCGCTGTGATTAATGAATCCACCGTAGGAACCTTCAGCAAGTCTATGTCAGCAGCAGACAGCGCGTAAAGACGCAACATAGCTCTAGCAACCTTAAGCCCATTGTCCGGCATATCCCACTGCGCCAAAATAAGGATTTTCATGGCCTCATGCACATGAAAGTAACGAGGTGGGCATTTGGTGCCAGACATAATAAATGGCACCGGACCTGTTCCCCCTGACGATTCAGGGAGTGAAATGGCCAAAACCTCAAAAGCCCTAATAATCAGGGAGGGAAGCTCTTCCCTGTGAAAAAGGCGGGCAGACGTCGGGTCATCCCCCTCCTCAGAAGGCAGGGAGACCTCAACTGCCAAATCCAATGATTCTGAGGGAGAGCCCGGAGACAAAATCGGGCTATCTGTGTCAGATAGCTCCTCGGGATCCAACATCTCCATCCGGACATATGTTAGGAATCCAACAGTGATAGATTACGAACCAGTTCAACAGCACGTTTATCCTTGCCAGTCTGGTCATCCATAATGCTCATCAGACGACGTAGCACAAGAGCATAATAATGTTGTTTGAAATTGGCTATTATGCCCTGATCCATAGGTAAGGGGAAGAGAAAGAAAGCCCCAGGAAAAGGGTAGGAAGAGAGATTGGGTCACACAAGAACAGCTCCAGACCTGCCGGAAAGTTTTGCAAGTAAAAGGTAGGCTATTATGCCCTGATCCATAGGTTGGATCAGAGAAGTAGTGTTTGGTGGCAGGAA
This sequence comes from Microcaecilia unicolor, assembly GCF_901765095.1. Classification (NCBI taxonomy): domain Eukaryota; kingdom Metazoa; phylum Chordata; class Amphibia; order Gymnophiona; family Siphonopidae; genus Microcaecilia; species Microcaecilia unicolor. Next base: position 214,729,435 of record NC_044034.1, read on the forward strand.
GACCACCTTGACGTTAGACAGCCTGACATCATCACTGTGTGCAGCACAAATTATCACAAAGCAACAAAATCTGACGCTTTTATGCCCGCATTCTAGTGTCTAACTTCTTTAGCCACTGCTCCCAAATTTCCCCAGTCATCCATGAATTTGCATTAGACTCGTATGACACAGGAAGTCGCTTAACATTCCTGAAGCAACGAGGCTGTTTGCTCTTTCCAATGACGAGCGGGTCCAACTTCTCACTCCCATCCATACTGCAGCAAAGGAGGATCGTCAGTCGGTCCATCGACGTTTTGCTTCCTGTAGTTTCGGCTTGTTTGAATGCAAGTGTTCCATCAGGAATCGCTCGCCAGTAGAGACCATTTTCATCAGCATTGAAAATGTCACGAGGTGCAAACTCGTTCAAGATGGTAGAAAGAACTGAAACAACCCAATTTTCAGCACCAAAGTCATCAGCGTCTTGTTTTTCACCATGCTGTTTCTTGAATTTTATGTTGTTCCTCTCCTTCCATCTTTCCAACCACCCAACAATGGCTTTGAATTCAGTTAGTCCAAGACTTTCAGCTAGCTGATTAGCTTTCTCCATAAGCAGTGGACCACTGACAGGAAACTGTCTGCTCCTGACATGAGAAAACCACTGAAGAAGAGCATCTTCTACATCCTCAGCTTTTCCCGCCCATTTCCGTTTTGGATTTGTATTGTTTTGACAGTCTTCCAGAAGCTGGTCTTTCTGCTTCAAGATACGTGAAATTTGACTGGGATTGACACCATATTCTTTAGCAATAGATGCTTGACTTTGTTTGTTTTCTAATTTTTTAAGAACTGCTATTCGTTCAGCCAGTGTTAAAGTCTTACAGTTGCGCGACGACTCCAGTGTACACTCTAACAACATTCTTTTGCTTCTTCTGCCTGTGGCAGTTAACCGAGATTTCAAATTTACCGCTCCTTTGTCACGCATCAATCAGCTTCCATATTCCGTGCGTGTGCTTATGCGGAGTCTTTCCTGCAGAGGAGTGGCCTTAAACCATGCATATAAGCAAATCTTGCACTTATCAGTGGTGTGCCAACCTGGTTTGTACCCATAAAAATTGATGGCGCCAAAAACGGGACCGAAGTACCACACGCAGTTAAACAGAGCATGCGCTTATCCGACGTGCACTGTACTTATTTGTACCTGGGGCAATGGAGGGTTAAGTGACTTGTACAGAGTCACAAGGAGCTGGAGTGGGAATCGAACCCAATTCCCCAGAATCAAAGTCCACTACACTAGGCTACTCCGCCAATGATGATAACAGAAAGACCTTACGGCCTATCCAGTCTGCTCATCCATACCAATCGATCATCTCTACAATTCCTTCCTCTCCCTCAATTCTGGGTGCTTATCCCCTGCCTTCCTAAATTCAAATACTGTCTTGCATCAAACAACCTGTCAGTACAGGTGGTGGAGATGATCTACCACCCTTTCCATAAAGAAACACTTCCTTACGCTACTCACGAGTCTAACACTATTTACCCTCATCCTATGACTCCTCGTTCCAGAGCCTCCTTTCCAATGAAAGAGGCCCGTCTCCTGTGCAGTTATGATCGAGACATTTAAAACCATCCAAAGTATATCTCCATTGTCTAAGTTTTGCTTCCAAAATAAACAAACACATGTGATTAATACTAGAATAACTGGGAGTGTTTTAAATTTAAAACTAAAGTGTGTTATTAGAGCTTTTGGAAGGTAGTTCTTGTGTTAGAACAGAAAGGGCTGCTGTAAAGCTGGGCTCAGGTGCATCGGCAGAGTTGTGTGTGTGTGTGGGGGGGGGGGGGGGGGGGGGGAGGCTCAGAAGTGGAATAACTAGGTGCTGAGATGCTTCAGCAGAGCGTGGAGAGCTTACCCAATGCTCTTTGTAGTACTGCTAGTTCCTCTCCTTAACAACCATGGGGAGAGAAAAAAATCATTCACCCCAGCTAAGGAGAAAGTGGCAGACACTCTCAGAGGATCAGAACAGAAGTAAGAAGTCTATGCAGGAGCTGGATAGCAGGGCCAGGGACTCACCGTACTGTATTCGCGTTCTCACTGCTGCCACAGGCACGTTGTAGATCTTCTGCAGGTAATTCTTTACATCAAATTTTGTCATTCTGGTGAGAGAAAAAAAAATACAATATCTTTTTTAAATCAGCTAATGAGCAGTTCAGAAACCAGCAGAAGTGCACAGGAATTCACTCTACCCTCATCCATGCCTAGACTCCTCCCCCTCCCCTCCAAGTTAAAGGTTTTTACAGTCACTATTCTCACAGGATGGTACCTTTATTTTACTTTACTTATTACTCGCAAGCATTCCCAGCCTGAGTTCAGCGCGACTTACATTAAGAGATCATGCATATAGTTGCATTTTAAACTCAACACATTTCAAGAAGAAAAACATTGTTACGTTTTAGGGTCATAACGGTTGTAGTTGGAAGGGTATTGGGTTCTGTACACATTATCCTTTATTCCCTAACACATATTTTCTGAATAGCTGAGTCTTCAACTGTTTACAGAAAATTTCATACTCTGATATTGAACTTATTGTCACTGGTATATCGTTCCACCATTTTGCTGATAGATAGGATAAGGTTGTTGAGTGTACTGTCTTAAATCTGACAACTTTTGTTCATGTGAAATACTAGGTCCAGAAAGTTTCCTTTCATTCTTCTCCGTCTCTTTTCGGGTATTATCCAACGGTTTAGTTATTCTAGCATTTTGCCATGTAGAAATGAGTGTATCATAGTGCAGAGTTTAAAATCCCTCTTGCTTCAAACGGCAACCAGTGTAATGTGATGTACAAAGGAGTTACTCTCTCGTATTTTGAGAAGATCAGTCTAGCTGCAACATTCTGTACTGTCTGTGTCTTTTTTCTAATTGATGTTGCACAGCCTACATATAATACATTGCAATAATCGATTTGTGCAAGAATTAGAGATTGTACAAACAGTCTAAAATTGTCTCGGCTGAAGCAATGACGTATTCTCCTGAGTTTGTTTTTGTTTTGTTTTTGAGTACACTGAAGGGTTTTTAACGATTTGCTGACATTGTTTATCAAAGGTTAAGTATCTGTCAATCGTTATCCCTAGTATTTTCAGTTCTTTTTCAATTTTCAGTGGTATTCCATTGAAGTGTAGTTGTACGTTTGACACATCCATGGTAGGTGCCTTGATTACTAAAATCTCTGTTTTGTCACAATTCTGTTTAAGATACAGACATGATGTCCATTTGTCAACCAGCGTCAGACTGCGGTTGGCCAGTGTGTCAAACATCATCTTTGTTTTTATGAAAGGAAAAATAGTGTTATGGTGTTATGTCATCTGCATAGGAGAAGCAGTTAATTCCATTCCTCTCCGTATAGAAACCCAGAATGGACATCAGGACACTGAATAGGATTGGTGATTGGGGGATCTATGTGGCACCCCAGTGTGTGCTGTCCAATCCTTTGATAGGGTTCCACCTCATTTCACACTGTAAGATCAGAGGGTGAGGAAACCTCTTATTCATTCCAAAACTACACCATTAATTCCTAGGGATTCCAAGATTTCCAGGACTATCTTATGATCTATATCAAAGGCATTTAACAGGTCAAATTGCATCAGTGTTATTTGATAGCCAGCACTCACAATTTTCCTGAATTCGTGAACCAAGGTACCTAGCAGTACTTCTGTACTGTAGTTTGTTTTCTGAAACTAGATTGGTTTTGATGTAATAGATTGTAGTGTTCCAGAAAATCTGTTAATTGGTCTGTGACTATACCTTCTAAGATTTTGATATATAATGATATTGAAGCCACCAGTCTATAGTTGGTGACATCTCCTAGGTCTTCTTTCTGATTTTTTGGGATAGGGGTAAGTATAATTTTGCCAAGTTGTCTTGGAAAAGAGCCTATATTTAAGGATTCTTTTATCCATGTCACTCCTAGAGCGAGATAACTTTCTGAGGGTTTTTTTTAATAAATAGACTGGACAAGTATCTAATTGGCATTGGGACGTTGAGTATTTTAGTATTAAATACTTCTGTCTAAATAGGTGAAAGGTTTGACCAGTTTCTATCTGCTGCACATTCTCTTTTCTTCTGTCTTATGACCTCTCCACTGGAGATAATTTCTCCGTAATCATCAAGATTTATTGCCTTCCCTTCTACTTACTTCTTACATTTTTTATTTTGCCTTCAAAGTGTTACTCTACCCACTGCAAACTGTTTAGCGTGATTGTTGTTTCTAATAATTCTTCTGGACTCATTAGATGTTATCTGATTTATATGGTTTACCTTTACCTATTTTTTCAGAAAAGTACTGTTTGGCAGGATGTGGAGTCTCTGGGGCTCCTGCTCGCTGCTGCATATCCCTGCCGCGATTGTCATCAGTTCAGTATCTCTAAATAGAGCAGGAAATCTAACTTCACAAACCATTATATATATTGTTCATCAAAGCAAGCATTCTCTCAGTTGTCTAGTCACGACAACCATACACAAGAAAGGGAATGGGACTTGATATACTGCCTTTCCGTGGTTTTTGCAACTACATTGAAAGCGGTTTACCTAGTATATACAGGTACTTATTTGTACCTGAGGCATTGGAGGATTAAGTGACTTGCCCAGAGTCACAAGGAGCTACAGTGAGAATCAAACCCAGTTCCCCAGGCTCAAAGTCTGCAGCACTAACCACTAGACTACTCCTCCTCTCCATGACAGTTTACAAAACTACATTCATTATATCCAGCAATTATTGTGTTTTCAGTAGGTCACTGAACCTTCTTCTGCTCTAAACAGAACATAAGGATGCCCACAGCCATGAACCACCTCATACAGAAAGTGCACTACAAAAATAATACAGAATTCATATTATTTATGATTTAAACTTTGATGGAATTACCCCTGAAGTTATGGCAGGGTGCAGCTGTTTGCTTCAACAGCATGACAACTGGGTGGATGGCACTCAAGAGCTCTCTGCTAGCAAGTACCCATTCCTAGACAATGCAGCTGCTGCCATACAAGCACCACATGATTCTGGGCCTCTCTACCTGGAATCAAGGGCCTTTGTTTTTTGCTAAAAGGGAAATAAACCACTCACTGAATTGACCAAGGTTATGAACAAGTCAGTAGCTTAACTGGCACTACTAATCAGCATAACAGTCCTGCACAGGAAAATGGGAGGCTCCACCATGCCCATAAGCTTTCCACACAAGAATATAAACAGTACACTGCACCCTTACAAATTACTGCTCAGAAATACAGACCAGCACATGAAGCCTCTGTACTTACTGCATTGAGACACGGAATTGAACTATATCCTCAGGTTGTGGCACTCCTGGTCTCACCAGCGTCATGAGGAAGTTGGGTCTGAAGATACGAAGTTGAGGATTTCCCAGCTGATGCAGCGGATACCTGCTAAAAAGGCAATACTAAGGATAAGAAGCTGAGAATATGATTTCTGAAATGATGGCATTTGAAAAGCTAATCTCTTCTTCACCCAGGTTAGTAGACCAATTTAATAGAAATCATAGAGGCCTTGATGCTGTTAAATATAGCTGGAGTTCAACTTACCGATCTGCAAACAGGACCGATGCTCAAAGGCAATCGCATGCAAATGAGATAAACAGAAATTCTGCAAGCGGCTCGAAAAAGAAAGCGCCTAGCAAATGCATGAGCAGTCTCAAGTGTCCATGTTTTGCGAATGTCCAGGAATCATTTTGTCCCGCTGCTGCACACTCTACAGGTTCTCATAGACCCATTTATGAATTTGAAACAAAAAAGTATTCACTCTGAATCTGTAAAACTCTATTTCATGAATCGCCATGGAGAACTGAAATGTTATCAGTCCATGATTAGTAAGATTTAGCATGGCACAGTTCTACTCACAGGGGAGAGTCTGGGAGTCTTTCCAGTAAGGGGAAGAGAAAGAAAGCCCCAGGAAAAGGGTAGGAAGAGAGATTGGGTCACACAAGAACAGCTCCAGACCTGCCGGAAAGTTTTGCACGTAAAAGGTAGGCGTTCCTTTTTCTGCATCGCAGGGAATGCTCATTTTAATACTAATGAGCTTGTTATAATATTTTTGTATACTGTTGTCAGTAGATGCTACAGAGAATGGTAAAAGGGATGCAGAACAACTTTGTGCATAGATGCTAACTAATGTTTGTTTTAAACCGGTCTAAAGCAAACAAGCAAGGTAAGCTTTGTGCATCGGGCCCTCAGTCACATGAAGGTCTCAATATCTTATCATCAGCAGTGAATATTTTTAGACTATGTCTCAGCCTTATGAACAAGTTCTGTAAGGTCTGTGCTGGTCAAAACTGTACAACTATCAGTTAGTAATAGATAAGCACAAGAAAGTCACTGAGAAAAACTATACATCAGAATAGACTCCTTGCTACAACAAAATTCCTGTTTATTGGGCTCTCATTGCAGGTTTTACTTCTGAAGTTACCAGAGCAGACCTCATGCTTAAGTTAAAGATGTCCCTAATGGTTAGAGCAGCAAGTTGTATTTAAATATTTGCTATTTTGATTTTATTTCTTATCTCTGTGTGTGAATCTGTGACCCACCCAGATCATTTATTTATTTAATATGATTTATTTACCAACTTTCTGAAAGATTCACTCAAGGCTGTGTATAGTAAGAATGAATCCAAACATAAGCAATAGATAATTACAGCAGTAAAAATATTCAAATAATAATACAAAGTATGGTATAACACAATAAGTAATAAAACATTTTATAGACAGCGTAGGTATTCATTAAAATATTGTCAGCTCTAAAACAGCTGACATGCACACAATCAATAAAATGCAGCTCCTTGGGCTACACTTCTATTTCCTGCATGCCACTGTTCTAATTTTTCATGGCTGTTGGGGGAACCTGCAAAAATATACTATAGAAAATAATGTATCAATAAAAATATATCTATTCATGCACACACATTTATCATAACTAAAAAATGGAAGTGGCCTGAACAGCACTGCTTTGACAAAAGACCAACTGAAGTATTCAGCAAGATTTGCTCATGTGTATACTATGTTATGATGTAGGATATACATTTTTTAAATAAACCTAGGAGGCAACAATTCAAATTCCACTGATATGCCTATAATATGATTTTCTTTTCATGCAGGAGACATTCAACATATAATTAAGCTCTGGAATTTGTTGCCAAAGAATGTGGTAAAAGGAATGTGCATACCAGGGTTTAAAAAAGGTTTGGCCAAGTTCCTGGAAGACAAGCCCATAATCCATTATAAAAGTGGACTTGGCCAAATCCACTGCCTATATTCCTGCAATAATCAACACAAAATGTATTTTATTCTTTTGGAATCCTACCAGGTACTTGTGACCTAGATTTGCCACTATTGGAGACAGGATACTGGGCTTCATGGCCCTTCGATCTATTCCAGTATAGTCATTCTTATGTACTTATCACTATCAGAAAATAAAAATCAAGAAAATATTTATGTACCATTCCTTTTCATCACTATGTATGTTTTCTATTTATATATGAATGCATACATATAATGCATCTCTTTATAAAGATATATAATTTTCAACACAAACATAGATTGTGAGCCCTCCAGAGCACCTGCATGTAACTCACCTTGAGCTACTACTGAAAAAGGTGTGAGCAAAATCTAAATAAATCAAAAAACAAATAGGTCAAAAATTCTCAGTCACTGCAGTGCTGTTCCCTAATAACGATTAGGGTCTTCATCACGTCATACCTTCCCTGCAATACAATATCGGGATCTCAGATTTAAGCTTTATTCAACGGAAGATCCAAGTGTTTCTCACCACGAGAGTGATTTCTTTAGGAAAACAAGTTGTCCTCCCAACCTCCTTACTCTTTTCTATAGACTTACCGCCATCACTTTTTTCCTATGTCAGAATTTGCAAATGAAGTCTCACATTAGATCCTGATTTTTCCTCTTTTTGGGAGGGAGCTGATCTGTCTCCGATATTTTGTTTTGGGTTTCTCTCTCCTCAGAGGGGGAGCTGAGGCAGGGGCTTGTCTAGGATGCTCCTCCTCTCGCTCTAACACACAAATACATACTTACAGTATCTCCTTCGCCATGTCTCCTCTTCGTTTTGTACAGACTGCTCTGAAACCCGATACAGCGACTCCCTCCTCCCTTTCTCAGACCGGAGGCAAAGTCTCTCCCCCCTCCTTTACGCTCACTGCACGACTCCTTCCCCCAGTTCTCAGTCCTGCTCCACGACCACGACTCAACAGAGATCCCCGTACGAGCACTTCCTGTAACCTGAAGGTCAGATGCCAGAGCACGGGACAATGAAAGAGCAGGACCTGGGCACTGCGAACCCTGTGCTGAGATGGCGTGAGCTCCCCCTGCAGCCGAGACTGTCTCATTGACTCCATTGTCTGAATCTAGAGGACTTGGGATGGGATTTGATATACTGTCTTTCTGTGTTTACAAGTAATCAGTAGAAATCAAACAAAATAAAACATGGAAAAGATCTGACGAAGAAGGGCAACCTTCAAAAGCTAATCAAGAAATGTATTAAGTTATGTTCAATAAAAAAAGGTATCTTATTTACTTTTCCATGTTTTATTTTGTTTGATTTCTATTGATTACCTTTAAAAGTGGACTAACACGGCTACCACACCACTCTACCCAAGATGGAAGATACCGCATACAGCCGCATGAAAAAGCAAATGAGCAAACTTGTGTTTACAAGCAAAGTGGTTTGCATATTGTATACAGGTACTTATTTTGTACCTGTGGCAATGGAGTGACTTGCCCAGAGTCACAAGGAACTGCAGTGGAAATTGAACCTAGTTCACCAGGATCAAAGTCTGCTGCACTAACCTCTAGGCTACTCCACTCCACTCCACAACAGAACAAAATGGCCTATCTAAGCTACCCAGGAAGGTGATTAGGGTCAGACCTAATTAACCATTAAGCAACACTAGACAGCCCCTAGGGCAGCAAAGAGCAGCAACAATCAACACACAGAAGCACCACAGCACTCTGGTGCGCCACAGCAAACTCTCAGGGGTGCCATTCCCTACTTTCTTCTCCCACAGGTCCAGCATCTGCTGCTTCCTGCTTCTTACCCCGCTGCTGCTGCTGCTGCCGCCGCTGCTGCTGCAGTGCTTGCAGCTTACATTTTCGGACATCCACGATTCACATAGGCACAGCGGGGACTTCCCTCTGCCAAGTCTGGCCCTTGCAACAGGAAGTTGCATCAGAGAGGGCTGCATGCGGCAGACTGGGAAGGCACCGGAGTGCCTGTGTGAATTGCGGATGGCCCAAAATTGTAAACTGCAAGCACTGCAGCAGCAGTGGGGGAAGGAGAAGGAAGTGGCAGCGATCATGGACCTGCAGGAAGGAAGGTAGGATTTGGGGAAGGTGAGCTGATGTGAGAAGAGGGAGCTGCAGGGAAAGGAAAAGGGAGACCATGGCCGGGCCGGGCCGGGCCGGGGGTGGGGGGGGTTGCAGAAACCCATGTGGTCGGGGAGGGGGGTGCCGCGAACCAAAAAAGTTTGGGAACCCCTGCTGTAGATGATAAACAGTTGGTATTATTATTATTATTATTATTATTATTATTATTTATTGCATTTGTACTGTAACGGGTCCGAAAATCAGGAGACGAAAGACAAATTGGTTCCAAAACAAAACAGCTTTTATTGCTAGCAATTCACACAGCACCGAGTACAATCTCAGAATACTGTGTGTCGAGCGTCATCTGACACTCGTTCTTATACAGATTACTAGTCATGCGCATAAAACGCATCATACGTCACACACACACATGCGCAGTACAGGCACATGCGCAATACATTAGTAGTTCTGTAGTTCTCACAGAGAAAAGATACGTCAGTTTCATAGCTTTCATAGAAATTGTTACTTTGCAAGAAATGTAACTTATTGCAGTGTTCCAGCACATCTACACAATACAGCCTCTATGCATGGATCACGAGACTGGGCTGGCAGAGCCAGCTGCCTTCCATACAACCCTAAATTGCTGACTACTACAATTTGTTATCTAGCTGCTGGTTAACAAATACATACTACTAGTAAAAGTCTAAACTGCACAGGTTTTGGTCTTAGTCTAGGCTCATTATATGTAAGGCACAAAAGGTCCAGTGCATTAATAAAGTATGGCTAAAAGGCCAAAAGCAGAGGTAGAGTCCATAAGTATAAGTCCATCAGTAGGCACAAAACATGAGGTTGTTCTGGTGGTCAGTAGTATTCATAGTATTTGAGTAGTATCCAGCGTTCCACCCCTTCATTCCCCCCTTTTGATACTTGAACATCCATCTGGTGGAGAGTATCACCTCCATGAACCCTGAAAAAGGAAAGAAAGGACAAGGATAGTTAGCGAGGGAGGCAACAAGCGAGCCCTAAGCCCTTGCGCAGCCGTTGGTTGCTTCGCCGGGGTTGAGACGGAGGGCCCCTAGTGGAATCCCCCCCCCCCTTTGTATCCGGTCTTATGCTGACACAAGGGTACTGGCCCATTAAGTGACTCAGGAGGTGAAAGATGCACGTCAGCCACAAGGTGCTTCATCGTCAGCTTCATCAGACTGGGGAATGGGGGAGTACATCTGGAGAGCCATAAGTTGGGCAGCAGCACGGCGGTCAGCGATGCTTTCCATGGTGGAGCGGAGACACCTGAAAACAAAGGGGAGAGACAAGGGTATTAATAGGCAGGACAGCAAAAACAGGCCCCCCATGACGAGGAGACCCTTTAGGCTCCCGGAGGTCGGCAACCAGCTAGTTAGGGAGGAGGTCCAATCCCAAGCGCTGTTCCAGGTTTGGACGGGGACGTGGGCCAATTTGACCATCCGGTCAGTTATCTCGCTGATGACTTGGCTTTGGTCATCAATCTGTAAGCAGCAATTACTGAGGTTAAACTTGCCACACACCCCGCCTTCCTGGGCCAAGAGGTAGTCAAGAGCCAAGCGATTTTGGTAAACTGCGGTAATAAGCTTAGTGTTCTGTCGGGCTAAAATATTGAGGGCAAAGGCCGAATCATTGGTAAGGATCTCAAGCACCGCCTGCAAGCGGATGATGCGATTCAGCATGTAGATAGGAGTACGGTACCCATATGTACCATCTTCAGCCCATGTGGCCGGTCCATAGTAATGAATGATACGTTCTGGCGGCCACTCGTTGTCCTTCCAGTCTCCTATCTGGACTTTGGGTTTGGTACTTGGGAGGGACCGTTTACGTCTGCCAATGTTATTAGGCCCCGTTTCCATGTAAAGGGGGATGCCCAATGTCTCGCCGACTCGCAGGGGCAGAAGGAAGAAACTAGGTCGGACGGTGCCCAAGAAACAGGTACCGTACCAGCGGGCCGGGAGCTGTTCATAAGCCCTGCGCCCGCAAATATAGTAGTAGCCCTCCGGGGCTACCCACTTAAGGGAGGCATTTCCCCCGCGCGTCCACGTTACGTTCAAGGTGGGTTCAGTCCAGATGGGCTCCGGGGCAGGCAGGCGGTCCGTCTGCCACCAGGTATGTCGACTGCCGTTAAACTGAAGGACCCCCGTGCAAGCGGAATCCCCCACGGGTACAGAATAATGCTTCGATGGCGCTCGACTAGCGCAGAGGGTACCTATGATATTGGTTCTCAGGGCCCACTCGTACGGCTTCGGGCGCTGGGGAAAGGTAATGTTTGTGGTGTTGAGCGCATCCCATGTCTGTTGTCGGATCTCCCTCGCTTCCCAAGGCCATTGCTCACCCATATCGGTGCCTCCACAGACGAAACAGTTGGTAATCCCCAGGGAGAAGGCAATGTTTTCGGCCAGGTTAAGGAACATATTCCGCACTTCTGGGGAGATGGGGAACTTAGTCGCGGCTTCTTCAGCGCGAGCGATTTCATCGAACACCTCTTGGTACCCAACGACAGTAGTCTGGTAGTGCGTGGGAGGCTTTGTTTCGAGGCTTTGATATATGGTAATATACGTCAGCGGATCCATTCCTCCTCCGTCAATGCCAAGGCCCCACGTTCCTCTCCATGGCATGTCGTGGCCTCGGATGGGCCAGTCTAGGGACACATAGTTACCAGAACCTCGACGAAATTCGCCCAGGCCGGTGCATCCGGTATATCCTCCTCCCGTGTAAGCGCATACTCGTTCCCAGCCCGAGGCTCGAGTGTCGCCGGCACACGGGAGCCAAACCCAAGGGGAGCAGCATCTCATGTCTGGGCTGAAAGGGCAGACGTACTTGTGGTCGTTCACATATGCCTCACGCCAACTTTGGCTTCCACACTTACGGGACCAAGGGTGTTTGTCCATGGCGGCGCAAACGTCGAAGGTGAGTGTAGCCACAGTTTGGGTACCGCCAGCAAGGATGCGGGTGGAATTAACGTAGTACAGAATGCCATCCCCTTCAACCCCCGGGGACCCGGCCACATACGCAGGGAGTCCTACACTGAGGGTGACATTGTAGTATCTTGGCTTGGTAGGGCTATGGCAGACGGTGAGGTTGCCTTGAAGGCACCTGTGGAACTGTTGGAGGCCAGCCGGGGTGATGATGGCGCAAGTCGGAAGGAGCCGACAACCGCTGTCCGGGGGCTGCGACTGGTGGATGAGGGTGGTGACTAGGTGGTACCCTCCTTCTATACGATGGCGCACCAGGCGCAAACATTCAGTGCAGTTCTGGCTCAAAGGGTAATGGCTCGGGACTGAGCAAAGGAGGAGTAGCAGGCTCAGCATTATATATGTGGTGGGAGGTATCCGAGCTTTTGCAACAAGAAGATGATAAGGCCCAGAATGAAGGCTGCAATAAACAAAGAGCCAAAGACGCAGTGGGTCCAAAAGCTGAGTTCCTGTTGCTGGGCAGGCATGAATCTATCGGTTCACGTTTTTCTGAGGGTCAGCCGTAGTGGAGCGTCAGGATGTGGATGTGCAGTCCAACGCTGCGGGGTACTGCTAGTGGGGGCAGCAGGCTTCAGTCGGGTCCAATGTATCCACACTGGGCTTCCTGCAATTTTAACAGCGGTTGGAGTCGTTAGGAGAACAAGGGAGGGCCCTTTCCATTTGGGTTTCAGACAGTCCGATTCATCCCACTCCTTTACCCAAACCTCATCCCCCACCCTAAACTGGTGTGTAGGACTGGTAAGGACTAAGGGACCTACACTCTCAGTGTATTGTTGGATGTCCTGCACTACCTCGCGTAAGGCTTTCATCTGTCTCACTAAGGAATTCTCGCCCTGTATCTGCAAGGAGTCGGGAAAAGAGGGTAGTGGTGGTGGTCTAGCATACATCATCTCATAAGGAGTAAGGCCTGTGGCCTTGGGGGTGCACCTCATATGTAGCAAGGCCAGTGGGAGCAGGTCGGGCCATTTGGCCTTTGCCTCTTGGCACAGCTTGGCTAGCTGATTCTTCAGGGAACGGTTAGCTCTCTCCACTATACCGCTGCTCTGGGGCCTCCAGGCACAATGCAACTTCCAGTCGAGGCCCAGTCTCGTACTGAGCTGTTGCGTAACTTCGCTGGCGAATGCAGGGCCGTTGTCGGAGTTTATTTGCTTGGGGAGGCCGTATCTCGGCAGAATGTGCTGGATCAATAAGGAGGTGACTTCCTTCGCCATTTCCGTTCTGGTGGGCTGCGCTTCAATCCATCCAGTGTAGGTACACACAGCGACGAGGATGGCTTTATATCCTCGTGCTGGGGGCATATGCGTGAAATCAATCTGGCAAACGTGGAATGGGCTAGTGCCCCGGAGAACATGGCTTGGCGTCGGACCGGGTCCCGTCCTTGGATTGTTCCGAGCACAGGTTAAGCATTGACTGGAAGCATTTTTGGTCCACAGAGATAATTTGTTAATGTAATAGGTCTTCTCGAGCAGGCGTCCCAGAGCGTTCTTGCCTAGGTGGGTTCGTTCGTGGGCCTCCTTGGCCACGGTCCACGCCAGGGCTTCGGGTATCCATATGCGTCCGTCTTGTAGCATCCACCAGCCATTGCGTGACTCCAGGCCCTCTTGCCGGGCCCATTCCATTTCTTGCGGGGCATAGATAGGGATCTCGGTGGGGAGGTGAACAATGAATACAGGGTCAGAGGAACAAGAAAGGTAAGGGAGTTGACTTGCTCTTTTTGCAGCGTCGTCTGCCCGCTGATTTCCCCGGGCAATAGGGTCCGTTCTTCCGGTGTGGGCCCTGCAGTGCATCACAGCCACCTTCTTCGGTTTCCATACTGACTCGAGTAACTGGCAGATCTCAGCGGCATTGGCAAGTCCTTTCCCCTCAGCTGTCAGAAATCCCCTCTCCTTGTACAAGGCTCCGTGCACCTGGAGGGTGAGGAAAGCGTATTTGGAGTCGGTGTAAATGTTGACAACTTTTCCTTCAGCCCACAGGAGGGCTCTGGTGAGGGCGATCAGCTCCGCTTTCTGGGCTGATGTTCCGGGTGTCAGAGCCATAGCCTCGATCACATGGTCCTCAGACACCACCGCATAGCCAGCTCTTCGAATTCCCTCTATCACCTGGCTGCTTCCATCGGTAAAAAGGGTGATGCCCCCTTGCCAGGGTTGGTCCTTCAGGTCAGGTCTGCTCGAGTGCACAGTGGCCATTACCTCTTCACAGTCGTGGAGTGGTGGTTCAGGGGCCGGAAGGAGAGTAGCGGGATTAAGGTTAGCGGTGTCCAGGATCCGCACCTCCGGATTTTCGCACAGGAGGGCTTGGTATTTGACCAATCGGGAGTTGGTCATCCATCTGGGTCCGTGGCTCTCGAGTAGGCCGCGGATGGTGTGGGGCGTAGTCACAAAGAGTGTTTGGCCAAACGTGAGTTTATTGGCCTCGTGTATCAACAGACAGGCCGCCGCAATGCTTCGGAGGCAGCCCGGCCATCCTCGTGCCACGTTGTCCATTCCCTTGGAGAGATATGCTACAGGGCGTTGCCAGGTGCCGACCAGTTGGGTGAGGACTCCAAGTGCCAATCCCTTCTTTTCGTCGATGAACAAGTGGAACGGCTTAGTCACGTCTGGCAGTCCGAGCGCTGGTGGGGCCACAAGGGCATCCTTAAGGTCCTGAAGGGCTTTCAGTTCGTGTTTCTCCCACCGGAGATTTTGGCCCTCGAGTTCAGGTCCTTTCAGTTTGGCATACAAACTGTGGGTCAGGATGGCAAAGTTGATGATCCAAATGCGGCAATATCCAGCGGCTCCGAGGAGTGCCCGTAGTTCCTTCTTATTTGCAGGAGTGGGTTGGTTGCGGATAGCTTGGGTTCGGGGGATACCGAGCCTTCGGGTTCCTTCTCGGAGGCGAAACCCCAGATACTCGACTTCGATCTCGCATATCTGTGCCTTCTTGCGACTGGCCCGGTACCCCTGGGCTTCCAGGGTTTTCAAGAGGTAAAGGGTAGCTTCTGCACAGTCCGTGTACGTTTCACGGGCCACCAACAGGTCATCCACGTATTGGACGACCGGCCCATACTCGTCCTGATACGTCTTCAGGTCCTGAGCGAGTTGGTCGCCGAAGAGGGTGGGGGAGTTCTTGAATCCCTGGGGGAGTCGTGTCCAGGTAAACTGCTGCTTATTACCAGTCTGTAAGTCTTCCCACGTGAAGGCAAACAATTTCTGGCTGTCGGCGGCAAGGGGGATGGAGAAGAAGGCGTCCTTCAAATCAATGACACTGTACCACTTGGTCTGGGCTGGCACTTGGGCGAGAATGGAATAAGGGTTCGGTACGAGGGCAACTATGTCGGCTACCTGGTTGTTGACCTTTCTCAAGTCTTGGACGGGCCTATACTCCGACGTTCCTGGCTTCTTCACGGGCAATAATGGGGTGTTCCAAGCAGATCTGACAGGTCTCAGGACCCCGTGCTGAAGGAGTTTCTGTAGGTGTGTTTGCATGCTATGCCGGGCTGCATAAGGGATGTGATATTGTCCTTGGTTGACAACTTGGGCATTTGGTTTGAGTTCGATCCAGAGGGGGATGGCGTTGACGGCTAGTCCACCAGGGTTCACCTCCGCCCATACGTTGGGCACCTCTTCCATTAGGTCCCTTCTCTGTTGTGCGAAAGGGGTGTCCTGGTAATAGCGGCTGTCGTTAGGGCCTGCAATAAGGGGGGCATATAGTCTCCATTCCTCCCGCACCGGGCAGAGGAGCGTCACTGGTTGGTCTTCGAAATGGGCTTCCACTTCGCCCGTTGGTTTAAACTTCAGGGTGGCTTGGAGTTTGCACAGTAGGTCGCGGCCAATCAGGGGGACGGGGCACTCGGGGATATGGATAAACTGGTGAGACACCATTGTCCCACCGATCTGGACTTGGCGTTCCCTGAGGAGGGGGGCTGTGAGCGATTTTCCAGAAGCACCGATAATTGGTATGGTTTCTTTTGTGGCCGGGGCGATGGCTGTGGTGATGACGGAACGTTGGGCCCCCGTGTCTAGGAGGGCCTTCATCAATTGCGTCCCCACGCGGATCTCCACCAGAGGGTCAGTGGGGACTCTACCCTCCCGGTCCCTTCATGCCGTATGGTCCCGGGTGGCGTCCAGAGCCATCTGCCATTCCTGCTGTTCGGTCCGTTCCCGGCCATGGCCCCGTCCTCGTTGTCCTTGTCTGGGGGCCCTTGGGTGGTCGGTATCTTCCCCCCCTCTCTTCTGGTCACGCGGTTTCTCCGGACAGTCCGCCCACCAGTGCCCTTCCTCCCGACAGTTTGCGCATTGGTTGCGTCCTAAGGGGGACCGTGTTCCTCTCCCCCCTCGGCCTCTACCTCTGCCCCGTGGCCTGGACCCTAAACGTTCTTCCAGCACTGTGGCCAACACATCCGCATTCTCGCGCATCCGCCTGGTGGACTCCTTCCGGGCTTCGGCCTTCTCTTCTTGGTCGCGGTATCCGAACACGCGATCAGCTATGGCCTTCAGTTGGCTGATGCCCATCCCTTCAAATCCTTCGGTTCTCTGGAGTTTCCTCCGTATGTCGGGTGCTGACTGGCTAACAAAACTCATGACCACTGTGGAGACGTTTTTGGGGTCCTCGGGGTTTATTGGACTATGTCTTCTAAATGCATCCATAAGGCGCTCGAGGAAGTCCCCCGGACTTTCATTCTTCTGTTGAACTATATTGTGAATTTTTCCCATATTTGTAATTTTCTGTTTTCCCTTCTTAAGGGCCGCCAGGTATGCCTGTTGGTACCGGCGAATGACGGCCTGTCCTTCCTCGGTCCGGTAGTCCCATGCAGGGACCGCGGTAGGGGCTTCTGTATCTAGGATGGCCTGTACGTTAGCATTTCCCGGGTTGGCGTCTCGGATCGCTTGTTCCATATTTTGCTGTAGGAGGCGGCGTTCTTCAGTGGTCAGGATGTGGGCGCTCAACTGCCTGAGGTCGGCCCACGTGGGATTATAACTGTAAATGATGCCTTCTACCAGTTCTATCAATTGTTCGGGTTTCTGATCATAAGATGGTCCGTGCAGCTTCCAGTTATATAGGTCAGCGCTGGAGAAGGGGACGTGGCTATAGACGGTCGACTGAATGGGCTGGGCATCGGCCACTGGGTTAGGGGTATAGGTCGTAGACTGCCGGACCGGGTATAGGTTAGTCACTTCTGTCCTCCGGGAAGCCGGAAGTGTACTTCTCGGGCTCGACTGGGGGTATCGGGTAACGGCTTTCACTACTCTGTGACTCTTCCTGTTGGTTGTGGGGTCCGGGATTATAGCGTCTCCAGTGTCCGACTCGGACTCGGAGGCCTCAGCGTCATCCGGGCCATCCGACAAGTCCGCGAGGTCGGGGTATAGGGGAACGTATGGAGGAGGCGCCACATCATCTTCATAGGCTTCCGTGGTCACAAGAACTGGGGCCTTAGGGGACACCTTTTCGGGCGGGCCCTGAACTTTCCCTTGGCCTTTCATGGGTGGTCTAGGTTTGGGAAGCGCACTGGTAGCACGGGGCGTGGCCTTCTTGGCGGTAGTACGGGGCGTGGCCTTCTTGGCTTCAACGGAAGGGGCGGTTGCCGTTATAGGGGCGGTTCCCCTGGCCTTCAGAATGGCAGCGACTGCCGGAGTTTGGAGAGCGAAGGCCGGGATTCGTTTGGCTCCCCGCCCCTTCCTCTGTTTTATCACCATAAGGGCGGCTTTTTCTACTTTATGTTGGCCCAGTCGGGCGGGTCTCGGACAACGCTTAACCACGCCTCAATGTAGGGGATGTCCTCTGGGCACCCGGGGTTTGTTGGAATGTAATTGTATTTTACATGCATTGCCTGTCACCTATTATTTCTCTGTGATTACTCTGTGACCTCTGATGTGAATTACTTAGAGAGGTCACACAGCTATGCAACTTCCTGTGGGGGTTAGACACAGCACATGCAGCACATGGAGCACATGGAGCTCATGATCTCTCCTAACCTGAGAGGATCCATGGTGTGAGCATCCATTACCATCTAAGCACATGGAAGGAGCTGATAATACAAATGTATAGTAATATATATATAAGCCTGTCTGATTATAATCTAACTACAAACTGTGAGTAAACAGATGTTTTGTTACTTCAACTTTAAAGTGACTCAGCAGTGAATTATTCAGGGGTGAATGAGAGAGAGATGAAGAAAGAAATTAACATTTCTAAAGCTGAAGCTGTGTGTACTAAAATCTGCTAATTATTTACTACAAATAATCCAACAAAAGGGTTATGGGCCCAGGGCTCAGGAATTGAAAAAGAAGAGAAATATTACCAGGCAGAAAAAAAGGCCACATTTTTCTCTTAAGTTTTAAAGGAAAGATTCAGTCTGTCTCTCTCTCCCCCCACACAGCAGACAGAAGGCTAAGAAAATGGCTGAGGGAAGAAATTCACCATTGTTCTATTCTCTCAAGGTGCCTAGATTAACTGAGTTTAATTATCAGCAGTGGGAATTAAGATTCATATGTCTCCTTCGAGCAAAAGGATTAAATATATGCTTAGACCAAGACAGAACAGATGAAAATATGGCTGAATGGGACAATGCAAACTATTATGTGAAGTGCATGCTTTTGGAAGCTCTCTCAGAGAAACAAGCCATATTAGTGGAGGGAAAAGATACACCAAAGGACATTTTATATAAACTGAGAACTATGTATGCAACTACATATGCAAAGCAGCAACCAATTTGGCTGGCAGAGTTGAATGAAACCAAATTAAGGGATAAAAGTGAATGTAATGATCACATTATGCATCTTATGTCTTCATTTCAAAAGTTAGAACTTTCTGGAATTCCCATGTGTGATGCATTGAAAAGAGCATTTCTTTTTACCTCACTATCAAAGAAGTTTGATGTTTTTAGGTCTGTAAATGAGGCCATTGAAGGGCAATCCTTTGAACAGGCAACATCAAAACTAAGGCAGGAATGCATAATAAATGATTCTGAGGAGATGTGTTCTCAAAGTCAGTCAGAGAGAAATGAAACAAATTTCTTGGCAAAGAACAGAGGAAGGCGGAGCTATGGGAAAACTCCACCCAAGGGCAAGCTGATTTGCTACTCATGTGGAAAGGAGGGACATGTATCTAAATGGTGTAAGGAAACACAAAACACTCCCTCTAGCTCACCTAAGCCAATGGAACTAAAGAATTTTCAAACCAGGAAATGTATGAAGGACAAAGATAAACACAAGGGTTTTCTAATGGCAGAAAAATCTTTGACTATGGTAAATAATAATTCAAATGAAAGTACTTGGATTTTGGATTCAGGGAGCACATGCCATTTAACCAATTGTAAGAATTTCTTTCAGGAAATGTGTCCAGAGGAAGGTATTCTTAAAACTGCAAACGCAGGGACTGCTAAGATCCAAGCAAAAGGTATTGGATTCTTAAAATGCAAAGTGTCTAATGAAGTTAAAGAAATTCCTGTAAGTGATGTCTTGTATATTCCCCAAGCAGTTTGCAATATGCTTAGTGTATCTACATTAGATAAGAAGGGATTTGTGATTCATTTTGAAAACAGTAAGTGCACAATCTCTAAAAATGATGAAGTGTATGCTGAAGCTTTTATGCATAATGATGTTTATAAACTGAGCATTTCAGGTGAAGCCTCACATATGGCGCAAGTAAGGAAGAATGATGGTAAATGTAGTCTGGAAATCTGGCACCGCCGCCTGGGACATCGTGATTCTAAGGTGATCCAGGATCTTTACAGTAAGCAACTGGCCACCGGCATTCAGATAAGTGCAGATGCTGGTAATATGGAGAAATGCATAGACTGTGTTACTCAAAAAGGTGTGAGACCCTCATTTCCTGCATACACAGGAAATAGGAGTAATAAAGTGCTGGACTTAATACACAGTGACTTATGTGGACCGTTTAATATCCCATCATTGGGAAATAACAGATTTGTGCTAATATTCTTGGATGATTTCTCTAGATATTGTGTGGCCTATTTGCTGAAAGAGAAAAGTCAAGTCACAGACATGCTGAAGAAATACGTAGCCATGGTGAGCAATAAATTTGAAAGAAAACCAAAGGTTCTTCAGACCGACAATGGTGGTGAGTTCACTTCACAAAGCATGCGCACATTTCTAGAACAAGAAGGCATTCAGCATATCACAACAGTAGCTTATACACCAGAACAAAATTCTGTTGCAGAGAGAAAATTTAGGTCACTTGTGGAAATGACCAGATGTATGCTGTCAGATAGCAATCTCCCTAAAAGACTATGGGGGGAAGCCATTCTCACAGCAGTGTACCTACAAAACAGAATGCCAACTAAAGGCGCTGAGCGCACACCACATGAGACATGGCATGGTAGGAAGCCAAACCTGTCACACATAAGAACATTTGGAAGTACAGCATATGCTCATGTACCAAAGCAAAGAAGGCATAAGCTGGATTCCACAACAGAAAGGGGCATTTTAGTTGGCTATACTCCAGGACACAAAGGATATAGAATTTTGAATCTGAAAACTGGCATTGTTGGCATAAGACATGTTACATATTTTGATGAAAACAAAAGGGTTGATAAAGGCTGGATTATCCCAGATGAGCCTTATCATCCAGAATATGAAACTAGAACCATAATAGACATGCCAGTGTATATAAATGCCATACCAAGGCAGATGTCTGAAAGCAACTCACCTGTATCTAACGAGGAACAGGCAGAGGAAACAGACACAGAAAGGATCATTGAAGAAGACAGTACAGTTGGAGAAGGGGAATCAATTGGAGAAGAACTCTCAGATTTGAGGATGCGGAAAGGTCAGACCAACCTGTTGTCAGACGCTCATCCAGGGAAAACAAAGGTGTTCCACCCCCAAGACTGTCTTACCTAACAAAGTCAGCAGAAGCTCAAGAGCCCTTAACATGGGATGAGATTGAGAAAATGCCAGCAGAAGAAGCTGCTGAATGGCATAAAGCTGCACAAGAAGAAATTGATGCATTGGATAAAAATAATACTTGGATTCTTACAAAATTACCTCCTGGCAAGAAAGCTATAGGATGCAAATGGGTATTCAAGTTAAAAAGGAATGCACAAGGAAAAGTGGAAAGGTATAAAGCCAGATTAGTGGCAAAGGGATATCTTCAAAAATATGGAGAAGATTTTGATGAAGTGTTTGCACCTGTAGTGAAACACACGACAATAAGAACACTTCTGAGCATTGCAGTCTCAAAAGGCATGCAAGTCAACCACATTGATGTGAAAACAGCATTTCTTCACGGAGATATAACTGAAGACTTGTACATGGAACAGCCAACAGGTTTCATAAATACAAAACAAAGACAGCTAGTGTGTAAATTAAACAAAGGTCTTTATGGATTAAAGCAAAGTGCAAAATGTTGGAATGATAAATTGCATGAAATATTGACAAATTTAGAATTTAAGCAAGGTGAAGCAGATAAATGCTTGTACACTAGGTGCAGAAATGGACAATATGCATACATTTTAGCTTTTGTTGATGATCTGCTCATTGCAAGCAAAAGTGAGCAAGAGTACAAGGACATTGTAAAGTGTTTAAACCTCAATGTTGAGATAAAAGAACTTGGTAATGTGTCATACTATCTTGGGATAGAAATTGAGAAACAAAATGATGGTTCTTATCTTCTAAGCCAGAAGCAGAAAATAAATGAGCTTATTGAAAGTTTAGGTATGCAAGATGCCCAAGTTGTAAGCACTCCCATGATCACTGATTTTCTGAAGGATGAAACAGTAAGAGAACCTTTACCAGATAACATCCAATATAGATCAGCCATAGGTAAGCTTTTATATCTAGCTACCACATACAGGGCTGATATAGCAAATGCAGTAGGAATTTTGAGCAGAAGGGTCAGCTCACCTACCAAATCAGATTGGACTGCAGTTAAAAGGATGGTAAGGTATTTAAAGGGTACCATTGATTGTAAATTAAAGGTTTCAGCCAATAGTAATCCAAAACTAATATGTTACTGTGATTCAGATTGGGCAGGGGATCATTCTGATTATAAATCCACAAGTGGATATGTGTTTATGTATGGAAATGTACAAATTTCATGGGCCAGTCATAAACAAAGTATTGTGAGTTTGTCTTCTACAGAAGCTGAATACGTGGCCGTATCGGAAGCGTGCAGAGAACTGATGTGGATTGAAAAACTTTTGCTGGATTTCGGAATAGCTGAAAAGAGACCAATCCAGATAATGGAAGATAATCAGAGCTGCATCCGACTGTCACAGAATGACAAGGTTCAGTCACGCACCAAGCACATCGCAACGAAATACCACAACGTGCGAGAGTTGGCAAAAGAAGGGGTCATCAGTCTACACTATTGTCACACCAGTGAGATGACAGCTGACATCATGACCAAACCGTTACCCAGAGAACATTTTGTGAATCTGCGTATAAAGCTTGGACTTTGTATGAATAAATAATTGCATGACAGTTATGCATGAGAAGGGGTTTGTTGGAATGTAATTGTATTTTACATGCATTGCCTGTCACCTATTATTTCTCTGTGATTACTCTGTGACCTCTGATGTGAATTACTTAGAGAGGTCACACAGCTATGCAACTTCCTGTGGGGGTTAGACACAGCACATGCAGCACATGGAGCACATGGAGCTCATGATCTCTCCTAACCTGAGAGGATCCATGGTGTGAGCATCCATTACCATCTAAGCACATGGAAGGAGCTGATAATACAAATGTATAGTAATATATATATATAAGCCTGTCTGATTATAATCTAACTACAAACTGTGAGTAAACAGATGTTTTGTTACTTCAACTTTAAAGTGACTCAGCAGTGAATTATTCAGGGGTGAATGAGAGAGAGATGAAGAAAGAAATTAACATTTCTAAAGCTGAAGCTGTGTGTACTAAAATCTGCTAATTATTTACTACAAATAATCCAACAGGGTTTCCCCCAACTATAACAATATTCATGACCGCCGCCACCTTTTCGTACTCAAATGACCCTTCCGGGGGCCATTCGGCAATTCCTAACCCGGGCCACATGAATTGACATCGCTGTATCATCCCGGCCCTACTGCATTTATCTTGGTCGAACACTTCGCTAAAGTGTTCCGTCATTAAGTCTAGCGGTGTGGAACCACCCCCGCCCATCCTAACCTGAGTGCCAAAGGATAGGAGACAGACGAAGGGGAGAGGGAGGGTGGAGGAGTAAGGGGTCTCGTTCCACCGGACACAGAAGGGTCAACACTCGGCCTGACCAGGACGTGGTCGCCCAGCCTGGAACTGCAGGCCCAATCACACAACTTTCGCACACAACAAGAAACCCTCCCGTACAGTTTCTTCGCCCAAGCCTAGTGAGGTTCCGGGACCTAGTCCGTATTAGTCACTGGCTAAGAGGGTGATCAATCCTCTTCTTCGGCCCTTTACCGAGCCGGTCACTACGTTGAGTATACTCGCCTGTCCGTCGTCCCAGCAGGCCGCGCCGTCGTACGCGTCTCTCCGGAGAGGAAAAAGAAAAATGAGAAAGCTGTTTTGTCGGAGCCTCACAGTCCCACTTTCAGCCGGCCGGAATTGATCGGCCCTCCCGCCGTGAAGTGGACGCTGAAGTCAGCGGTGGCCACTAACCACTTTCCCGGCCGGGGGAGTCGGTGAACCGATCCGCCTGCAGTGGGAAGGGGAAAGAATATAATCCGATTTCCCTTCCTACTCCTGTCCCATCTGGGTCGCCAATGTAACGGGTCCGAAAATCAGGAGACGAAAGACAAATTGGTTCCAAAACAAAACAGCTTTTATTGCTAGCAATTCACACAGCACCGAGTACAATCTCAGAATACTGTGTGTCGAGCGTCATCTGACACTCGTTCTTATACAGATTACTAGTCATGCGCATAAAACGCATCATACGTCACACACACACATGCGCAGTACAGGCACATGCGCAATACATTAGTAGTTCTGTAGTTCTCACAGAGAAAAGATACGTCAGTTTCATAGCTTTCATAGAAATTGTTACTTTGCAAGAAATGTAACTTATTGCAGTGTTCCAGCACATCTACACAATACAGCCTCTATGCATGGATCACGAGACTGGGCTGGCAGAGCCAGCTGCCTTCCATACAACCCTAAATTGCTGACTACTACAATTTGTTATCTAGCTGCTGGTTAACAAATACATACTACTAGTAAAAGTCTAAACTGCACAGGTTTTGGTCTTAGTCTAGGCTCATTATATGTAAGGCACAAAAGGTCCAGTGCATTAATAAAGTATGGCTAAAAGGCCAAAAGCAGAGGTAGAGTCCATAAGTATAAGTCCATCAGTAGGCACAAAACATGAGGTTGTTCTGGTGGTCAGTAGTATTCATAGTATTCGAGTAGTATCCAGCGTTCCACCCCTTCAGTACCCCACATTATCCCACCTATTTGCAGGCTCAATGTGGCTTACAGAGTGTTGTTATGACAAAGTCATGACAGGATCTAAGATACAATCGGTAGTAATCAGAAGATGTATGAAGGATTAGAGAGGTAAGTGATTAGGTAGGGTGGTGTAAGAGGTGTATTTTAATCCTTGAGTGGGTTGGGTGGAATTAAGTCATTAAGGGTTCTTTTTGTAAGCTTTGTTGAAGAGATGTGTCTTCAAAGATTTGCGAAAGTTGGTTAGATTGTCCATGGTTTTCAAGGCTGTGGGTAGTGCGTTCCATAGCTGTGTACTTCTGTACGAGAAGGTAGTAGCGTATGCCTGCTTATATTTATATGGTATATGATGTCTAATCATATATTCTTACAGAATCATTCCTGGTGGGGTGGTGTTGGCATAGAAATATAGATACATAGAAATATGACAGCAGATAAAGACTACATAGCCAATCCAGTCTGCCCATCCTCCATAACCCTTAACTCCATGATCATGCTTTATCAAAAACTGAGGGGGAGGGACGGGACTAAAAATCTGAAAATTAATGGGTGGGGAGAAGGCTGAAGGTTTACCTAAGACACCTAATACCTTTGCAACAACTCTAATTAGAGTTGTAACTGTTGCTCTGTACAAGATACCCCCTGTGTTTTCATAGTCATTTCACTGCTATCTTGAGCTGAAACACTCAATGATTGGTTCCTATCCTCTTGTCATCAAGGGATCCTCACTATTTTTGTCCCCACCATTTTCTCTAGGAAGTATTCCAGGTACCCACCATGCTTTCCCTAGAAAAAATTTGTTTCTTGACATTACTTCTAGTCCTAAGTCAATCTCTTTGCAACTCCATATAATGGACCTCTCAGATGAGCAGGACCAGGGGTGATCTCAGAGGCTGGTACATGTTCAAGTTCTGTAAGGTCTGTGGCTAAAACGTTTTGGTGCGCTTTTGTAAAAGGACCCCATAGGTTCCCAAATCTGGGCACCATATATAGAACCCGGGGCTTAATGATCAAGAGGAGAGGAAAGAGCAAAACACTCAAACGCTGTCTCTGCAATTCCTACCTCTGCTAACCTGTCCAGAAGAAGAGAGTGTTCAATGATATCTAAAAGCAGCACTTAAATCCAATTCAATCAGCAATACATTCTTTCCAGTATCTAATGTCTAATGGATCTTATTTAACAAATGGTGTGTTTGTGAGTGACTTAATTTAAAAAGTGTGTCAGTTGAGAGGGTGTGAAATCCTTCAACTGATGTCATTTGTGTTAATTCTGATCTTCGATGCGGAAGCTTGTTGGTAACATGTTTTTGATATTCTTTATGGGCTATGGCTCTCCTTTTCTCTATGCATTACATTGCTATTTGTACTGTAAGTGAGCTCAATGGTACTTTCTGAAGTTTTCTTGTACTCTCTTTTCCAACAGTTATAAAGTTTGAAAAAAAGTTACCATTATGCTTATTCAGTACTGTATCCTATCCTAAAGCTCGATTGTCAGGGATAGAGGCAATTTGTGGCTTCTAAGGAGCTGATAAAGCGTTGAGCACATTCACACGCCAAAACTAGCGTAGGCCATTTTTTTTACCTCGGCTTAGTAAAAGGGGCCCTTAGTACTCCATCGCTCTGGAATGGAGGAGTAACTTACTGGTTAGTGCAGTGAGTTGAGAACCTGGGAACTTGATTCAAATCCCACCACAGCCTAATGGTTAGTGCACTGGGTTGAAATTCTGTGGAACTGGGTTTAATTCCCACTGCAGCTCTTTGTGACCCTGGACAAGTCACTTAACCTTCCATTGCCCCAGGTACAAATAACCTTAGATTGTGAGCTCCTTAGGGGTAGAAAATACATGTAAAAACAGTATATATGTAAACTACTTTGACTATATCTACAGAAAGACAATATATCAAGTGTGGAATAGACATAAACTTATGGACCTAAATCACTGGAAATCAGCTAGAAGCAACCTCAGTGCTAAGTGCACCCCTACAGAGCAAACATATTCCATCTCAGAGGCTATAGCAGTAATAATCAATGGTTCAAAGTAGTTGATTACACAAGGATAATTTTCAAAGCACATAGACTTAAAACGAGTACCTATATCTTCACAGCATACAGAGCAGAAAAAAGCCAGTGCCTGAAAAAAAATCCACTTCAACAGTCCTAAAGTCCAAGAGTTCCCAACTAGTAACATTAAATTATTTTCCGTTCCCCACATTAAAAGTTCATAAGCACAGATGCAATGACCCCAGAGTCACAATATTTATTAACCGCCTTTTTGAAGGAATTCACTCAAGGCAGTGTACAGTAAGAATAAATCAAACATAAACAATTGCAGCATAATCGAACGGAAACACCTATCTCCATGGGCGTTTATCTCCGAGAACGTGCCCGTGAAGGGGCGGGTCGAAGTGTATTTTTGAGAAAATGGACGTTTTTGAGCTGGGCGTTTGGTTTTTTTAGAGATAATGGAATCTAAAAACGCCCAGCTCAAAAAGTCCTAATCCGAGCCATTTGGTCGTGGGAGGGGCCAGGATTCATAGTACACTGGCCCCCCTGATATGCCAGGATACCAACAGGGCATCCTAGGTCAGTGCGGTGGACTTCAGAAAAAGCTCCCACATGCATAGCTCCCTTACCATGGGTGCTGAGCTCCCAACCCCCAAAACCCACTACCCACAAATGTACAACACTACCATAGCTCTTAGGTGTGAAGGGGGCACCTACATGAGGGTACAGTGGGTTTTGGAGGCCTCCCATTTACCAGCACAAGTGTTACAGGTGGGGGGGGGGGATGGGCCTGGGGCCACCTGGCTGAAGTGCACTGCGGTACCCACTAAAAGTGCTCCAGGGACCTGCATACACGCAGGCCTCTAGGACTTGTTGCTGCTGTATAACATTGGCACACCAGTTGACACCTGAAGACTAATCTCTCCGAAAATGTCCTTTATTGGAATAACCGCGTTTACTCACAGTTAACTGCAGATCAGAGGTTGTGCCCCACTGGCAACGAGTCTTCCTGGTACTGAGATGAGCAGTAGGTCAGAGCTGGCAGAATGCTGTACAATGCCCTCTTTCAGCCACATTCAAGGTAAGAACTAAGTTGTCTAACGTGGCTAACACAGGAAAGGGAACTAAAACTGGCTTACAAAAATGGCCACTACCGCATGGACTACAACAGGAAACACAACAGGGCACACTCTGACCCAGTAGGCAGGGGGGAAAGCACCATGAGAGAAGAGCCTACCAACTACCAACATCGTGAGACTGTAACACAAGCTAATGAAATCACGGAGCCCAATACCCTACACCCACCACAAAGTAATGCTGATGTGACCCTGTGGTGCACCCGAGAGCCACATCTGACCCAGGGAAAGGCTGTGACAGGATCGAACACATTCTGCTGTCATGGAGGTGGGTACGGCATTTGAGGCTGGCATACAGGCTGGAAAGAAAGTTTGTAAAGTGGTTTTTTTTTGGTGAGAGGGGGTTAGTGACCACTGGGGGAGTCCGGGGAGGTCATCCCCGATTCCCTCCAGTGGTCATCTGGGCAGTTGGAGCTCTTTTTTGGGACTTGTTCGTGAAAAAAAAGGGTCCAAAAAAGTGACCCCAAATCACGGTAAAAACGCCTTTTTGTTTTTCGATTATCAGCTAAAGATGCCCATCTCTCCTCGGCTGATAACCACGCCCCAGTTCCGCCTCCACCATGCCTCCGACACGCCCCCATCAACTTTATTCGTTTCCGCGACGGAGTGCAGTTGGAAACGCCCAAAATTGGCTTTCGATTATACTGATTTGGGCGCCTTTGCGAGACAAACGTCTATCTCCTGATTTAGGTCGCACTATAGGCGTTTTTCTCTTTCGAAAATAAGCAGGATAGTATACTACTTACAATGTCAACACAATATGTAAGAAAACATTTTAATAGGCAGCATAGTGTATAAGCAAAGATGGAACACATAGATAAGTAAGAAAGTAAGAGGATTTACAAAATAAGGAGATTAATTTAAAGAAAGTTGCACATGAGGTTAGAGAGGTGATTAAATATTATCTCAGCTAGGGTAGGAGTGGATAAACATGTCCTGCTGCAGTACGTGCAGCCCATGTCACTATTTGTGTATGTGTGAGAGACTAACAAGTTAGTTAGTTCTTCCATTAAAGGCCTGGTTGAAGAGACAAGCTTTCACCTACTTGTCTTCAGAGGAGCCTTTCAGGGAGTGCATTCTAGAGTATGGGGGCTACTCCAGAGAAGACTCGCTTGTGGGTATCACGCCGTGTAATGTCTTTTAGAGAGGGTGTGGTTAGGGATACTCCTTGGGAGGACCTTAGTATCCTTGGAGGTTTGTAGAGGGTGATTCTGTTCTTCAAGTACTCAGGGCCATTTCTTTTAAGGGCCTTGAAGATCAGACATATTTAAATTTAGCCCCTTATTGTACTGGTAGCCAGTGAAGTTTTTGCAAAAAATGGTGTGATGTGGTCGTGTCGCTTACAACCTTCTATTATTCTTGCTGCAGCATTCTGAATCAATTGGAGATGGTGTAGGCCCTTTGTAGTCAGACCAGTTTAGAGTGCATTACAATAATCCAGTCTTGATGTTATCATGGCATGCACAACTGAGATGAGGCTTGCTTTTTCAATGTAAGGAGACAGGCAATGTAGTTGTTGAAAATAGTAGAAGCAGCTCTTGAAATTGCTTGGATTTGGGGAATCAGAGCAAATGTTGAATCTAACTGTATTCCAAGGGGATTTGAAGGGGAGTTAAAAAAGAGATTTTGATTTCAAGTAGGTGTCCACTTCTGTTAGGGACTCAGAGAAGCGCGGTTTTACTTCCAAGTACAAAGAAAAAATGGAGCATAAGCTGGAGGTGGAGCCATCCAATAATACCTAACAAGGGCCCCTTGTTTTGCTAATTGCTGCGTCACTTGTTGGTGGCACCTAATTGCTAAATTAGTGTATCAGCACATAAACTGTAATTTCTGATACTTTCATGAATACTAAAAATACAGATTACATTTCCTTCCTCCCTGCTAATTTCAGAGCTAGCAAAATACAAGTTTCCATACAACATCATCTGGACCTGGGGACCTTAGGGAATAGGCAGAGAGTTCCCCCCAAACTCAGTGAACAAATGATCAGACTGGAGAAATTGTAGCGTAGCTGTCAGATGAAAAAAAGACCAGGTAGGGAAGACATGCCAGCTTCCCAGCTAAGGAGAGCTGATTCCTGCTTTCAACAACCATCAAGAGCAGTGAGAACTCTGTTAGTGGTCTCCTGTGTTGCTGTATATGACAATCCATGAGACAGAAAGGAGATGGCTTTGTGTTCCTAAACTTGAGGACAGAGGCTTCAAGACACACTGTTCTTTCCATCAGTTGACATGAAAGACATGGAGGGAACAGATTGCACAAGATCCTGTCCCATTTTTATTGGACTGCATGGGTGCTTCATTTCTAACATTTCAGCTTC
Source organism: Microcaecilia unicolor (assembly GCF_901765095.1). Classification (NCBI taxonomy): domain Eukaryota; kingdom Metazoa; phylum Chordata; class Amphibia; order Gymnophiona; family Siphonopidae; genus Microcaecilia; species Microcaecilia unicolor. The sequence goes on from NC_044034.1 coordinate 214,759,605, forward strand.
AACTGGCATTTGAAATTTTCATATGCTCTCAAATATCACTGGCCAAAGTATGAAAATCAATTAAATTGCTAGTGAATGGTAATAAATACAAAGCAGATACAAGTTAAAAGAACATATCCATTGAGAATGAAGGGGCTACACTGTACACTGACATGGTTATGAAATCACTACAACATTCATATTTCACATAAAGTAATTGCAGCAATTACATGTCCTCAGGTTTAATGAGACAAAACTGAGTATGCTTACAATGCTAACTCATTATTAAAAACATATTTCTGCCTAAGATTGTAAGACTCCCTGTAAGTCTTCAGTCAAGTCCTTCTCACTGTAAACATTTTGCTGTAATGAAGAACAGACCCAGAGACTCGGAGATCGCCTCCAGGTCTGGAATAGGAGGGGTTCTTATTGACGGTAACAGTTTGAGGAGAATCCCGCCGGAGTAAACTTTAGAGATGTTTACATGGTCTCCTCAGCCCCTGAATCCTCTTGCAATAAACAGCTATCTAGCACTGACAGTTGTATTGTTTCACAACATCCTGCATAAACATTCATCCAATCCAACGTATTGAAGTGGGACATGTCCTTTTGCCATCATGTATATCCTGGATTGGAGGAGTAGCTTAGTGGTTAATACAGTGGCTAAGAAACAGGAGTAGTCTAATGGTTAAAGGAATGTAATGAAATCTGGGTAATCGAGTGCAGTTATAGAATAGACTGCCAACATGCATCCTCAGGACACCTAAATGGAGGCACCCAGTTGCAGGATTGCCCCCTAAGCCTTCTGGGGTACGCAAATGATTTCTGTACCTGGGTGTAGTGCAGCTTGAGCTCCAGTTTGGACAATGGAATAATCAAATCCAAACCCAAAGGATTCATCCAAACAGTGTTTGAAAGCCGGCTACCTTGCCCACTGCTGCTTGCTTGGAACATTCTAGAGAGAAAATCCCAGCAGCTACAGTGCACTCCTTCCATCCTCTTCCTCTAGAAAAGGGAAATTGTCAAGCTTATTTTATTTATTTATTTATGTACATGCGTTTGATATACTGCCCATCACACAATAGTACTGCTAGGCAGTTTACATTAAATAAACTATGATAATCAAGGAAGAAAGCAAGAAAGAGAAGAAAAGGGGGGAAGCGCAGGGAGAAAAATACAATTTAGTGTGGGAGAAAGGGTTACATGGAGGCTGGGGTTGTGGGGTAGCTGGGCACTATAGGTACAGTGGAACAACAAGGCTTTGAGCGATCTTTTGAATTATTGGTATGCCTCATGTCCAGGGAGAGAGAATTCCATAACTTGGGGGCCACAATAACAAAAAAACGAATTGTCTTGTGATGTCCAAACTTAATTGACTGTGAGAAGGAAGAAACAGAAGAGACATCTGGGAGGATCGCAGGCAAAGGGAAGAGATTCAGGTATAAGGGACCAAGAATTTGGAGAAATAATCTGGAGCTGAAGGAGAAAGACCCTTATACATCAAGGTTATGATTTTGTGCTTTATGCGAGCTGAAACAGGGAGCCAATGCTCAGAGCTTAGAAGCAGTGTTATGTGGTTGAAGTGATGTTCGTTATGCAGGAATTTTGCAGAGGTAGATTGAATGAGCTGTAGTAGCCTAAGAGCTAATAGTGGTAGAACTGCATAGAGGACATTGCAATAGTCCACACGAGGAATAAGTAAAGAATCAATATACACAGGAAGGAAGACGATAGAAACAGTTTTTAGCTGTATTTATGTAGAGCAGAAAAGGCAGAGTGAAGATCCAAGTCAATCTGATTTTTAAAAGCAAGCTTGACAGTGTGTCCTGCAATCAGTGGGAGAAATGGTGTTGCACATCCAGAGTTGGGAAAGTGTATAGCTATGCTTTAGATGACATTTAGGAATAGAAGGTTGTTTTTTAGCCAGAAGGAGACCAGCGACAAACAGAAGTTAAGTCTGCTGGTAGTGGAAAAAGATGTAAAAGTTGAAATAGTCTGTAATTCATCCACATAGCAGTAGGGACAGCAACCTTGAGATTTTATCACTGTCAGCAAGGGAGCAAACAATATTAAACTGGCTAGGCAATAGGACAGATCCTCAGGGAACACCACAAGTAGCTTTCTTAGTTGTATAAAAGGAATTGCTGTATGATACTTAAAAAGATTGATCTGACAAGAAGGATTGAAATTAGAGTAGTACTTGGCCTGAGAGACCGACAGTGCTAAGGTGAGTCAGAAAGAATCTATGGTCCTCCAAGTCATATGCAGAAGACAGGTCAAGCAATACTTGGATAACCGATGAATTTTGGTCTGAGGAGGTGCTTATTTGATTATACATTGCCATGAGGGGTGCTTCAGTGCTGATGTGGCTGCAAAGCTAGAGATTTGTCTAAGAATGGGTCAAATATAAGAGTGCTATTTTTTCTAGAACTTTGGAGAAAATTTAAAGGTTCGAGATTAGGCAGGAGCTGCAGGGTCAGTCAGATTAAAATGACATTTTAACATAGCAGTCTTAGGGCCCTGTTTACTAAGGTGTGCTAGCGTTTTTAGCACGTGCTAAAAATTAGCTTGCGCTAACCGTGTAGACGCCCATGGGAATATTATGGGCATCTACATGGTTAGCATGCACTAACACTTAGAGAGCGCTAAAAACGCTAACGTGCCTCTTGCATGGCTTAGTAAACAGGGCCCTTAAAAAACTAGACTGAATTAATCGGTTTTCTGAATATATGACTCAGTAATATACAGTAATGAACTGCCTCAAAGCAAAAACATACTTTTAAGTTGAAAGTTGTACTATACTATACTATACTGTCGGAGTTTACTATACCACTGTTATTCCAAAAGGATTCAAAGCGGTTTACAATTAATAAAAAGAAACTCCAAAAATCAGTAGAGAATAACAATCTCACAAGATTAAATTAAATAAAGTTTTAAAAACAAAATTTAAAAGCTGAACAAACTGCTCAAATAAGTAAGGACTCCTTTTACTAAGTGGCATTAAGCCCAACGTGGGCTTACAGCTTGCTATACAGGAAGTACCACTGGGCTACCGCAGCAGCCCAATCAGTACTTCCCACCCCTAGTATGTCGTCATTTCTGGCGCTACAAAAATGTATTTATTTTTGTAGCACCGGAGTGTACCCAGCGGTAATTAGGTAGTGCCGCTCGCTGCCCAGTTACCACCGGTTTAATATGGGAGCCCTTACTAACACCTCAATGGGTGGTGGTAAGGGCCCCCACCCCGAAATGGCCACATGGCAAGTGCTTTACTTGCCGCCTGGCCATTTCCTGTAGGAAAGTGAAACTTCCTTTTTACCAGCTGAGGTAAAAGGGGGCCTCAGTGCACGTTTAAAACACAAGCCAATGTCAGAGCCAGCCCCCTTTTGCCGCAGCTTGGTAAAAGGGGCCCTAAGTTTTTAACATTTTCCTAAAACAAGAATAAGAAAGTGAATGCCATAAGTCCAAAAGTAATCTATCCCATATTCTAGCCCAGCAAAAGGAAAAGAGGCCTTGAGAATGGATTTAAAATGAATATTCTTTAATGAGGAAAAACCCAACTTATCAAGAAGCCTACGTTTCTTTCTACAGATGGAAAAACCAGCAGCTCACTTAAACCTTTAGAATTTAAACAAAATTTTGATTTAAAAGTCAAACAAAGGACTTTAAATCAATGCATTTCCTTATCATTAACCAATGGTAGAATAAGAGATATACTATCAAAGCATCTAATACCACTGATCAATCTAATGGCTGTATTTTGCATCAGTTGTAAACGTTTTAACTGCTTTACTGAGATATGAAATTTAAGTGAGTTGCAGTAATCCAGTTGTGGTAACAGGACAGCCTGAGCAACTAATCTAAAATCTTCTTCCATAATATGAATTGTATTGCCCGAAGCTGTCGAAGCTTAAAGAAAATTTTTCTACTGAGAGCATTAATCTGTTTTTCGTAAGACAAGTTAGAGTCAAGAATTACACCCAACATTCTGGAATGATCCTCAATATTTCACTCCTACCCTGAAGCCAGTGTAATTATTGTATTTGGCAATTTAGCTATATCTCCAAACCAAAATGCCTTTGTCTTCCATTTATTTAATTTTAAAAAGTAACTCGTAGCCCAGTTATCGATCAATGAGATATAGGACCCTGTTTACTAAGCTGTGCTATAGATGCGTTAGTGTCTTTAACGTGCACTAAACATTCATGCGTGCTAACGCTAGAGATGCTCATAGGCATATGTAGGTGTCTCTAGTGTTTAGCACATGCTAATTTTAGCATGCACTAAAAACACTAGCACACCTTAGTAAACAGGGCCTATAATATTTGATATAATTTAATGTACTATCCCACCTAGGCAAAATAGTATTCAAAAGGAATATATCATCTACATAATATAATCTAAAATTTTCATTGTCATGGTCGGCAGTGGCGGCGACGTCCATGCCTTGCTCAGGGCAATCATCAGTGCCCTGTTCCCCCTTCTAAAATTAGCTGCAGTTCCAGTCAGTGACCTGTGGGGTCACTGTAGAGTGGTGGAGGCCAAGCTGGTGATGTCATCAGCACTGAGCACTTCTTAAGCTGGCTTCTGAGATTGCTCAGTGTTCTGGCAATTATCCTTGATGGGGTCCAGGTCTGCCTGGGCTCTGCTAGTTCCAACCAGGGGCGTATCTGGACTCTGGCAGTAGGGGGGGGCCAGGGCCAGAGGGAGGGGGCACATTTAGCCCCCCCCCCCCGGCACCACCAACCCCCCCCCCCCCGCCATTGCCAGAGCCCCCCCTGCCACCAACGACTCCCCCCCGCCATTGCCAGAGCCCCCCCCCTGCCACCAACGACTCTCTCCACCTCCATTCCCGCCGCCAACCCTCCCCCGCTGACGTTGTTTACCTTTGCTGGCGGGGACCCCAACCCCCACCAGCCGAGGTCCGCTTCCGCCTGCTTTTAAAACTAATTCTTCAGCTGGCGGGGGACCCGAACCCCCGCCAGCCGCCGAGGTCTTCAAAGTTCTTTTTCGTCGTCCTCCTCCGTGGCCATGCTGTACGCTGCTGATTCGGACGTCTGTCTGACGTCACACCACGTTGTACGCACGTACAACGTGGTGTGATGTCAGACAGACTCCGAATCAACAGGGTACAGCATGGCCACGGAGGAGGACGATGAAAAAGAACTTTGAAGACCTCGGCGGCTGGCGGGGGTTCGGGTCCCCCGCCAGCAAAGGTAAACAACATTAGTGGGGGAGGGTTGGCGGCGGGAGGGGGGCCAGGGCGAAATCTGCGGGGGCCCAGGCCCCTGTGGCCCCACGCAGATACGCCCCTGGTTCCAACCCTTGTTTCTTTGCGAGGCCGTGGCCTAAAGCTTTGCCTACATCTTTCTCCTTATACTGTCTTCCTGTGGAAGCCTGTCTTCAAGCCAGGTAGTCTTGAGAGGTAAAGCTTTGCTACAGCTTTCTCCTTATGGCAGGGGCATAGCCAGACTTCGGCGGGAGAGGGGGTCCAGAGCCCGAAGTGAGGAGGCACATTTTAGCCCCCCCCCCGGCGCTGCCGACCCCACCCAGCCATTATTGACCCCCCCCCCCGCTGATGACGACCCCCCCGCCATTGCCGACCCCCCTCCGCCAACAACCCCCCCAGCCATTATCGACTCCCCCGCCTCCGCCAGCTTTGACAACCCCTGCTGACGACCCTCTCGACCCCCCTCCCACTGCCAACCCTCCCCCGCCATCGCCTACCTTTGCTGGCGGGGGACCCCAATCCCCGCCAGCCAAGGAGGTCCTCTTCTTCCCGCGAAGGCTTCATTCTGTTTCTGACGTCCTGCACGACAACGTCGTTTTTTTAAGGGCCCTGTTTACTAAGCCATGCAAGAGGCACGTTAGCGTTTTTAGCGCTCTCTAAGTGTTAGTGCATGCTAACCATGTAGATGCCCATAATATTCCCATGGGCATCTACACGGTTAGCGCATGCTAATTTTTAGCACGCGCTAAAAACGCTAGCACACCTTAGTAAACAGGGCCCTAAGACTGCTATGTTAAAATGTCATTTTAATCTGACTGACCCTGCAGCTCCTGCCTAATCTCGAACCTTTAAATTTTCTCCAAAGTTCTAGAAAAAATAGCACTCTTATATTTGACCCATTCTTAGACAAATCTCTAGCTTTGCAGCCACATCAGCACTGAAGCACCCCTCATGGCAATGTATAATCAAATAAGCACCTCCTCAGACCAAAATTCATCGGTTATCCAAGTATTGCTTGACCTGACTTCTGCATACATGTATGACTCGGCTGGCGGGGATTGGGGTCCTCCGCCAGCAAAGGTAGCCCGCAGCGATGGCGGGGGAGGGTTGGCAGCAGGAGGGGGGGTCGAGAGGGTCATCGGCAGGGGGATCCAGGGCCAAATCTACAGGGGCCCTGGCCCCACGTAGCTACACCACTGCCTTATGCTGTGTTCCAGTGGAAGTCTGCCTTCAAGCCTGGTAGTCCTGAGAGGTCAAGCTTTGCTACAGCTTTCACCTTATGCTGTGTTCCTGTGAAGCCTGCTTTCAAGCCTGGTAGTCCTGAGGAGTAAAATCTTTGCCTTCAGCTTTCACCTTTGCTTTGGTCCAGTGAAGCCTGCCTGCCAAGCCTGTGAGTCCAGAGCCTTCAGTGCCTCAGCTGAGTTTCCTGTCGCCCACAGTGAGTCCTTGGTTGCTGTATGCAGCGAGTGGCTTTGTGCTGTGTTTGGGACTGTGTGGGCTGGATGACGGGGAGTTCCGCAGGTGCAGCGGCTGAAGCCACGTCTCGAGGCATCTCTGGACGAGGGAGCGGTGCTTGGAGCTTGGAGGGGTCTGTGTGAGCTGTTCCTGGCCCTTGGTTGCTGTGCTGGGCCGTTTAGTCTTCTGCCTTGCGAGCATCAGCTCAGGTTTGGCTTCTTCACCTTGCTTGCCTTGGGAGCGTCGGCTCAGGCTTTGTTGCTTTGTCTTGCCTGCCTTGGGAGCATTCTGCTTGGGTGCCTCAGTGACTATTTGCTTGGCTTAGGTGACATCCCTGGTCTTCAGTGAGCGGTGTGTGGCCCACTCTTTCCTCTACCTACGGTGCAGGTCCTTAAGAGACTTTTCCCTTTCCCCTTTGTTTTGCTTCTGCTCTACTCTGGTTTTGAGGGAGCTTGCTGTGGTTGTTCTGCGGCTCATCTGAGTGTACTGACAGAATGAACCCTTTTCTTAACCACTAGTGGTGTTACCGCTGTCAGCCAAGTATTGCCTGTTTGTCTTTGTCCTGCTAGGATGGGCCCTTTGCCTAGTCTATTGTGTTCTATTGTAGGCCATATGTTTGAATTGTTCTGTTAGTATTGAGATGCGCAGCTAGGCTGCTTATGTTTGATTTCCCTATACAGCTAGGCTGTTCTACTTTACCTTCACTGTATACTTTATGCTTTGCACTGTTTCCGCTAGTAGTGAGATGCGCAGCTAGGCTGCTTATGTTTGATTTCCCTATACTGCTTGGCTGTTCTGCTTTACCTTATTCTATGTTTTATGTTTGCCTTGCTTCAGCTAGGTTATACTGTATAGCTAGGCTGCCTGTTTTCCTTTCTGTGCCGTTTGACTACCTTTTTAGCATTGTGTTTTTTTGCTACTAATAAAACTGCCTCAGTTCATCTCCACTTGTGGTCCAGTCCAGTATGGGAGTACTCTTAGTTCTGAGGGCACTCGGTTTACCCAGAGGTGGTTGTGTGATTCTCACGCAGACACCTCTGGGCCAAGGGCTCACAAACGTCACAACAATGCCTATGAAACCAAAGGTTCATGTATTAGTGTATAAAAATGTGCATTGCATAAAAAAAAGCACAGAGAAGGCTGGGTGCCTTCATTTAGGTGTCCAGAGGACTTGCAGGAGAAGCCTTTCCTACATTGTGTGTGGAAAAAACGGGACCCTCAACAGTTTTCCAAATATTCCAAAAATAAATGGACTATTATTTAAAGAATTATTACTATTATTGACAGGTGTTACTGTAAGATGCTGTAATAACTGGATGATCCCTGCTTTCAAAATGACATTCAAGAAGTGACCATTAAGAACCATTTTAGCGAAATGGAGTCTAGCGAAGAAGATAAAGTTGTGATTACGTTTCCGCGACAAATAAAGCATGCTGTGTAAAGCGTTCGTTAAGGGAGTTTCCAAATAAAAGTTGGACTAATGTATTTTCAAAGGCTATACTAACCCTCCTATTTACTAAGCCACACTAACAGCTGCTGCGCAGCAATGCCAACATAGCCCATTCATATTGAATGGGCTGTGTCCGCATTAGCGCCTGGCAGCCGCTAGCACAGCTTAGTAAACAACGGGGTAAATGTTTAATCAATTGCACAGCATTTTGAAACTATGTCAGGGGTCCCATTTTTTCCAGATGCCATGTATATCAGAACCTAGGTGACTAGGTTCCATTATAGGATACTAGCAAACCCGGTATTAGCATTCCTAATATTTATGTATTTATTTATTTATTTATTTATTCATGGTTTGATAAACCTCTTTAAGGAGCCCTTTTACTACTCCAAGGCAAAAAGTGGCCTGCGGCAGTATGAGCACGTCTTTTGTGCGCACGCTGGGCCAGTTTTTACCACGTCCTGGAAAAATGGCCTTTTTTAAGGGGACGGAAAATAAAAAAACACACGTCCATTTTCGGCCTGAGATTTTCGGCCTAAGACCTTACCACCACCCATTAACTTAGCGGTAAGATCTCATGCGCTACCCAGGTGGTAGGCATGCAGCGCGCATACACTGCCGTCTACCGCTACGTATGTGCCACACGCTAGAAAATAGAAAATATTTTCTACCATATCTTTTCAGTGCACACCAAATTCAGAATTACCGCTAGGGGCACGCGGTAGCTGGGAGATAATGCGAACTTGGCACATGCTGGACGCACGTAGGCCCTTATGTGCCTTTGTAAAAGGGCCCCTAACTGACAGATCAAAGTGGTTTAGAAGCAAAATAAAAGCAAAGAAAAGAACTACAATATTCAGTAGGAAAGTAAAACATACATACAAGAACACCACAAATTTAAAATAGCATCCAGCAAAAAACCTGACATTCATACATACCCTCTCCCAAATACCGGCGCCCAAGAGAGTGGCCTCACTTACTGGAATATGCCTGCTGGAGCAACCATGCTTTCAAAAGCGCCTTAAATTTTATTTTACATTAAATAAAATTGTAAAGGGCTGCATACGACTGGTAGCGCTATAGAAGTGATTTATAGTAGTAGTAGTAAATTCACTCTGTATAGACTATGGCATGGAGTTCCACAGATGTGGAGCAATAAAGAAAAAAGCACTGTGATGTGTAATTTCCATTTGAGCTACACAAGACCATGTGATGATCATTTTGGAGTGCAAGGCACATGACGAGGAGTAAGGAATGATCAGTGAGGAAAGATACAAAGGTGTACCCTGACGGAAAGCTTTAAAAGCCAGAAACAATCTCCCCTGTTTACTAAGACGCGCTAGCGGCTGCCATGCGCTAATGCTGACACAGCCCAATGACTTTGAATGGACTGTGTCGGCATTGCCGCGTGGCCTAGTAAACAGGGGGGGGGGGGGGGGGAATGTTTTGAATTGAATACAATAAAAGACCGAAAGCCAATGCTGGTTTTTCAAGGCAGGTGTGACATGGTCGAATTTTTGTAAGTGGCAAAGGAGGCGAATAGCTGTATTTTATAATGTCTGGAGTTTTTCGAGTAGTGAATTCAAAATACTTAAATAAATGATATTGCAATAATCCAATATTAGGCACCCTCATTTACACCAGCCATAGAGTATAGGCACCTAAATGTATCAGGGACATGCATAAGTTATGTGTGTAAGTGGGAGTCTCGCCCATATGTACCCTTGAGTACACCCTTTGCAAATACACAGATATTTGCAGAATAGTGTTTAGATGCCCTGCTAGCACTTATGTGGGTGTGTGCAGACATATGTACATAAATGCTAGTTCTAGACATTTCCATGTGGAGGAGTAGCCTAGTGGTTAGTGCAGCGGACTTTGATCCTGGGGAACTGGGTTCGATTCCCACTGCAGCTCCTTGTGACTGTGAGCAAGTCACTTAACCCTCCATTGCCCCAGGTACAAAATAAGTACCTGTATATATGTAAAGTGCTTTGAATGTGGTTGCAAAATACCACAGAAAGGTGGCCCCACATAGCTACGCCCCTGGGTGGGAGCACTTACCACCACCTATTGAGGTGGCGGTAAGGGCTCCTGCACTACTCCGGAAGTAACTGGGCAGCTTGTGACACTGCCCAATTACTGCAGGGTACACACCAGCGCTACAAAAATTAAAATATTTTTGTAGCACTGGAAATGGCTCGCACTGGGGATGGGAAGTACCACCAGGCTGCCGAAGTAGCCTGGCGGTATTTCCCTTTTAGTGAGAGGTAAGCCCGCGTTGGGCTTACCACTGCTTTGTAAAAGGCCCTCTCAAGTTCCTCATCGGTCCATGTTTTTTTAATATATAAACAAACTTCACTGTGAATCTATTCTCCAGTCAAGGATTTCAAAGTCTGTTATATATTGAAAAACACAGAAGTATAATCTATTTTAAGCTTCAATTATGAGAGGCACCGCCTCGTATTCATCAGTTCAAGACTTTGAAATCCTATATTGACTGGCAAAGTAGATTCACAGTGAAGTTTATTTATACATTTGAAAAACTGGACCCATGAGGAATTTGAGTGTGGCATGGAAATGTTTTGTTTTACACTTGGAAAGTTTGATTCACCCACTTTCTGATGGGCCACAAAAATATGTTTTTCAATTGATGATTCTCTTCTTCAGTAGTTACTTCTCTTAATAACTATGGCATTAACCTAGTACATCATTATTATTTTTAAAAAATTCCCTCTGTATTTTTGGTTGCAATTTTTTTTTCTCCATTAGGGAGTTGTTTTGCACTGCAGTTGGTTTCAGTGTTTAGACTGAAGCCTGTGATGAGAACCCTATTAAGGGGAAGACCTTCTTTGTAGGCATCCTAGGCTTTAGAGGTTTCCTTTATTTAAATTTATTATATATATGAAGTCTTAGGTTAATAACCATTGGTTAGAGCAATATTTTGGTTAAGTTTCCACAAAATATATAAAGTATAGTTTTAAGGAACCTTTGTTTGATGTTGTCATCATTATAGAATACCATCTAGGAAGATGTGCGAGTCAATGCAAATTGGTGCCTATTAGCGCCAATCATTGATTGATAGCGGCCACTTATTGGTGCTAATTGGCTCATTAGTCAATTAAATTGTGCCGACAAATTGGATATGTGCCCAAATTTGTGTGTACGATATTAAGCACCATTTATAGAATTTGGGGGTCGGTGCCTAAGTTTAAACAACCTGTTATAGAAAGAGGGTGATAATTACTTTTGATTATTGATAAAAACAAAATATCAAATGAAATAAAATGAATTATCGGGCCCATAGGTTTTGGTCCCACCCTTGGCCCACCCCAAATCACTTCCCTTTTCTGGAGTTATCTTTGGCCAATCTGTATTCCGCCTCTCTTTCCTATCACTGACACAGATCATTCTATCAAATTTAACTACTCTATTTAGTTTGTAAGCCACATTGAAACAATGTCAATTGGAAAATGTGGAATATCAATGTCAAAATAAATAAATAAAATAAAGTTATGTCAAAGGCGGGGCAGGGTGCAGCAGAAGGAAGACACTGGGGTTGACACAGGTAGAGTTAGGGAGGGAAAAACTGCCTTTAAAGGTAGATGGGGGAAGGTGGCCTGAGACAGAAAGAGAGAGGGAGTTGCCGGCTCTTCTTTTTCCCTGCACATGTCACGCCGCAGGGTAAACTCTGGGCCAGTGACATCACAGGCTTAGGCATTTGGTGCCCTTTATCTCTGGCGCCCTGGGCCACAGCCTCACCTGGTCCATAGGTTAAGCAGGCCCTGCAGTCAGAGTTGCCACTAACCACATAAATACTTTGGAACATCAAGACCTTTAAGTCATGTCTTTCTCCACACAGTAAGGCAATATTCCAAGAGAAGAGATCAAGAAATCTTTATCCAACCTGAAGAAACAAGAAGACAAGTTTGAAGAGACACATATTGATGTTTGCTACAAGGAAAATAATAAGAGAGAAATGATAGGACTATACTGAGCTATACTTGCACCCTGTGTGACTCACCCATTGGTACCTGCCTCCCCCCTCATATTGCCCATTTCACCGCTGCCGATGAGAAGAGACAGTGGGCTAGGAGTAATTTTTGTGCCCGTTCATAGGCGCCCGGTATAAGAGGCTTGGACTGGCTAAACCTCCCCTGCTGTGCTCTGAGAGGTTTAAATTGTTGATTTACCTCCATCCTCACAGCAGGAGCTGCAGTGAAAGCCCTCTAGCCTTGTGTAACCAATTGTAGAAATTGGTTTATGGTTTGTTTACCTTACTGCTGGGAGAGCAGGGGGAGGGGGGGGGGGGTTGGCTGGGTTGTCAGGGAGATATTTAAGGAGGATGACTTTCTGACCTGCACTGAGAACAGATAGCAGCAGAATCGGACAACCAGACAACAAAGGTAGAAAAGATCATTTTATTTTCATTATAGTGTTTGGAATATGTCCACTTTGAGAATCAGGTGCTCAACATTAAAAGTTTATATTTATTTACTTATTTATGGCATTTTATCCCACATTAAACATAAATTAGGGTGTTTTGTGGCTCTACATCAGAATTGTGATGATATGATCCCTTGTTTCATATTGTTGATGGTCTGCATTTTCCGTATGGGTGGTATATTGGTGTATTAGGTTCTGCCCAGTGTAATATTTATGGTACAGTAAGGTTCTGAGTGCGTTTTTGCACAAAGTTGTGCATAGTGTTTTGCAGTTGAGCGATTGTGCTTAGAATATGCTTTGAGCAACCACTTTATTCTTTGACATATGATACATATCTAATATCTAAATTTAATAAAAGGTATTAATTGTGACTTTTAATTTTATTTATTTTTCTGTGTGTTATCATACAATTATGGATTTAAGCTCCACCCCTGGCCCCACCCCCAAACCCCCCCCCTTTAGCCTCCCCAAACAGTTGGGCCACCGACCGCCTATGTGCCCATTCATATTCACGCCCCCTGCGGCTGCATATCTGACACAGCTCTTTAGTATGATGCTGAGAAATGGTGAAAAAGAGAAAGAAAAGAATGAAAGAAGGTAAACAGAGGGGAAAGGGCTCTAGGTGTATTTCATTCTAGATGAGCCAGTGGATTTCCCTATGAAATGAGTTAATAGCACAATGTGAACAGCAGAAAAGCAATATTGCCATCTTGTGGTTTGAGTACAAATAGCATGCTCAGCCAGACCCTGTTGCACAGAGGTGATGGGAGAAGTGATGGCTGCTAGTTTGCAAATCTGGAAACCCACAACAGGAATAGTTTTCAACTTTTTAAGAGTTAAGGAACATTGTGATCCCATAGTGCCCACACACACCAGCCTCAACCATCTGTCCCTCAGTGCCCCACCCCACAAGTTTCAAATATTGCCCCTCTGTGTCTCCAGCCTTACCTTTATTTAATGTATCCCTCAACCTCATTTTTTCCTTTCAGTGCTCCCCCCCCCCCCCCATCCACACACACACACCTCTGGTTCAATCACCACCACTTAGGCAGTAATTCTGTAAAGTGGGTGCCAGGAGAAACAGGGGTGATATATCAGATACTGATGTTGAAATATTTGAAAGATATTAATCTGCAAACATTTTCCAGAGACAGGAAGGCAAAAGAACTAGAGGACATGAATTGAAGTCGAAAGGGGGCATACTCAGGAATAATGTTAGGAAGTATTTCTTCACGGAGAGGGTGGAAAGATACCTGGAATGCCCTCCCACAGGAGGTGGTGGAGATGAAAACGGTAACTGAATTAAAAAATGCATGGGATAAACACAAAGGAATCCTATTTAGGAGGAATAGATCCAAAGAAGCTTAGTGTAGATTAGGAAGCAACACCAGAAATTGGGAAGCAAAGACAGTACTGGGCAGACTTCTATGGTCTGTGCACTGCTTATGGCTGAAAAGACTTGGATGGGCTGGGTTGGAGCTTTTCAGGGGCTTCAACGACAACATCAGAAATTTTTGAACAAGGACATTGCTGGGCAGACTTTTAAGGTCTATGCCCTGAAACTGGCAAGCGCAAATCAAGACCAGGTATACATATAAAGTATCACATACCATAAGTAATGAATTTATCTTGTTGGGCAGACTGGATGGACCATACAGGTCTTTATCTGCCATCATCTACTATGTGTAACATCTAGATGCCACCTATGCACATATACTGGTATTTATATATGTAAATGCATAAAGTCTGCTTAAATGCTATTCTATGAAAAAAGATATGTAAATGTGATGGTGCATAATTTGGAGGTGGGTCTACACATGAGCATAGTCTGGGTGGGATGTTGGCAGGCACACAGTTATGAATATAAATTATATAATGCTAAAATGTATGCACATGTTCTAGTAATTTAGGTGTAACCAGCTCTAAAGCTGGCTTACGTGTTAGTGCTTAAATTGTAAATAGGCTGGTATTCTATAAGGGAAAGTAAATGCCAACTTTTCTTTATAAAATAGGCACCAGGTAGGAGCCCTCAAAGGACCAAATTCTAGAAATGGTACCTAAAACAAATCTATAAAAGTCTATAAAAATTCTATAAAAATCAGCACTGAAAAATATCATGCTAGTGCTATTCTATAAACCTCATCTAAAGTTAGGACTGTCCCCATGACTAAAATTTAGGCGCAACCATTTATGCCAACTAAAACCTGGTATAAATGCTTGTGCCTAAGTTAGGCACGGATCGGTCATATTCTATAACAGTGTGCATAATTTTAGGAATGCTCATGACCCACCCATGCCTCTCCCATGGGCACAACCCCTTTTGTGACCCACGCATTAGAATTTACACACACCATTTTACAGAATATGCTTAGAAAGTTGTGTGTGTACATTCTAATTAGTGCCGATAATTGTTTGTTACTGGCCAATTATCAATTCTGATTGGCTTGTTAAACAATTAAGTTGCATACGCAATTTGGCTATGCAACTTTAGTCACCATATATAGAATCTGGGGGTAGATGCATAAAAATACGAGCACTGCAATAGAATTGCTCTCTTAGAGGTAATGTTGTCTCTCTGCAAATTGTGTTGGGGGTCTTCATTGCCCATTCCAATTCCAGCCGCATTTGCGCATGCTGCTCATCCAGACCTTGGCTAGGTCCAAGGCACGGTTGTGCAATGTAGGCATGGCACAAGCACAATAGGATAACTCACTACCAGACAGTAAAGGAGCTGAGTAGCAGTAAACACAGGTAAGGGAAAGGGGAAAATGGAATGGGATTTGATATACCACCTTCTGTGTTTTGTTTTGTTTTGTTTTTGGTGCAACTATATTCAGAGCAGTCTACATAGTATATACAGGCACAGGAGCCAACTCTATGGGCGCTGTGGATGTTTGAGCACCCCCAATATTGAGAAAATTGCTTGTACGTGTCAACGGAGGTGTTATTTCCATTGGGCTTAGCACCCCCAATAATTTTGAAAAGCTGGCTCCTATGTATACAGGTACTTATTTGTACCTGGGGCAATGGAAGGTTGAGTGACTTGTCCAGAGTCACACTGAGCTGTAGTAGGAAACAAACCCAGTTCCCCAGGCTCAAAGTCTGCTGCACTAGCCACTAGGCTACTCCTTCACTTCAGAACTTAGAAGAACCGTTGTGCCAGCCAGTGTCTGCCTAGCTTTTCTTATATATGATCACTGATTAGACATACCGCTTGCTAGTCCATGGACTTATCCAGGAGTCAGGAATGTCTTTCTACCAGTGCAGCTCTTGTTTCCTTAAACTTGTCTTGAATCTGTGGCCACTGCCATTCAGCTGAAAGTCTTGTTTCTGGTATGCAGGGTCATTTATTTATTTATTTATTTTAGCACATTTATCCCACATTTTTCCCCCTGTTAGCAGGCTCAAAGTGGCTTACAATGTACTGATTAGGCTAGCGCCAGACCAGTGGTGAAACGGTTACAATTAAAATTGAGAGGATAGAAGGAACAGGGTGAGAAGAAAAAAAGGGGAAAGGGAAGAGAGTCTAAAATGATCCCAGGAAATGTTGTTAGGAAGGACTGCAGATGATATGTAGAAACTTTGGGTCATGGCTTTAAATCCCAGAAAGCCTCATACAGGAAACCTAATTATTTTTTATTTACACTTTGGTAAGTGCCACAAACCTTGTGGCCTGCTTTAAAAGGGGTTGCACTAGTAACTGCTATTAATCATTATTGTTATTCGTTTAAATAGTGCTACAAGGTGCAACACAACACTGAACAGACACAAGTAAGAGAGAGTGTCTTCTCAAAGGAGCGTAAAAGTAGTCAAGACACACAGACATGACAAATAAGATTTGTAGAGTGTGAAATGGAAGTCATGGAGTTAATGTTTAGAATGGTTTGCTGTGGTGAAAAAGGTTAGGGGAAGGCTTACACTACAAAGAGAAAGTGGAGGGGAGTAATTAGGATACATAGAAGCACAGGAAATGGAGGCCGATAAAGGTCATATGGCCTATCCAGTCTGCCCATCCATGCCAACTGCTATCCCTTCCTCTCCCTTAGAGATCCTGTGTACTTGTCCTCTAAGTTAGCATACAGTGACTTGTCATACACTGTCACTACAGCAAATAGTGTACACTCCTTCTATTCTCCTGAGACCCTATATGCGGACATCTTCTTCAATAAAGCTTTTTTCCTCTAAAAAGGGTTTCTTCTTGTATCCCATTTACACATTTGAAGGTATTGGAATGCCGCTGGTGTATCTTCTGACTCTCCTCTCCCCCTATGCATTCATATTTAATCCTTAAGTCTCACATCATAAGGGCTTTGGTGTAGTCCCCGCACCATTTTGACAGCCTCTCTCTGGACTGCCTCCAGCTTATCTGTGTCCTCTCAGAGAAACAGTCTCCACAACTGGACACAATGAACTAGATTGTACAAATGGCACCTAAAATAGCGCTTAGCACCGAGCACCGCAACTACATTTAGGTGCAACCATTTACACCAATGAAATCCTGGTGTAAATCCCCACACGTAAATTAGGTGAGGAGCCCGCTAATTCTATAGCACCACAAATAAATTTTAGGAATGCCCCTGACCCACTCATGCCCCCTTTTTGGAGCTACACATTAGAATTTATGTGCACCGCTTTATAGAATATGGGTAAAAAGATGCGTGTGGAAATTCTAGTTATTGAATTGCCAATAATAGCTTGCTATTGCCTAATTATTAGTTCTGATTGGCTCATTAATCAATTAAGTTGCACACACAAATTAGGCATGTGTCCAAATTTGCGCATGCAACGCAAAGTACCATATATGGAATCCGGGGAAATGAGGGTAATTCTAAAAGGAACCGCCTAGTTTTACACCAGCTGTAAGGCCTAGAAGATATATATATGTTCTCTATTTTATAGGTGCTGACTTTTCTACTTAGAATAAAGTTAAAACCTATAGTAGGCTTCCTGTTATATAATTATCTCCAATATTCCAGTAACATCACACATACACGGAAGCATTATCTTTTTCTTCTATTTTCAGTTGCTATACAGGGGAACCTCCACAGGAGGGATTACTCCAAGTTCAGTGAATTCTTGAGACCACAAATGCCATAGGAACTGCTCCATATGTACATAAGTATTGCCATACTGGGACAGACTGAAGGTGCATCAAGCCCAGCATCCTATTTCCATCAGTGGCCAATCCAGATCAAAAGTATTTGGCAAGATCCCAAAACAGTACAATACATTTTATGCTGCTTATCCTAGAAACAAGCAGTGGATTTTCCCCAAGTCATTTTAATAATGGCTTATGAACTTTTCTTTTAGGAAGCCACCAAAATGTTTTTTAAACCCCGCTATGCTAACTGCTTTTACTATCTGCCAATTTTCAGTGCACCGCCGGCTACGTTTTGCAGCCAAATCCGGTTGCATCAGTAGCTGGGATATCTTTGGCGAGTTCAGACTTAAATGGAAAGTTAAGTTCAAACCGGCCAGAAATAAACCAGATATTCAATGCCAGTCACCGGAAACGGACCGGCATTGAATATCCAGGCTCAGCCCTGACCATGGAAGACAGCCCGGCTACCTCCTGCGGTCTGAATATCAGCTTCACTGTGTTCTTTTGTTGTTTCTAATATCACAGCATGGTTTGTATCTGATTATAATTTAAAATTCAATAAAGAAACAATCATTGATGAGGACTTAATGAATTTCAGTATAAAAAGGACATTTGTAATAATGCTGTATTTTTGCTGGACTAATGGGTCTTTTTATTAAGCTGCGGTAAGCACTAACGCGTGCTTGATTTAGGTTAAAAAGCACTATTGTGGAGGTGGGGGTGGGTCTGGGGTGGAGAGTAGGCATGCTCTGTGCTAATCGGTTAGTGCAGCTATATCGCTGTACACTGGCTGGTTAGCACAGTGGTACCCAAACCTGGTCCTGGAAGTACCCCAGCCAGTCAGGCTTTCAGGATACCCACAATCAATATTCATGAGAGAGATTTCCATGCACTGCCTCCACTTCATGCAAAGCTATCTCGTGAATATTCATTGTGGATAGCCTGAAAACCTGACTATCTAGGGTGCTTCCAGGAGGTCCAGGCTTGGGAACCACTAGGTTAGCAAGTGGGTAGTGTGTGAGCCCTTACCACCTACAAAATAGGTGGCAGTAAGGGCTCACGCACTAACGAGGAAATTAGCACTGTGCTATTAATAGGAAAAAATGAAAAATGGGGCCATTTTACTGCTGTGCTTAAAGTGGCCTCTCAGCACATGGGAAAGACCCACCCTAGGGATAGCACAGGCCACTTTTTAACGTGGCTTAATAAAAGCGCCCCTTACTTTTTTTTTTGTTTTTGCAGGAATTCTTTTGGCATTATTAATAATTGTTTATATTCACAGATTTGAATAAAGTGTATTGGAAACAACCAGTCATGAGGCAAAGGTATAAGTTGAACTAGGTAGTGTAATACACTTTATTTACAAAAAAAATCAAGGAATCATACACTGCAATCCACAGGGAAGCAGGTTGCTTTGCTCTTTATTAAGCTATTCAAGGCCCAGCAGGCAGGCAGATGCAGTGTAGATATGCCAGTGAGGATTGCTTTGGTTCCGTAGATGTGTCCTTGATTCGAATAGTGATGCTGGTGCCTGCTGGTGCCCAGAGAAATGCACTAATCCATCTGAGCTGGTTTGAACTTGGACAGGAACAGACGACTGCAGAGAGGCAGAGAGTGGGGAAGGGTTTCCTGGACATGCCATCAGGGATCCTGCCCACCACTGTGCTTGGGTTTTTGGTTTTACTTCCAGCGCCCACCAACCTTGCCCTTGCCACCTGTAGCTCCTTTCTTGCTGCTATAATAGGGGAAAAAAATACACATAGTCAGTGTCGGGCATAGTAATGATCCTTAGGGCAGGTTACTGTTGAAGCCTTGTCCTGTAAAGATGAATAATGTTCGGAGAAAAACATCTAGAGGGTGTGCTCGTCTATGTAAAAGGATAGGGGATTCTCCTCCATTTGTTTTCTCTTGTTTTCTTTCTCTTGAGAATTTATACCAGGTAACCAAGCAGTGGCGTACCAAGGGGGGGGGGGGGCGGTGGGGGTGGTCCGCCCCGGGTGTCAGTGGGTGGGGGGTGCTCCGTTGCTGACTGCAGTCAGCCCTCGTCTCCTCTCCATCCTGTGCCTTTAAAAAAAATCTGAAAAGCAGCATGGCAGGCAGCGCTTCGCATCTGCCCTGCCTGCTTGTAAAAGAAAGCGCCGGCAAACTTCCTCGTCGACATCACGACGTTGCATCGGGTCTTCCCTCACTGGGTCCCGCCGTCGTGGGGGGCGGGACCCAGTGAGGGAAGACCCGACGCGACGTTGCGACGTCGACGAGGAGATTTGCCGCTTTCTTCTACAAGCAGGCAGGGCAGACACGAAGCGCTGCCTGCCATGCTGCTTTTCAGATTTTTTTTAAAGCCCCGGATGGAGGCAGGAGACGAGAGCTGTCGTCAAAGGTGGTAGGTGGGTCGAGTTGGGGGGGGGCTTAGATGGGCGAGGAGGGTTTCAGATGGGAGAAGGGGACTGGAGAGGGGGGCCTAAGATGGGAGAAGGGGACGTGGGGTGGGGGGTCTCAGATGGGAGAAGAGGGGAGAAGGGGACTGGGCTGGGGAGAAGGGGTGGGGGTCTCAGATGGGAGAAGGGGACGTGGGGAGGGGGTCTCAGATGGGAGAAGAGGGGAGAAGGGGACTGGGGTGGGGAGGGGGATCTCAGATGGTAGAAGAGGGGAGAAGGGGACGTGTGGGGAGAAGGGGGTGGGGAAGGGGCTGAAAAGGGGTCCCTAATGCAAGGCATGTGGATGAAGGGGGCTAGTACTGGAACTGGGGGCTGAAAAGTGGCAGAGGCTGAAGCTGGGGGGACTGGAGGCTGAAAAGGGGACAGGGAGAAGTGGCTGGGGCTGAAGCTCGGGACTGGTGAGAGAAAAGGGCTGGGGCTGAAACTGCGGACTGGTGGGATAGTGGGGCTGAAAAGGGGGAGCAAGTGGGAGATGTGGGCTGCGGCTAGAACTAGGGGCAGGTGGGATAAGAGGGCTGGAACTGGGGACTGAAAAAAGGGGCAGAGAGAGAGGGGACAGACGATGGATGGATGGATGGATGGATGGATGGGTGGATGGATGGGGGGGAGAGGGAGGGCAGACCCTGGATGGATGGGGGGAGAGGGGGGGCAGACCCTTAATGGATGGGGGGGGGGTGAGGGAGGGCAGACCTTGGATGGATGGGGGGGAGAGAGGGAGGGCAGAAAGTGAATGGAAGGGGGAGAAAGAGGGCAGACAGTGAATGGAAGGGGCAGGGAGAGAGGGCAGACATTGGATGGAGGGGACAGCAGAGAGGGCAGACACTGGATGGCAGAGAAAGAACGAAGACAGGTGCTGGATGGAAGGAAGACAGTGAAAAGAAGATGAGGAAAGCAGAAACCAGAGACAACAAACTGTAAATAAAATATATATTTTTGTTTTTTTTGCTTTAGGATAAAGTAGTATTGTAGCTGTGTTAATAAATGTTTATAATAGAACATGTAAATAAGGTAATCTTTTTATTGGACTAATTTTAATACATTTTGACTAACATTCGGAGAACAAAACCCCCTTCCTCAGGTCAGGTTAGGACACTGTAACACACTATACTGTATTGACCTGAGGAAGAAGGTTTAGGCCTCTGACAGCTAAATGTATTAGTCCAATAAAATGGTATTTTATTTTCTATATTTGTTTTATTTCTATTTGTTAATTTGTAAAGTGGTGATTGATATTTGTTAGTTTTTTTTCCAAATTTACATCTGCTGTCTTTATATTTTGCACAGTACTAGGGGACATTTTCTGTTTCTGTGGTGTTGCATTGTATGCAGAGTCTGGCATCTTGGGGGTTCAGTTTAATTTTTGATAAATAGAAAGTTTATGATTACTTGTTCTATAGTGGATTAGGGTGTATCTGTGTTTGTGAAAAAGACATGACTTTCAGTTGGCATTGACTGTGCAGGATTGACGATCTGTACTATCTGTCTGGTTTCATTTTACAATAGGTGAATTGATGTTCTAGTGCTCACTGTAGTGTTTAAGATTTCTTTTTCCATGTGTGACTCATAGAAATGACTGCTTATGGTATGGTAGAATTGCTCTATAGGTCCTGAGTGTTTTGTATTCTCGGTATGCCTAGTACTGGATTTTGGAGGGGGGTGTTAAAAAATGACCGGCCCCGGGTGTCAACTACCCTAGGTACGCCACTGTAACCAAGGTCAATGGAAATTTCAGACAAAAATTTACCCTTTTAGTATTTTTTCATCCACAGAGGTTGCACACACATGACTGTCAGATGTCTCTGTAGCTCAAATGAATCAATTGTTTAACAAATGTGAATTTGGGTAGGCTGTGCTCGAACACAGGGATGGATTTAATATTATGATACCCATAAGAAGGATGGGGAGGAGGACTCCTCTCCTCCCTCACCCAAAAATCAGAGAGAGTGACAGGGGAGGGTCTAAGTTTTTGAGCACCTTCATAATTTGATGACTTCAACAGGTCCTTATGTTATCTACACCGGAGTCTGCCCCTTGCTCCAACAGACAGCACTGTGGGCAAATCATGGGTGACCTCCCTTCAGTTCTTTAACTTTAAACAGACATCTAAATTGGAGCTTCTCATCTGTCTTGCTGATGGGATTTCAGGATTACCACAACAAACTGGGTATACCTCCAAGAGAGGAGGGAGAAACACCGATCTAGAGAGATGAGGGATGAAGAAACTGGATCCAAGTATGACGTATAGGAGAAAAGAATGGAATCTAAAGGATTAAAAGATTGTGTACTACAGCATAAAAAAAGAATACTTGGACAGCTGTCTCACCAGTCATGGGGTATGCCCTTAACTAGCCATCTGGGGCAAGTGAACTAGACTTGGGGAGACTGGGGGAATTTAATTCCAACTACAAGATTTGAAACTCTCACTTAACCAAGAAACAGTTTTGTTGTACACGCATACCATTAGCATGTAAATGGGAAGCAACCTTACCTACTAAAGACCTTCTTTAACCCCACATTAGTCTGGGGTTATAATTTGTATGGTGCCAGCATGTTGATCACCCAGTGCACCAGCTGCTGGCACATTGTTCTACAAAACTGCCATTTAATAAAGGCATTGAAATAAACCCAGACTCTTACTACCGATGCCTAGCCTAAGGCTCATTTTTTTGTATCACAAAGAAGCAGATTTCTCAGTGATGCATGGGGTGAACCTACATTAATGCAAAACAGAATTCTGCAGTGGTGCAGATTCAGTAACCAGTGTAAAGAAGGCATCAATTCTATATGTGCTAATGTAGTGCTTCTCATCGCTCTCATGGAGGAAACACCTATCCAGTTTGGTTTTCAAGATTACCCCAATGAATATGTACGAGATTGATTTGCATACAATGGGTCTTCAATATGTAAATGTATGTCATGCAAGTTCACTGTGGTAATCCGGAAAATCTGACTGGTTTAAAAATCGCACGACTATCTCATCTGCCTCAAAACCACATAAAACATGGACTAAAGGAGGCCTTCAAAGCTGAGATAGCTCATAAAAGCTCATTTTACATCTCTTGCAGATCACTCTTTGTTTCTCACGCACAAGCCCAAACTGTCACACTGCTTCCAGCTGGAACTAAAACATACAGGGAGATCAGCAAATGAGTTGGAGGATACTTACTGCTTCTGAAGCTGATCAATTCGGCCTCGGAGTGTGGTGATCTGTAAATGATACACATAACCATTTTTTAAAGAGTTGTCATTCAGGGAGCTAGGTTGCTGGGCCCCCTGCTCCCACCCAAGACATGAAAGAACATTACCTGCTGGTGATCTGGTCGTATTGAGTATTGGAATCAACTTTCTTGCATGTAAGAGGGATTTTGTTTCAAAACCCGGGGGGGGGGGGGGGGGATTTTCATGTGGGTTACCATTAAGACATGTTATTTTACCATTAGTCCCAGTTATTAGTAACTAGGAGGTATGCTTACTGACGTGCTCTAAGAAGTTAGCATGGGTTTTAACACATGTAACCATTACATGTAACACATGTAATGCTAACAGCTAGCGCGCATTAAAACAGCCAGTGCGCTAAAAGTCCGGCACTAACTAACTGTTTAGTGAAGGATGGGACGGGGACTGGGCATGGTCTACACATTGCAGTCAGCGAGCATTGGGTACCATACACTAACTGTCAAGTGTGCAGTTAACACTGCTTCACTTAACATTCCCTCAATAGATGGCATTAGGTGTATCCATGTTCATTGCACCTGAACGTCGGGCATGATAGGGAACATGTCCTTGGAGAAACTGCAGAGAGAATGCTGAGCACACCTCCGACAGTTACCTTAGATCTGTTGGGGCCGATACTCAAATCACAGAAGTTAGCTGGGCTACCTCTTGCGGTCAACACTAAGCCCAGATATTCAATGCCGGGCCATTTCCTGTTGAATATCTGGTTTATTTTTGGCTGGTTTAAACTGGCCAAAAATCAGCTTAATCTAATCTAATATTAACATTCTTATGCCGTTCAACCTGATAAAGCTCAAGGTGGATTACAATAGAAAGTGAAACACGGACAAACCCGTTAAAATACAATCAGTTTCAAGGATTAGCCTGCAGCCCTCCTCCTATCTCACATTCCAGAGTCCTTAAAAAATTCGGAAAATAAAACAGTCTTAATTGCCTTCCTAAAAGCAGAATAATAAGTAATATTTCTAATTTCTTTAGGTAGCTTATTCCATAACTCTGGCCCCTTTCCAGTGATAGATCTATGCCTAGCCGGCGATGCGCTCAATATTAGCACATAGGCAGTTATATCACGATACAACCGATTATCCGATAAGTGCTAACCGGCAATATTCAGCAGGAGATAACCGGTTATGGCAAAAGTAAAGCATGTTCATGGACATTTTGGGAGCAATGAAGGGGTAACTGTGAATAGCCTGCACTGTTTGCTATGTACACAAACACTCTTAGCCCACATACATTGCAACCAATTCTGAAAGGAAAATAATGTATGTTGTTTTACTTTGAAAGGTAGCATGTGCAAAAATCTGCCTGCTAAAAAAAACTGCCACATTTTGCACCCACTAATAATGTGGGCAAAAGAAAGGGGCAAAATCGCACCAACAAAGGGGGGGGCAAAATATTTAAGATATCCAATGCATGTGTGCTATTTTCCTATGGTCGTTTGACGTTTCCAAACCCAGAACGTCTATCCCTTTTGAGGAGTGCACTTTTTTTAAAACATGGTCTTTATAAAGACCACTTTACATTTGTCTGCTCAATTGCAAAGGTCGTTCGTTCCACAAGGAACTTTAATGCAAGACTCCTGAGGCAGGCACTTCTGTGCCGAAACATGGTGCCGTGTCGAGTCTCATGTACTATAGTATTTGTTTTAATTTTTTATTTATAACCATTTCAATTTTTACAAGCGATAAAACAACTTGCCGGAAATACAGAGAAAGTAATATATAGGAATTATTTCAGTCAGGTAATTCTATTCTCTTCCTTAGACCACTAAATAGGGAGACTGAAACAAGACAAGGAGATCAATTAAACAGTAAACAGAAAAAAAAAAGTGGTATTAACCTGATTATCCCCAGATATTACTCGTCTAATTGATTATTCCACATTGATCATCTGGTTGGCTTCTTCAAGGCCAATACGGTGTATAATCAAATCATTTCATTGAAAACATACTTATTGTCCAATATTAGTTAGAAATAATACATCTGATGACATTCTTTCTCTTTTAAAACTCACGTACTATAGTAATAAACTTGAGTGTTTATCCCATTGTCTGTTCAACCTGCTTCCTTCTCCCACTTTTTGGTTTGCTTTGTTCACCCCGTGGGTTTTCTCTGTTCATTTAACCTTTGGTTCCTATTCTCCTATCTGACATAAACTCAAGGTGAGTTACATGCAGTGTTTCAGAGAGCCACCATCTAATTTTTGCATCTGAGACAAAGGAGGATTAACATGCAGTAGAGCCGACATTCAGATCGCAGGAGTTAGCTGGGCTGACTCTTGTGGTCGGCGCTGAGCTAGGATATTCAATGCCAGACCATTTCCAGGCACCGGCATTGAATATCCGGTTTATTTTTGGCTGGTTTCAACTTTAACTGGCCAAGTCGATATTCAGCGCTGACCGGTTAAGTTAAAACTGGCCGAAGATATGCCAGGTATTTTGGTGGCCTAATTTGGCTGCCAAACTTAGCCGGCGATGTGCTGAATATCGACACATAGCCGGTTATATCATGTGATATAACTGCTTATCCACACAGCACCAACTATGGAACGCATTACTGAAAGCCATAAAGACAACGCAGGATCACCTCAATTTCCAGAAATCACTACAGACCGATCTGTTCGAAAAGGCATACACTACTGATCCAACTTAAGTAACTGAACTCAGCAACACAACAAAGCAATGAACAATATAGCACTCTTCTTCTCTTGATTCTCTAATGTTCTGTAACAACATCACTCTGTATTTGTTTCATCACCGGAGGTGACTAACACCTCACGGGACTATGTAAGCCACATTGAGCCTGGAAATAGGTGGGAAAATGTGGGGTACAAATGCAACAAATAATAATAATAAAATAACCAGCTATCTCCTGCTGAATATTGCCAGATAGCCGGTTAAGTGCGATATAACCAGCCAGGAGCCATTCATGGCCAGTTAAATGGTTTTAAATATCGGAAGAAGTGATCCTAAGGGATCACAATCTAAATTTTTGCATCTGAGACAAAGGAGGGTTAAGTGATTTGCTCAAGATCACAGACAGTGTCAGTCTGAGAAGCAGGATTTACAGCCTCTCTCTCTTCCATTTTCAACCTGCTGCTCTAACCACAAGACAAATTTGGCCCTTAGTTTCATTGCGAAAGCCTCTTGTCAGCCTACCTCATATTTCTGTTTCTTCAGCTTCTGTCCGAATTCAAACTTCTCAGCTTCCAGCTCATACAGCCAGTTCCACATTTCCTTAGCCTTTTCCCTAGAAAGGTGGAGTAAGGGGAAAGAAACATTGCTCACCTCAAGATGCTACTTTTAAACCTTCCTTTTTGGCAGAGCATACGCTGCAAGCCCTTCAGGTGCCACACCCTTTTAATTCACAACCAAGGCATAAAAGGGCGCCCGAACTAACCAAATGACCACCGGAGAGAATCGGGGATGACTTCCCCTTACTTCCCCAGTGGTCGCTAACCCCCTCCCACCCTCAAAAGAAATCTTTTGTGCCAGCCTCTATGCCAGCCTCAAATGTCATACTCAGGTCCATCACAGCAATATGCAGGTCCCTGAAGCAGTTTTAGTGGGTGCAGTGCACTTCAGGCAGGCGGACCCAGGCCTACCCCCCCCCCCCCTACCTGTTACACTTGTGGTGGTAAATGTTGAGCCCTCCAAAACCCAACACAAACCCATTGTACCCACATCTAGGTGCCCCCCTTCACCCGTAAGGGCTATGGTAGTGGTGTACAGTTGTGGGTAGTGGGTTTTGGGGGGCTCAGAACACAAGGTAAGGGAGCTATGTACCTGGAAGCAATTTATGAAGTCCACTGCAGTGCGCCCTAGGGTGCTCGGTTGGTGTCCTGGCATGTCAGGGGGACCAGTGCACTATGAATGCTGGCTCCTCCCACGACCAAAAGGCTTGCATTTGGTCATTTCTGAGATGGGCATCCTTGGTTTCCATTATCGCCGAAATCAGAAACAACCACGTCTAGGGACGACCATCTCTAAGGACGACCTAAATTTCAAGATTTGGGCATCCTCGACCGTATTATCGAAACAAAAGATGGATGTCCATCTTGTTTCGATAATACAGGTTCCCCCCCCCCCCCCCCCCCATCGGGACGTTTTGCGAGGACGTCCTCAGCAAAACTTGGGCATCCCTTTCGATTATGCCCCTCTCTATATGTCTTCTGATTTCTGACAGTTTAATAGACCAAAGTGGAAGGAGAGTGTGTCAGTATAGTAGACCTGAACAACTGGGCAGGGGGTGTCCTTAAATAGAGACCCAGGGGCTTGGGGTCACCAAAGCAGAAAGGTTGTTCCACAATACCTTAGTTTATCTTCATTCAGATGGTCAATGCTGAGGGGTTTGCGCCTGTCTGCCAGGATCTTCTTCTTCATTTCTCTGGCAGTCTGCTTCTTGCCTCTCTTCTGGTCAGCCTGAAATAAGGAAGTGTTATGAGAAGACCTGAACCTGAAGGGACAATAAGAGAATCCCCACTATAGCACTGGATACATTCAACCCCATACATAAAAAGAGAATGTAAAGAAGGGCACGTGGGAGAATTCAATGACTAGAGTGGAAAGTTCAGAATTTTGAAAGCCAGGATTTAAATCCTGCAGATGTTCCTCATGACTTGAAGCAATAGAGTGTGAAATAATATTTGCCCAAAGTATAAACTTTGTACAGCTACTGTACTAATTGGACCAATAGGAGGCCGAGGGAGGCAGGATCTGACCCTCTTAAATTGCTGCTCACACAGTTGCTGCCATATCTACTAATTCTTTTCTGCTCCTGACACTCAAAGCTGAGGCATTAGGGTTAGTGGGGAGCCCTGTCGACTGTAAGGGTGCTAGGTGTAGGTAAAATACTAGGTTGCAGCTGATGGCCATTTGACTTTCCCGCTGTTTGGTGGCAGGTTTGGTGGGACAGGTGAACGCAGAAGCGGAGGAGGCTAGGTATTTGCCAAGCAGGTTTACCCTGCCACGGGATTAATAGCCTAGGCCGCTGCCACTGTCAGTATGCAGACTACTGACCGCTGGTCCTTGGCAACAAAGAGAGAGGGAAGATCTGGCTGTGGAAACCGGCTCCAGTGGCTCATGATGGGTAACGCAGGTCTTTCTAAGCACAAACTGTAATTTAGCGCGTGACACTGCTACAACTTGCAGTGTTTGTTTTACTAGTTTTAAAACATATAGAAAACGAGGAACTCAGTGGACAAGTTATGACTTCTCATACACTTAGGAATAATTTTATAAAGCTGTGATCTGTGAAGAAAATGGCTCTTATAAAATAGTAGGGCTGAATACACATGCACAATGATGCATGCTGACAAGATCAGGCATACTTACATGCGCATCGTAAGTATGCACATGTCAGTAAACAAGTATAGATACATGATCCATGAAACTAGTTTGGGCTGAGTTGCAATCTGTGCAGATATTTATAAAATACAGAAGGATTATTATGCTGGTTATGCAGATTATGAGGATTATGATCATGTTGATGATGATTACGATGATTTCAAGATCAATATTCATATTTACCTTATTAATATTCATATTTACTTTAAATATTGAGCTATTTTGGGGCTACTTCTGGCCACAAATTGGGTTGGAGAAATTTTCGCTATCTGGCAACTTTGTGACTGCTTCCAGGACTCAGAGACACAGCAGAATAGCTAATTAAAGAATTTCAACTCTAACATCTCAGAGATAAAATTCTGATTAATGCACAGTAGGCATTCTTACTTGCCACATTGCTTTCTAAACACCCCCATGCATATCTCACCTGTCCCTCTTCCTGTCTCTCACCTATCCACCCCCATCCTGTTAGACTGTCACTGGAATGCTTTGATGTTTCACTTATATGTACTGTCGTCTACCAACATTTGCTTATTTCCGATCTGACGAAGAAGGGCAACCTTCGAAAGCTAATCAAGAAATGTATTAAGTTATGTCCAATAAAAAAGGTATCATCTTATTTTCTTTTCCATGTTTTATTTCTATTGATTACGTTTAAACATCCCTATAAAACAAAAAAAACTGATTTGCTTAAGGGATTTTTCAGTATCACAACAGGTGTGTGATCATTTTAACAAATCAGATAACATGGTGTGTTGAATCAGGTTTGTTCTTGTCATAAATATGTAGGTTACCTTGGCAAGATAGCTGCTGTATGAGGCTCCCATGGAGGACAAGGCCTTCTTCTTCTTCAATTCATCATCAGCCCTTCTCTGGGCATCTTGCTCCTCTCGCCTTGCTTTCTCCTCCTGTGGAAAAACAGATCAGAAAATCTGATTTCTATATTATGGGGAATACAGTGACATAGAAAATGATGGGAGATAAAGCATTTCTTGAAAGCTCATTATTTTGCTTTGGCATTTTCTGGTTTGAATTTGGGGGATTAAGTGGCACTAAGTTTACTATTTAACAGTATGGATTTGACTGCTGTTTGGCATGATTGGTCTGATATGAATGGACTTTACTATTGTTATTGTAGTATTCGTTAATTTGTACAGCGCTGCGTAATCCTAGTAGCGCTCTAGAAATGTTAAGTAGTAGTAGTAGTAGTAGTTCTATTTCTTACTAATTTCATTATATGTTTTGAGTATTGTGAACAGGTTTTTTTTTTTTTTTTTAGAGCTGTTTACATGTGCAAAACCCATAAGAGATGCCTCTCTTATTTTGGACATTATAAAGTTGCTTCTTCTAGTGTGCCTCCTGCCACAGGTCAATATTTAGCTGATACAATCGGCACTATTTTTAAGCAACAGCCAGAGCAGCTATGTAAAACATGGATATTCAGAGCCACTACCCAGATACCAGTGGCATAGCCAGACCTGACATTTTGGGTGGGCCCAGAGCTAATATGGGTGGGCACTGTGTATATAGGTATGAGTAGTGTTTCTTGGGATACTACAAAATTATGCTTTAGAATGCACTTGATGATGGATTTCTAAGTAGTGTACCCAACAGCTGCACTGCAGAGTCCACCTGAACCCAGAAATCCACCTACATAAAATTTAAAACTTTTTAAATTTTAACCTGGGCACTGCAGACCATCCCCACCCAAAAAAATTTAACCTGAACACTATTAAAATTTATTGTTGGTGGGTTTCTAGTGGGGATGGGCTCTTCACTGCCTAGGACAAAAGTATATTTAATGATTAAATATACCATTCTTTGCCCTAGGCAATGAAAAGTTCACCCTCCACCCAGAAGCCCACAAGCAGCCAGCATTCATTTTGATTACATGTCGTACATGTTAAAATTAAAAAAACATTTATTTTACCTGGGCAGCTGCTTGCAGATGGTGCGGGGGGGGGGGGGGGGGGGAAATCGATCAATATCAAAAGGTTGATTGTAACGTGATACAGCGAGGGCACCCGTGATCTGGCACAGTGGCGGAGCCGCGACACAGCCGGCAGCCTTTCCCATGCAGCATTGCGAGGAGCAGCAAGGCTGAGCAGCTTACAAAATGGAAGTTAGCGAGGCGAGCATGGACGTAGTTTGACTGTTTCATTCTTTACAAGATCTCCAGTCCATCTCCTATTTTTTCTCTCCCTTCCTGTCTTCTTCACTTCTTCTCCTATATCCATCTCTGACTTTGATCTTTTCCCTTCAGCTTTCCTTCATTTATTTTTCTCTCTCTCAGTCTGCTCAGACTTCATTTGTAGTATTCAATCTCCTTTATTCAACCACATCTACCTACAGCTTTTCATGTCCCTCACTCCAATCATCCCATTCTTCATACTGTTATTCTTGTTTCTTTTTGTTGCTAACTCTCCCCTCTTCCAGCACCCTCTCTTTCTATTTTCACTCCTCTTTTCTCTTCCCTTCCTCCTATCATCCATTCACGGTCCAGTGTCTCTCCCCCTTTCCCCAAGTCCAGTCTCCCTTCTTCCCTCTTACCAGCTAATCCATATCTAACAATCCCTTCTCCCCCCCCCCCAAATCCAGCACCTCTTCCTCTCTGTCCATCACCCCCCCCCCCCCAAATATACAGCACAGCAGGACCTGCACCTCTCTCCCTCCATCCTGTAGATCCTCCTCCTGCCCTCCATTCACCCCTACCCACATGGTTCCATCACCTCTCTCCTCCCAAAGGTCCAGCAGAACAGTGCCTCCATCTTTCTCCTTTTCTCACCCCTCCCCACATCGCAGTTCCAGCGTCTCTCCCTTTTCCTTCCTCCTCACAGTCCGATTTTCCCTTACGTTGATCTCTGCCGGTAGTAGCACTGCAGCCAGCAATAACAGCAGTCTGCCTCGGAGCCTCGGTCTTCCCTGCTACACGTCCCGCCTCCTCTGGTACAACTTCCTGTTCCGCATAGGCGGGACCTGTGGCAGGGAAGGCCGAGGCTCCGAGGCAGACTGTTGTAATCGCTGCAGCGCCCACACAACAGCCCCTGGTACCAAAGGTGCAGCGGTGAACGGGCGGCCGACGGTAGTAAAAGCAGTAAGCAGCCAGGTTTAACTCCGTCCTTCACTTCCCTGCCCTCTCTGTGTCCCGCCTTCCTGTGATGTCATTTCCTTTCGGGCGGGACGCTGAGAGGGCAGGGAAGTGAAGGACGGAGTTAAACCTGGCTGCTTACTGCTTTTACTACTGGAGTGGCGCCCCGCCCGCCAGTTCACCGCTGCGGGTTGTCGTCATCGTTTGGGGGGGGGGGCAATGCCCCTTCGCCCCCCCCTGTCTACATCCATGGAGGCGAGGGAGTAGCAGCACTAACATGCAGCCCTTAATGGCATACCGATACATCCGCATTCGGGACCCGACCCGCACTAAAAATAAGAACATTTTAGGAGGAAGAGGACCGCCTGGGAAAGCTGCCTAAAAGCAGATGGGAGGTGGCTGAGCTGCAGAAGAAAGACTGCGCACTTTGGTGCCTAAATTGGGTGGGCCCGAGTGGAGATTGGGTGGGCCTGGGCCCACCCAGGCCCACCCGTAGCTACGCCCCTGCCAGATACCAAACAAGACTTAGATAGCCAGGTAGAGTGGTAAGTGCTACCAGCCACCTCTATCTGGATAGTGGCAATATTCAAACTGCTATCCAGAGAGCAATCCAGATATAGTCAGGACAGCAATTTTTCTGGCCTACCTTTAATTGGCTAGTTATCTGGATAGCTTTTTAAAATTTGCCATTCTCCACAAAACTGCCAGCTCATCACTACTTCCACTGTGACACTAGCCAGATACTGCTACTGAATAGCCATGGGCAGTACCAGCATTGGACACAATTTCGACAGCAACTTTCTGATCTGTCCTTTGTGACTCTTGAATTTGTGCAGTTGCAGCGTGGAGGTGATATTTCAGCCGTATTGCTTTGGAAAGAAGAGCGCTTTGTTTATCAGTGGAATACACTCCTGCTGGTTTGAACAAAATAAATTCAAATATTTGACCATTTGATTTCTTTAAAGACATCAGCAGTGCTCATATTTTAATTGAAATCGAAGCTAGGCATTTTCTGACAGTTATTCCAAGATGGAGTCAGGTGGTGGAGTTTGCCTTGCCTGGTAGTCCCTCAATTATTGTTTTCTATGATATATTTAATGGATTTTGTATTTATCTGCATTTTGTGTACTGCTCTTTTAAAATTTGCTATTTTTCTGTAGTTGTTAGTTAATACCCCCTGAAGAAGCCATTCAGAGTGGCAAAACTTGTATCCTTGTTGGGGTTTTGTCTTTTTGGCATGGACATTCTTGAATTTCATCATCAGACCTTGGTCTCATAAACAGATAAGTATATACTGCACCTGGTCTAATTATAAACATATATCAAACACGTTACTTATGTTGTGCTGGTGCAACGATTGAGATAGGGATGCCTTGATGTGATTACAAAATTGCTTTGGGGCACCGATTTATTTCTGAGCATATATTCAGTATTTTTTTTAAAGTGTTATTCTTGGATATTGCATATATACATTTGAATTAACAGTCTTATAAAGGCGTTATTGATATGGTTAGAATATTGTCTTCTTATTTTTTTACTTTTCAGTACCAGTTAAGCCATTTAGCCAGATAAAGGCAGCCATTATCCTGATATATGGGTGCCCCTAGGTATGTTTTGCAAAGACTGTGTATGGTTCACAATGCTACAATTCAGTTGCTTGTAGGGTTGACTAGGAGGGATCATGTGACCCTTTTATTTGTTCAAGAAACCACCAGGTAGAGGAACATGAAACACTACGAGGAGTGGACAAAAAGGAAGGAGTAGTGCAGTCAACAGGACACTTCCAGAGAAAACACATGGGTGATGATATGTCAAGCACAAGTCTATTTCATACAAGGCTTGCAATCTGAACATAAAATTCTGTAACGCAGTCTAGCTTGGCTGCATGCTTTGTGCTTGCATTAAATCCACTAAACGGCAAGGCGTAGATTGAATTTCCAAAAAAGCTGAAGCAAGATAGATGCTAAAGCTCTCAATGATCTGGTGATCTGTTGAGAAACTGTTTTTGTTTATAAAGGGAAAAATCCCCAGATAGACTGCTTTACAGAATTTGATGTTCAGAGTTGCAAGCTACTTCATATTTACTGACTTTGTGAAACTCCTGATGAAGGCACACTAGCCGAAACATGGTGCCGTGTTGAGACCTTGTATGAAATAAATTTGTGTTCGACATAGTATCATCACCCACGTGTTTTCTCTGAAAGTGTCCTGTTGACTGCACTACCCCTTTATATGTACAATATCATTGGTTGCCGATGGAGTATAGGCCAATGTATAAGATTTTAACTTTGATGTTTTGGGCCTTATGTTCCAGGAGGCCTGGATATTTGTCAGACTTGTTGTCCTCTCATGTTCCTTAGGTCTAGCCTTATTGGTTCTGTTATTTTATTCTATTCTATTCTAGTCAGGGTATTTATAGCTCACTAATATCAAAACAGAATCTAAGCGGGTTACATAAATTCAGAACATACACTTAAAAATCAAGAGGCCTTACAAAATTATTCATTCAGGGCTTTTGGGTTTTTTTTTGGGTCACCCCTTTCCTTTGGAATCAGCTTCCAAGGGAATCTTACACATCATTTAAAACAAAGTTTAAATTTTTTTTTCACATTTTGGGAACTTGAGCTTTGAACTGTTTCCTTGAGCAGGTGATCTGCAGATGTGATATGGATGTAGATGTAAATGCTATTTCAGTGTCTTGGTATGATTGATCTTTCCTATTTTTAATTAACTTTATTTCTTTTCTGTTTTTACAGAGGGTGGTATATCAAATGTTTTTAAACTACTAAATAGGTGGGAAAATGTGGGATACAAACGTAACAAATAAATGGTTTTGAATATTGACCAGATATTTTTCATGGCCATATATGCATTTTATAGAAAACTTCATGTTTATTTATTTATTTGCTACATTTATATCCCACATTTTCCCACCTATTTGTAGGCTCAATGTGGCTTACATAGTACCGGAGAGGCGTTACAGACTCCGGTGTAAACAAATACAAAGTGGTGTTGTGGTAAGATAAAGTTCATGTGGCACAGCCACACTAGGGAATCGTACAACGGAAGAGTTGTGTTATGTCCATTACGTTCTTTAGTTTTGTTGTGTTGCAGAGATCAGGCATTTATGTTGGATCGGTAGGGTATGCCTTTTTAAACAGGTTAGTTTTTTAGTGTTTTCCGGAAGTTTAGGTGGTTGTTCGTAGTTTTCAAGGCTTTTGGTAATGCATTCCACAGTTGTGTGCTTATGTAGGAAAAACTGGACGCGTAAGTTGATTTGTATTTGAGTCCTTTGCAGCTTGGGTACGTTCGTGTTGATTCGGATGTGTTTCTAGTTGGTAGGTCGATCAAGTCTGTCATGTACCCCAGAGTTTCACCATAGATAATTTTGTGAACCAGAGTGCAGATTTTGAAAGCAATGCGTTCTTTGATTGGGAGCCAGTGTAGTTTTTCGCGAAGGGTTTTGCACTTTCAAATCACGTTTTTCCGAAGATAAACCTAGCTGCCGTGTTTTGAGCGGTTTGTTTAAGGTTTGTTCTTTGCATCCTGCATAAATTCCATTGCAGTAGTCTACATGATTGTACCATTGACTGTATCAGGTTGCGAAATGTTCCCCCCGAGAATTATTTCACGCGTTTCAGTTTCCACATTGAGTGGAACATTTTCTTTGTTGTGGATGTCACTTGGCTCTCTAGTGTTAAGCTGCGGTCCATTGTAATGCCGAGGATTTTCAGGCTGTCTGAGATAGGGAGGGTGTAATCTGGGGTGATGATAATAGTGGGGTTATCATCGCTGTGTAGGGATGAGAGGACGAGACAGTGTGTATTTTCTTTGTTTAGTTTTAATTGAAATGCATTTGCCCATGAGTCCATGATGTTCAAGCTGATCTTGATTTCGTTGGTGATTTCTGTCAGTTTAGATTTGTAAGGAATGAATATTGTGACATTGTCTGTATAGATGAAAGGGTTAAGGCCTTGGTTGGATAAAGACTTGGCTAGTGGGGTCATTATTAGGTTGAAGAGGATCGGTGATATCGGTGATCCTTGTGGTACTCCGCAGTCTGCTTTCCACGGTTATGATATGTTTGAGTTTGATTTTACTGGATATGTTCTTGTGGTTAGGAAACCCTTGAACCAGCTAAGTATGTTTCCACCGATCCCGAACTTATCTAGTAATCTTATTAATATATTATGGTTTACCATGTCAAATGCACTAGACATGTCGAATTGGAGGAGGAGGATGTTTTTGCCTATTGCTATTTCCTGCTTGAATTTGGCTAGGAGACTGAGTAGTACTATTTCTGTGCTGTGGAGGGGGTGAAAACCTGACTGTGATTTGTGAAATACTGAGAATTTGTTTGTATAATCTGTAAATTGTTTGGCTACCATGCTTTCCATCAGTTTGACTGACAACGGAATGGATGCTACTGGATGGTAGTTAGTGATTTCATTTGTTTTTTTCATGGTGTCTTTTGGTATTGGAGTGAGTAGGATATTGCCATTTTCCTTAGGGAAGAGACCTTGCTGAAGCATGTAGTTTACGTGGGATGTGAGGTCTGCTATGAAGCGGTCAGGGGTAGATTTCATTAGGTAGTTGGGACAGGTATCTAGTTTACAGTGAGTGTTGGAGAACCTGCTGTTTGCCTGTGCAACTGCATCGACGGTAAGGAGGCCAAATTTTAACCAGGTTCGGTCAGCTTATAAAATACTTCAAGTTTTAGATGTCCATTTTTCAGCCTAGATGCCCTGTACACATTTAGATTGATGATCTGCATGCTTTCTACACCAGGGTTTCTCTGATCCTTCCCTCATTACAGTGTACAAAAGTCAGATGGACTTACAGCCAATTTTGCCTGACGTTCCTTCTCCTTCTCAGTCCGGATTCTCTGCTGGTCAGCTCTTTCAGCCCTGCGCTTCTCCTATCAATGAGAGACATAACAACAGACGCATCAAGAATTAGCTGACTGCCCAGTGTTTGGCAGTTGGAGTACTTAAATATCAAAGCATTAGGTTATACTATCTAGCTATTTTGCAAATTAACTAGTAAAATACTGCAATTCATTGCTTATCATCCACAAAACTTACGATCCTATCCTTGAGACCGATCAGTTCCTCTTCCTCCTTCTTCCTGGCTTCAAAGTGAGCATCTATGAGGGACTGAAGTTCAATCAGATCCTTGTTCTGCCTTTTTTTCTGGATATCCTGCAGTAAAAAGAAGATGGGGAGGATGTGGTAACAGCGATTAGCATATCTGGGTTTAAATAAAGATATGGACAAGTTCCTGGAGGAAAAGTCCATAGTCTGTTATTGAGATGAACATGGTAGCATGGGATTGGTAGCATGGAAAGTTGCTACTAATTGGGTTTCTGCCAAGTACTTGTGACCTGGATTGGCCACTGTTGGAAGCAGGATACTGGACTAAATGGATCATTGGTCTGATCTAGTGAGGCTATTCTAATGGTCTTATGGGATAAGTAAGCCATCGCTTACAGGGGTTAGACAAATAAAATTATACCACTCCCAAAAGGAGGTGAAACTGAATCACTACATGCTTAGGAAGCTAAGTTAATGGAGTGACTCAATCTAAACCCAGTAACACTGGTGTGAGCTCTGTATTATGGACCAAGTTGTATCTAGTTACTTACATCAAAGTCTACTTTCTCAGTACTCTCTGGGAGTTTGGGACCAGGAGGAAGAGCGGGTCTAAGAAAACAAAAAGAACCAATCTGTTAACAGATAAGCAGAATACATTTCAGAAGTACCATTAGGCCATCCATATTGGGTCGTTTCACCCTTATAAGGATGAACTATTACCATTCTGACTAAATTAATGAACTCCTTAGATTTAAGTGGCATCACCTTTTTGGATATCAGAAATTTGTATGACTACTAGAAACCATCAAAAATCATTCATTTGTGACTTGTCAAACTTGTTAGTGAGAGCCATACATATTATCACGACTTCACTATTTTTATGCACACATAAATGGATGTGGAGTCACTTAACTCTTTACCAGAAAATAAATCAAAAACAATGACCCACTAATATGACAGAAAAATATGTGGAAATATAGCACATCACACCATGAGGAAGGAAAAAAAAGGACTCAAAAAGCTCCAGACCTACAGATCTTAAAGAGCTAATAACAATCTAAATGATCAGTTCCTCACCACTGGCTGAAAATACTTTCCTCAAAGTTTGTAAAAAAACTGGAATTAGATTCTCAAAAAGACAAATATCAAAAGATGCAACATCTGCATAACACAACTGTACATTCACTTAGTGTCAAATGCTGTAACCAAATATTGTCCATAGGAACAGATACATTTCCAGAAGTACTTAACTTTGAAATGTCGTCTATCCTAAGGTAATTTCCAAAGCTCAAATAAGACCCACGATCAACATTGGAACACTAGCGAAACGCTGGCCAATCAGCAAAGCTGCTTCAGGGTCCTGGCGATGGAAAAGAAAAACATACAGCAACTCAGTGCTTCATTGCCGGGTGTCGTCGGTCAGCGAAGCGCTGAGTTGCTGTATGTTTTTCTCTCCTATCGCCAGGACCCTAAAGCAGTTTTGCTGATTGGAGCAGTAGCAAAACGCTGGCCAACGTTGATCCGTGGGATTTTTTTTGAGCTTTGGAAATTACCTCAGGATAGACAACATTTCAAAGTTAAGTACTTCTGGAAATGTATCTGTTCCTATTTCCTATGGACAATATTTAGTTACAGCATTTGACACTAAGTGAATGTACAGTTGTGTTAAGCACGTTACATCTTTTGATATTTGTCTTTTTGAGAACCTAATTCCAGTTTTTTGACAAACGTTGAGGAAGGTATTTTCAGCCAGTGGTGAGGTATTGATCATTTAGATCATTATTAGCTCTAAGATCGGTAGGTCTGGAGCTTTTTGAGTCTTTTTCCTTCCTCATGTTGTGATGTGCTATATTTCCACATATTTTTTGTCATATTAGTTAGTGGGTCATTGCTTTTTATTCACTATTTTTTACACAACCCCTGTTATGGTTTGTCAGGTGACAGCCAGAGAGATGAATAGTAATAGAAATGCTCCTTTAGGAATCGATAATTGAACTGTCTATATTTGTACAAAGCTCCAGAGACATATAAACCCTCAAAGCTATAGACATATGGGACAATATTCAGCCTTGAGGATCAGCGCATTTTTAAAATGCTGGTTACCCAGGCTATCAAAAATTCAACTATTCAATGTCAGTATCTGGATAGTAGCTAGCACTGAAAAATTGAATTTAGTGGTAACAGTGCTGCTGATTGTCAATGAATAGGCCCAACTAAGACATTGATATGGATAACTATGGCTGTTATCTTGGTAATGGCTTTGAATACTGAGACCATAGTTTCCTCTCTCTCCTAACCCCAACCCAGGAATGCCTCCTAAAACATCATGATAGAACCATACACACTGGAGACATCCATGCAAACTTGTACTCATGTAATGAGAGTGCAATGATCAGAAAGCAAATTTTTGTAAAATGG
Organism: Microcaecilia unicolor; assembly: GCF_901765095.1. Classification (NCBI taxonomy): domain Eukaryota; kingdom Metazoa; phylum Chordata; class Amphibia; order Gymnophiona; family Siphonopidae; genus Microcaecilia; species Microcaecilia unicolor. The sequence continues at coordinate 214,798,884 of NC_044034.1, forward strand.
CATTCTATCTGCAGAAAGATCTTTCATCATTGCCCTCCACACAAGTAAAGTTTTGTTGACTCCTTCAGCCCTACTAGAACTCATATGATTATTTCTACGAGACAGAAGAGATCGTAGCTTGTCAGGTAAAGTGTGTAACTCATAAGAAAAGGTTGTGTACAGCCATCTCCCACTCACTAATCCAGGGGTAATCCCCTATTTGTGCAGGTAAGTATAAAACAAAAGAAAAAAAAAAAAAAAAGATGATGATAATTTATTTGAATGATTCAGGCCATTCTAAGTTGATCATCTGCTCTTCTTTCATCACTGTACAGGCTGCTATACGCAGATTACTTAGGGCTCCTTTTACAAAGTTGAAGTAAAAGGAGCCTGCGGTACCGTCATGGATTTGCTGTGCGCTGAGGATCCCACAATGGGTAAAAGGCTTGTTTGTTTTTTTTTAAAGGAAATGGCCAGTGTGGCAATACTTATGTACTAAACTAGGTCCTGCAGTTTAAAACTATGAGAAAAGGGTTGCTCTCTATGGAAACTAGTTAATAAAGCTTGCTTTCTCTCTCTCTCTCTCTCTCTCTCTCTCTCTCTCTCCTCCCCCTCCCCCCCTTACTAAACTGGGTCCTACAATGCCTGCTAGAGGTTATCTGTTAATGCTGTGGTACAGTTTTAGAAATCTTGCTATTCTTTGGGGTTCTACATGGAATGTTGCCAGGATTTGGGTTTCTTCCAGGTACTTGTGACCTGCCTTGGCCACTGTTTGGAAAACAGGATACTGGGCTAGATGGACCATTAGTCTGACTCAGTATGGCTACTCTTATGTAACCACTTGTTGCGTGGCCAATTCCTGGGGCAGCCCTTACCTCCACCTATTTAGGAGGGGGTAAGGGCTCCCATGCTAACTCAGTGTACAGGGCTGCCCAATTACCATTGGGAAGCCCCCGGCACTAAAAATAGTATTTTTTCAGCACCAAAACTGGCGCTTTTTGGGGACAGGCACTATCGCTGGGCTCCTGCAGTAGCCCAGTGGTAGTACCGGACTGGTGCACGGCAAGGTGGCAGTACAGGTACCACTGCTTTCTAAAAGGGGCCCTATGTTAATAAAGCAGCCTCATGAATATACAGCCATGAGTGTATGTCTCCTTTCTTTTGAGCTATACTCTGTAATGATCATAGTCCCTGATAATACCCCTGTTGCCAGGGACACTGAGAGACAGAGCCAGGACTGGGGCAGGGCCACCACAGCCACCTCCGCCTCCCCAACTTGGGCCGCTGCTACCCCCCCTCAACTCAGGCTGCTACAACCCCAAACGGGACACCGCTGCTGGGGGGCCACCGCCACCCCCTAACTCGGGCTGCCGCTGCTATCCCCCAACTCAGGCTGCTACTGCCCCCGCCCCTTACCTCCCTGCATCTGCTCCTCCCTCAGTCTGTCACTCTCCTGCTTCTATGTGCCGGGACCCGGGTTATCGCATTAATCCAATCACCTGGGTCCTGACACACAGGAGCAGGAGAGAGACAGACCAAGGGAGCAGAACCTTCAGATACAGGGCCCCCCTTGGAAACTGGACCCAGGGAATTTTGCCCCTCCTACTCTGCAGCCCTGCCTACTGCCAGCTCCTCTAATCTTAAACACCTAGTAGATAGAAATTTTTGTACAAATAAATACATGGGAGATCAAAGTCTATATGGGAACTCATGAACTCTCTGTGCCTGGTAATAAAAGAACTCATTGCTAGGCCCAGAATTGAAAATATTCCCATGATGCAACTCATAGCTTCTCTAGTCTCTGCCTCTTTTAACTTGAGATACCAAAGAAAGTGGGTATAATCTTCATATAGGATATAAAATATTAATTTAAAGAATGATTGCGCCTTATACTTACTTTGGTCTTGGCTTCTCTTCTGTTGTTGAAAAACAGAAACACAGAAAACAAGAGGACAGCAACAGAAAGAAATTAATAAAGATGAAGTAAGGCATGTTGTAGTTTTTATAAACAAAAATAATCTAAAAAGGAAGAAAATCTGGTTCCATGATGAATCCTGGAGCAATAGATTAAGAACATGGCAGAGTAGTGAAAAAGTGATAGATTAAGGCTCAATACTGTAAAGAGAGAAAAAGTATCAATGTAGAATCAGAAGTTTCCTTCTAGTGACTGATTACATCATCATGTCTTTGGTTTTTCCTTCAAATTAAGGAGTCATAAAACAGAGCTGCTAGAGAAAAAAAAAGAATGTCTTAATTTTCCATTCATAACCAGAACTTTCTTCTGTTGGAAGGTCTCTTGACCATTCCATCCTAGTCTTCCCCTCATCTATGTTCCTGCCCTGAAAGTACTATACCCTTCCGATGTACATCAGAATTCAGCCTCTACGATCAGTCACAATTTCTCTTCTCCCTAAACCTCTTCTTTCTCCTATGGTCCCCATGTTAGTGAATCATGGATGAAGAGGGTAATTTTATAGAAGGGTGCCTTTATAAACTATTATTTAACGTACCTATTTTAAGTTTAAGCCATCTCTCTCCCTCATTTCTTTCTCCAGCAATTAGTAAAAGCCTAAGGGGCCCTTTTACTAAGCCGTATAGGTATGTATACAAGTCCTAGGTGCATCAATTTGAACTAGCGCCCAGCTTCCGCATGGCCTGGATGGTAATTTCATTTTTTACATGTGTCCACGCTAACTGGCATTGCACACACATAGACCATTACTGCCTGGTTAACGCATAAGACTTTACTTCTAGGTCAATGGGTGACGGTAAGGTCTCAGGTCCAAAATGGATGCGCACCAATTTGTTTTGCCGCACGTCCATTTTCAGCCAAAAAAAGAGGCCTTTTTGCAGGTGTGCTGAAAAATGGACCTGTGCACGTCCAATATAAATGTCTACACCAGCACAGGACATTTTTTGGCACACCTTAGTAAAAGGACCCTTAAGTAAAGCTACCTACCATGTCTTCATATGGCTGTATGATCACAGCAAATTATGAGTGGTCTCATGACAAAATCAGTAAATTGGTGATGATATAGTCAGACTACATTAATCCCCCACATATCTACCATTTCTACCCACCAGAAAATGTTAATTACTCAGATATTTCTTTTCCTGTAAAGAAAGATAATTGGTAAACAAAAATAGAAAGGCTCGCATGAAAAGGTTTTGATATAAGGTACGTCCTCTGTTTTTAAATCCATGAAACACTATACATTCCAAATGATCCATTATGTTACAGGTTAGGGATGCTGTTAACAGAATAACCACTATGCCACATTGGAATAACCTAGAATGAAACTTTGGAAAGAAAGGACATAGTCAGCCAATTCCCACACTGCTTTCCAGGAGCAAAACCAGGGGAACTAGAAAGGTTTTTGTTGCTCTGAGTTGTCTTGAAAGGTCTGTGTTCACAGGCAGCTAAACAAACAGGATAGGGATTAAGGGAAAAGAAACAGTTATTTGTGCAATAAACATGAAAGATATTGTTAGCCATATAAAATCTAGCAGAGTTTCCAGACTTTAAGAAGGTGTTAAAGAGATGCTGGACCTAGAATTCGAATTATGAGCTAATCTGTTTTAGGAAGATTATAGTCTTTCTACAGTATTTGACCCTTGACTGCTATTTGTCCATTCAAAAAGGGCAAATCTACTTTAGTATATGTCATTAGGAGGAAGAGGAAAGACTTTTGGGGGGGCTGAGACATAATAAAATGTGACTGGTTCATCATTTTCATAACAAGACTCTGCATATTCAGGTTTCAGGCCCAAACTTTTAAGAGGCATGTTCCCTGTTACTGGGATCCATCATCAAAATGATTTTAGCTGGTCACCTTTTCTGTTTGTTTAAGCTCAGCTTCATGTAAGTTTTTGAATGCGACAGGAAGCAATTCTATGTGTGGTTGAAATGTAGCCTCAGAGCTCAGGGGTCTTGAAGACAGATAAGCCAGACATTGTTTTTACAGAATTCCCAAACAGTGAATCAGTGGCCAAAGATCAGTCAACCCCAGCCCACCCTGATCTTCAATTAATGCACACTCTTTAAGATACTTGCCTAACTTCTCTGTCCTGTTTATCCCTCAGACTTCAATGATATCACCTTTATAATATTGTAAATAATCAATGAGCACTAACTAAATGAGTTTGACTCCCTTTTCCTTCTAGAAAGTACCTTTCTCAGAACAATGGATTGAAAAGTAGGTAAGTAGTTCATCTGCTCATGATGACCCAGGGTCTTCCCTATAGTCTTATTACTTTCACACAGCTGTATTGTCTTAAGTGTTATTCCTTGTACTGTACAAAGTTTAAACTGAAAATTTCATTTAGGGTTTGTTACAGACTTGGAGCACAGAAGCATATGGCCTAGTCCCCAGCTTAGATGAAAGTAAGGTTAGAGTCGGAAAATGAAGGGTGTGAACTACATAATAACAGGAAAGAGAATGGATGAGGCAATGGGTAGGAAGACACATATGAAGCCCAATTTACAACTAGCAAAGTATTTCATCAAAGACTTGCTCTAGTCAGAGCCTTTTGCAAACTATCTACAGTATAAGGCCATGGGAAGTACATGTGTATTAGTGACAGGCACAACAGGAGCAGTGGCATCACTCAGGGTTCTGAACACATCAATACTGTCACTTATATGAGTCACAGAAATAGAACCTTGCTTTGACAAAGTAGCAGATACACTGGAAATTAGCTCAGTGGTTTCAATCAGTTCCCTATTGGGGTACACAATGACGAGTTGCAGAGCTACTACCAAACTCTACTGCTGTTCATTGTTTGCACTCATTAGCCTTAATGGCATCTCTGAACTAGCAACATTTAGAATAATGCTGAAATTGATGCGAGACCTTCTTAAGATATGCACTGATATTAGCATACTGTGCCGTTGAATTAATAAATACTTAACTCACCTACAATAAACCCTACAAAGATTCAGCTCTCTATTAATGGTAGGTCCTTGAATATGGCTGGCAGAATGTTTATAAAAACAATGAGGAGTTTCCTTTCTCCTCTCTCCCACAGTGATGCTTTTCTTCTAAGCTGGGGATTTAGAACCATTGGAAGTTGCTTCCTTGCTCCCACTGCAGCTGGAATGGAAAGTGGAGGCTGCCACCAGCCCCAATTTGGTACCTTTTTATTTTTCCAGAAGACGACCATTGCCTAGCCCATGTATCACTCCATATCTTCCACCTGCTTCTATCTCCTTCCTTCCTCCTTCCTTGCTGTTACACATTCTCCCCCTCCCCTGAGAAACCTCCTTCTCACTCCAAAACTGCTAGATCCGATTCTGATACTGGAAGCAGTGGCACTGGCAAACAGTGAGAGCAGGATCAAGGACAGCACTTGCTTCTAGTCCTTCCCTCTTCCTGGCTTCTGGCACAGTTTCTGCTTTTATTTGTCACTGCCACTGGAATCAGGATCAGTCCCAATCTGGTTTTCAGGATGCCCATGATTGAAGAAACCAGTCTACAGGAGGAGGAAGCGAACAGGTCCATCAGCAGTTACACAGGGAATGGGGTGGGAACAAAGTCTTTTATTAAAATGTACTGGGCCATTATGATCTCCTGCCCTGGTTGTGGCACCACCACTCATGAATTCTAGACATAAGGACCCACCTCAATCAGTCTTTATCCCTCAGATCAGCATAACAGAAAGCAGCAAACAGCACATATACAAGCAACCAGCAAGGCTTCATTCCTTCAAAGAACCATGAACTGAAGACAAAAACAAAGCAACCTCTTACCTTCCTGCTCATGCACTGGCACAGCTTCTTCTTCCTCCTCTGTGGGTTCTGGGGCCTCCTCTTAAGCAAGGGGCAAAACACAAGACATATGCAAAAGTGAAAGCAAAGCATGAAAGCAGAATGTGCTGTAGAAAGACAGCAGACGAGCTTGGGCAGAAGGCTTAGCAAGCATGTCCAAACCTAATAAAGGGAACCCGTGAGAATCAGGTAGTGTTTGGCAGCTTCTCCTTCTCTCCCTGCCTTTTTTGGAATAGAATATTTGTAGACCTAGGCCAATGCTGCAATAGCTACTGTCACCAAGAATTAATAAAACAAAAATCCTGTTTAATGAAGAGGGTTTATTTTTTTAACAACATATTTCATAGAAACACTGTACCACCATGATTAGAGGAGCCTGACTAGCTTCTCTTTATATGTTCAGTTTATGATAACCTAAGATTCAGTAATGGGTTCCAGATAATGGTACTGTTCTATTGTGACCTCTTCAATTGTAAGCTCTCAGGAAAATATCTTCTGAACCTTAATGTAACTCACCAAGAAGGCCTGAGGTAACCCTCCCCCTCAACAAACAAACAAACAAACATATGAATACATTAGAGATGTTACAAATCTCTGATGAGAGCATTCCTTCTTTGTAATAGGCAGAGTGTCGGATCAGAGCAGTTCCATTGTAGCAGTTCTGAGTTAGTCATCTGTCTTCCTAATTATATATATTCATTCTATATTTATGCTATACATTGTTTATTGGGATTTATTAACCACCGTTATGAAGAGATTCACCTACGGCGGTGTTGAATTGGTATAACTTGACATAAATTAATAATCTTGCTCTACAGCATAGGATTAAGAAACTGTGCATGCAGTGATTTTATTATTTAAAGAAGACATGAGTATTTGGTTAGGGATTTCATCCTTTTTCATCCTTTGCCTCAAAGGATGGCTCTCAGTGGCAAGCTGATTGGAAGAGACACCCCTATCTTTCTAAAATAGTCCATGACCATGTGATTCCTCTGTTGAGGGAGTTGCACTGGTTGCCGGTACAGGCCCAGGTTCATTTCAAGGTGTTACATTTAAAATCTTAAATGTTTTTAAGATCTTAGAAGGCATTTGCCCGAAGGGTTTATCTCAACTGATGAAAACATTAAACTCAAATACAACTTCTAGGAGTTGTAATCAGTTGATTTTGGTTTTCCCTACATTTTAGTATGCGAGGTTTAAGGCTTTATTTTCTCATTCTGTCTTATTTTTAACAGGCTGATTATGGAATAATCTTCCTGTGGAATTATACTTACTGAGATGTTATTACTTTTTTCATAGAGCTTTGAAAACTTGTTTGTTGAGTTTAGTAAGATATGAAATTTTGATTTATTTCTTTTTCTGTAATTCCTGATATTTTGTATCTGTATTTCTTTACTTATTGTATCTCACCTTAAATCTCAGATTGAGAGAGTTGGTGAATGACAAGTCTTTTATAGCATAGCATAACATAACATTAAGAGTAAACCTCACAACCAGTCATATTGAGCAAAAGAAACAGATACAGTATGGAAGTTGCATGAAGAATGTAAATATGAAGACAGAAGACAGAAGAGTATAAAAACTGGCACAGTGAGTCAAACATCAGCCCCTTCTGCAACGATGGCAAGTGGTAGGGCTTGGAAGACATGTGTAGGAAACCATGCATTCACCGTCATTTTTAGGGATGTACTGAATCTGGTGCAGTAACCACTACTCCTATGTTAAATAGCCTCTGATTAATCAGTCTACTATAAATTTATCAAAGCTTTTTTTGAACAGTTATATAATTTGCCTTCATTGCATCTTGCAGCTCTAAGCCCCACAGGGTAGCGATGTGCTAAATGAAGATGCACTTCCTGATGTTTGTCATATCAGAAAAGTTTTATGAGTCTGGAACAAGAATAGCAGGCATCTAAATTGTAAAGCTATAGAGACCACTCAGAAGCCAAAGGTGTGAAAATTTCCACTGTATCTGGAGGGTACCAAAATTCAAGGGATATGGAAGTCAAGAAAGAGATCAAGAAAGATCTAAAAGTATATATTATTCCAAAGATCCAAGAAATCAAAATATTGAAAACCAAGAAGGTTTAAGAACGTGGAGATGACAAAACATTGATACCACCACAGTTGTAAATATAAAGGTATCATCAAGAGCCCAACAACCAATCCTACTACTAGCATAAAATCATCTATGACAGTGGTTCTCAACCTAGTCCTTCAGGACTACATGGCAGTATAGCTTTCAGGATATGCACATAATATATAATTGCATACAATAAAGGTTGTGCAGGCAAATATATCTCATGCACAACAGGTATCTTGAAAACCAAACTGACAGGTTGATCTTTGAAGACCAGGTTGAAACCCACTGACTTATGAGCTTAAAATCTCTCCTTCTGTCCTCTTGCTCTCGTCTAACATGGGTCTGCTTGATGTCTCAGTTTCCATGAAACAATCTTTAATTCAAGACCGAGGAACCTTATTACTATTTCAGGCCAACGCCTCACAATGCCAACTGACATAGAATCTCAGACACTATGAGGTGTATTTTCAAAGCACTTAGAAAATGAGCCCCAATGGCTCTGAGATATATAGGGCACCATAAAGTGGCAGCAGAGCAGTTAAAAAGACAAATAACCAAATGTATCCTTTCAGAACCCTATCAACAGTCACAGAAAATTTTCCCCTAGAACTGTTACCCCTTGGTGAGGAAGGTCTGGTAACACTGACCCTGACAAAGATATTGAAGGGATAGTGGAAGAGAAGATAAAAGATATATATTGGTTTGCCTTCCCCCTCCCAGAGTCTATAGAGCATGCAAGAGAAACATTGCTTGGCCAGTTCCACATAGAAAGAATATTGTGCTGTGCATGCAGCAACACTGACTTATGCACCCTGCAAAAATAACCTCTCTTCCTCCAGTTTTTATTGTTTTCAAGACAGTAGAACTAGAAGTGATCACATTTCTCAGTCATCAGTGAAATACCTTAGTATAATTTCCTAATGGAAAAGTAATTTCCATTTGTAAGAGTATGCAAAGCAATAACCTTGTATTCTTAATGCTATCACATTCATTATCCATCAGTCTTTATACAGAGCCAAATTTATATCTCAAGAACCCTAGATGCTCCTTCCACTTCCCGCCCCCATACCCCCATGTGATCCTTTCTTCATCCCATCCCACCAGCAGAAAGAGAGCTTCAGTTCTTTCCTGCATCTATGACCTCCTCTTTCAGCTTCAGTGTGTGATGCCAGTGGATTTTGCTGATCTCACAATTCAGACTGAAGCTAGCACAAGAACAGACCGACACAGGTAGGAAACATTGCTTTCCTCCTGTCAGTAGAAGACAGGAAGTGACAAGAGAGAATTATGCTAAGAGGGAGGGGGGGAGATCATGCCAATAGAATTTGGCATGGCACAGGAACAGTAGGGATGTGCCTAATGGGAAATATGACCCTGTACTAATTAAGAATGTCACTATGTTAAATTCCTTAGCATAGAGAATCAACTATATGTGCTTTAATTTATAAATTAAATGTGTGTTTAATGGACCTTAAAACATTAGTATATGCAAAATCAATTTAGGAACTAAATGCATGCTGTCAAATGCACATCTCTAATAGGAATGGAATGATGTACTGGTATGAAGTTTTGTTCAGTTGTTTTATTGTATTTATAGTTATAAAATGACAAACATGAATAAACAAATCAAATTAAACCAACCAGAACTGCCCCCCCCCCCCCAAACAAAAAAAATTTTGGAAAACAAAATGAAAATTCCCATAAATGGCACAGGTAACTATCCAAAATAAAAATGTTTGGGTTGCACCCCAATTCTTTCCTTACTGCCATTTCAGGCCATGTCTAGAGGAGAAATAATTTCTCCTCTGTCTCTTTTCCAGCAGAACCTCTGAGAGCCTGAATCACAGCACTTTATAACTGTTAGACCCTTTCCAATATCTTCATCATGACAATCTGCTGAGAGTGATCTGTTTGGTGGTAAAATGGATCACCTCAGCCAGAAAAAAGATGCCCGAGACACAAGTCATGCTTGCAGCTGACTGGTCTCATAACTTGTTCATGTAGATCTGCAGGTTGTGTAGTATAGTTTCCTCCAAACCTGCCTGGCTTCTACATATGGTTTCTACTCAAGTCACAGAGAAACAGGAGAACAGGCTTAGGGTGACCTGAGTTACACAAGTTCAAGGAAAAATCCCTCGTTTTCTTCACTGTTTGAGCATGGAACACGATCACATCTGAAATGTTAAGTATATGACAAGATCATGTGTGATGTGAAACCACGTCATATTACAGCTAATGGAATGTAATGGCGGGCTAGCCCGAGCTTGGCCTGGTAGTCAGTGCAAACATTTTTGAGATCACAGTGGTGGTACAGTAGTATTATACAAGAAAGAGATACTGAAATAAAAAGGGAGTAGCAAAATGTCTGTTTTCCTGAATATTCTAACACTTTATATGATGACCTGTCTTATGTGCTATTCACTAAGGGGTCCTTTTACAGAGTGACAGTAAGCCCAACGTGGGCATACGGCTCGCTATTCCGGGACTACCACCAGCCCAGTGCAGCCACTGGCAGTAGTTCTGGGTAGAGCGCGTGCCATTTCTGGGGGAGGGGGGGTGAACCCGGAAATGGTTAGCACTGTGGTAACCCGGCGGTAATCAGGCATTTCTGCAAGCTGCCTGGTTACCACCAGGTTACCATGGGAGCCCTTACTGCCACCTCAATGGGTGGCAGTAAGGGCTGCCCTTCACATGGCCACATGGTAAGAGTTTTCTTACCGCATGGCCATTTTGTTTTGGGGGCTTTTTACCCGCTGTAATAAAAAGGGCCCTGGTGGATGGGAAAAACAGCCCCCATTGCTACCGCGGGGCCCTTTATCCCACAGCTTGGTAAAAGGACCCCTAAATAAACAGAATAACTAAATACATTTTTGAACATTACATAATAATTTCACCTCTACTAAGCTTCCTTCATTAAATCAACTCTATATAGAAATTTGTTGTGTTTACTGCCAGGCTGTCCACACTGTGTTTTAGTTTTAGTATCATTAGTTTGGGCTGGATCCATTTAGGTAGTGGCTATTAGGATTTCACCTCTTGCTCAGGCAGGAAGAGTATAATGAGGTCTCTGTGCAAATGAAGAAGGAAGATGGAAAGAGAATGAACAGAGTTAGCAAATCATGGCACATACCTTCCTCATGGGTTTCTTCAGGTTGCCATGGGGCGGATAATGATTGGAAGGAAGAAGATAAGGAAAAGAAAAAGCATGACAAAATCTGTAAGTTCTTTGAAACCTGAGAAGCAGATCAAGAAGTCATTCAGTGGAAAAGAATTAATCAAGAAAGCTAAAAAAAAAATAAAATAAAAATATAGTTATTACTATATACATATATATAAAATTTAAAAATAACCCCCCCTGTTTTCTAAGCTGCACTAGTGGATTTCGGTGTGGTAATGCCAATATAGCCCATTCAGTTTGAATAGGCTGTGTTGGCATTGCCGCACAGGAGGGAAAGTTATTACCATATGCATCTATATAGTCACACACAACAAGTTTGGAGATGCGATAGAAGACTGTACATTTAAGAGTTAACTTTTAGATTGTGTATGCAGATACAGAAAAGATACATTGTAGTAGAAATAGTAGCGCTAGTAGAGTTTATCACTGAAGGAATAAAATATGTCATGCACATTAAAGATAAAGATATTGTATAAACAGACATATATCAATGCCAATGGATCATCAAGCACTGTTGTGGATTCTTAAAGCTAAAGTATGGTGGGTATGTGATAGGATTCACTCTCTGGAGGAAGACTTGAGATGGTCCTATTTCCAATATATCATGGTACTTCAAGTGCTGATTGTAAATGGAAAAAGCAGGACTACAAATCCCACAGCACATTGTGATAGAGGTTCAAAATTTAGGTGTGGCATAAAGTTGATCCCTGGAAGCAAGAGCACATAATATCCCTATAATGGAATGGTTAGTTCATGTTTTCATCAATTTCCTTGTGATTTGTGGAATTGAATCTTATAGGTGCAGTTTTATAAATCTCTTCGGAATTAAAACAGAATCTTAAAACTATATTGGGATAAGCAGAAGAGCTAGCAATGGTTTTGATTGAGATAATCATGGAAGTTCTCCTTTAATATGAAGACTCCTTGCCTCCCGTGACCAGAGTTCTTCACCAGTAGTGAAATCAGTCTTCAGACATTATAAACCCTTTGGTCTATAAGCCTGTATAGGATATTCCTTTGCAACAGGATTACAACTCGTTACTGTGGATATGACAGAAACTTCATTAGCGTCTGAGGAACCATTTTTCCTGAGATTAGTTTTAAGGAGATTAATTTATTGCTGTCTGTATCCGAATAAGCAACATGTGTTCTAAAATTTGCTCTTCCAAATATTGGGACCCTTTTACTAAGCCACGGTAGGACTAACACTCAGGTAGTGCACACTAAATCGACCCTACCACAGGAGTAGCGCGGGTGCCCTGCGGTAGTTTCGAAGTTAGCGCAAGCAGTTTCCGATGGTAGAAAATAATTTTCTATTTTCTACCATGGGGGCGTTTCCAGCAGTAATCGGCAGCACAGCCACATTGCCACGTGCTGCCTGATTACCGCAGGAATAAGTGCATGAGCCCTTATTGTCAAGTAAATAGGTGGCATTAAGGGCTCAGGCAGTGAATATCCACGCGCTACTTTTCATTTTAGCGCATGGCCATTTGCTGTCCCATTAAAAAAAAGGCCTTTTTCCGAGCTGCAGTAAAAAAAAAAGGGCCCAGCGTTTGCCAATTTCATGCACTCACACTAGCGCAGGCCACTTTTTACCACGGCCTAGTAAATGGGTTCCTAAGGCTTTTGTCCAGCTGGCCCAAAAGAAGTTGAGGCTAAATCCACAGAAAACTGAGATCCTATGGATTAAGAATTTTTACATCCGTAAGTGTCATCCAACATTATGTTGGCAGGGATATTGTTCAGTGTAGTGAAGAAGTTCAGATTTTGCATGTAGTCACTCTCAGCTTATTGTGATCCCCCATCCTATAGCACTGGACCTTCCAACTTTGCCAGCTGTGTCAATTCTGTCCAGCATTGGAGAAGTCAGACCTTGTCACTTTGTTCCACTCATTGATCTTGAGCAGATTTCTACCACTGTGATGCTCTTGTGACTCTGGGCAAGTCACCCAGAGCTGCTGAGACGGGGGGCAGGGGGGACAAAATTCCCCGAGCCCGGGCCTCCAAGGGGGGCCCGGTGCTGCAGTCCCCGGTCTCACCTGCCCGCCCTCGGCACTGTCGACAGCCCCCCTCTGTCCGCCACTGGGCCCCCTGCATACAAATCACAGCGCCTCACCTCCGTGTGAAAGCACAACAGCAGATCGCCTCCTTTCGGGCCTTCCCTCACTGTGTCCCACCCTCGTCTGATGTAACTTCCTGTTTCCGTGATGGCAGGACACAGGGAGGGAAGAAGGTCTGAAGGGAGGCAATCTGCCACTGCGCTTTCACATGTAGGTGAGGCGCTGTGATTTGAATGTTCGGGGCCCAGTGGCGGATGGAGGGGGGCTGTCGATGGGGTGGGCGGGTGGAGACTGGGGACTGCGTTGCGGCAGCCTCGGGGGGGGGGGGCGGCAGCGGAGGCCTTGCCCCGGGCCCGGCCTTGTCTCTCGGCGGCCCTGCACTTAACCCTCCATTGCCCCTGGTACAAAATAAATACCTGAATATATGTAAACCGCTTTGAATGTAGTTGCAAAAACCTCAGAAAGGCGGTATATCAAGTCCCATTTCCCTCTGTTGATTGGCCTACTGGAATCCACAAACTATTTACCTCAGCTATAAAAGGTACCGTTTTTTTGCTGCAGTGTCTTTCGGACTTGCATCCTTGGGATCACATTTCTTTGGTTTTTATAGACCCTTTGCTGAGTCCCAAATGAATTCTGGAGCAAATTTAAGATTTTATCAATGATCTCTAAAGTTCTGCATGATTGACTCTCAATATCTGAATTTTCAGGCAAGTTGGCATTTCTTGGCAGACATTTTAGGTCCACTAGTGAGATCAATTTTTCCTACTACTGATGTAAAGCTGATCAATGCTAGTAATACAACTTTTTTTCTTTCGTCTTCCTTTTATGTTTCTGTTGTTGTTGAGGGGGGTTTTGTTTTTTGGGGATTTTGGGGGGGGGGGGGGTTGCAAACTTTGGAATTCCTTTTATTTGTGATTATTGAATTTTCCAGAATTCATTATAAAGTGCCCTCCTTATATCAGCTTTTGTTTAACTTATATTAATTAAATCTATGCTGTGAGGCTGTATTATAGTTTTAGTTGAAGTTCTAGGTTTACTTTAGTTTCATGACTTAAGGTTTGCATTGAAGGAGCATACTTCAAAGATTTCAGAAAATACATTTTGGGTCAGTGGTGTGGGCTATTGTAGATGAGATTATTTTAATAATGTTTGATTTCATTGATTATTTTGAATGGTTAATTATCTGTTATGCCATCTTTGTTTATAATTATTAATCTACCCTATAGCCTGTTTGTGAAATTATTAGCTCTTCTATTGTCACTTGTTATATCTAATGTCAGACACTACAACCAGCTTTTGATGTATTGATTAACTTGAACAAATAAATACAGATATAAATAAGAATTAAGGATTATAGAATACATTGATCTGAGTTCACTCTTTCAACACAGAACAATCCAGATTGTCTAGGAAGCACAGAATTATTCATCCACCATGATTATTATATATGCTTATATATATTTTGTGCACAGCAAGTTACAGCAACTTCTAAATCCAAATTAATAATTATTTATACAAAAAGAATCTGAAAATCATGACATACCTTCTTCTTGAACTTCTGTCGATAGAAGATGTCATGGAAGAAGTCAATGGGGAAGAGAAGAAATAAATGAGACGAGAGAAAATGCAAATCTTGTTTAGAGTCATTCATGGGGAGTAGGGGAAGGCAAAGCCAGGGAAAGAGTATAAACTATTAATAACATTAAAGAACTAAATATAGAACCCGATATGATCCAAGCAACATTTGACTTTAGGGAGGGGCACAACATGCAGATTAAGAAAGACTAACAGAGGGAAGAAACCTTATTTCCAAATCCACACATAAGACACATGGGAGAAGAAGGGGCAGCCTATTGTTTTTGTTATTGCACTGGATTGGAAAGAGGGAATGTCTGTTATTACTGCTGTTATTCAGGGGAGAAAAAGATTATCTATCCTTAATAATCACCTGGCATTATTAATAACATTATTATCACACAGTGAGAAATAAGGGATCATTTGTTATTATCACCACAAAGGAGAGAAAAACAATTATCTGTTATTATTTATTATGTAGGAAGAGAAAAGGAACCGTTCCATGTTATGACCACACAGGAGAAAGAACCTTCTGTTATTCTTACCATAAAAAGAGAACAGGGATGCTGTGGCATTGTTATTATGATATGGATACACAGGACAAAGTATGATTGTCAGACACATAAGGAAAGAGAAGGATTCTTTCATAGGAAGAAGGGAAGAATTCTGAGTTCAGAATTCCTCTGTTATCCCACAGATATCCATTATTACTGGTATCACAGAGCGAAAGGGAAGAACACGCTAAAAAACATCTATGACACAGGGATGAGAGGAGAAAACGTCTGATTGAAGGCTCACTCAAAGGGAGAAGAAAAGCATGGTACTACCAAGGAGAGAACAGGAAGGACACACTTAGGTAACATCCCTAGTGTCATCACCCTTAACATCCTCTTTGTGCATTTGATAAGTAGCACATCACAGGACTGGTGACATTGCTTAAGACTTGGGGGGGGAAAAAAGTATTTTTATTTAATTTACTGGTGGATCTCAGATTAGAGATTCTAACAGGAAGCTCATTTATTTGCTCTTTATATTTTAAACAAGCAAATTATTCAAATGCTGTTAGGAATTTCACATTATATTTAACTATGATGACAAGAATTATTTCAGTTATTTTTATTGGTTTTCTCCATTTTGGACAAATTAATTTTCGGAAAGGCAGAATGTTACTGCCTCCTGAGTGGTTGCCAAATCAATGTCACCTAATTCCCAGTTTCAGATGAATAATGTCACCACTTCACCCAGGTCAACCTTGACAAGCTTTTTCCTTAAGCCTCACCTAGAAGCCCTTTTACTAAAGCTTACTATGCGCTAACTTAACAGAATTAGTGTGTGCTAAATTCCAAGAAGGACATAGGTATATAATGGGCTTTTTAGCACTTAGTGTGCACTATTGTCTGTTAGTGCACACTAATCTTTAGTAAAAGGGCCCCTTAGTGATATGAATTCTACCCAAGCAGCCCATGAGGTCCAGGGGTCCACAGGGATGGAGGGGAACCACTTATAGCCATTCTTGCAAATTCTATAATGGGTCTTTGTGCTCGGGGCCCTGCCTGATATTTTGCTTGGAGGCCCTTCAACTCCAATTCATTCACTGATTTCAACCAACAAGAAGATATTGGGATTTTTCCTTACTAACACTATGGGTCACTTCTATTAAAATGCATTGCGTTTAGGGCTTAGGGGTCCTTTTATCAAGCATCACAAAAATTTGGCTGGCACTAGTGTAAGTACA
Source organism: Microcaecilia unicolor (assembly GCF_901765095.1). NCBI lineage: Eukaryota > Metazoa > Chordata > Amphibia > Gymnophiona > Siphonopidae > Microcaecilia > Microcaecilia unicolor. The sequence continues at coordinate 214,815,264 of NC_044034.1, forward strand.
TGGAAAACCCATGCGTTGCGGCTACTTTTAGAGTGGCAGTAAAATGGTCACCGGGCCATACTTTTTTGTAATGGACATGCGCTAATTTCCCCATTAGCATGTGGTAATTACTGCGGAACCCTTTGCCGCCACCTATTTAGGAGGTGGTAAGGGCTCCTGCATTACTTTCCACACTAATCAGGTAGTGCACACTAATGCACCCGCAATGCCTGATTAGCACAGGCACACCTACTCTCCCCCAATGGGCATGCCTCCAGTGCTGGGAAATTAAAAAAATATATTTTCCAGTGTGGGATTAGCGCGTTGAGTGGGAAACTATCACGGGAAGCCTCAGCTTGTTCCACGGTAGTGCCCTTTAGCACGCGCTAGGCCGTGAAAACTGGGATTACTTTAATCAGTGGGATTTGAATTAGAGACTTACATATATGTATTGTTAAATAACTTCTGGTTTTTAAAAGAGAGAGAATGTAATCAGATGTATTATTTCTAACTAATATTGGACAATAAGTATGTTTTCAATGAAATGATTTGGCTATACACTGTATTGGCCTTGAAGAAGCCAACCAGATGATCAATGTGGAATAATGAATTAGACGAGTAATATCTGGGGATAATCGGGTTAATACCACGTGGTTTTTTTTTCTGTTTACTGTTTAATTGATCTCCTTATCTTGTTTCACTCTCCCCATTTAGTGGTCTAAGGAAGAGAATAGAATTACCTGACTGAAATAATTCCTATATATTACTTTCTCTGTATATCCAGCAAGTTGTTTTATCACTTGTAAAAATTTAAATGGCTATAAATAAAAAATTTTTTAAAAAGCACGCGCTAGGCCTATTGCGCCTTAGTAAAAGGGCCCCTTCATGCGCTATAATGCAGAATTCTAGTATTCAGCAAGCCCAGAACCAATGCTACTTCAGGAAGGGGCATTCCCACTATTTCTTTTAATGGCAGGTCGTGTGTTACCATTCAGATGTATGCACGGTACCTTCTCCCAGTTAACACAAGAGCACTTAGGGCCCCTTTTACCAAGCTGTTGCAAAAAGGGGTCCTGAGCTGGCGTCGGTGCGTGTTTTTGACAATGCGACCAGGCCCCCCTTTTACTGCAGCAGGTAAAATGGAGGTCTTTCTTTTTTTAAAGAAATGGCTGCGCGGCAAGTGAAGCACTTGCTGTGCAGCCATTTCAGTGGGGGGGGGGGGGGGGGGGGAGGGAGCCCTTACCACCACCTACTGCGGTGGCAGTAAGGGCTCCTGCACTAGCACAGCAGTAAACAGGCAACACGTGGTGCTGCCCGATTACCGCAAGGTACATACCAGCGCCAGATATGACGGCATGCTGGGGGGTGGGAAATACCACCAAGCTGCTACAGTAGCTCAGTGATACTTCCTTTTTAGCACGTGGTAAGCCCGCATTGGGCTTACCACCACTTTGTAAAAGGAGCCCTTAGTGCATCCTATTTAGGAGCGATAGGTGGTCCCACATTAACTCTACAATAGCCAGTTAGCATGTGGTAAATGTTATGCACTAGCTGGCTAAAGCTTTCACACCCACTCTCTGCCATATCACAGCCCCTGACAGAAATTTGTTTTAATTCAGCAATGCATGTTTCAGTGTGCAAAAACAGGCAAATTAGCACAAACCCCTTAATGCAGTTGTGCAGCAACCTTTTCTTGCATGCTAACTGCATATTAATGGACCTTTTACTAAGGTGCACTGATCTCTAAAGCGAGCTCAGGGCTCTATTTACTAAGGCGCATTAGAGTTTTTAACTTGCCTACAATTAGCGCATGCGTTAACCGTGTAGGCGCCTATAGGGATATTGGCACATACATGGTTAACATGAGTTAAAGACGCTAAAGCGCCTATAATGCAGCAGCCCAGTTGTAGTTCCCGCTCCCAGCACTGCAAAAATATTTCAAGTTTTGTAGCGCCAGTGTATACCTGGCAGTAATCAGGCTGTGCTGCACACTGCCTGGTTACTAACACAGGAGCCCTTACCGCCACCTCAATGGGTGGCGGTAAGTGCTGCCCCCCAAAATGGCCGTGCAGCAAGTGCTTCTCTTGCTGCACGGCCATTTCTTTAAAAAAAAGAAAGACCTCCCTTTTATCCGCTTCAATAAAAGGGGGGCCTCGGTGTGAATCAAAAACGCAGGCCCCCTTTTGCTGCAGCTTCGTAAAAGGATCCCTAAGTGCTCTAAGGTTAACATTTTTGCCAATCCTGTTTGCTAATGGAAAAATTAATATGGGACTGGCAAAATAAAGAAAAAGCCTTATTTTACAGTCATGATAAAAATGGACTCAGAACGCGGGAAAGTTCTGTGCTAGACTGTGCTGCTAAGCCCATTTTTTAATCACAGCTTAGTAAAAGAACCCATAAGTGCTTTACACCCTTTAGTAGAAGAGCCCCTAATACTGTGTGTCCTAAGTGGATGAATGAGACCAACCCCCCCCCCCCCCCCCTCATTTACAAAGTCATGCTAGCGGATGTCGTGCAGTAATGCTGACACAACGGATTCACTTTGAATGGACTGTGTCGGCATTGCTACGTGGCAACTGCTAGCATGGCTTTGTAAATGGAGGGGCAGGTGAACTAGTTCTGGCTTTCAAATGTTAAGCCCCCCTGCACAGGATGTCAACAAACTTCACTACTTCAACAGGACAATATAATGGAATCTTCAACTGGAAACAATTTCATCCATAGAACCTGTTTGTGGAAGGGTCTGTATGATCTAGCTTTCCATTTCTATAGGGGTCCTTTTACCACGCTGTGGCAAAAGGGGGCATGTGCTGGTATTGGCGCATGTTTTTGATGCATGCCAAGGCCCCATTTTACCTCAGTGGGTAGAAGGTAGGTTTCCCTTTTCTTAAAGAAATGGCCATGCAGCAAGTGAACCACCACTTCCCACGATGCCAATTCAGGGGGAGCACTTATCGCCACCTCAGGGCTCCCACATTAACCTGGTGGTAACTAGGCAGCATGCAGCACTGCCCGATTACCGCCAGGTACACAGAGGCGCTTCAAAAAATGAAAAATCTTTGCAGCACTGGAAATGACGTGTGCTTACTGCCACTTCGTAAAAGGGCCCCATAGTAATTAAAGTAACTTGTCAAACCCTAATTGGACAGTTATGGGTGAATGACAGAAGGTCAGGACAATAAGAGGGAGCAGGGGAGAGCAGAGAGTGGTAAGGATGTACACAGGAAAAAATTGGTTCATTAATGAGTCTTTTTCAGACCTTTTCCCCAATTTTTGAACATTTTTTAGGTTTGTTTCACACATATGTTTTAATGCGTGTTAGAATTTATTAATGCACAATAGCCTATTTAATGTACATTAATGTACATTAGTGTACGTTAAATTGACTTGGTGTGCATTGGGGTTTTGAAGGCATGCTAATGAATGCACAGCCCTAACAGGAGAGAGGAACACAAGTGCTTGGTGCTTTACCTTCTTCTTCTTCATATTCTTCTACAGTTCAGAATGAGCACAAAGGAAAACAAAAATAAAAAGCAGCAAAATAAGCAACAGCGCAAAGACAGTAACACAAGGAACAAGGCTGTCCTGCCTTAGCAAGACCTTCCAGGAAAACTGTATCTGTTAAGCATTGCAAGGAAAGCATTCAGAGCCAGCAACCTTGAAGTTCTTAGAACTGAAACTCTTTTTTTTTTTTTTCTTATACTTAGAAAACTACATCAAAGAATATCTTTGTAAAAAAAAATTTTTTTAAACATAAGTTCAAATAATCACGTCAAGAAAATACACTTAGCAAGTAAAAACCAAAGAACTTGGCTTGTCTGGTTTGTAATTGGCTGCACGTACTAACCACTTACAGTGGACCTTCCTTCAAACTAGAACTGTGTGTCTTATCTCTTATGATATTACAGTCGTAGCATAAATGTCACCCACACATAGCACCTGCAGTGTGGAGGAAACCAGAGAAGGAGGAGGACCAATTATAGCCACTCCTGTATTTTCTGAGGTGGACCCCTCTGATCTGGGAGCCCTTCTGGCATCTTCCAGAAGGAGGCTCTTAATTTGAGCTTCTCCCACTGCATCACTGCTAATGTGACCCAGTCAGATCTGAAAGGTAGCTGAGGTCTTGTTCTGAACATGACAACTCTAGAGCCTTCAGGGGAATTTGCAGGGTCTCAACTTAAAAAGAATTTCAGAAACAAGTACTTCAAAGGTGCATTTTTAACAGACACAAGGGAGTGTATTTCCATTTGCTTTGTAAACTCAAGGAAAATCACACAGTACAGAGCAGGTGCTATTTCTTTATTGATCTCTGTTTTCCAGCGACTATTTCCTGCTCTGTTTCCATAGATGAATCTCCTGACAACTGGATCCTTAGTGTAAAATAACCCCTCTTCTATGACAATGTATTTTAACATCAGTATAATGAACAAAGTAGCTCTGTGGCTTCCTAGCTTGTGTATGTCTTTCAAAGTTGTTGTGTTTTAGAGTAGATCAAAATGTTTCTTTCATTCCACTCAGGGAAATACAATAGCATGGCAAGCAAGTCGTGTTTCTTTTCTGCTGGATCCTGTCACATGGCAGAAGGAAGCAGGCATCAGATCAGAAGAGATGGAAACTGTATTTTCCTTGCAATGTAAGAATGTACACTTGGTAGGTTTGTGCTTCAGAGGTACAAAAACTTGTGTAGAAACAAGCATCCCCCTGTACTGTAAAGCAATGATAAACACAGTGCTGCACAGTACCAAGGGCACACCCTACAGCAGGGGTGGACTGAGCGTGGTCTGGGCCCCCAGGCACTGAGAGTTGTCTGGGCCCCCACCCGGCTGCTGCCCAAAACCCCCCTACCACCGCACTGAGAAGTTGTGCAGTTGTACCTAGATGGTACCTGGCCATAAACATAGAAACACAGAAAAATGTAGACAAAGACCACATGGCCTATCCAGTCTGCCCATCCATGCCATCTACTCTCCCTGTCACTCCCTTAGAGATCCTATGTACTTGTCCCAAGCTCTGTTAAATTCAGATACTGTTTTCATCTCCACCTCTTCCACCGGGAAGCCATTCCACGTATTCACCATGTTACTTGAGGCTGTCCCGTTTCAGCTTCATCCTATGCCCCTCCCACCTTTCTTCCAAAGTATACATATTGAGATCTTTAAGTCTATCCCCATATGCTTTAATGATGAAGACCACTAAGTATTTTAGTAGCCGCCCTCTGGACCGACTCCATCCTGTTTATTTCTTTTTCAAGGTGCGGTCTCCAGAATTGTACTCCTTATTCCAAATGAGGTCTCACCAGAGTCTCACACAGGGGCATCATCACCTCCTTTTTCCTACTGGCCATTCATCTCCCTATGCACCTAAGCATCCTTCCAACTTTCGCCATTGCCTTTCTGTTTGGCCACCTTAAGATCATCACATAGGATCACATCCAAGTCCCGCTCCTCTTTCATACACAAAAGTTCTTCACCCCCTAAAGGAAAATAGGCAGGGCCGCCAAGAGGGGGGCGGCTGGGGGGCAAAATTCCCTGGGCCCAGCCTCCAAGGGGGGCCTGACACCGGGGTCTTTCTCTCCTGCTTCTGATGGGCCCTGAGTGATCGGGTCCCAACAGGAGCAGGAGAGAGAAAACTCTGGCGCCAGGCCCCCCTCCAGCACTGCTCTTCGCTGGCTTCTACTGCAATGCCGAGTGGCTGCTTTTCCTCCTCAGGCGCATGCTCAGTTTTGAAACCTAGCATGCGCAATGAAAGAAAAAGCTGCATGGGTAGAGCAGGCATGGAGTGAAGAGCAGCGCTGGATTCTTCCTTTGGCGGGGCCTTGGGATCCCTGCCAGCCCCAAGGTACCTCAGTTGCGGCAGCAGTGATCCTGGGGGGAGGGGAAGCAGCAACGATACAGGGAGGCAGTGGAGATCGGGGGGGGGGGGGGGAGACGATCGGGGGTTGGGTCAATTGCGGTAGCGGCCCAGCCCCAGGCCCAGCTCAGTCTTTCAGCATCCTTGAAAGTAGGTACCTACTTTACTTTGTAGAAATACTTGCAGAACTTCCCACGTTCAGCCCGGAGCCCACCAATGTGTTCTCTCACCTTCAAACCACATGCAACTGAAGACATGGTGCACATAGCTACAGAATTACATGTAGATGCAAGTCTGGCATTTACACACATGTGCACAGAAAACTAAGATAGAACAAGAAAAATAAAAGGGGCATGGATACTCAACAAAATTAAAGACAGAGTAAGCAAAATTTTAAAACATACTAGAAACACAACCACTGGCTGCCCAGTATAAAGCAGGTTGCATTTTTATGTTTCAGATGATAAATGATAACACAGATAGATCGTTTCAGTATTGTGTCCTGGACTGAGGCCTAGACAGTAGCAAAGGCCAAGGGACTGGAAGAGGAAAGAGAGAAAAGCTTTTACTGTTGCCCATCCGAAGGTGGCAGCAAACCTTAAAAATGCCATCAGTGAGGAACCTGGATGATTTCTTTCTTAAGGAACAAAGGCAATGAAAAGGGCTGGGAGAAAAAGAGAACCCCCCCCCCCCTCCAAACTTCAATAAAACATTATGCAAATCAACAGATAATTGGAACAGGACAGGTGTGTAAGGAGAAATGCTGAATCTTTGACAGACCACAGTAAGTATATAGAAATTTTCCAGACTTACCCTCTACTTGCTCACTGTAAAACAGACAAGAGAGAAAAATGAGAAAAACATTCAGAGATCATAATTTTAAGAACAGTAGAGATTTGAAAAGTACTAGAATATGGATGGAAAAATCTTCTTTCATTTTTCATTTATTTTTTAAATAGGTTTTAGGTGTGAACTGCACTGACATTTTGTATGAATGGTGACGATAGTAAGTCACAAAAAAATCATCATTTTTATTTTTTAAATTTTATTTCGCTTCTGTCCTTTTAGCATACTAATGAAACAGAAATGAAACATTATTTGGTCATTTTGGATTGGAAGTGAAGTAAAATGATCAGATGTTATTGTCATTTTAAAACACAGTACATCCTTACAAATCTACCCTGATTTTATTGCCCTAAAAGCTCATTACTGTGGCAGGACTCGGAAAAGACAGGGTGCAAGATAGAGCCAGTGGCGTTTCCAAAAACTGGTTCAGTGTTAGGTTTTCTAATATGCATTAACATGTTGATAAGCTTTAATGCCATATCATGATTAGGGGCCCTTTTATTTAGCTGTATCATTAAATGGACTTAGGACATCCTTACATGGGTCTTTTTCGTGTGCTAAGCCCATTTCTAGCACGGCCATCAAAAAGGGCTTTTTTCCCTATTTCTTTCATTTCTGGCCATGCACTAATGTTAATATTAGCATGCAACCATTAAAAAATGGCTGAGGGCAGATATGATAGAGGTCTATAAAATAATGAGTAGAGTGGAACGGGTAGATAAGAATCGCTTTTTTACTCTTTCCAAAAATACTAGGACTAGGGAGCACGCAATGAAGCTACAAAGTAGTACATTTAAAACAAATCAGAGAAAATATTTCTTCACTCAACGTGTAATTAAACTCTGGAATTCATTGCCAGAGAATGTGGTAAAAGCAGTTAGCTTACCGAGATTTCAAAAAGGTTTTGATAGCAAGAAAAGTCCATAAGCCATTATTAAACTGGACTTAGAGAAAATCCAGTTTGTTTCTAGGATAAGCAGCATAAAATGTATTCTGTTGTTTTGGGATCTTGCCATGTACTTGTAACCTGGATTGGCCACTGTTCGAAACAAGATGCTGAGCTTGATGGACCTTTGGTCTGTCCCAGTGTGGCAACATTTATGTTGTTATGTTCTTAACTAATGCGGGAGCTCTTACTGCCTCCTATTTAGGAGGTGCTGAGGGATCCCATGTTATGGACACGCTAACCAGCTCACATAGTGGTAATGTCAGTGCACTAAGGGGTCCTTTTACTAAGCTGCAGCAAAAAGTTGTCTTAGCAGGGCCTTATGTGGTTCTTTTCCATGCGCTAAGGCCACTTTTTGCCACAGCCGAAAAATGGTCTAATTTCTGATTTTTCCATTAATGGCCATGAGTTAATGTTGTATAAGGGCCACAAGGCAGAGCCAAATTCAGAGTGAGCAATTTATTCAATGATCCGACACAGCCCATGTTTCGGCGAATGCCTGCATCAGGGGTCAATCTACATCAAAACACAAATGTATATAATGAATAGAAAGCATATAACAATTAACTAATAAACAATAAATTGCTTTCTCTGAATTTGGCTCTGCCTTGTGGTTCCATCTGTGGCCCTTACACTCCTACCGCTCGATAGTTAAAGCCGTTTAACCATCCAGCAATGGCTCCTGGCCGGTTAAATGGCTCTTAACCAGTTATCAGGCAATATTCAGCAGGAGATAGCTGGCTATCACCCAGTGCAGTAGCGAGGGCTAATGACACCCAGGGCGGGTCGCCGCTGCGCACCCCCCCTGGTGTAGCACGGCGCGCACCCCCCCTCTGCGGCGCACCCCCCCTCCGGAGCGAACCCCCCCCCCTCGGAGCACAACCCCCCCCGGACCGTATTCTTACCTGTGGGAGGGCCGATCCGCCCCGAGTGCACGTCACTTGGAGCTGCGTCGGCCCCGCTGGTTCCCTGCTCTCTCTGCCCCGGAACAGGAAGTAACCTGTTCCGGGGCAGAGGGAGCAGGGAAACAGCGGGGCCAGCACCCCCCTAGCGCGTGCACCCAGGGCGGACTGCCCCTCCCCCCCCCTTCCTACGCCACTGCTATCACCCACTGAGTATTGCTGGTTACCAATTAGAGGTTAGCCGGATATATAACTGGCTATATTCTGATAATCAGAGCACCTCCGGCTAAGTATGGCAGCTAAATTAGGCCACCAAAATAGCAGGTATATCTTTGGCTGGTTTAAACTTAATTGGCCAGTGCTGAATTTCGGCTTGGCCGGTTAAATTTAAACCAGCTAAAAAAACACCTGGATATTCAATGCCGGTCACTGGAAATGGGCTGGTATTGAATATTGAGGTTCAGTGCCAACTGTGGGAGGCAGCCTGGCTACTCCCATGCTAATTAGGTAGCACACAGTAACGTGCCCACGCTACATGATTAGCGCAGGCATGCCTACTCTCCACCCAAGGGCAGGCCTCCTGCACTAGAAAATAAAAAAAAATATTTTGTTGTGCAGGATTATCACGCTGAGTGGGTAACTACTACAGGACACCTCAGCGCATCCCGTGGTAGTGCCCATTTAGCATGTGGTAGGCCTGCATTAGGCCTACCTCACCTTAGTAAAAAGGCCCTTTAGTGTTAGGCCATGTTTCCTCATTATGGGATCCATTTACAAAGGTGCGACTAAAAATAAGCATGTGCTAAACGTTAGAGATGCTCATATATTTTATGGGTGTTTCTAGCATTTAGCACACTAATCATTAGCGTGTGCTAAAAAAAACTAGCGCACCTTTGTAAAAGGACCCCTATATGCAAACCTCATTATTTTTAATAAGGCCTGTTTACTAAGGGGCCATTTTACAAAGGCACGCTAGCATTTTTAGTGCGCGCTAAACGCTAGAGATGCCCACAGAAATATATCGGTGTCTCTAATGTTTAGCAAATTCTTATTTTTAGCACAAGCTAAAAACACTAGTGCGCCTTTGTGAAAGGACCCCTAAATAAGCACATAACTGAAATTAAGAGGTTGCTGACACATTAAGACATATCACAATTCCAGCTGCCTTTTTTTAAAAAAGAAAGTACTGAACTGTACTTACACATCTTCGGTGTCAGACATTTTGGTTGTGGGAGGCTGATGGAGGAAAGAGAAAAAAGAAAATGTGATTTAGCTAAAATGCCTTCAGCATACATAATATGCCACTATTTAACTGAAAATAATGAGGAGCATTAGAAGAATTAGCCAATCAACAGTGTATAGTTTTCCTAGTGCTCTCAAACAATTTAACAAACCAGATCTAAGCAGAAAAGAGAAAGAGGTGGAGAAGCTGACATACAGATAGACATACACAGAAAGGAATACAGGAACCCTCCGGCCAATATTCAAAGTGAGTTAACCGTCTTGGAATAGCTGCCAACCGATTTAGATTGACTGTACATTTGTCTCCTAGATTGTAAGCTCCTTGAGCAGGGACTGTCCTTCCATGTTAAATTGTACAGCGCTGCGTAACCCTAGTAGCGCTTTAGAAATGTTAAGTAGTAGTAGTAGTAGTAGTTTAGTCCGTTATTGAGACAGACATGGGAAGCAATTGCCTGCCCTGGCATTTGTAGTATGGAGTGTTGCCACAATTTGGGTTTCTGCCAGGTACTTGTGACCTAGCTTGGCCACTGTTTGGAAAACAGGATACTGGGCTAGATGGACCATTGGTCTGACCCAGTATGGCTACTCTTCTTATGTTCTAACTTGCTTGTATGCAGGTATCTGGTCATTTTCAGCTGCACTTAACTTGTTAGCATCTTTGAAAATGACCGCTTAAACGACAAAGTGGAAACTGGCTACGTCGAGGGCAATCTGGGGGCGTTTCAGGAGTGGAGTCCAGTTAGCTCCCAATATTCAGAGCTAACCGACCATGTTTAGTACATAAATAGGACCACATAAATAGCTGTCCTATCTTTATGCGCTAGCCCAAAGTTGCTTAAGTCTGTGCTAACCAGCTTTTTAAAAAATGGAATTCAGTTCCAAAGCCCACACAGGGCCCAGCATTGAATTTCCGGTCTTAGCTCCAGCAGCAAACAAAAGAACGCTGTTCACCCCCGGCTGAATATCGGCCAGTGTGTATTTAATGATTTCAAGCTGTCTGCTCTTATAAAGTTGCAAAATATTCAAAGGACAACCACGAAGTGGAGGAATGTGAACTGCTACGAACAGTGGACCAGAAGAATGGAGTAGCACAGTCAACAGAACTCTTCCAGAAAAAAAACATGTGGGCAAATGATGATATGTCAATTTCAAGTTTATTGCATATAAGGACTCAACACAGCACCATGTTTCGGCTAGTATCCCTGCATCAGGAGTCTCATATGTTAGTAGGTAATTATGGAGTAGATTATAATTTTGAGCATGAGCTTCTCTAAGGCAGTCTTTAGAAAGACACTAGAAGTTAAAGATGCTCCAAATCCAAGGTACATGCTGATAAGGCACCAATCCAAGATATTCAATGTCGGGCAGCATCCAGCGACCAGCATTGAATATCCAGCTTCAGTTTTGGCTGTGGCAACTTAACCAGCTAAGCAAATATTCAGTGCTAGCCAGTTAAGTTAATAGTGGTTAAAGATAGGCCGCTTAAATAGCAGGCCTATCTTCACCGCTCAACTTAGTTGGTTTTGCTTTGATTATTCACACTTAGCCAGTGTGAATGACAGTTGCATGACACAGCTAGCTGGTTAGCGGCTAGCCACTAAGTGCTAATACTCACTAGAGATAACTGGCTATTTAACCAGCAAGGAGCTCAAATATGATCATGTCACACCTTTCCTGAAGGAAAAACACTGTCTCCTAGTCATCTTCCGCATTAGGGAGCCCTTTTACTAAGCCGCATTAGGGAGCCCTTTTACTAAGCCATGTAAGCGTCTATGCACGCCAAAATGGAGTTACCAGCCGGCTACCACATGGATCTTGTGGTAATTTCATTTTTGGTATGCGTCCAATAAGTGCGTCCGAAAAATCATTTTTATTTTCTGGCGTGCATCCGTTACACGCGCCAAGTGGCATTTGATGTGCGTAGGTCATTACCACTCAATTACCATGTAAGATTTTACCACTAGGTCAATGGCTGGCGGTAAGATCTCAGACCCAAAATGGATGAGCGCCAATTTTGATTTTGCTGCACATCCATTTTCGGCAAAAATTTTTTAAAAAAGGCATTTTTTGCAGGCACACTGAAAAATGGATCTATGCGCACCCAAAACATGCGCCAACACTACCGCAGGCCATTTTTCAGTGCACCTTAGTAAAAGGACCCCTAGGTATTTGTTTTGCAATGCCTACCCTACCGGCCCTACTTAAATGCCTCAACTATGCAATGCATCAATACGTTACATCGCATTGGACATTATATATTCCTTTATTTCCTTGTCCCTTTTTGTACCTGTTTACTCTAACCTTACCTAACCCTTATTTTAAATTGTATTTGTTTAACATCTACTGGACTTGGTGATCACCTTTACAGTATTATGTAAGCCACATTGAGCCTGCTAATGGGTGGGAAAATGTGGGATATAAATGTTACAAATAAATAAAATACTTGATCTTGTCATTGGGCACTGCATACCAGGTCTCCCAGATATTTATCGATGTCCTTATTCCCCACATACCTTCTCACCCCTGCGATTACAAAATGACAATTTACTTTCCCTCACTTCTGAATCACAGCCCAGACTCGAATCCATTCAATGTTCTGCCTTTCCTTAGCCCCTGTGTTCAGATTAATATTCGCTATCATCATTGGTCCGAGTCTTCATGTCAGGTTTCATGAAAGCTTAAAGACTTATTTCCACACTCTAGCCTTTGGTGAGAGGAAAGCTGTTAGCACGGGGGAAGCGACAGGTACAGACTTTTCACGTTTTATTCTTCCTCTGTTTAACTGCACAGGGAAATACATTTCCCTGTGTATTTCCAAAAGGCAAATAAAGAAACAGTTGTACTACTACTGCTACTACTAATAACAATAAATATTTGGGAATTTTCCACTCGATATTTGGCCAGCAGCGGGCAGCACTTCGATTGCCGCCACTGGTGTTCAATCCGAATATTCAATTCTGGGCCATTTCCAGCAACTGGCATTGAATATCTGGGTTTTTCATCACTGGCTACTGCATGACTGGTTAAGTCGATATTCAGACTTAACCAACCATGGCTTAGCAGGCAAAGATAGGCCTGCTTTTTATGCCCACTAACCTCCGGATTCTATAACAATGTGCGTAACTTAACAAGCTAATGAGCACTGATAACAGCACTTAAGCAATAATGAGTACTAATTGGCACTGATTAGAATTTAGACGCACAAGTCGCTAAGCATATTCTGTAATGATGTGCGCCGAACTTCTAATGCATGCAGGCAAAAAGAGGCATAGTTATTGAGGGGGTCCCATGATGCTTCGGGGCTGAGAGGACGCTCAGGCACCTCGCTCCGTCGGCGAAGCTGAATTTATCTGCTTTAAAAGCCCGATTCCCGACCCCATTACGGCAAAAGGTGGATCGCGATACGGAGAAAGAAGGGCAGCATCGAGGAAAGGAGTTTGGGGGAACAAAGAAGGGCAGTGAAGGGCTATGCCGGCGAAAACGCCACGGCCTCAAAGAGAACGCACGCAGGTCTCCCCACCTAAGATGGCGACCGCATCCACTTTGGCCACATCCGTCCCAGCAGCGATGGCAACCGTAGTCACTCTGCAAGATGAAGCAATACGGGAACTGACCAAACAGCTGACAGCAGTGCTGGACGATAGACTGTCCAAGCTGCAGGCGTCAGTGGATAACATAAATGAAAATCTGGAAAGGCAAGCAACGCGGTTGCAACAAGCAGAGGAGCGGATTGGCAGGCAAGAAGACCGAGCGGACACGCTTGATCGGAGGCTGGCTGAGGTGGAGGAGTTGGCGAAAAATCTCTCCCAACAAACGGATGATTTAGAGAACCGTAGCAGACGCAGCAATATAAGAATTATTGGTTTGCCGGAGACAGTTAAAGATCAGGATCTAAGAGACTTTGTTACTAGATGGCTCCCAGGGCACCTTAAATTGGAACAGCTGCAAGGCCAAGTTCGAGTGGAGCGAGTGCACCGCGTAGGCGCGGTAAGGGAAGCGGATCGCCGCCCGAGGCCAGTATTAGCAAAAATACTGGATTATTCAGAGAAAGAACAAATAATGCAAGCATATAGAAAGGCCCGGGCGGTGGATTATGAAGGTACAAAAGTCTTACTGTTCCAGGATTATTCGGCAAAGGTCTCCGAACAGAGAAGAAGGATGGGGCAGCAGTGCAAGGTACTCTTTGATAAGGGAATCCGATTTGCACTGTTGTACCCCGCGAGGGTTCGAATCACCCATGACAATAAAACACTATTCTTTACGGACCATCACGAGCTTAAGACCTTTGTGGAAAAACTTTAGAAAGTCCTTGTGATAATATAAGCGGATGAGAAAGCAAAAAACAGGAAAAATGGACAATGTGTAAGTAGGAAATTAAAGACATTAATGCAAGCAGTGAGCACGAGTGAAGTATAATGCTAGCTGCAGTGGAGTATAAATTGCACCAGGAGGGCAAGCAGAACGGCTGCTAGGAGGATATACTTGCTAATGGGGAATGCAGGGACAATGTCCAGAGGCGGGCGCAAAGTGCACATGGTAGAGAGCCTGCGACCGGAGGTAAATGTGGCTAGTGCATGAATATAAACTAGCAAAACAGCACTTAAGGTATGTACATACATATGAGATTTAAACAGACAATCAAACCAAAGTATTTGCTGTAGTTGCTAAGAAAAAAGAAGAGAATCCAATTGACTACCACAGATATAGACATTTCCGTCGTGCACCTGTGCAAGAAACAGATCACAGTTTTCATGTGGGATTCCAGTTGTGTTCCAGTGGCCGCCAGAAATTCAACAAGATTGTGTGGATCCATCATTCTTGTCACATTACTTACAAATCTACTGGTGAAACTGCTGTCACCACCGTTGAAATTGACAAGATGTATACGCCTCTGCTCTTTGCTCGTGTGAAAAGTTGTACTGCATTCTCAGAAAAGACTCTGTAAGAAGCCTGCATCTAGTTGCAGATTGTCCTGAATAGGAGTGGCCATGCCAAAGTGAGAGTGCAATAGAAGAGAACCACTGAAAGGTGAAGAAGCTAGCTGTCAAAGTGCAGATGAGGTGATCGTGTTCATGGACAAGCTGCAGAAGAAAATAGTTAAGGACTTTAATGTTATACTGTTTATCTGTTTAAAAGTTGAATTTGACTTGATGGAAGTGGCGGGGAAATATTTAAGAAGTGAAAGTTGAATGTGAGTGGGTATGGAATGTTAAAGTATTGAAGGGGGGTAGGACGCACAGAGCGGAGGGTTACTGGCAGGGAGGGAGAGGGATCTCCTCCTGCTCTTTTTTCGATGTTTGTGTGAAGAGATATATGGGGGAGGGGAAAATCGGGGGAAAGGGAAGGCGGGAGCGGGGTGGGGTGGGGAAAGAGAAGGGGAGGGCATGGAAGAAGGGTTGGTGGGTATTGGCGCTTACTGGGGAAGGAGGGAGGGGGGAGGGGGGGAAAATGGAATGGGAAGGGAGGGGGGGAGGGATGTTAAGGGATTTGGGTGCACCATTGGAATGAGGGTCGGGAATAGGTGGAATGCTAAAGAAGAATTGGGGGGGTTTAGCTGGGAGACTCCCCCAATAAGCGATAAGATACTGGCTGCGGGAGAGAGTAAGATGGGTATGATATGGCGGGAGTGGCTTTAAGGATAGTGACTTTAAACGTGGCAGGAATAAATTCGCCAGTAAAGAGAACGAAGATCCTGCAATACCTAAAAAGATTAAAAGCTGATGTAGCCCTGCTCCAGGAGACTCATCTCAGTAGTATAGAACATGCTAAATTGCGCAGGGATTGGGTGGGAGAAGTATATTTTGCATCTTACAATGACAGACAGAGAGGAGTTGCTGTGTTAATAAACAAGGTGGTGGCATTTACCTTACAGGAGGTGAAACAAGACCCAGAGGGTAGATGGGTGATAGTGACGGGGAGCTTGCAAGGGCAGAAAATAGCGCTGTGTAGCTTGTATGCCCCAAACATATATTCCCACCAATTTTTTATTCAGCTTCAAACAAAATTAGCGATGATAGATGATTACCCTTTATTAGTAGGAGGGGACTTTAATTTTACCAGTGACCCGTCCATAGACTGTCACCCACCAAGGCAACCGCTGAAAAATCATGGAGAGAAGGGAGTAAATTACCTTTGTGAAGAATTAGCATTAGTGGATGCCTGGCGTCTATTGCATGAGGAAGAAAGAGATTATACGTTTTTTTCATGCCCGCATAAGGCACATGCCAGGTTAGATTATATACTGGTGTCCGGGGTAGTGTGGGGTAGGACGCAAGGGGCGGAAATTGGAGAAGCGGACATCTCAGACCATGCACCAACCTGGGTAGACATTGAGTGGAATATTCCCAGTAGGCCTGGTAGATGGCGTATGAACCCAGCCCTATATCAGAATATAGAATTTAAAGAACATCTGGTAAAAGTGTGGCAGGAGTACGTGGAGGAAAATAAGGTGGAGGACGTAGGCCCTAGAATCTACTGGGAAGCAGCAAAAGCAGTTATCAGGGGGAAGATAATAGCTTATGGAATAACAATGCGTAAGAAGAGGGAGCAGGCTCTAGTGACTATGGGCAGGAGGCTGGGGGAGGCTCGTAGGAGATATATTGCCCGGCCGATGGAGGGGAACAGGCGAGCTTATTTAGATAATAGGAGAGAGATGCAACGCCTGCTTACTGAGAGAGCGCTATATAGTATTAAAATGTACAAGTATAGGATGCATAGGTGGGGGAATAAAACAGGGAAATTACTAGCATCTCTGGTTAAACAGCGTTCGGGGAAAACATATATTGCCAAATTAAGAGGGACGCAGGGGAAGAATATTACTACACAGGCAGAGATAAAAGGAGCATTCACACGCTTCTATGAGGAGTTATATGATAGAGGAACCTTTTCAGATAAAGCATGCGAGGAATTTTTTCAAAACTTGCGTCTCCCACGGCTAGATATCACTCAAGCTGCGCAGTTGAGTGCTCCAATCACAGGGAAGGAAATCCAAGGGGTAATCAAGCACTTAAAGCCAGCGAAAGCACCAGGCCCGGATGGGCTAGGGCCAGAGTTTTATAAGATATTACAGAACCACTGTATTCCTGCACTGGCAGAATTATTTGAGGAGCTCCGAGAGTCTCAAATAATGGGGCCTACTTTAAACCATGCTTATATCACTATATTGCCGAAGCCAGGGAAAGATGCAGAATTAGTGGGCTCTTATAGACCTATCTCACTGATAAATCAGGACCTCAAGATATTGGCTAGTGTGCTTGCTAATAGGTTGGGGGACTGCCTGCCCCAGTTGGTACATGCTGACCAAGTCGGGTTTGTAAAAGGTAGGTTTGCGTCTGCAAATATTTTGAAGGTTTGCCGCATATTAAGAGAGGGCAGGCGTAGACGAGGAGATGCCATTATAGCCAGTTTAGACGCTGAAAAAGCTTTCGATAAAGTGGTATGGTCATATCTTTTCTGGGTTTTGCAGCGGTATGGGGTTAGGGGGGCGTTTTTGGATTGGGTGCGTGTTTTATATAGCAACCCGACAGCCCAATTGATAATTAATGGGAGCCTCACGGATAATATTACGTTGGAAAGGGGGACGCGGCAGGGGTGTCCGTTGTCACCCCTGCTATTTGTCCTGACACTAGAGCCATTAGCTGCTAAAATACGACAGGATGGGCGCATAAAGGGCATAAGCATGGGAGGCGACGAGTTCCGTGTCAATCTGTTCGCGGATGACATGTTATTAATGCTGGATAATGCAGGGGAGTCGTTACCAGCGGTGATGGGACTAATAAGAGCTTTTGGGATGTTTGCAGGACTTAGGATAAACTTCGAGAAATCGGAGGCTCTTGCAGTGTCTGGCATCTGTTATAGTAGGCAATTGGAAAGTTTCCCCTTGATGTGGGCAAATACGGGGATTAGATATTTGGGGGTGTATCTGAGCCAAGATTATGAGTGGATGTACAGGAAAAATGTAATAGAGAAGGTGGAAACAGTGCGCAAGATATGCGCCCACTGGAAGAATCTTCCTGTGGGTTTCAGGGGGCGCATAGCTCTGATTAAGATGGTGGTGCTTCCGAAACTACTTTATCCTCTGCAGATGGTACCATTTTGGGTGGCAAAGAGGGAAGAGGGGTTGTACCGTAGCACTATTTCAACGTTTATCTGGAACCATAAGCGCCCCAGAATAGCATTTGCCAAATTGGTACGGGGTAGGAAAGGGGGAGGGGTACGACTTCCAGACCTTAGGCTGTATAACGTGGCAGCGCTAATGAGATGGCTTCACGAGTGCCACACGGGGGAGGCTAAATATGCATTGCCGGAGTTCTGGCGGAGTTGGTGCGCTCCGGTGGATGTGTTCTCCCTACTAGGGGGATGTAAGGGGAAGTGGGGGGCATGTATTAGGAAGAATCCTTTTATAGCTGCTTTAAGGAAGGCGTGGAAATGGTGGAGGGTGGTGATAGGGGAGGCTGGGAGAGGGTATCCCTTTTTCTCACTAGAAGATAATCCAGCATTCCCAGCGGGAATGGGGAGGAGTCAATTTGAAATGTGGACAGATGGGGGGTGCAAATATATAGGGCAGCTGACAGAGTTGGGGGGTCAGACATTCCCTACTTTTGATCAAGTGCGGAGTACGTGGAGTGTAGGGCACAAGCAATTTTTTCAGTTTTTACAGGTGAGAGATTACTATTACACGTTGACAAGAGTAGCGGGATCCAAGATACGGTTTACACCCCTAGATCAGGTATTTTTGCTAATGCCTGGGAACCAGAATGGGTTATCTCAATGGTACCAACATATAATGGAACAGAGAAAAGCTCCAGCATTGGCCAAATTAGCAGAAGGATGGAGTATGCTACTAGGCGAAAGTATAACCCCGGAGAGACTTGGGGAGGATTTTGAGAATCTCTCTAAGATTACCCCCAATGCAGCACTGCAAGATATACAATACCGCATATTACACAGGGTATATATTACGCGACAGCGAGGGAAAGACATGGGGCTGTGGGAAGCAGAAGAGTGCATGAGGTGCCATGGGGAAAAGGATACAGTTGTCCATGCTTTTATGGAATGCCCATCTCTGGCGGAGCTGTGGACCCACTCTTTGGAGGCAATGGAGAAAGTAATAGGGAAACCGTTTGAGTGGTCCTTCGGGGTTTTGTTGTTGGGAGAGATGAAGCGCCTGCAGGAGGAAGGATTGTCAGAGGCGCAGGGAAGGTTCGTCCTTTTGGCATCTCTATTGGTTAAAAAGTGCATATTGCAATTTTGGGCAAAGCCGCAGCCACCCCCGAAACGGGCCTGGCATTCTCTAATGAAAGATATGGCTGCGTGGGTGGAGTTGCAGCATGGACTAGTGCCAACAAGCAGACATAAGGCATACTGGGAACTTTGGCAAACCTATATGCAGATGTATGAGGGGGAGAGCTCTCTCCTGAGGCCGCAGTAAAGAAAGCTGGAAAGAGGCAGGGGTGCACCCAGGGAAGGGAGGGGGGAGGGGGGGAAAGGGGGGGGGGGGAGGGGGGGGGAAAACAAAAATGGGGAATGGAACATGGTAATGATACTGTACGCAAGATGAAGCAGGGCTTCCCTTCTTATTCTGTTCCCTTTGGTTATAGGTTGATATTGGCGGGGTGAGCACTGTTTTGTACTTCATCATGTGAGTCTGTTTAAGGTCAAGTTATTGAGTGTTTTGTACCATCCCTTAATAAAGATATTTTCAAAAAAAAAAAAAAAAGAGGCATAGTTATTGGTGGAGAAATGGGCATTTCATGGGCATTCTGAAATTTATATGCCTAGTTATAGAATATGGCCCAGTGTGCCTAAATCTACACACTGGGATTTATGCGTTTTCAGTGGTGTAAATGGATGCGCAAGATTTAGGCGCTGAAATATCAACTAAGCATATTCTATAATCAGCGCCTAAATCTAGGCACCCATTATAGAATACACTTTGCCAGCATGGATTTCAACACAGTTTGTTTTTTTTAGGCGCCATATATAGAATCTACCCCTAAACCTGGCTGGTTAATTTCTGAATATCGGGATTTAACTGGTCACACTTCCAGAATGCCCCCAACTTCACCGGCTTTATTTTCTGTACTAACTGGGCATTTTCAGCTGTGATAACCAGTTAAATGCCGCTGAAAATGACCAGTTATTCATCGAGACGTGAGTTAACCTGTCAGCGACTGTTCCCAGCTAGTCAACTCATGCTGAATATTGGCCAGTTTAAATTTAAAAAAGACATGTCTCTGGATTCTATAAAGTTGGACATTCAAAATCCTGTCTAATGCATAAATTTGGATGCACAATTTATAGAATAATGTCACTTGTGCACCCAACTTAATTGTTCAATTAAATGATGCCAATTGGCATTAATGACCAATAATAAATCGTAAGTGGCAGTGGGAAGAGTAGCCTAGTGGTTAGTGCAGCAGACTTTGATCCTTGGGAACTGGGTTCAATTCCCACTACAGCTCCTTGTGACTGTGGGCAAGTCACTTAACCCTCCATTTCCCCAGGTACAAAATAAGTACCTGTATATATGTAAACCGCTTTGAATGTAGTTGCAAAATACCACAGAAAGGTGGTATATCAAGTCCCATTTCCCTTTCCCATTAATTGGTGGTAACTGGCACAAATTTGTAATTATGCGGTCCTTTTACTAAGGTGCGCTGAAAATGGGCTGCACTAGTGTAGGTGTGTGTTTTGGGTACACGCAGATCTATTTTTCAGCGTTTGTGTAAAAGCCTCTTTAAAAAATTTTACCGAAAATGGACCTGCGGCAAAATAAAAATTGGCGCGCATCCATTTTGGGTCGGAGACCTTACCTACAGCCATTGACTTAATGGTAAGGTCTCTTGCATTAACCATGCAGTAATCACCTACGCGCATCAAGTCAGAGTTACTGCCTGAGTTTCACCATGCACCAGAAAATAAAATATATTTTCTGGCGCATGTAGCGGACGTGCGCCTACACAGCTTAGTAAAAGGGCCCCCTTATGCATAACTGCACTGAGGCACTATTCTATAAACATACCCCAGGATTCTATATAGTGCAAATTGAGTTGCATTCTGATTAGCACACACAACTTAATTGCCACTTCACAAACAATTATTGACACTAATTATCTTTTATGCACACAACTGTCTAAGCGAATTCTTTGGATTTGGATCACAAGTAGCAGCAGTGGGATTTGAACCAGCCACCTCTGGATTGCAAGACCAGTGCTCTAACCACTAGGCCACTCCTTCATTCTGCAAATTAATGTGCTTGGTCGTGGAATGGGTAGGCTGTGGGCTTTTCTAAAAACTATGCACTTTGTTACAGAACACACCCAATCTGCGCCTAACTTAGGCATTCCCAACAAGTTTTACTTGGCGTAAATGCCCGCAACTAAATTTAATCATGCGGACAGGCACTAGGCATATTCTATAAACCGCAACTAACTTTAGGCATACTTTACAGAACACACCAAGGCATTTTTTGCACCAATTTTTAAAAGGTGCCATATATAGAATCTAGCCCATAGGATGAGATTCTATATATGGTGCTTAAAATATCCCCATTTCCACCTAAACATATTCTATAAGATTTAGGCACGGTATATAGAATATTCTTAGATGATATCCCAGTGCCTAAAACAATGTGCCTCCATTTACACTGATAAAAGCATGGCGTAAATCCCTGCGGGTAGATTTACCCACACTGGGCCATATTCTATAACTATGCATGTAAATTTCAGAACGCCCATTTCCCCACCCATAACCACTCTGCTTTTGAACTGCGTGCTTTAGAATTTAGGCACGGTTCATTACAGAATATGCTTAGTGAGTTGTTCGTGTAAATTCTAATTATTGCCAATTAGTGCTCATTGTTGCTTGTTGAGTGCTGTTAAAAATGCTGATTAGCTTCTTAAGCCAATTAACTTATGCTTATTGTTATGGAATATGCATACTTTTCAGCCTGGAACTCTAGGCGCACTATATAGAATATGGCAGATAGCATCGAAACGCTGTAGTGCACAACTACAAAGGGGCATGACTTGCAGTTGCACATGTAAGTTACACTATATTATCACTTAGACACAACTTTAGGTGTCAGCATTTACACCGGCCTTTCACATGACATAAGTGCTCATGCCTGAAGGTAGACAGGCAACCTCTTACGCCTTATTCAATAACAGCATTTCATGTGCAGTTGCTGTTACAGAATTGAGACTTGGCACCAGAACTTAGGCCCCAGAAATATGGGCTCTCTTTGTAGAATTTAGCCCATGGAGCCCAATTTTAGACAAGTGGAAATGGCAGCTCTTGTAAAATACATAAAAGGATGTGCCCCTGTCTCTCCATGTTCCATGAGAACAGCAATTTTAAATAGCTGCATATGAGGGAAAACATGTGACCCTACCTATACATGTAGATTTAGATTACATTTATTATTTGTAACCCGATCTTATCCAGGGTGAGGTACAATATACACACATAAAAATACATGAAACATACAAAACAAAAACTTATCAAAAAAAAAAAAACAGAATCTAACCTACTTCACTGTTCATAGGCAGGCAATCAAAATGTTCAGAGCCTTATATGTATACATATGTGTGGGAGCAGCTTTTAAAATCACTGCTCCTGAGCTACATGCACTCCCCAATCCCTCCTGCTGCTTCCTCCCCTCCTCATGACATCCCATCCTGCAGCAGCAACAACTCCCCTCCTCCTCCCATTACAAACCCCCCTTTCCCCCCATGGCATGAACCCCTTCTCAATGCACTTCCCTGCAAGACCCCACTCCCACCCTCTGATCCCATTGCTGGCCTTACTGGGGTCCCTGGTGTCTAGTGGGAGCAGAAGAGGTCCCCACTCGTTCCTCATCCTTCAGTTCCAGGTTCCAAAAACGTTACCATTAACTCTTAACAGGAATATCAAGGTACCACCACTAGAGGTCAGGCTGCTCCTGACACTGTACAAAGATGATCACCAGGGTGGGCCTGACTCATTAAGGCTTTTCTCCTGTTATGTGTCAATGGGAAAAAAGCTTATTGACTCATAAAAACATAAGAATTGCCAAACTGGGACAGACCAAAGGTTCATCAAGTCCAGTATTCTGTTTCCAACAGTAGTCAATCCATTTCACATGTATGTAACAGGATCTCAAAAAGTAGCAAGATTCCATGCCACTTGAACCCAGGCATACCCCATGTCTACCTTAATAAAAGTTTATGGATTTTTCTTCCAGCTATTTGTCCAAAACATTTTTAAACTCAGATATGCTGCTTTGACCACATCCTTTGGCAGTGAGTTCCAGAGCTTAACTATTTTTAGTGTCAAAATACTTTCTTATGTTTTAAGTGTACTTAGTAACATAGTAACATAGTAGATGATGGCAGAAAAAGACCCGCACGGTCCATCCATTCTGCCCAACAAGATAAACTCATGTGTATACCTTACCTTGATTTGTACCTGTCTTTTTCAGGGCACAGACAGTATAAGTCTGGCCAGCACTATCCCCTCCTCCCAACCACCAGGCCCACCTCCCACCACTGGATCTGGCATAGACCGTATAAGTCTGCCCACCACTATCTTCGCCTCCTCACCACCACTTCATAGGAAATATCCCATTCTTTGTACTTGTTGAAAGAGTAAATAATTTGCATTTACCCGGTTCACCACGCAGGATTTTATAGACCTCTGTCATACTGTAACTACCCTCCACCATCTCTTCTTTGAGTTGAAGAGCCCTATCTTGAGTGGAGGAGTAGCCTAGTGGTTAGTGTAGTAGACTTTGATCCTGGGGACCTGAGTTCAATTCCCACTGCAGCTCCTTGTGACTCTGGGCAAGTCACTTAACCCTCCATTGCCCCCAGTACAAAATAAGTACCTGAATATATGTAAACCACTTTGAATGTAGTTGCAAAAACCTCAGAAAGGCAGTATATCATTTCCTTTTCCCCTATCTTCTTTAGCTTTTCCTCATATGAGAGTCATTCCATCCCTTTAATCATTTTAACATCCTTCTCTGTACCTTTTCTAATTCTACTATATCTTTTTTTGAGATGCAGTGACCAGTATTGCGCACAATACTCAAGGTACAATCTCAGCATGGAGCAATACAGTTGTATTCTCTATTCCTTTCCCAATAATTCCTAACATTCTGTTTGCTATTTGGGCCACTGCCACACACCAAGCAGTTGATTTTGATGAATTATCTACGATGACACCTAGATCCTTTTTCTGGATGGTGACTCCTAATATGTAACCTAGCTTCAAGTAGCTCTACTGTGGGTTATTTTTGCCAATGTGCATCACTTTGCACTTGTCCATATTAAATTGCATCTGCCATTTGGATGCCTAGCCTTCCAGGCTCACAAGGTTCTCCTGCAATTTCTCACAATTTGCATGTTATTTAACAACCTTGAATGATTTTGTCGTCCGCAAATTTGATGACCTCACTCATTGCTTCCATCTTCAGATCATTAATAAATATATTAAGGAGTATTAGACCCAGTACAGATCTCTGGGATACTTCACTATTTATCTTCCTCCAATTAAAAAAATTGGCCATTTAACCCTACTCTCTTAGTCCCAATTCAGACAAAACTAGTCAGAGAGAAACAGAAGACAAAGAGAAAAAGCAGAAGTGACAGATGGTTTTAGTGGAACTACCCAAAAGAGAGATGGGCTCGGTATACTGTTCATGAAAGTTTTATACACATTCTTTTGGAGAAACTGTGATATGACATCAACCAGCTTCTTTTAACCAGCCTCTCTAGAAGTTATTCTTAAATGGTCTTTAGGAGGGTCAGAACAGCTTGGCTTCTCAGATCCTAATTTAGATAAAATCCCCTACATTCCAATGTCATCTTCAAGCAACTTAAGGGCAGGGCCTTTTATACCGGCATTACCCAGGTGAAATGTGAGAGGAGTCCTGAAGGAGCTGGAGAACTGGATAATATCCAGAAGGAACAACTGTAGAAGATCAGATCTCTGTGACACTTCTATTTCAGGCTAGCCACAGACCTTCAGCAATGACCAGGCTCTCTAAGGGTTCTTGTACCACTTATAGGCATGACTTTTAAAAGGACTAAAGAAAAATAAAGCATGGAACTGGATGTGCAACCCATGCTAAAAGAATTTCTTAAACCTTTCTCAGGGTTATTGGACCTACAGCAGCATTTTCACTGCAAAGTAGAGAATGATACGGTGATGGGGATCTACGGTAACTGCGAGGATGGGGACAGGGCCTGAAGAGACAGGGCAAGGATGGGGATAGATCCCACAGGTACAGGGTGGGGATGGGGACAGAGCCTGTGGGGACGAGGACAAACTTTGTCCCCATGTCATTTTCTACTTTGAAGCGTGTTAATGAACGGGACTGTTAATTATGCTTGAGTGATGCAGACAATGATATTTTGATTTTTTGGAAAAACAAGCAAATATGCTGGCCACAACTAGCAAAATTTGCATGGGGGATCTTGTACATTCCTGCTACCAGCACATCTTCTAAGAAAGCATCTTCTATTGCAGGGACGCAGGGACTGTGAAAGACAGGACAGCTAGATTGAATCCTGAGATTGTTGATGACTTATTCATCCACAGATTAAAAAATCATAACAGTGTTTCATAAGGCATATTTCTCCCCCACAAAAGCATACAGAACGAGTAGTATTTTGTACACCTGGACATTTTAACAGTGTGGATCAGGATTCTTTGGGGTAGTAGAAGTCAGCTATTGTTGGGGTTGGAAGGGTAGAGGGTGGGGGGGGGGGGTTTATTTAAGCTGCTCGTGGTTATTATTGCTTTCTGTTTGTGATTTATAAACACCAGTTGCACAGCATATTGTTCCTTCTTATACTTTAATAAAAAGATTTAAATATAAAATCATTAGTATTCGAGGCTTCTGCAGATGAGGACAGAGCCCATGGGGACAGGGAAGGGGACGGGACAGAATCTGCGGGGATGGGGCGGGAACAAACTTTGTCCCCATGCCATTCTCTACTGCAAAGCACATAAAGGGATGGACCACTGGTGCCAAGGCCTAACCAACTGTTTGCACGACATAGCATCAGCAGTTAAGGAGCATGGGGATTAGGGGTGAGAAGACAGAAAACTTTCATTTTGGGTCATTTCCAGGAATGTTCATGTTGTTTGGTTTCCTTTTCCCTATATGTTGCCATGGGAGCGATGTAAGAGTATGCATTCTAGTCTCCAAATTTTATATATGGTGCCTTAAGTTGTGCATGCTAATTTAGCCGAATGGCCAAATTGTGCACACAACTTAATTGATTAACAAGTTAATCAGAGCCTATAATTGGTACTTAACCAATTAGTGTTACTAATTGGCTTTAATTAGAATTTATGCACACAACTTTCTACAACGCGGTGCTCATAAATTCTAATTTGTGCAGTTGAAAAATGGGCATGGCCACGAATGTGGATTCGGCAGGTTATGACATTTCAAAAAAAAACTATGGGTCCTTTTACCAAACTGCGGGAAAAATGGCCCTGCGCTAGTGGCAGAGGCCATTTTTCCCATGAGCCAGGGCCCTTTTTACCGCAGTGGGTAAAAAAGCCCCCAGACATACATGGCCATGCAGTAACTCTTACTGTGTGGCCATGTGGTGGGGAGCCCTTACTGCCACCCACTGAGGTGGCAATAAGGGCTCCAGTGCTAACCCAGTGGTAACCGGGCAGCATGCAGTGATGCAGGGTTTCTTTTCCCCCAGAAATGGCGTACGCTTAGGGTGGGACAACCCGGAAGAGCAAGCGTTAAGCCTGCGTTGAGCTTACTGCTGCTGTTTAAAAGGGCCCCTATGTGCATTATTTTGGAATACACCCGATTTGCGCCTAATTTAGGTGCAGGTATTTAGGCCTAGTTTTAGGTGGCCTAAATGGGTGTGCCTAAATTTTAGTTGCAAGAATGGTACATGACAGTATTCTATAAACTACACCTAACTTTAGGTGTACTGTATAGAATCACGCTAACCGCGTGGTCTTTCAGCACTGATTTTTTTAAGGTGCCATTTATAGAATTTGGCCCTTTGTAAATACTGCATACAATTTTCAAAAAAGGAAAAGACCTCTGCTGGTAGTGTGCACATGCACCCTTTTTGCAAGTAGTTTATAGTTTATTAAAACTTACTCTACTGCTCTAAGGGCCCCTTTTACAAAGGCACGCTAGCATTTTTAGCATGCGCTAATGTTTAGAAACGCCCATCAGGGCCGCCGAGAGGGGGGGACAGGGGGGACAAAAGTCCCGGGGCCTGGCGCCGCCGCCTGGCCTGCCCTCTGTCACCGCCTGGCCTGCCCTCCGTCACTCCCAGAACTAACCTTAAGCCTCCTTTCACTTCGCAGCAAGCAGCAGCAGGTCAGGCCACTCCTTCCTTCCATGTCCCGCCCTCGCCTGATGTAACATCCGCGAGGGCGGGGCACGGAAGGAAGGAGGAGAGGTCTGCCCTGCCTCTGCTTGCTGCGAAGTGAAAGGAGGCTTAAGGTTAGCTCCAAGGGCTCGGCCCGATAGCGGGTGGAGAGGGCCCGGCGACCTTGGGTGGGGGGCCCGGCGATCTCGGGTGGGCGGCGACTTCGGGTGGGGGGGGCCCGGGGGTGGCCTTGTCCCGGGCCCGGCTCCGGCTCTCGGCGGCCCTGACGCCCATATATTTCTATGGGCATCTCTAGTGTTTAGCGTGTGCTAAAAAACGCTTTGTGCCTTTGTAAAAGACCCCCTAACTGACTAAGAAAAGAGTGAGGTAAAAACTAAAAGTCAGAAAAGGAAAGGAACTCCATTTAAAAAAGTAAAGCACGTCAGTAACACAGGAGGTCATATAAAAGCCAAAGAAAAGAAGGAGAGAAAAGAAGAGATAATAAAGAGTACAGTGGGTCAGTGTAGCTTAATTTAGCTGGTGGTCTCGATCAGACTGTTTCCGAAAAAGCCAAGTCTTTAGTTTAGCTTTAAAATTCTTTAAAGAAAGAACCACGAAGAGAGAGAGGGAGGTTATTCCAGGTGTGTGGTGAAAGAAAGAAAGCACTGTGTCTGGTAGATTCAAGATGGGCAAGTCTGGGACTAGGGTAAAAGGGAATGGGACTTGATATACTGCCTTTCTGTGGTTTTTGCAACTACATTCAAAGTGGTTTACATAGTATATACAGGTACTTATTTGTACCTGGGGCAATGGAGGGTTACGTGACTTGCCCAAAGTCATAAGGAGCTGTAGTGGGAATTGAACCCAGTTCCCGAGGATCAAAGTTCCCTGCACTAACCACTAGACTACTCCTTTTCCCACTGATGATCATTCAAAGAGTGGAGAACCCTGGCTGGAGAGTAAGGAATTGTTAGATGAGAAAGATAGTTTGGAACACCTATTCTAAAAGCCTTAAAAGGTTAGTATCACTACTTTGTAAAATATTCGCTGTTCAACGGGTAACCAATGGTGTTGTTTCAGTAGAGGTGTAGTATGATCAAACCGATGTGTATGGCACAACAATCTGATAGCTGTGCTTTGAAGGGTTTGTCATTTCTGTAGTGTTATACGAGGTAAACCGGGTTAAATGATATTACAGTAATCAAGTCAGGAGGTGAAGAAAGAGAGGATAAGTGCATGAAAATGATTAAGGTCAAAAAGGTGGTGGATAGTACATAACATGAAAAATATGAAAGCTTGACTGTAGACAAGTGTGAAATTTGGGGCAGAAAAGAGAGAGAGAGAGGAGTCAAAAATTATAAGTGCACACTATATCGGCAAATGAAAAAATACAAAATGTTATGTTTTTCTGCTCATTTTCATTTGTTAACGAGATACAACATGGGATATTGTGTTGACATTTCCCATGTGGTTGCAAATGACAGCCCATTTCTTATGGGGATATTGAGCGGGATTGGGGGGGGGGGGGTTTAGCACCCAAAACCATAATGCATTCCGCCATCTCTGCTGTAAGAGTCCTGTTAACAAAAGGGTTTCATTCATACTGTGCCCATGGGAAAGACCACATATAAAGCATTTCTTGTCATTGGGGCAGACCAGTTTACAGGCTTTATTCCTGCCCTCTTTTGTGATTTTTAGGTCTGCTATTGTGGCACTAAGACTTTTGGCTATTTTTACACTTTTGAGGGAGATGTTCCCCACTGTTTTTCTGTCAAATGTATAACCTGTTTTTTCCTATAAGATTCAAAGAGAACTACAAAATAAACAAGATTCAACTCCATTGGACGTTTAAAATATCTCTTCCCTGAGTCCATTCACTCTTATGTCCTATGTTTATGCATCCATGTGAAGTTCTCTTCCTGAACAATATGGCTACCCCTGCTACTTGGATTCTTTGTGGTAAGAATGGATGACTAGGAGAAGCTTCTAACAATTTTAAAGAGAAATATCTCCCCAGAATTCAAAATGTGATCAGTGTAAATAAAGCACAATGGGAGAACTGCCTCAGCACCCCAAAAATAAGATCATAAGAGGTAGCCTGGAGGCCAGAACTGTGATTCCAGCCCAGAATTCTGTCTCTAACAGTTCCCCATCCAGATCAGTAGTGAATATTCAGTAGATCTTAACAAAGATATTCATTTCTCCTTGCAGACTTGAAGAAACAGCAATTTCTTAGTGTAAATGACTAATAATTGCTTTTCAAGGTAATTTTTGCTACCTTCCCGCTTTAGGTGCCTGAGGACTCATGTTCAGCCATGCACGTTGGTTTCGGTACTGATGGTAGATAGATAGATAGATAGATAGATAGTCTTACTGAAAATATTAGAGAGGTTGATTTTCAAACCGTCAGAGTTAGACCATACAGGCAGTGCTGAGCCCATTCAATTGTATGTGCGGCCAATTTACATGCGCTACTCGGTTGAGTAATGAGCCAATCAGTAATGATAATTGGATTGTAAGCCACATTGAACCTGAACTCTGGAATAATGCAGGATACAAATGTCATAAATAAAATTGGCCGATAACCACCAATTATCATCACTAATTGGCAATAATTGGAATTTATGTGCACTTCTTTTTAGATGTACTCTAAAAATAGGTGTGCATAAATCCTGACGTGCTTAGCTGAAAAGGGGTTGCGACCATGGGAGGAGTGTGGACATGTCAGGAGTTTCTCAGATTTACGCATATTGCTATAGAATTTGGGGAAACATACCTACATTTAGGCATGGGTATTTACACTAGGTTTTTACTGGCATAAATGGTCATGCCTAAATATAGGAGCATTGCCCCAGCCTATATTCTGTTCTATAGAGTGTATCTTAATGTAGACCTACTTTATAGAATAGTGCAATTTACAGAATCTAGATGCGAACATTTACACCAAGTAAACCTCAGCTTAAATCCTCACAACTAAATTAGGCGCAGTTCCTCCTTATTCTATATGAATGCGCATAAATTCTAGGAATGCCCCTGATCAGTCCATGACTCTCCCATGGCCACACCCCCTTTTTGGAGCAGTGGCATATCCACGGGGGGCCTTGGGGGTCTGGATCCCCCAATCCCCGCCAGCTGAAGCCTTTCTCCGGCGCTGTTCTCTGTGCATTGCCTGCCCTGCTTCCTCTCACATCGAATGCATGCTTGGTTTTAGTGAAACTGAGCATGGACGACACTCGCACATGCTCAGTTTCACTAAAACCGAGCATGCACACGACATGAGGGGAAGCAGGGCAGGCAAGGCAATGTGCAGTGAACAGCGTGTGAAAAAAAGCTTCAGCTGTTGGGGGTTGGGGACCCCCACTAGCCAAGGTATGTGGGGTTGCAGTGGTGCAGGGGTTGCAGTAGGGAGGTGGACCAAACTGTGCCCCCCACACTTTGGGTTCCGAGCCCCCCAAACGTTGAGGTCTGGCTATGCCCCTGTTTTGGAGCACTTTGAAGTTCTGGAAGGTGTGGCAGCTCTGCACTCAATTGCTGGAGACAGAGCTCCAGCTCAATATCATTGAGTTTAATTTAAGAGAGATGAAATTTAGAGACCATATGAGATGCCCCTCTGTATCATTGATTATCAACTTTCCTCTGAATGAACACGGAAGTGGAATTGGAAAGACTCTTGGTTAAGCTCCTACAAACACTGAAGATAAAGATTTCCAAAGGACAAATTAAGGTGGAAAAGTCACAACTCCTGAGATTTAAGCTACAAACAGTTGGACTATAGAGTTCCCCAGATTTATCATTTCATTGGCCGGTCCTTTCCTGAGATTCTCCACGCTAGCTAGACATGTTGTATTTCAACTATTAACAATTTGTCATCTTTTTTCATCATAGAACTATTTAAGTGAGCTACTGCTCCAGAGACTATGGATGGATGAGTCAATAAAGATTAATTTACCCCCCAGCATCATGTCTCGTGCTAGGAAAGGAGGACAAAAATAGAAGTAAAGGTCCACAAAGGAACCATGTGTACAGCTTTGCAAAAATATACTTGTAAACATTTTTCACTTTGTACTTTACAGTGTCCACTCCTAATGCAGTTTTCACAAATCATAGCTATGTGTGTGTCTATTATATGTGAACGATAAAAGCATTTTGAAGAAGAATTTATTGGAACTGGTGGTCTTTTCACAAGGTCTGCTGCTTTGACCACCTCTTGCTAGGAAAGGTTTGATCCAATGTGAAATTTACAGCCCTTTCTCAGATGATGCTTAGACTTAGTCCATCTCCTTTGACTTAACTTAGATTACGTTTCTTTGAGTATACTCTCAAAGGTAGGCAATAATTACCCCTCCCCGGATGTTTTTTTGCCAGTAAAATATGGAACTCTTTGGAAGTTGTTATATCTATTATTGATCTAGCATAACAATTATCCAGAGATAGGCTGGCAAGGTAGCTAAGTGGGAATGCTTTGTGCCATGTAAAGGACCCAGGTTTGACTCCAAGTCCAGCTTCTTCTCACCAGCTTACCTCTGATAAGAAAGTGGTTCAAGCAATGGGCTGGGAAGCTAGGGTTCAAATCCTTTTTCTGCCACTCATACCTCTTGGACAAATCCCCATCTCCTTTACTTAAGAACCCACTCAAATTTTAGCTGGTTGATTTTCAGCAGCATAGATTAAAACACTTAGCAGTACAGATTATGGCTGAATATCCAGATAATGCTGTTGAAAATCCATGAACAGAGCTGATAAATATACAAGTCCATTTGAATATCGGGTCCTAAGCTCTTTCAAGCAGGGGCATATTATATACCTGAATACTTACACTAATGTACCGTGCTGTGTACTCTATAAAAATGATTGTCTAGGGTTGAGGATATGGTGAAGGGAGCATTCACAGCCAATAAGGAAAGAGAGTGTCAGTCATTGATCTATACTGGCATCTACTGGTCAGATTTAGGGTTCCTGAGGTCTATGCTTCTTGACAAAGGATGGTCACTGCAATTACTGGGCTACGTGTGAAGTTAAAACGTTAAAAAAATAAGGTAGAAGTGAATGAAGACTAATGAATAAAGAGGCTGGACACCAAAAAACTAAAGGAAATTACCAAACAAAAAAATTATAAAAGGAATTATCCAAAGATGGGGCTGACCCTGAACTTTCAAAACCGCATAGATCTCCACATTGAGGACAGACGTTCATACACAACCTTATCTGTGGCTAACTCTTATGTGAGCTTGCTCAGTGCAAGTGCAGTGCACAGCCATGTGCAGGGACCTGGGTTTGATTCCTGAATCAAATCTTCTGCTTCCCAGGCCTACTGGAGCTGGGAATCCTGCAAAGACAGCATTCACAGCCCTTAGAGCAGTGATGCTGAAATGTTTTGGTCCAAGAGCCATTTTGGGAATTGTGACTGGATTGAGGAGCCAGTAGAGTCTGAGAAGCAGCGGAGGAGGGGAGCGGCCATGACTCTCAAGTCAGCCCTCATGTCTGTTGCCTAGCATCAATAATAACAGTTATAAACTGCCCATGGTCCATTACTCATATCTGTGGACTGCTGCTGATGCAGATCCCACCACAGTCTCTAATACATC
The DNA here is from genome assembly GCF_901765095.1 of Microcaecilia unicolor. Taxonomy (NCBI): domain Eukaryota; kingdom Metazoa; phylum Chordata; class Amphibia; order Gymnophiona; family Siphonopidae; genus Microcaecilia; species Microcaecilia unicolor. The sequence continues at coordinate 214,847,959 of NC_044034.1, forward strand.
ATCATTCTGAGTCAGTAAATATTTTCATATCATTAAAAGCAGACCACAGCTCAAAGTAATGGTGTTTTAGAGACCAAATACACACAATTTGTGGATATTTAAAGTATTTTATTCTGATGTGTTTGGGGTTTATGTTTTCTGTTCTGTGAACACAATCATTTTATTTTATCAACTTTTTTATTGATGACATTCAGGTGATCATGTCTGTTTCCACAGAGCAGATAATTGTCATTCAAACCTTAAATATGTTTATAGATTGGGGGGAAAAAATCTCTAAACTTCAACCAGATCTAGATAAAACAGAGTTACTCTGGTTTAGTAGACAGCAAGCAAGCACTTTCCGTTTTTCCAATACTGACCAGTGCTGACACTTCCATGAGACAAACTAGGAGCACAAAGATTTGTGGAGTAGGCAAATGGCAGCACAGAGCCCAGGCATTCCCCCTCCTACTCAGTGGCAGAACAGCTGGAAATAGTAGGCAGGCTGGCTGCTACACAGGGCCACCGAGAGACAAAGCCGGGCCCACACACTGCCCCCCCCCCCCCCCCCCCGGGCCTGCTTACTTGCTTGCCTTCTCTCCTGCTAAGTCTGCTCTGCCAGCCACAGGTCCTTCTTCCTGCCGCTTCCAAACAGGAAGTACTTTACATAGGAGGCAGGACACGGCAGGAAGAAGGACCTGTGGCTGGCAGAGCAGACTTAATGCGATAATTCTGCTCTGCAGCACACAGGAGCAGGAGAGCCATGCTAGCACCGGGTGAGTGCCAGGCCCTGGGGAAATTTGCACCCCCCCCCCCCCCTCAGTGGCCCTGCTAAACAAGGAAGCGTGGGGCCTCAGAACATTCATACTGAAGGCCTGCTGTGCCCACTGTTTACTCTAAGGTGAGCAGGGGTGCTCCAACTGCATTGCTGCCAATAATGTGTTTTCAATGGCTAGGGAAAAGTTTGCCTATGTCTCATTACTGAAAATGTAATGGTAAAACAGTACCCCCTTCCCTCCTGCAGGACTGTAGGTGGAGGGCTCCAGCTCAGTTTAGAGAGAACAGTGGCTATGCCCCTGACTAATCCAGTACAGACTTCCTGTTACAGAGTGTGCAGGGGGCCAGAAGACTTTAGCAGGTACGTGTGCTGATATCTGTGCATCCTCTTTAGCTGACAACCTGCCTGCTGAGCTCTGGCTGTTCTCCTAAACCATTGCAGAAATGGATGGAAGGAAGGAAGGATAAAAGGGAGATGCTGGTCCACCATCTACTGGGACACAATATGCTGAACTGTTGGGGGGGGGGGGGAGGAGAAAAAGAGAGGGGAAGGAGATAGCTGATCCACTGGAAAAGAAAGGGGCAGAAAGATACCAGACTAAGCAGGGAAGGGGATGCTGACCAAGAAAGGAAGCCAGGGAGTGATGAGATGCTGGGGGAGGGGAGAAAAGGAAAAGGGGACCAAGGGGGAGACACAAGATTGACTGCCAGGGGGGCTTTTGAAAACTACAACAATAAAAAAATATAGAGGGGCATAATCGAACACGAACGCCCATCTCCATGGGCATCTATGTCCGAGAACGGGTACGTGAAGGGGCGGGACAGACCGTATTTTCGAAAAAAAATGGGCGGCCATCTTTTTTTTCGATAATACGGTTTGTGCCGGGCAAATGCATCGGATGTGTGCGGATTGAGCTGGGCGGTTTTGCTTTTCAGCGATAATGGAAACCGAAGGCGCCCAGCTAAAAAACGAACAAATCCAAGGCATTTGGTCATGGAAGGGACCAGGATTCGTAGTGCACTGGTCCCCCTCACATGCCAGGACACCAACCGGGCACCCTAGGGGGCACTTGTAACAATTTAAAATAGAAAAGTAAAATACCTCCCAAGTCCATAGCTCCCTTCCTTTGGGTGCTGAATCCCTCAAATCCCCCCCAAACCCACTGACCACAACTCTACACCATTACCATAGCCCTTATGGCTGAAGGGGGGCACCTAGATGTGGTTCCAGTGGGTTTTGGGGGCAGCTTGGAGGGCTCCAATTTACCACCACAAGTGTAACAGGTAGGGGGGGATGTCCACTTGGGTGAAGTCCACTACACCCACTAACAACTGCTCCAGGGACCTGCATACTGCTGTGATGGAGCTGGGTATGACATTTGAGGCTGGCATACAGGCTGGAAAAAAAGTTTTGACAGTTCTTTTTGTTTTGGTGGGAGGAGGTTAGTGACCACTGGGTGAATCAGGGGAGGTGATCCCCGATTCCCTCCGGTGGTCATCTGGGCAGTTGGGGCACTTTTTGGGGGCTAGTTCGTGAGAAAAAAGTGTGCAGAAAAGTGACCCAACTTCTCACTAAAAATGCTTTTCTTTTTTCCATTATCGGCCGAGGGCGTCCATCTCTGCTCGGCCGATAAACATGCCCCAATCCCGCCTTCACCACACCTCCGACACGCCCCCGTCAACTTTGTTCATTCCTGCTACAGATTGCAGTTGAAGGCGCCCAAAATCGGCTTTCCATTATACCAATTTGGGCGCCCACGGGAGAAAGACGCCCATCTCCCAATTTGGGTCGAAATATGGGCGTCTTTCTCTTTCGAAAATAAGCCGAATAGTGACCTCTTTTGGACTAGAGTTGGATGATTGGCTGTCAATGGACAGTAAATATCATCTATTGTACATCCTGTTTTCCATTTCTTAGAAGGATTTGGAAGCAGGGATATTTACTAATCTTAACTCAAATTGATCATTGTAATCCTCCTTAATAAGGTTTACCAGAAGTTAAGATTAAACATTTATAACTCATACAAATTATAGCAGAGTAGATAACAAAGGAAGAAAATACATGATCATGTTAGTCCTCTGTTAATAGAGTTGTACTCACTACCTGTCAGAGTGCAATTTAAGGTCTTGGTGGGTGTATAAATATGTCAAGGGTACATATGTCAAGTCGCAGTTAGACATTAGGTCTGACCTGCTCCGATCAGATATTACTAAATGTCTTCAAAGAATAGCTTGAGTTTGCTTTCTGCTAATAACCCAGGTCCAGTTGGCGTTATCATTTTACCCCAACATTTTATTTTTTATTTTTTTTTTTTACCAAAAAGTGTGCTTTCAGATGTTTTGCTCCACTGTTGTAGAATAGACTTCCAATGGAACTGCACTTAGAATCATAGGGATCGATATTCAAAGCTATTTAAACCGCCAGAAGTGGCTCCTAGCTGCTTAAATTGTTTGTCTGGGGCAAACTGGGCCTAGTCAGTAACACTTAACCAATTTGTGCTGCTGAAAATGCCCAGTTAGCGCCTAAGCTGAAACCTGCTAATATATAAGCGTTCCAGGGACAGAATCGGCACTTAGCTGGTAAAGAGCCAATATTCAGCCTTAACCAGTGAAGATAACCACATAAATAGAACCACATAAAAGTCAGCCCTGTCTTTATGTCATTCATTGTAGCCAGTTAAGTGCTGAATACTGCAATTCACCAGCTATGTTTTAGCCAGCCTAGATATTCAATGTCAATATCTGGACATGACCTGGCATTGAATATCTGGGAATACAACCGGTAGTGGTCAGCAAAACCAGCCGAGTATCGAGCCCACAGTGCCTAAGATGTAGGAAAATGTTGAAAGCTTGATTCTTTGAACAGATATTTACATGAATAAATACTAACCCTCCCTCCTTAGGAAAAAGGTCATCTTTGTTTGGTCAAAAATGTTAGCTCTTTCCACTTGCTTTCCTCCTAAAATATTTCCTTTCCTTCAAAGCACTCCATTAAGAGAGCTTTCAAACGTAGGAGTAATTGCACCAGACTGAGGCATCTCCCCATGCCCCCCACCACCATCACCATCACCATCAGCTAGCAAACAGTTCTGCACAAAGAATCCAATCCAGAATTACAATGTGTCACAGGTAGAAAATAATTGCAACATCTGAGACATCTTTATGAGCTCATAGTTCAAACCTGGTCCTGGAGGCATCCCAGCCAGTCAGGTTTTCAGGATTTCCGCAATGAATATTCATGAAAGAGAGCTGCATGCAGTGGAGGCAGTGCATGCAATTCTCTCTCATGGATATTCACTGACTATCTTCAACAACCGTTATATTTAATTATCAATATTTTTTAAATGTTTAATTCAAATTTTAGTCTTGACATCCATATTTTAAAAAATTACAAAAAACCAGGAAGAACAAATCCAACAAACCAAGTTAAACCATATAAACTCACTATAATAAACTTGGGTTCAAAATAATTTATGTTTATATATATATATATATATATATATATATATATATGCACTTTAAAATGCTATAAATATTATAAAGTGTTTTAAATGTGCTCAGACCATACCGTTTACACCCAATGATGGTTCCATTGTGACACCACCACATATTCCTCTTGGGGATATAATGGGTGTAAACGGTATGGTCTGAGCACATTTAAAACACTTTATAATATTTATAGCATGTTAAAGTGCAAATATATATAAAAAAAGATAAATTATTTTGAACCCAAGTTTATTATAGTGAATCCATATTTTAAAACCTTTTCACACAACCACCATTCACACCTCACTCTTACTTCCATTCACACTAAACAGAATAACTTCATCTCTATTAAACATTCTAAAAATCAAATACAATTGATCCTGAAAACCTGACTGGGTGGGGTGCCTCCAGGACAAGGTTTAGGAATTACTGTCATAGCTCATATGACAAACACTTTGGAACACTTCAGACAACCTTTCAGTTTCTAAAGAAAACCACACTGCTGCTTTTTTTTTTTTTTTTTTTTTTTAGGTCACTGTCTAAGGAAAAGCATCCTGCCTCTTTTTCTCTGGCTCATGTGTGCCCTAACAGCTGGGAATGTGCCTCTTTAGGCAGCCAGGAGATTGGGTTCCTCACCGTCTCCTTCACCCTATGAAACTCAGATGCTCAGAGAAAATAGCCATCATAGCTATCATTCCCTTTCCTTATCTGGAGTCCACCTCCCATACTGGGGAGGGATAAGGAAGGAGAGGGGAAAATGGCAGAATTAGAAAATAAGTCTTGGTATCGGGCATTGATCCTGACAGACAGGGACTGACATAGAGAGCAACAGAAAGCTATTCTTTGAAGACATTTAGTAATATTTGATCAGAGCAGGTCAGACCTAATGTCTGTGACTCCTAACTAACCTTCTCAGGTGAAAGACTTTGAAACATAGTTATTAACTTGAGCTACCATTAAGAAGTGTTATTCTACTGTTAATCCCAGTTATTAGTAACTAGGTCTCATTATATAAAATGGGACCTGTGCTAAAATAGCATGAGTTAGTGGTAAAATAGCACATTTTAATTGTAGCCCACGTTGATAACTTTTCCCCTTTAGTTTCTGGTAGCCAGAGCTGATATTGTGATGTCATAATGCCTCATTTCACCAGTGCCTAAGAGCCAATCTTATCAGTGGTGTCACAATGGCTCAATTACCCTATACTTGGCTCACTTTTATTATATATAGCAGTGATTTCAATTTCCAGAGACACTTCTTTTTTCTTTATTTAAAGGGGGAAGTTATCAACGTGGGCTACCGTTAAGAAGTGTTAGTTTACTTAACCCCAGTTATTAGTAGCTAGGTCTTACTGCATAAAATGGGACCGGTGCTAAAATAGCACATCTTAACAGTAGTCCATGTTAATAACTACACCTTTTTGTGGGTTAGCTACATGTGATTTTATTCTAGAAAATCCAAATCATTTTATAGCATATAGGTTAATCAGGTTTCTATGCATCTGATCTATTTACTGTTTTCTCATATTAATAGCAGTGGTGGAATCACTGTATAAGTTCTCTTTTCTGATAGTAGCATAGAAAAATTATCTATTGAATATATTTTATCAACTTAGGGGGTCTTTTACGAACGCTTAGCTTGAGTTATTTGCAGCAGGGCCCATAGGAATAAAATGGGCCCTGCTGCAGATAACTCGGGCTAAGCTTTAGTAAAAGACCCCCTTAGCTTTGCATCCTGTCACACAATTATGTATGGAATAGACCTCCATGCCTTTCCCCTTCCAAACTCCAAAAGACTGGCTTAATCAAAAATTTCCAAAGGGTGACCCCGATTCATTTCATATCTTTGTAACGGATCATTTTCCTAGCTTTACTTGAAACTTTAGGCAACAAGGATGTGCACAGACAAATAAAAATGTGGTTTACTTTCAGAAAATTTGGCTTTCCCCAATTTTTTTATAATTCTTTTGCTTCATTTCACACATTCATGTTAATACAAAACTTTTAATATGCATTAGAACTTTTTAATGTGCAGAAATGGAGTGTATTCACATTCATTTGTAGATTCATGCACATTAAATCTAATTTGTATACACTTCAAATAGAAGGTGCATTAATAAACAACAGGCACGTTAAGGAATGCACAACCTCATTATATAGCAAACAATCTCAAAGTTAGATTTCTTCTGGACTAGTTCACTCACAGTGCTGACACCCACAGAAACCCTTAGAAATTGTTCTTAGTGCTCAAGAAGCCCTTTATCCAGCCCTTAGCCAATTTTCCTCAGACTTGTAAGCCCACCAGTGAAGAAGATGTCCCATCTCTGATGCTAGATACTCTTTTTCAATTCTTGATTTACATAAGTCCAAACCTAAAATTGTTGTTTTTTTCCTCATAAACCAATTATGCTCCTTTCCATTGGACCTAATTGAACCAGTCAAGCTGTGTCTTCATGTTTCACTACATCATACATTCACTCTGTTTGTTCTTAAAGTGATAACATCATAAGAAGTGTATATTGCACCACGAATCTAGATATTACTAATGATTTATCAGTTGAAATCTCTCTGGTACTGGTTTTTCCTGTCCAGTCCTCTTCAGTGAAACTTCCAAAAGAAGAACAAGATTTATTCTTTCAGGGAACTTAAATACAAGACTGGACAATCAAAACTCAGTGGAACTCCATGGTTTTCACACCTCTTAATAAGAGGAAGATAAGAGCTTTCTCAGTACCTTCCCCTTCAGTGTCAGAGGTTGAAGAGTAGGCCCAGTTTCTCCCCTTTACACCCAGGATCTTAGTTCCCTTTTCCACCTCTTTCTTACCTGAGAATCAAAGGCAGAGAGAAGTAGTGAGCTCCCTGGATGACTGGGACAGGCTGTAGGGTCTGCAAACTTCTGGAGGTGATTAAGTGCTCATGTTATAGTGATATTTGATCTTCCAAGGAAACCCATTGGCCAGCAGGTCTACAGTTTGAGCAGGGAGAATAAGGAGAAAGGGAGGGGAGTAGGATGGGTGAAAAGGACATACCAAGTATAGGAGCAGCTGAAGGAAATACACACAGATTATGTGGAAAGGAGGACGCATATGGTTGGAGAAAGGCCAGCAGACTCAAGTTAATCTATTTATAACCCAACCAAGCAAGCAGCATCTTAAAGACAAGACTGGAAATAGAAAAATTTCAAGTTTTGGTGAATGCAGATATAGAATTTATATGGCAGCAAAAACAGTTTTTAAATTCTTAAACAAAGCTCACTATTTACCCACTGACATTCAGGATTTTTCATTTATCCAGGGAATTGTTAAAACAAAGATATTTCCTAGGTTTAAACAAACTTCTTTCTTGACTCTACCTAGTAAGAGCAGAGAATTCAGAGAAAAATATTCTCTTTTCTCTATTACAACAAACTAATCAGTGTTGCTGTCCCCTTATGTTCCTCTCCTTAGTGCTTAATGTTCTCCCATGAACCTACTGTCTGGGCAATGCTCCATCATTTCCACTGAGCACTGTGCACCTGGAACCAGGGGCGTAGCCAGACACCCAATTTTAGGTGGGCCTGGGCCCAAGATGGGTGGGCAGAAGAACCCCACCCCATCCCATAGGTGATTTGGTCTCTCCTCTCGCCTGCATGCCATATGGTCTCTCAAATATCCCCCCTCTCCTGCACACCTTTTAAATTTCAGATTTTCACCGGCAGTGAGGAGCAACTAATACACACTACTCATGTAGGCCCCACATCCTTCCCACTGATGCAGCTTCCTGTTTCCGCATAGGTGGGAATACGTCAGAGGGAAGGCTATGGGACCAGTGTAAGCAGTATGTATCAGTCGCTGCTTCCTGCAGGCGAAGATCTGCTATTTATAAGGTATGCAGGAGGGACAGTTGTTGGGAGTTTTCAGCTTAGGAATCTCTGCCAGCCACATCATAGGTATGCTGCTACTGGTGGGCCTGAGCTCAAAGTGGGTGGGCCTAGGCCCACTCAAGCTCGTCCTTGGCTACGCCACTGCCTGGAACTCTACAGCTCTGCCAGAGAAGGTTTCTAGAGTCCCCACCTGAAAGAGAAGAGAAGAGAAACAAAGCCAGTTAGTGGGAAAGAGATTATCAAAGCATCTCCAGGGAATGACAATTAAGATGTTATCGAGCTCAAGGTTTGGTCATAATCACCATAAACTTAAACCCCAGTTCTCAAACTGTGTAAGATGTTGTGGATGTCTGCATTCATTTTACTGTGCTATCAATACATTGAGCAATTATTATTATTATTCTTAGAATTTATTTACCACTTTTTTGAAGGATTTTAGCTAAGGTGGTGTATAGCTAGAATAACTGAACATTGGCAGTAGACAATTAAAGCCATAAACACATTCAAATAACAATACACATTGTGGCACAGTGTGCATTTTAAAATGTCAGCACAATACACCTTAAAACATATGAGGTCCCTTTTAATAAGCCACACTAAAAAGTGGCCAGCACTACATTTATCATGGCTGTAAAATGGCTGCATTTGTCATTTTTCCTGCAATGGCCACGTGCTAATTTCCCATTTAGCGTGTGGCAATTAGTGCATGAGCCCTTACTGCCACCTATTTGATATATGTGGTAAGGGCTCCCACGCTACTTCCATGGTAATTGGATAGTGCATGGTAATGTGCCCACGCTGCCCGATTAGTGTAGGCACGCCTACTCTCTCCCTATGGGCATGCCACCTGCACTGGAAAATAAAAAATATTTTCCAGTGTGGGATTAGCATGCGCTAAGCAGAAAACTACCACAGGATGCCTCAGCGTGTCCTGCAGTAGTGGTCTTTCAGCACATAGTAGGCCTGCATTAGACCTACTGCACCTTAGTAAAAGGGCCCCATAGACATAAGACATAAGCATCGCCATGCTGGGACAGACCAAGGGTCCATCGAGCCCAGCACCCGATAGCTGCCAAAAGAACAAGCATTTCGTCCCGCCCATCCCAGAAATAGTGGATTATTCCTACGTCCATTCAATAACATTCTATATCCTTTTCCTTCAGGAATCCGTCTAACCTTTTTTAAAACTCCGCTAAGCCAACCGCCCCAACCACCTTATCCGGCAACGAATTCCAGAGTCTAACCACGTGTTGAGTGAAGAAAAACTTCCTCTAATTCGTTTAAATTTACTACACTGCAGCTTCATCGCATGCTCCCTTGTCCTAGTATTTTTGGAAAGCGTAATAACCAAAGGTTTTATGCAGGTACATAGAAGCATACCTGTATAAAAACACATTTTGAACATTGATTAAACCTTCCCTCCTTGATGTGGGTAAATTGCAGTGTTTTATAACACACATAGTTTTACCACACAAAAAAGGAGAAGTTAGGTAGGGGGTAGAGGTGAAAGTATATGTCAAGATTTAACTTTCAAATTTCTGCGCATCCTTTCACACACATGCTGTGCACCTGATTCCATGCAGGTGCCATGTGTGAGGGCACAGATGCCCTCTTTTACTGCATACAGCCCACTATTCAAATTTGAAGAGTATCTGGTGGAAGGCAAGCTCCCTGGGGAGTATGAAAATGTCCTCCCCATGTGCAAACTCTCCTTTTAAAAAGGGAGTCTTTGTCTATATGCAATGTACCTTTTTTCTACCTTTTCCTTCTGAAAAATGGTTGCACTCTAGTGTTTCAGTAGGAAATGGAAATACTTCAGCCTTCCTTTTCACCCCACCTGACCCCTCATTCTCTAACCCCCAAGATAAAAAGCCTTTCCAATATGGACATATGAGGACCCTTGAATAAATGCATTTGCTCCCTTTGGAGTCATATATTTGAAAGGAGGAGAACTATGAGTGGAACCCATATTGTAAAAAGAATGTTACATGAAGATCAATGCAGGTTGGTCAGCATCACAGGACCACTGGATCCATGGCAAGCTGTGATACCTTGTACTGGACCAGTATAAGGACTGACTAAAGATGATATAGCACCTGAAACCTTTCTTTGGATTCCACCGTTTATTTGACACAACAAAAATGCAGTTTTTAGACAAGCATAAGTCTTCTGATGAGGAGTGAAACACAACCACTTACTGAAAATGATGCTGTTGCCTGAATTTGCCAGTAGGGGGCACACAGTGTCTAAGATAAGCCCTCTCTGTGGTGCTACTCCCGCTTCCCCCTCCCTTGGTGCTGAAAACCAGGCCCTTTGGGTGCTAGCTGACAACCCTAGAAGCTCCCCTTCCTCTCCCCCAGTAAACTTGCCAAAGTGCAGAAGGAGATTAGGATGTCAGGAGCGGCAGGGTTGGGATTTATTTTTGGCGCGCCTCTCGCATCAATCTCCTTCCATTCGTAGGACAGCTAGAGCACCGCAGGTCAAGGATGTCCGGGCAGAGTTTTAAGCACACAGATCTAGGAGCGACAAGGTGCAGCCACTAAAGGCATCAGCTCTCACGCAGGTACTGTACAATCACACGAAATGCTTTTTTTTTTCTCTTGCTGATCTTGCTAGAACAGGGGGTAAAGGCAACAGAAACATGAACATGAAGGAAAGTTTCTTCCGATCTCTGCATTCTTTCTCAGCAGGGGGGATGGGGGGGGGGGGGGCAAGAGAGAGGACCTATCACAAGGGAAATCACTATGAAGACTAAACACCTGTTTTGCACTATACTTTGAGGCTCATTTTCAAAGCACATAGACTTACAAATTTACATAGGTAATTTTGTAGGTATATGTGCTTTGAAAATGAGCACCATCCCATTACTGTCTGGACACTTGTCCCAGACACAATATATTTGATTATAACAAGTCTAGAATACAACAAACAGTATTAATATCTGAAAAATGTCTTTCCTGGACTCCTTTTATATCTGCAGTTTATAGCTCCTGCAGGGCTGACAGGGTATATTTTAGGTGCACAGTAAGATACTGGAGTAGGGACTGGGAGATGCTTGGATAAGGAAAGGGTCCTTTGGAGAGTAGGTGCAGAAGATTTATTGCTCGTCAACTCTGAGCACTGAATTTAAAAACAGGCTCAGATCCTATGTCAGGTTATTTAATTGGCTCAGCCTGTATCAATGAAGAAATACTGAGCCACCAAGTCTCCAGGCAGCCGTGGGGAAATAGTCCCACTTAAATACCTGAACGTGGAATGCACTAACCCAGAAATAAGCAGCTAGTTACAGATATGCGGATAAAGTCACAGTAACCACCCCTCATTTGCCGACCTATGTTTCCGTCACTGATGGATCTATGATATAACTGCATCTTAAACGCTGCAGGTCTTGCGCTGGAATGGGCAAGAGTGCTAGTGCTACAGGTCAGGTGTGAAGTGCACTGGCAGAGATGTGGGCTTGAGGCTGAGTACTGGAAGAAGAGGAGGTGCTATAGATAGAATTGAGCACCGAAATAGCAGGGGTGCAGCACATTAGATCATATGGATACTAACAGCACTTTATATAGAACTCAGTGCTGCAATAGCAGGGTATGCTAGAGAGCACATATGAAATGCACTGACCAACATTTGAAGTTCATTCATAGAACTGTAACACTACAGCACGCAGCCAGCTTACCGACAAACTAATGTATCATACAAATATGATAGCATAAGCATAGGTAATTAATAATGAGAAATTATGTAGTAAATAAGATTTGCAGATAACATGAGATGAAGTAACAGAAAGAGGATGTGTGTAATAAAGCAATAAAGTCATTTACATTCCCATGTGTACACATTTTTATTTTCTTATGATACAGTAACATGTCATCTTCCAAAAGATATGCACCAAAAAAGGCCATCCTGTAGTTATGATCTACTGTACAACCTTTCTGTGAGAGGAAACATGGTCCATGGTAAGAAATGCATATAATATGCTGACAGGTGTTTAAACAAAAGGAAGGGTGGTAGATGGAAGCTAACTGATTTGGGCTGTCCCCTTGACAAATAATGAATATTATGGGGGAAAAAAACATAAAACTGAGGAGGGTCCCTAGTCTACCTTTGAGCAACATGAAGTATGAGGGGAACAATCATGAGGTTGTACAGAGTCTAGAGAAGCCAGGAAGAAATTTCTAGAAGACCAAGGGTACAAATACTCGTTGGCTATAAAATTAAATTCCAGCTTTAGAAGTCGTCATAATAGAGGCAGACCTGGAGAATATTGCTATCATGGAGACTTTGCTCAATGAGTTCCATGGTCATAGCAGGCTATAATCTGTTTACCAGGATAGGGACGGCAGGAAAATGGGAGGAATGAGAAAAGGAGGAAATACTGGAGCTGGAAGAGGGCTAATGTTGGGGCTGGAGCTCAGACAAGGCAGCTGATGCTGGAGTTCAGAGAAAAGGGTCGACACTTATTCTGGGGGAAGATGGGAGAAGATGCTGGGGAAGTGAGAAGGAAGAGGAGGAAAGATACTGTGGTGAGGGCGGAAGCAAGGACATATGTAGGAGAGGATGGAGAAGGAGGGGCAGAGGGATGGATGTTGGAGTAAAGAAGGGTCAATGAATATTGGAGAATGAAGTAGACAGACAGATCCTGGAGAAGAGGAGGAGAAAGAGACAGAAGAGTAGGTACTCAGGATATGGGGATGTGGGACAGCTGAGACCCAAATTTAGGTGGAAATTCTGACATTGAATGGGAACCAAAAGAAGATATTCGGAGGGTAGGAAGACTCAGAACATTGTGATGGGGACTCAGGGATTGGGCCTAGTGGAAGAGTGGGGATTTAGGGATTAGGGAAGGGATAATGGAGACTAAGAAATTAAGTAGGGATTAGGAGGACAATAGGGACTGGGTGATTGGGTGAGAGGTATGAGTAGGACTATAACAATGATTACAGTTAATATCTGAGGGGATGCAATTCGAAGGGCCTGGAGGGCATGGGGAGGGAATGTGAGGCAACTGAAAGGGACAGAGGACTATGGTGAGACTGAGATACAAAGGAAGGGGAACAGAGGGTGAAAATGGGCAAGGTAAAGGGAGAATGGGAGCCTCAATAAGAGAGTAAAACATAAGGGACTGGAAATGGATAGGGGATGAGTAACAGGGATTGGTGAAGGGATGAGAGGCAGAAGAAAGTAGTTGAGACTAGCAAATGGATGAGTACAGAGGAAGGAAATGGGATTCTAGAAAGTGTATGAAAGATGGGAGATATAGGAAGCTGGAAGGATTGGGGAAAACAGGTGGGAAAGGGAGCATTAGGGAGGAAAGTGAAGGAATTATAGCTACGTCTTGCAAGGTTCCGCGTTAGGAGTTACGGATCAAGAAAGGGATCTGGGTGTCGTCGTCGATGATACGCTGAAACCTTCTGCTCAGTGTGCTGCTGCGGCTAGGAAAGCGAATAGAATGTTGGGTGTTATTAGGAAGGGTATGGAGTCCAGGTGTGCGGATGTTATAATGCCGTTGTATCGCTCCATGGTGCGACCGCACCTGGAGTATTGTGTTCAGTACTGGTCTCCGTATCTCAAAAAAGATATAGTAGAATTGGAAAAGGTACAGCGAAGGGCGACGAAAATGATAGTGGGGATGGGACGACTTTCCTATGAAGAGAGGCTGAGAAGGCTAGGGCTTTTCAGCTTGGAGAAGAGACGGCTGAGGGGAGATATGATAGAAGTGTATAAAATAATGAGTGGAATGGATCGGGTGGATGTGAAGCGACTGTTCACGCTATCCAAAAATACTAGGACTAGAGGGCATGAGTTGAAGCTACAGTGTGGTAAATTTAAAACAAATCGGAGAAAATTTTTCTTCACCCAACGTGTAATTAGACTCTGGAATTCGTTGCCGGAGAACGTGGTACGGGCGGTTAGCTTGACGGAGTTTAAAAAGGGGTTAGATAGATTCCTAAAGGACAAGTCCATAGACCGCTATTAAATGGACTTGGAAAAATTCCGCATTTTTAGGTATAACTTGTCTGGAATGTTTTTACGTTTGGGGAGCATGCCAGGTGCCCTTGACCTGGATTGGCCACTGTCGGTGACAGGATGCTGGGCTAGATGGATCTTTGGTCTTTCCCAGTATGGCACTACTTATGTACTTATGTACTTAAGTGGAAAGCTGGTAAGTGAAAGGTGAAAAGAGGGACACTGAAGACTGCAGAACGAAGAAGGAGGACTGAAATTTAGGCAGATAAAAAGGTATGTGAAAACAATTAAGGAAAAAAATGAAACAAAAATCAACATCAAGCACAGATGTAAGGGAGGAAGGAAAGAAGACAGGGAGAGAAGGAAACAGAAGTGGAAAGGAGGTCCTAGAAAAGAATTTAGAAGAAAACCAACAAGGAACAGTAGGAAAGAGAGACCAGGACCAACTAATTGGAAAAATAAAATGATCCGGCAACAGAGGTATGAAAAAATAATTTCAATTTTTGTAGAATCTAAATTAAAAAATGATCTAACAAATGGCTATTAACCTAGGACCTCTTCAGATTTTTTTGATTTTTGAGTTTTTGTAGAATGCAGTATGTCACCTTTGAAAATGTGCATTTTTTGAATAGTTGGTCTAGTACAGGATGAAACACATTTCTATTTCTCTTTCTTCACATTCCATTGCTCACAGTCTGTTTTTTTAGGGGGGGGGGGGGTCAATTTCATTTTCGGCTGGATTCTGTATAAGTCACCCAAAGTTGGGCATGGAAGTTTGGGTGTGGATCACAGATCCACATGTAAACTAATTAGCTAATTGGGAGTTAACAATCAGTTACTGGAGTTAAAAGGCACTTAATTGGTAATAATTAGGAGTTATGCATGGATCTGACTATTCTATAACACACATGCCAAAATTTCATAATATGCAACTCCAAAGGGGGTGTGGCTCTGGTAGGGGCATGATCGGGTCAGGTGCATTCCCAGAATGTAGATGCAACGTTAAAGAATAAAGTCAATTACATGCCTGCCATTAGTTGGGTACCAGCATTTACACCAACTTTTGGCAGGCATAAATACTCATGCCCAAAGTTAGCCATCAGGGGGTAGATTCTATATAAAAAATTGGTGCAGAAATCAGTGCCAACTATGCGTATTCTATAAGCAGCATCTAGATTTAGGCGCGGTATATAGAATACGCTTAGTTGATATCTCAGTTCCTAAAGCTGTGCGCCTCCATTTACCCCAATGAAAACATGGCATAAATCCCGGTGCATAGATTTAGATGCACTGGGTCATATTCTATAACTAGGTGCATAAATTTTAGAACATACATGAAACGCCCATATCCCCACTCATAACCAGGACCCTTTTTGCCTGCGCTCATTAGAAGTTAGGTGCACTGCATTACAGAATGTGCTTAGCGAGTTGTGTGTGTAAATTCTAATTATTGCCAATTAGTGCTCATCATTGCTTATTAAGTGATGTTATCAACGTTGATTAGCTTGTTAAGTCAATAAAGTTATGCGCATTTTTATAGATTACACTTGGATTTGGGTGCGAATCTCTAGGCACGCTGTATAGAATCCGGGGGCAGATGTGTGCTGTGCTGTTATTATGTAAAATTCATTCCTCACAGAGCACCCTTTGCAGAATACTAGTTTAGTGTGGATCATCCTTTTTTGTTTCTAATTTACAGTCTCTTATTCTTGGTGATGGTTTGTGTTTCCTATGTGTAACCAAGGTGAGGTATTCTTTCAGCATCTAGGTTCTCTTTAAGAATCTGTAGTAGTCCAGCTTGTTCTCTTTTCCCAACTGGAGATGTACTGCGATTGTTGAATATTTGTGGTGTTGAATTCTCATAGGTAAGGTTGGTGCACTTTGAGCTCTTGGAGTTGATGCTGGTATGGTATGATAAGCTTCTGAATTTCCGTTTTGCAAGGTTTTATGTTACTTCTCACGGTGTCTGGCAATGGAGGGAGTTGTGTTACTGTCACTGATATGACACTAGAATTTGAATTGAATCTTTTTTTGTATGTTGAATTCTAAAGTGAAGGATAAAAGAAGTGAGATCCAACAAAGCAGAGTCCCAGATGTAAACACAAATCCAGTTTATTTTAAAAATCAGTTTTTTAAAAAGAATCGACACAGCCGTGTTTGACAAATACACCTGCATCCGGAGTCTGTCAAAGTCTACAAGCATCAAAATAGAACATATTAAGACATATGAACTCTAAAATCCACATAGAAATAAATAATTAAAAAAACATATAGTGCACTATATTTGTCATCATCCAATATGTTTATCCATATGGTCTTATTGTTTTTATTATTTATTTCTATGTGGATTTTAGAGTCCAATATGTTGTAATATGTTTCATTTTGATGCTTGTGGTCTTCGACAGACTCCTGAAGCTGATGTATTTGTTGTCTTTTTAAAAGCGCATTGAGAACAGCAGTTTCTCCTCCTTTTTAAAAAATATATGCACAGCTGTAGGTCCGTTTATTGTATAGTTGTGAATCACTCTACTGTGTGATGCCAATCTGTACTTTCCTTTTTCAGTTGTAAGCTTCAGAATGGGTTTTGTCGCTCATATTTTGCATATTCTGAATATCTTTTTTTTCTATCTTGCATCTGGTTTCAGTTTTTATTATCTTGGCATAGGTGTAAATTGTTACCTTATTTTATCCATGTAGTAAGTTTTATTACTTTGTTCAGTTTTTATCATGCTACTGGTTATAATGAGGAAATTACATCATCGTCTATGCGTCATTTTTGGCGCCAGTTTTTACTTTTAAAAGGAGATAAGAAGACCGCAATACATTTTTACTTGGTTCATTAGCTATGCGATCAGAGGACCCGTTGATCTATTTTTTTTTATCTAAGGTCTTTTTCAAGGTAAGACCATATAGATAGTTTTTATTCTACTCATGCCCGTTTTAGTTCCTTTAAGTTTACATATATACCTTATTGGAGGTCTATACACATTTTTACATTTTGAGCCCTTTTATTCAAATAGAAGACTCTTGTCTTTCAGCGTTTACCGTGTGATGGGGCAATATTTTATCTTTTGGATTCTCTGTTTAGTTAATCACAGCCTCATCCTTACAACTTTTATATTATCTTTGTGATGCATTTTCATGTTTTGGATTGGCAAGCCCTTCCCATTTTCTTATATCAGCTTTTCCTTCCAACAGTATTTCTGTCTTTATTTTAAGTTTTATTATTACTATTAATATGCCTTTTCTGCAATGCTTATTGAGACTGCTTACTATCAGCAGTTTGGCTATATTGATATACTGTCTGACCATAGCAACATAACCTTCTACACGTTATTTATATTCTTTCTAAGCATTGCATTTTCTCAAAATTTAGTACTTTTTTATAAAAACGAGGCATAGTGGTTTTTTTAAATAGTATACACACAGTGCATAATTGGTATTTCAATTATCCATAGAACTGAATTGTTTACTATATCACATATTTGACGTTTTATGTTCATGACCTACATTTGTAGTCTGACACTTTTTCAAAATCCCATTGGTGCCAGGTGGGCCTGGGTGGGCCAGGGCCCACCCACTTAGAGTTCAGACCCATCCAACAGTAGCATATGTTTAGTGGTAGCTGGTGGGGATCCCCAGCTCTACCAGCTGAAGACCTCCCCCTGATGGTAATGAAAACGCTACTCTCCTTGATACTGTCACCTGCGCATGCTCTGTCTTCAGCACATGCCTACTGCAGACTGTCAAGGTGGAAAGAAGCGTTTTCTCGCCAGCTGAGATATTTTTTTTGGTGGTGGTGTGGGGGGGAGGGGGGGGGGAGAACACTTGGTGCCCACCCTCTTCTTGCCTAGGCCCACCCAAAATCTGTTGTCTGGCTACGCCCCTGAATTATCGTACGGTTATTATCTATAACCTACAATTTATCTATGCCTCTATTATATATTTACTAATATTGTTGGGTATAGATTTCTTTAATTACATCGATGACAGTGAATACACATACTTTTATGTGTATATATATGAATATATGTATATGTTACATAGGTTACACCTCACAATATGAATTCATTGCTTTTGTCTTTATTATTTATGCTATTTATCTGCACTGCACATTGCATATGTATATGTATTCTTAATTTTGTGGTGCATCTTTTGTAGACCCTTTCTTAGTGGCTTTTTTCATTGAAAAAATACTACATTGGAGATTTTGTCATCTAGTTGTCATCAACAGGTTGGTCTATATACATTTCTTTCAATATGAATTTTACTTTTATTGTATTGTTCTTCATATACACATTTTGATTCACTTATATTTATACATTTTATATTTCTATTATTTGTCCTTTTGAGAGAGATATATATGATTTTTTTTCATTGTCACATTTTAATACTATTGTTTACATTGTATCTGCTATTGTTTTTTATACGTTTTTAATATATTTTTTAGACTCTTGAGGCAGGCCATAGGCCGAAACATGGTGCTGGGTCGAGTCTTTTTATCAATAAATCATCCTTTAAGTATCAAGGGTGTCCTGCTCTGGAGTCTACGGTCAATTTCCCATTTGTTTTCTGCAATACTCAAGGTGAGGTCTCACCATGGAGTGATACAGAGGCATTATAGTATTCTTGGTCTTATTTTGCATTCCTTTCCTAACAATTCCTAGCACCCTGTTTACTTTTTTGGCTGCTGCCGCACACTAAACTGAGGATTTCAGCGTATTATCTACAATGACACCAAGATCTTTTTCTTGAGTGCTGACTCCTAAGGTGGACCCTAGCATCAGGTAACTATGATTCAGATTGTTCTTCCCAATGTGCATCACTGCATTTGTCCAAATTAAATTTCATCTGCCATTTGGATACCCAGTCTTCCAGTTTTCTAAGGTCTTCCTGCAATTTTTCACAATCTGCATGTGTTTTGACAACTTTGAATAGTTTTGTGTCATCTGCAAATTTAATCACCTCACTCGTCATACCAATTTCCAGATCATTTATAAATATGTTAAATAGCACCGGTCCTAGTACAGATCTCTGTGGCACTCCACTATTCACCCTCCCTCATTGAGAAAAATGACAATTTAACCCTATCCTCTGTTTTCTGTTCAATAAGCAATTTCTAATCCACAGAAGGACATTACCTCCTACCCCATGACTTTTTGATTTTCTCAAGAGTCTTTCATGAAGAACTTTGTCAAAAACTTTCTGAAAATCCAGATACAGTGCATCAACCACTCACCTTTATCCACATGTTTATTTATGCCTTCAAAGAAATGAAACAAATTGGTGAGGCAAGACTTCCCTTGGCTGAACCCATGCTGACTCTGTCCCATTAAACCATGTTTGTCTGTGTGTTCCATAATTTTATTCTTTATAATAGTTTCTACTATTTTCCTTGGCATAGAAGTCAGGCTTGCCGGTCTGTAATTTCCGGAATCACCCCGGAACCCTTTTTAAAAATCAGTGTTGCGTTGGCCACCTTCCAAGCTTCAGGTACTACGGATGATTTTAATGACAGGTTACAGATCTCTAACAATAGATCAGCAATTTCATGTTTGAGTTCTGTCGGTACTCTGGGGTGTATGCCTTCCAGTCCAAGTGATTTATCACTCTTTAACTTGTCAATTTGGCTCAGTACATCTTCCAGGTTCACTGAGATTTCTTTCAGTTCCTCCGAATTGTCACCCTTGAAAACTATTTCCGGTACAGGTAAATCTCTTACATCTTCATCCGTAAAGAATGAAGCAAAGAATTAATTCAATATCTCCACTATAGCCTTGTCATCCCTGAGTGCCCCTTTTGCTTCTTCATGATCTAACAATTCCACCAATTCCCTCACAGGCTTTCTGCTTCTGATGTACCTGACAAAAGGTGTTACTATGAATTTTTGTCTCCATGGCAAGTTTTTCTTCATATTCTTTTTTAGCCTTCTTTATCAGTGCTTTGCATCTAACTTGACACTGCTTATGTTGCTTCTTATTTTCTTCATTCAAATCCTTTTTCCATTCTTTAAAATAAGCTCTTTTGAGAATGTGCTCATTTACAGAAGAGAAGCTATAGAATCTAAATATGTAGAATACTTTAAGTCCATTTAAGATACAATACCTGTTTCCTTCTGGTATAGGGCCATTCTTGTGGTATGAGCCCCTGCTCAGACTGCAAAACTATCCCCTAGATCCAGATTGAAAGGCAAAAGTTGGCTTAGGGAGCAACATTCCCTTGAGCTGACTCTGCCTCCTTGCCTTCCATCCTACTCACGCCTCCTCATTGCATCAGCACCCCATGCAAGGACTCTACATTCTCGTTCACCCATTGCTTCTGATATGCCTCCTCCTCCCCCAACATAGCTCTAGAAAGGAAGCACTTGAGCTGCAGAAAGGAAGAGGAGGAGCCGACCATAGAGATATTTAACAGATGTCCCCATTCTCCACACAAGCTCCATTGCTACTCTGAGTTGGGGAGGAAGAGGAGTGTTGATGCTATAAACAGTCTTTGGCCTTGGGTCACAGATGTATGGGTGATGAACACCCCATAAACACAGGTGCCCAGACTTGCCATAACTGCGGGCACCTAAATTTGACAAGGGTACAAGTAACTTACAGTATTCTGTAAGTTGTACACTTAAGTGGCAGCACCATCCATGACCCTCCCATGCTTTGCCCACGTGAATGTCCAAATACAGCTGAATACCAGAGGATAACCCCACACAATTTAATTGGCCAGTAGCCTCTCCTAGCCAGCTAAATCACTGTGAATATTGGCCCCCGTAGATTTAGAAAAGGGGAGGTGGATTGGGACAGAACAAGGGCCAGCCAACAGCTTAGCATGTTCACTGGCAAAATAAAAAATCTGTCTCAACTTACATGTGAATTTTTAGTGGCATACTTATACGTTTAGCTCTTTAACTGTGTCCTTATAAGCTTTAACATTACTGTTATATCACATGTGTCAGTTTACACTCAGTGTTGACTGGTTTTACTCCATCAGTTTGAGAATTATAGAAATATCAGTGCAAAATGTATACTGTTCCAAAGAGGTTAGTTTTGGCAAAATTGATGGGGTTATGTCTATTAAATTTAAAATGTCCATGCATTTGGGAGTCCAGTCAGTTTTTATTCAAGAGCTCCAATCATAGTTGGTAGTACCATCAATTGTTTCCTCCAGAGGCCGCCTCTTTAATTAAAAAAGCATGGTCTTTTTTTTTTCTTTACTATGACCATGATGTCAGGAGTGTTGTCCTCCAAGTACCTGTCAATTTGTATTTCAAAGTCCCACGAGATCTTGACCTGTTCATGTTCTTTAACCATTTCAATAGTATGATCCCAATAGTTGTTTGCTAATGTAAAACTAGAGATTCCAATGGATTAATTGAGGCACTCAGCCATGGCCTTGCTTTTAGTCACTTTTGAGCTCTTTTTCTACAGGCCCTGATTTAGATGGTCTACAGTTTCATCTTTGTCTTTGCATAATTGGCATATGCAGTCCTTTGGCATTGTTTTCCATCTTAGCTTTCATAACATTTTGTTTTAATTTCTTGTTCTTCTGCTTCTAAGATTATTTCTTTAGGTTCTTTTTAAATGCTCCAGTTTTCGGCCATTGCCATGATAGGTTTTTCTCACATGCTCCGTCAATATCTTATACTAGTAAAAAAGGCCCGTTTCTGGCACAAATGAAACGGGCGCTAGCAAGGGTTTCCTTGAAGTGTGTGACCGCTTGCCCCGGCCCTTTTGCGACGGCCCCCCCCCCCCCCAGCATCCATCACCATTCCCCTCCCCCAATGTGTCTGTTGGCACTGCACCCCTTCCACCCCCACCCATGTCGTCGCTGCCGACGCTCCCCCCTCTCCGAACGCCCCCCCAACCAACTGACCTGCCGAAACAGAAGATTTTAAGAAGGAAGACGGTACTGCAGGCAGCCAGCAGGCATTGGCTGTACACTCTGAAGCCGCTCCTCCTGTAGCCTGACATCAATGCCCCTGCAGGTCGAACCCGTAGAGTAACGTCAGAGGCTACAGGAGGTACGGCTTCAGTGTGTACAGCCAATGAGTGCTGGCTGCTTGCGATGCTGTCTTGCTTCTTACAATCTTCTGTTTGTGTTTGGGCAGGTCAGTTGTGTGGGTGGGCGTTCTGAGAGGGGGGAGCGGCTGCAGCGACGACCTGGGTGGGGTTGGAAGGAAGGTGTAGTTGGTGCGGAGTAATCGTGGGGGGGGGGTGGAGCGTTCACTGCCTCTGGGGGTGCATGGCGGCAGGGGCGGGGAGAGAGGTTACAATCTTCTGTTAATGTTTGGGCAGGTCAGTTGTGTGGGTGGGCGTTCGGAGAGGGGGCAGTGGCTGCAGCGACGACCTGGGTGGGGGTGGAAGGGGGGTGTAGTGGGTGCGGAGTCATCATGGGGGAAGTGGAGCGTTCACTGCCTCTGGTGGTGCATGGTGGCAGGGGTGGGGAGAGAGGGGAATTGGTGGATGGCTGGAGGGGGGGCAGGAGACTTGTGCCGTTCTGTTGGTGGGGGGCGTGGCGGCAGGGGCGGACTTGGGTTTGTGAGTTCATTGTTTTGCTTCCCCGCCCTCGACGTCATCACGTGTTGACACGAGGGCAGGGCAGAGAGACATGGTGAGTCTGATGGCTTCACCACCATGAACTAACGAACTCTTTAGGGAGTTTGTTGTTGGCTTCAGCAGGTTGTCTTCAGAACGCTGAGGTAGCATTTTATGTACAGATGGGGCGAGGCTGAGGGCGGGTCTATGAGTGAGGGTGACTGGTCCTGATAGCCTAACCTAGGAAGACTACAGGAGTTCAGTGCTTCACTGCCACGGAGTGAGCTTCAGAACGTTCAAGGTGGGATTTATTTATATAGGTATTGGCCATGCAGTGGCTTGTGTTTCCAGTTGTTATACCTGCATTATATGTCATGCTTTTTATATTCTATTTTTGATTGAAATGTTTTTGACCATTTTCTTTGCAAACTTCAATTAACATAGGCACTTTGCTTTTTAGTAATATAGTCATTCAGGCCATGCTTTTCATCTTCCACAGTTTGCTTCACCAGTTATTCCTGGTAAAATTTTGCAAAATGCTCAATTTGCGCAGAATTTCTCCCCTGTGCAGAATTCTGCACATGCCATACAGAATTCATCACAACCAGAAGGTTAGCGGCACAGATAGTGGCAGCTGGCACTGGCATCCTTCCTTTCCCTTCCTGTCCCCCATGCCTGCAAACCCCTCAGCTGCTCTCTCTCTTCTCTTCCACCCCACCTTCCTCCTCTGTTGCCCTGGGCCTGACTGCTAATTTGAACCACACAAGGTATCCTATAGACACACATTCAAATGAACACTCTGACACTAGTCTAGATTGCGCCTCCTACTGTATTCTATCCAGAGATGTACATTCTCAGAAACTGAGGGGCCCTCTCACCAAGCTGTGGTAGCGGCAGCAGCCATTTTTACCGTGTACCAGGGCCGTTTTTACCGCAGCAGCTAAAAAAAAAGGACAAAAGTCGACATGGCTATGCGGTAAAATTGCATTTATCGTGAGACCATGTGGGGGGAACACTGCCACCCACTGAGGTGGCGGTAAGGGTTCCCACAGTAACCAGGCAGTGATTACTAATAATTACGGGAATGCTAATAATTACGGGAAAATTTCCATAGCACCAGAAATGGTGCATGCTCGAGGTGAAACTATCACCAGCGGCTGTGCTGGGCTGGCAGTAGTTTCGGGTAGCCATGCAGCCACCCTTTAGTAAAAGGGCCCCTGAGTGCAGTAATAAAACATGACTATACCTTTGCAAAATTTTGGTAATTTCAATTATATCTGTTGAATATTGTAGCACATGGGTCATCTCATCCTTATTCTCTTATTTTCTTCTGAGACTAGAAAAGAAGTCACAATTCACAAATCTTGCTCTCGTGTATTCTGTTCTCACCCCATCTTTTGGATACCTCAGTCTAATAGCTGCTGTGAAAGAAAACTAACTCTGATAGTACTGCAGAAGATAATTATTTAGTATAAGTCAGTGCTAAAAATTTGGAATCTACAGATAAATATGTATACTTCTGATACCATATGATGTTAGTCCAATTACTAAGATTCAAGTTGCCATCTCCAAATGTTCCTCATTAATTGGATTTTTGCATATATTTGTTCGCTTTACTGTTGTTGTGCTGTTAAGAAAATAGTAAGATTTCTATTAAGCCGTACCTACTGTATACCACCTTGGGTGAATCTCATCATAAAGGCGGTTAATAAATCCCAATAAATAAATAAGCACGATTCTTATTCTGAGGTATATAGATTTGTGTTGTAGCCTATATACACTCGTTACAATATCATTCAATATCATAAACACAGCCCAGGATAATACACATGTGGCTCATTAATGTATATACATTAACACTTGGTTATCTCTTTTGTGAACTTGATGCTTGTTACAGTTATAAGAAACTCGGGCAAAAGGTAACAAGGAGAGGTCAAATCTTCACCCCTCATGTCTGAAAGGAGAACAAATTCTGACCCAAATCAGTTTCTATCTGTATGATAAGTTATAAATTATCTCAAGCAAATTTACAAAGACACTTTTAGTTTACATAACCACACTCTAACACATGCACATTCCCATATGCACCTGTAGCATCTTTTATATCAGATCACTGAACATGGAGGAGTAGCCTAGTGGTTAGTGCAGTGGACTGTGATCCTGGGGAACTGAGTTCAATTCCCACTGCACCCTCCATTGCCCCTGGTACAAATAAGTACCCAAATATACTATGTAAACCGCTTTGAATGTAGTTGCAAAAACCACAGAAAGGCGGTATATCAAGTCCCATTTCCCTTTTCCTTCCCTTTATTCTCTAACACCGTTCTTTCAAAACCTTTGATTCAGCTTAAAAACTGTGCACAGAAAAGCATTTTTGCCGATATCTCAGAAACTGTGAAAAGGGTAGGCTTTATTTATGCACAACAGGGTAACAACTAAATTAGTATAGAAAAGTATTTCAATCTGCATCAGGTTGCATGTGCCATGTGCTTTTGGGTAGTGCTGTGTGGGGATAGAGTAGCCGGACTGGATTAGAACTCCGTCTAGGGTAATGTGCGTTTACTATGAGCTGTTTCTATGATAAGACTTCCCATGTCTTTATTCCTGCCTTCTTTACACATTATCTTTGCTGTACGACTAACTTTGGAACAATGGCAGCTTACATTAGGAACCCTACCTAATTACAGCGAGTCATAGCATCATTTTGAAGTCTACCACACCGGCACATCCATACCTCCCCACACCTTATGAGTTCCTGAGACACCATGACCTCTCCTCACCATCAGTAGCTTCTACCTTCAAGGAGAACTCAGTTCTGAAATCTTTAACAGTGCACATTTAAAACTGATAAAGAGCGCTAAACCCTACTGACTTAAACTAGCTCAAAAAGCTATCACCATGAAGTGGCTCACATGGATTTGCTTAGCCCTCCTGAGCATGTTGGGCGGCAACCTACCAGAAAACTTAGTGCCTACTCCTATCCCCATAATCTGTAATCAGTCTAGAAAACCCTGTACTAACACCCTAATTGTAATGTCTGATACCTGCTAGACAATGCCAGTATATACCGTCAGAATACTACTGTGGTTACAGACCAGAACAAAGGGCTAACATTTGACAGCCTAAAAAACCTCGCTACCTTTTGCAATTAACCAAACAACTCTCCCCTTTGGAACACAAGTCTCAACTCATTCCTGTCCCACCCATCTATTTCAACACTAGATCTGTGGGGAACAAGGCTCTCTTACTCAGAGATCTGCTAGAATCGTTAGATATGGGCTTTCTGTTTACCTCAGAAAAATGGCTCACAGAAGTTGATAGTCCGATACTGCCCCACATCTATCCACCTGGCTATGGTATTCTTCATTCTCCAAGACAGGGTAAGAAAGGAAGCAGACTCACTCTTATCTTTAAGAGTTTTTTTCCACGTGTCTTTAGCTAGTTCTGGGATTTTACCTGAACTGGAATACATGCTATGCAAATTCTATGATGATTCAAAAGAGGCAAATCAGATCGCCCTACTCTTTATTTACCGTCCTCCGGGAGCTTGGTCCAAGGCAGAACCACTACTTGCAGAGATGACTTCGTCATGTCACAATTCTCAGGGATTATCTTCCTGGGATACTTAAACCTACACTTGGAAAATGATGCAAACACCAATGTCCACAACTTCAAATCATTCCTGAAGGGTTGCGCACTAACTACATTCTCCGAGGATACAACTCATGAAAAAGGACATATGTTAGACTTCACGACATCCTATCCTAATAGCTTGATTAGTTCATTCAAATGAAAGCCAGTACCATGGTCTGACAGTTTCCAACTGGACTTGACCATTGGTATCTGTATGTCCAGCTTAACCAGACACAAGTCATCCAAACTCATCTCCAACAGAGGTAAAATCAACGAGGCCACTTTCTGGTCGGAGCTAACAGATGCCCTCACTACCGCATCTCTACACATGGTTCGATCACATCCCACTGGGACACCAAGGTGAGAGCCATACTAGATAAAATTGCTCCATTTACCACTAAAAAGGTCAAGACATCCAGAAATTTGCCATGGTTTACAGAGGAACTATCCATCCTAAAAAAGGAATATTGACACCTTGAAAAGCAATGGAGAAAGAACAGAGATACTACTGATAAATCCAAATGGAAGTCAGCCTTCCAAAGCTACAAAAAGAAGGTAGCTGATTCAAAATGTCAATACTGTAGCAGCCTAATAGGTCAAGATGATCTTGACAACAAAAAACTTTTCTCCTTAGTTAAAACACTAGCTTCCACTAATAAGGATGATCATTCACAGAAAACATGTCCCACCGCCCAAGACCTAGCTGCTCATTTTGCCAATAAGATCCTCCAAATTAGGTCCAAACTGTCTAAAGCTACACCAACAGAGGAAAATAGTCCAATCGTAGCTCAACATTAATCGCCAAAGATCCTACAACCCAAGGACTCAAAACAGACCAAAACTGGGAATCTTTTCAACCACTAACAGCTGAGGATGTAAGATCAATACTGTTGAAATGCTCCCGAGTCAACTGCTCCCTGGATCAATGCCAAAACACCCACTCAAATCCATCCCTATGGAAGCAGTAAACTGGTTACTCAATGATCTCAATGAGCTGTTAAAAATTGGCTCTCTTTCTCCTGATATGGACAAAATTGTTCTTACTCCACTACTGAAGGGATCTAGGCTAGTCATAACATTGCCTGCAAAATATTGTCCAGTGGCAAGCATACCCCTTTTTACTAAAGCATTAGAAACCTACCTTAGTACACAACTCTCTTTTTATCTGGAAAATGTTTCTATTTTATACTGGTCACAATTTGACATCAGATCATCACATAGTATGGAACCATCATTGCTAGTTCTAACTACATATGTCAAACAACACCTATGCAAAGGTGACATGCAGTCTTATTTTCAAAAAAGAAGGGCACCCATCTTTCAACACAAATCAGGAGATGGGCGTCCTTCTCTCAGGGTCGCCCAACTCGGCATAATCAAAAGCCGATTTTGGGCGTCCTCAACTGCTTTCCGTTGGAAGCATAGTGAAGGCGGGACTGGGGCATACTTAACACATGGGCGTCCCTGACGAGCACTTGGCCGACTTTACTTTGTCCATTTTTTCTTGCGACCAAGCTTCAAAAAGGTGCCTGAACTGACCAGATGACCACTGGAGGGAATCGGGGATTACCTCTCCTTACTCCTCCAGTGGTCACTAACCCCCTCCCACCCTAAAAAAAAATTACATTTTTTTTTGCCAGCCTCTATGCTAGCCTCAAATGTCATACCCAGCTCCCTGACAGCAGTATGCAGGTCCCTGGAGCAGTTTTGGTGGGTGCAGTGCACTTCAAGCAGGCGGACCCAAGCCCATCCCCCACTACCTGTTACACTTGTGGTGGTAAATGTGAGCCCTCCAAAACCCACCAGAAACCCACTGTACCCACATGTAGGTGCCCCTCTTTACCCCTTTGGACTATGGTAGTGTTGTACAGTTGTGGGGAGTGGTTTTTGGGGGGCTTAGCACCCAAGGTAAGGGAGCTATGCACCTGGGAGCAATTTCTGAAGTCCACTGCAGTGCCCCCTAGGGTGCCCGGTTGGTGTCCTGGCATGTGAGGGGGACCAGTGCACTATGAATGCTGGCTCCTCCCACGACCAAAGGGCTTAGACTTGGTCGCTTCTGAGATGGGCGTCCTCGGTTTCCATTATTGCCGAAAACTGGGGACGACCATCTCTAAGGTTGACCTAAATGTTGAGATTTGGGCATCCCTGACTGTATTATCAAAACGAAAGATGGAGGCCCATCTTGTTTCGATAATACAGGTTTCCCCGCCCCTTTGTGGGGACATCCTGCGAGGACGCCCTCAGGAAAACTTGGGCGCCCCGTTCGATTATGCCCCTCCAAGTAATTCTTCTCCAATTCGATAAGGTTGACCACACATAGCTACTTGAACGCCTGGATCAGATAGGAATAACAGGGACTGTGCTCAAATGGTTCAGTGAATATCTTTCAAATCAAAGCTATTCTGTCTAGCAAATCAACCAACTTTCCAACTACTGATCTATTAACTGTGGGGTCCCGCAGGGATCTCCCCTCTCACCGATCCTGTTCAACCTCTTTATGTCATCCCTTGCCTCAATACACCTGGAACTTAATGAACTATTATTATCCTATGCAGATGACATCCCGATTCTGTTAACGGTAACAGCATCAAACAAAGATCCAATTCACTCTGTAGTGAATGGTACAATTGCTGTTAGCACCTGGGGCCCTGACCAATAAACTGAAACTGAATGCACAAAAAACCAAGGTCCTGTGGTTCCAAAATCAGGAAGTTGAGGTCCCATCATCAATATCTTTGTCCAGTGGTCAAAGCTTTACAGTCGAATCTGAAACCAGAGTGTTAGGGGTCTTGCTTGATTCCTTACTCACCTTCTCTTCCCATATTAATCAGCTGTGGAAGAAAACATTATTGAAAATGAGACAGCTTCGTCTAGTCAAACCATTCTTCAGCCAAAAAGCCTTCACACTACTAGTCCAAATGTTAGTCCTACCTCACTTGGATTACTGTAATGTTCTATTTCTTGGTATTAAGTGTCAATATCAGGAAAAACTGCAAATCATACAGAATATAGCTGAAAGACTAATTGTGAAGCGTACGACTGGTAGCGCTATAGAAATGATTTATAGTAGTAGTAGTAGTATACAGATTGAATAGATATATTAGTGTTTCAACTCATCTAAATGAACTACACTGGTTTCCCATAGCAGAAAGACTCAGGTTCAAAGCTGCTTGTTTAGTTTTTCAACTCTTACAGGGCTTCACCTACGAACTGCTAAGATCACTTCACTATATCTTGTCCAGTCTAATAGTCTAATGCTAGCATCATCATTTCAAAAGACAATTTGAAATCAGATTTTCAGCTCTCTATTCCCTGTACTTGGAGTCAAAATATGGAACTCTCTACCTATTCCCATCAGAACAGAAACAGCTACCTCAACTTCAGGAAGAGGCTAAAAAAACCTTTCTCTTCCCAAAGACTGCTTCATAATAATCCATCCTGACTTCTACTTCCTTGAATCATCCACTATCCTTTCCTTTAATGTTTTTAGTCTCATGCATTACACCAATGGTCTCTATTTGTGCTATTTGGTCAGAATATTCCAACAGTTAAGTCTTTTAGATATCTCGGGGTCATTATTGATTCCGCATTGACCTTTGAGGAACAAGTATCCGATGTAGTGAAAAAATCTTTCTTTCATCTGAGACGGCTTCGGTCAGTCAGAAATTCAATAAGTAAGGACTCTCTCAAAACGCTGACATCGGCATATATTACTTCACGTTTAGACTACTGTAACATTGTATATGCTGGGATTACTCAAGCAAACTTAAAGCGATTACAAAGAATTCAAAATACAGCAGCACGTATGATCTGTAGGGCCCGGAGGGATGATCGAGCAACACCTTTATTGCATCATCTGCACTGGCTCCCAGTCGAAGCAAGAATAAAGTTTAAGGCTCTTGTCCTGACACACAAAGCCTTTCACACATTAAACCCTAGCTACTTGTCGAATTTAACAATCCCCTACACCGCTATGCGAACTCTCAGATCCCTAACAGATAACAGGTTAGTCATTCCCCCTCTTACTAAGGCTAGGTGGGAATCTACACGGAGATCGGCTTTTTTCTACCTGTCACCCTCCCTTTGGAATAGCCTTCCAAAGGAGATCAGATTAGAGAAATCTTATCTCCATTACCGAAAACTTCTGAAAACCTTTCTCTTTATAAGCTACGTAGAACAGAACTTAGCATAATGAGATAAGGTCAAAAAGACAAAGAAAAATGGGATAGCTTAACTGGATATTAGATTTTTAACTTGTATTGATTTATTATGTAGTTTATCTTGATTGCTGTGCTTTCCTGTCATGAATGGAATTCCTATGTCTGTTTATTTGTATATACCAATTTTTTTATATATATGTAAACCGTTCTGTTTTGCAGATGCAATAAGATACGGTATATAAATTAACATAAATAAATAAATAAATAAATAATGTTTCTCATACCTCTCACTAATACTACCTATTTTTGTCTCACCTAGAATATAAACTGCACTGAACTCTGGAAAGGAGATATTAGCAGTATACAAGAATTGAATTGAATTGTAGATAAATAAGCACTCTATTTTATAATACTTGGTTGTGGAGTTAGTACTTTTTATTGTTTGGGTGCTGTGAGCGTGGATCTAAAAATAAGAGGGAACACATTTGCTTCTGACACTTCACTGACTAATGCTGGTATTGCTAGAGACCAGTTTGTGAAGAAACAGTATGTTTTAAGCCTGTAAAATGTATTTGATCTTTTCCTGTCTTAAATATGTCTGAAGTGTATTTCTCCTGTTTGGCCAGCAGATGGTGCTTGTTTATGCTTAAAGCTGTTACAGAGGACTGACTTCTCTTTCCTGTATTTGGCACACAGATATTAGGAAAGTGCCTGTAGTGATATAACCAGCTTTTATTTGAAACTTGACTGTTCTGGGCTCTGATTGACCTGGAGTTTTGAAATTACCCAGCAGATGTTGGCTGTTGCTTCAGTTTCAGCCTGGGAGAAGGAGAGAGAGATCTCTTTTGCTGAAGCTCTGTGAACAGATATATGCCCCCGGTACTTTCTAGGAAGTATGCAAATATTTAGTGTTATAATTGATCCTTATTTCAGCTACCCGCTATTGTTTGCAAATTGCAGTATTTTGTTCCACAGTTCAATAATTTTTAAGAGAATAAATATAATTGTCTGTTCACCCTGTTTGTCTGGATAAAGAATCCTGGTGGTTTGTATGTTGGGTCTGTGAGTGCTTTCTGGGAACTGTGGGACCACTGAGAGTGTGGCTTCAGTAACCTAGAAATCACTGGGCATAATTGGAGAGTGGGAGACTCATCCAGAAGCGGTTGTGGCCCAGCTTGTGGGAGGAGGGTGCTAGTGTAGAGCCAGACCTCAAGGTGGGAGGGGGCCAGAATCTGAGGTTGGGGGCACATTTTGAGTGCCGCCCCGCTGCCCCCCCCCCCACCGTCACGCCTCCTCGCCGCTTCCCCTCATCTCCTTGCCACTTCCCCTCACCGCCTCGTCGCTCCCCCCACAAAAACAAATACCTTTGCTGGCGGGGGTTCCCAACCTCCACCAGCCGAAGGCTTCTTCAGCGCCAGTCTCTGGCGCAGCCAAGTTCGCTGCCCTGCTCTTCTTTCTTCTTGCTCCTGACGCTCCTTCACAGTTTCACATGAAGGAGCGTCAGTGTGCACAGGAGGAGCAAGAAGAAAGAGGAGCAG